>NC_133616.1:11718032-12381983 GCF_964106895.1 Numenius arquata | reverse complement strand
TTTTAGAGCACGAGTCAAATTTCAGTAGTATGACATTCTAACCTCTTTTAGGGGAAACTAATGTAAGAAACTTAATTGTAAAAATGCTATGAAAATGTTCACTTATCTTTTCCTGTACCACAACAGGCGAGTCTTGAAGAAAGCAATAGAAGTTGCTGAGTGTCTGGAAAGACAGCATACAAACGTTCTCCTTATAGGTAAGAATTAATGAGATTATCCTTTTTTTTTTTTAAATTTATTTTGAATTTCTTTAGATGTAGCTTAAGCTGTATGTTTATAATTACAGTAGAGGCTAGTAAACTTCATAGAGTACTCAAAGTACCAGACACCTAAATCTGTCACACTCCTGGAAACGCTTCCTGTAGTTAGAAAAAAACCATGGTAAGCATAGTTCCAGAGTATGAGAAATACATTGTGAATTAGAAAGCTGCTAATAAATTGTCAGGAGAGTCGTGCTACCTCTTGTTTATGCATTCCTGTTTCCTAACTTATTTTTTTTAAAGGTCTACTAGAACTTTTGCTGTACTTTAGGACATGGGCGGATGCACCTACACAAAGAACATGGAGCATGAAAACTTTCTGAAAGGATGTTTTTATGTTCTAGATACACACTGAATACTATGTAGTCTCTTTATTAAAAATACATGAAAGGATATTATTGTACACATCTTGAGCAGTTTGTTTTCCTAGACTGAGTGAAGTAATCACATGGAAAACCAAACTCAGTGTTAACCATTAAGCTATTTTTGGATTAGTAATTCGGTTGTTTGTATTTTTTCCGCACACTGCCATTTGAGAAACCTAGCATGGGGAAGAGATGTTTCTAGAAGGCACCTGTAGGGTGAAAGAATGCATGTTGCTTAAGGAGGCAGTTTCACACCTTGTGAAAAGGTGCACGCAGGGTAGGAACGGTAAGGGCAGATAGCCAGACAGGTAGCACAGGGCAGGAGGAGCGGTATGTGCATTGCGGGAGACTGAAGGGCATAGGCATCAAAGTTATAGTAGTAAAAGCTTGGGTTTTGCAGGTTTTATTGTCAAAGTATTATCCTAGTGTAAGTGTGCAAGAAACCTTACAGTTTTACAAAGGGAAGTATTGGAAACATTGGATTAACTTCTTTCTGATGGTATAACACATCCAAGAAATTGTGTGCTTCTGTGATCTTGAAATACAGTTTTGTCTATGTGAAGCTAGCAATACTTTGCTTTCTTATCCAAAGTTTTAGGAATGGCTTAGTAGACAATGTGGTTTCTGTTCTCTTCTGTAGAAGAGAGTGCGACTGATCTGTGCTGTGTAATCTCTACTCTGGTGCAAGTGATGATGGATTCGTACAGCAGAACAAAGTCAGGGTTTCAGAGCCTTATTCAGAAAGAGTGGGTAGTTGGAGGACATGGCTTTTTGGATCGTTGTAACCACTTACATAAAAGTGACAAGGAGGAGGTATGATTTTATTACTTTCCTTACTATTTAAAGTTTACTTGGCAAAAGAAGGGATTTAGATGTCAGTCTAGAAGCTCCAATTACTCTGAGGATCTTGAATTTTGTGTTTTGTTCTATGAGTTGATGTTTTGTACAGTGTCACTATTTTGTTCTTTTAAACTGTGTTAGATGGTGGTAGTGTCCATAGAAATAACTCAAGTGAATGGCTTATTCTTGTCATATTTAGGGTTTAACTTTATACTGTATTGCTAAACTTTGCAGCCTCACCTCTCCATTTTTGTTTATGTTTTGAGAATAGATCAGATTTCTATACAGAATGGAAATCATGTCAATATAACCTAGTTTTGCTTTGCCAATTTTAAAAAGCCGCATAGCAGCAACTTTCATAGCAAGTTAATATGTGTAAATTCAGGTTAGAAGGTGTTCACCTCTTTTGGCAACAATTCCCCAAAGGTAGCTCCGATGATAACTTCTTCAGAGTTCGGCCAACGTCAGGGGCAGCAGTTCTGTAGTTAATCAGATTGGTTTCCTTAAGATTTGTATTTGGAGACACTAAATTTTATAAAATAAGTAGTCTGCATGGTAGAACGTATTCTTTTCTGAAACCAATGCAATATTTTCTTTACTTAGGCTCCTGTTTTTCTGCTCCTGCTAAATTGTGTTTGGCAGTTGGTACAGCAGTATCCTCCAGCATTTGAGTTCACAGAAACTTACTTAACTGTCTTGTCAGACAGCCTCTATGTGCCTATTTTTAGCACTTTCTTCTTCAACTCACAACATCAAAAAGACACTAATACGGTAAGGGTTTCTTACTTTGCGGATGCAATGTGTTGGAGAACAGGTTTGAACAGTAAGCAGGGAACACTCAAAAAAAAAAAAAAAATCCCTAGCAGCATGTTTTTCCATACTTCAGATTGAAGGGTGGTGCCTTGAAGGGTGACTGAGTGCAACTTTGCATGTAATGAATCAAGTTTAGGACTTAGGAGTTTATGATGGCAAAAGGAAGATAACTCAGGAATATATTACTTCTAATGTGTAGCTTTAGGTTCATGTTTATTGCTCTGCAGTGAAAATGGAGCTCCTTAACCTAAGAGGAACATCATGCTGTCCTGCAGGATAAGTTATCTACAAAATTCTTCTACAGTATATTGTGTTGTATTCCAAAATCAACATTTACTTAATGTTGATTTACATTTGCTTCATGATTTTCTCTAGCCTAAGAAACTGGAAGAAATTAGAATATCCTCAGCAAGGCTGCACAGACTTAAAAAAAAATAAATAATGGTGAAGATCATTGTCTTGCTTTTCAATAAAGTGTTGATCATAGAAGTTAAACTGGTAGCACTGCATAACTTTCAGAGTTTGGAGAGAGATATTCTGCGATCCTAACACACCCCCTGTGTTTGACAAATTCAGGTGTCTATCTCCTGCCCAATTTTCAAAACTTCGGGTTTTTCTCAGATTATTTAATCTTATTTTCAGCTGGGAAAGGCATTTTTGGTGCTAATTGCACTGCTCAAATGAAATACTGTCTGACATTACAGAGAATAATACATAGATAGGCTTTGTGTCTGTACTCGCATCTAATAACGTTATTCAGCTATTGAATACATAGAAACCATGAGTGGTGTTGCAAGTCTGTGGCCTCCTTTGTGAAAAGCCTCTTTCTTAATTTCACCTTGACTTGGTCAGAATTCCTTTCTAGCAGTATTAATTGTGACCTGTTTGCTTTGGCAGAGCGGTGAAAGCCTCAAGACACAAAGCGGTCCTTTCAGATTTCTTACTGTGTGGGACTGGTCTGTGCAGTTTGACCCCAAGGCCCAGGCTTTCCTGAACAACCCTCTTTATGCAGAGAAGCCAAAGCCAGATAAAAGCCAAAGGAAAACTACACGATTCAAAGTAAGATATATGCTGCTTAACTACTTTATTTTTTAATTATAAAAATATTTTGCACAACTCATACTTCAAATGTGCTTACAGTGGAAGTATTGGTGCAAGGTTTTTAATTGACAAAATACACATACACCTTAGACTTACCTGGGTCTTAAGAATGCAGTGTGCACCTATCTCAGTTATAAATCACTGTTTTACAGTTACTGTGTGTAGCCGTGAACTTTTTTCTCCATACTTTTGTGCAAGTTTAGTGATAACCCATGGGAGTTAACAGCCAGGTGAGCTGCACTGACATGTTTGAAGTGAGTTTACTTTCTTTTTCTGTGGAGTACCTAATAGAAATACATAGCAGGTTTATAATTGCCTCCCTAATTTTGTCTGAGTGTAACTGGAGTATGTGTATGCACTAGGACGAGTGACCAACAGCAACAAAAACTGTCTAGGGTGTGGAGGATTACAGGTGCACCGCCTCATTACTGGAAAGTAGCACAAATTCAGTAAGAAAAGTTTGTCTGGAGTAGCCCTTTTCAATTGTAATATAACCCAAATATGTTGGTTAAATTCTGTTCTGTACAAAGCATTTTCAGGTGAGACACTGCCAGTATGATCTATAGCACTAATCAGGGAACTCTTATGCAGTGGATGCAATGAGGAACCACTGGATAAAAACTTCTAAATCAAGTGCTCTTTGATTTGTGTGGCTAGCTTAAACTAAACATGGAAGTTTGTAATATGTGAATGTATGAAAGAATTCTCCTTTTTCAAAGAAAAGTGCTTTATTCAGTGTTAATTCATTGCTGTAATTACAGCGCAGGGAAAGTATCTGGGAATACTGACTATGTTGTGTGAAGTATTTGGTGTATTAGCCATTGAAGAGTAACAGTTTTAAACACAGCCACTGTTTTCCTATATAGTCTAAGTGACTTTGCTTGTAAGTATTTTCTGAACACAAGTTATGTTTTTCTTCCTCTTAAGATGTTTTCTACAGTCCCATAACTATTTAACTCAGTATATTTTCCTTTTCTTTACTCTTAAAGCATCAACGGCAACTTTCTTTGCCATTGACGCCAACAAAATCTTCCTCGAAGAGAGGATTTTTCAGGGAGGAAACGGATCATTTCATTAAAAACATTTTGGGTAAAAGAATTGGCAAGTTGATAAATTCTTCGGATGAACTTCCCAATAGCTTCAGGGAATTTTATGACAGCTGGCATAGTAAACCTGTTGACTATCACGGCCTCCTGTTACCTCGCATCGATGGCCCTGAAATCAAAGTCTGGGCACAACGGTATTTACGATGGATTCCTGAAGCCCAGCTTCATGGTGGTGGTACAATAGCCACGGCTGCCAAGATTTTGGACTTGATGGAGGAAGTGCAAAGCTTGCAGGTGAAAATGGATGAAGAACATAGTCAAGCGATTTCTGGAGATGTACATTCTGTTCCGCTGCTGAGAAATTCTGCCCGTTTGTCATCCTTGTTTCCGTTTGCTTTACTTCAGAGACAGTCTGTCAAACCAGCTTTACCCACTAGCACCTGGAAAGACTTGGAAGACGAAGATGACTTGGTCAAGAGGGATGATGAATTTGTTGATCTAACTGGTGATATGCCATAAAGTGTATGTAACTTAAAGTATGAATTGTATGTGGCTAAGCTATGAGTTTTAATTGTTGTACTGTATCCTCATATAAGGAACTCACTCAAGTATCTGCAGGCTGTTTAATGAGTTTGCGGCGTTAAAAAAAGACCTTGGTTGCAAAGAATTAGTTGCCATGATTAGCTGAGCATATTTTGAACTTCCATTTCACTCTTAATAGTATTTATTGCAGAAACACATTTTTGGCGTAGGTGTAATAAAAACAGAAGTCTGGGCTGGAGTAGCCATATGGCTACTTTGTTTAAAAAAAAACAAACAACAAAAAACCATTTTTTTCTCATGTAAAGGTGGAATACTAAATACATACAGCAACAATCACTATCTTAACATAAACCGCTTCCCCTTTTGCTAAGAGTACTAGGATTGGAAGTACTGTGACTAGGAACATAGTCATAATCTACATCTGCAATATAAATACAAATACAATACATTTCCCCCTCGTGTAAAACAAAGAGGGAAAGGTGCAACTAAACAAACGTGAGTTCCCAAATAACTTTTTTACAGCTGAGGAATAAACTTGTGGTCACCAGGGGTCTTCTGTCTGCTGTGGCATCAGCTGAAGTCGTGTCCTTTGTCAGCCTCCTCTCTCCCGACAGCGTTGGTCTCTGGCTTGCGGCCCTTCACGGTGTGCCACGCTGCGATAGCCGCGTGGCTGCTCTGAGCCTGTGCATGCACTTCGCTTAAGGATCAGATGCAAGAGCTTAGTGACACATTTCAAGTCTTACAGTGTGGCTGCTGTGCTATGCGCCCTTGCTGCCTTGGAATATTAAGTCCCAAACGTTTGCTGTTAATGGTAAGAAACGGCCTGACTGCGAGACGCTAATTTGCCATGAGTACCTTTTCTCCTTTTGACTGAGTGAGACTTTTCGTTTTGACTTTCCACACTTATGCCAGTTGCCTTTGAGGCTTTCTGTAGCTTGCACTGAGACCCTCCACATAGAAGGGAAGACTCTTTTTCTGCAGTCCTGCAGCAAAGCTGGATTTGCAGCCTGTTGCCACTTGTCATGAGTTGGTGGCACAGCTGATGAATGTGGCGTTCATACCGTATGAACACTCGCATCCTGTTGCTGGATGTTACAACAGTACCTCAGTGAAAAAAGCCATAAAGAAATGCCTGTTGACTTTGATCTACTGTGTGGATGTTTATATATAAAGTATTTTTACTGCAAATAATCATCCTTTGTAAAGCTGAACATTATTTAACTGTCAAATCTATTTTGAACTGTTAAATTCTAGAATACCCCAAGAATGGATGCAAGTCATAAAATCAGTTACACTGAGAGGGCAGACGTTTAATATTTTCTCTGTTCTCTTACCATTTTAGAAATCCATGCTGGAAAACTTTGCTGGTGGAGAAAATGTTGCTTAAATTAGATCAGCTCAGTGTAAGCGGGGATATTAAACTAGGTTACTGATTAATCACTTCACACTGAGTTGTAGTAATATGTATAGCAAAAACTTAGCAGCAGCACTCTAAAAATAAATCTTAATATGTTAAAACAAATGTATTAATGGGGATAAGGGGAGAGCTTAATGCAGTTATGCCAAACCGAAGCTTCCCAACTCTTGATTGCCTTAAGTCTTAGTGCAAGGACAATACTTGAGTTTGTAGCATTTTATTTAAAAATACACTAGTACTTATGCTTTCTTCTGTGATACATATGATCTTACAGCTAGTACTTGCTAGAATGGGCTGTCCAGCACCTGTCCTTCACACTTAATTATTGTAGTTCAAGTGACTCCTGTATGCAATAATACTTTGCATGTTGAATGAGCAATGCATTTTTATGGTGAAGAAACACCTATCATTTTAAGGTCATTTGGGTTCAAGGGTTGTTTTTTATAAATGCTACCATTAGGAAAAAATACTAAATGAACTTTTTCTATTCTTTCAATCAATCTGTTGTAATGTTTCCTTATGAAAATTACATATTTATATTAAAGAACAGATGTTGGACATTTATTTGTACATAAGTTACCAGATTTATATAAAGAGAAACATATATGTGGAATTGAACATGGAAACACTTCTAATGTAGAGTAAATACGATTGTTATTGGTTTTCTGCACTGTGGGATTGGAAATGTACTTAATATTTTTACTCCGGGCTTCTGTTTATACCTCCCAAGTTTTTACACTGAATGCAAGCTAGAAGCTTTACAGTTTTGGTTTGGGTTTTTGGTTTTGTTTTTTTTTTTTTTTTTAAATACTGTCATTTCTCTCTAGCAGGCTGTTTGGAGAGTATCAATAAAATATACTTTGATATATTTGTCCTGAAATGAGAATGTGTGTTTAAGGTCATATTTTGCAAATGGTGGGTTAAATCATAGCGAGCTTGACAATCTGCAGCGACCAAGGCTTTTCTGGTCACACACTGGGTATTTACAGGGGGTCATGGGGAGGAAGCTGTGCGGTTTTGACCTGGTTATACTTACTGGAGGGGTGCAGCCAGCTCAGGAAAGTGGGAATTTCAGTGCAGTGCCGTGGGATGGCTGTGGGAAGTTACCGAGGTGGTCTAGAAAGCATCTGCTGAATGTCAGTATTTGGGGATTTATTAAACGCTGTTGCGGGTTTATTAAACTCCTCGTTTTTTTCCAGAGATTACACATTACTAGCTTCTGTACAAAAACAGCACCAGTGTGAATCACACATTCAAAAACCATGCCACTTTGGGTGTTTACTGAAGGGAGTGTCACAAGACTGCGACAGAGGGGAGGGTCTGATACGGCAGCTGCTGTCGCAGCATCTCTGAAGTGCCGGGTCGCCTCGTAACACAAGGTGTGCCTCTGCCTCACCCAGGTCTCCCAGAGATCAGCGACTGCACTTTGGCCGCTTGGCTTTGATTTAAGACTGCGTTCACCAGTGAAAATGTTCGGCTATTGATGTACACCATAGTGCAGTGCAAACGTGTACTTTATGAAGGCACTCACAGCCAACTTGGCCTCCTGATCCCTTGCTCCAGTTAAAACTTTATCCATTCACACCCCAAAGCACGGAAGCATAACTTCCTCAGGAGGCAATGGAATACTTTCTGCTCTAGACGTCTTCCGATGGATTAGTTCTGTCAGGCCTTCATTCTAATGTTTAGCCGGAAACTTCAAATGCAGTACTTGCTGCCTGGTGCTCTCTTGAAAAGAGCTAGGTTTTGCATTGAAGAGTTTAGAAATTATGTGGGATGGACTTCATTTTCTGGGACAGGGAGGAGATTGATTAATGAACTTTTGAGTCTAAAGAGAGCATTCTGTATACAGAAGTAATACGCTCTTCCAAGATGAATTTAGTGGGTGCGAGAGGCAAAACCCTTCTTCTGGTCTCCGCTCCTTATTCTTGGTTTATAGCAAAGGTAGCTTGTGTTGTCGGCGTTTGCAGGAAGGCAGAACTCTGGCCTGCTGGGATAGTAGAGTTGTCTTGGAAAGAAGTGGGCACAGAAGGTGGGGAGAGCTGATGTTTGAGCTGGAGAAACAATTCTGTGGGGAGGGCACGGCCACGTTGAATACAAAGGGAGCAGAAGTGGGGTTGTTCAGGCTGTGTTAGAAGATCGTGGCAGAGGCTGCGAACAGTTCCGAGTCCTGGGGAGGCTTGTTTGGGAGATAAATTTGACTTTAAAGAGTATCAGCTTTACACTTCTTGTGGAGGCTGAGAAGAGGTTCACAGAGGACTGCTGACGTCTTGGCAAGTGTTTGTTAGGGCAAGGGATGCTTGGCACTGCTGCGTTTTGGACTTGTCCTCCTGGAAAACCTGTGGAACAGTAAACACTTGCTCAATTGCATCATGTCACTTCACTTGCAGTGGGCATTTGGTTTCTCAGTTTCTCACTTCAGCAATCCAGTAAAATGAAATGGGTACTTCCCTTAATGTTATGCCTGTGTGCTTAAAGCAGGAAAATCCGCTCATTTACAGTCAGATCAGGCACCCCAGTTCACGCAACAATTTTTTTTTTTTCTTAATCTTGGGTAATGTCTGGGTTTGTGTTCTGAAATAAGCTTTTCATTATACTGTAGGAGCCAAAATTCAGGCTAGGGAACTGTTGAGTTTCCTGGAAATCAAGTGACATTTATATGACTTTAGAAAGGTTACTTATAATCCTTATTTTTATTCCCATCCAAGGAAAATTCCAATTAAGAACAGCTAACATAGCTAGAATTAATTTACATTTTTGCTAATTAAGAGTGTAAATCTTCAAATATTTTATAAATACTAGTAAGCTTTTAAATGTCAGAGCTTTGTGGGTTGCTACCTACCTCACCTTGCAGTCAGTGGGATTCATATCCTTTCGTGTTTCTCCAGGCATTGATTTAAAGTGTGTTTATGCATGAATGTGATGACAGAGAAGTAAATTTTATGCAGAGGGCAGAACTGCTCATTGCCCCATATTTTAATGATGATGCAAGAAGATATTTTGACTTTCACTATGACCCCAAATCAGAAATCGAAACAGGATGCTCCTTACCAAGCTCTTTTAAGTTCCCTACACAGATGAGCCCAGTTTGTTTCCTACAAGCTACTTCCTGCATTTTCCAGTTTCCCATCCCAGACTTTCCACTGTGAGTTCCCTCTTAAAGAATCATTCTTGACATGCTTTTCTGATGGCTGTTCATTTAAGTTTGGGAAAGACCGGTTTTCTACCTGCCATCTCTACTTAGCTTTTTCCCATTGCATTCTCCTGAGGTGGTGGGAATATCTGAAAGCCAGATAAGAAGCGCTACAGGTGACAACCAGTCTTTTCAAAGTACAAGCTCCCTCGCTTCCCTGCCAATATGGAGCATGGCAGCTCTGGAAGTTGTCCTGCAATAATAATAATTAAAAAATAATTGTTTAGAATAAGTAAAATTCTCCTGCATAGCATTTTTCACGAACAAATACTGCATCAAAGAAAGAGCTGGGTGATAATCCCAAGCTGTGTCTCCTAATGCAGCGTACGTCCCGTAGCTTTCAGTACTTTTTTGCACTGGTGCCTGCACTGGAGGGTCATGAGCGACCAAAGAACGATGGTTTCTTCTCCCAGCAGGGTTTGGGTTTGTGTTATACCCGATGTGGGGCAACCACAGGCAGCTGCCCAACGGGGGTCCTGCAGTGCACTCCCACCACCGTTGCTGTTAGCCTCAAGTAGCTGCAGGCTGATTTTATGCAAATACCTATTTCGTGGAGTAGTTTTGTATCGGATCAGCCTGTCGATCCCAAAGTCCCCATCATGGGGGTGCACGGGGAAGCAGCAGGAGCAAATTGTTTGAGGCTGCTCTTTTTAGAGCAGGCAAGGTGAAAAGTGGAACCACAAGTGCACTAAACCTGGCTCTCAAAACTGCTGTGTTGTTGAAGAAGAGGTAAATCCTGGGAACCACATCTAATGTGCGGCTAGCTGAAATGTTTTAAATAACATGCATAGCTAACTCCAGCTATTTAACACATCTGAGGGAAAAAAAAAAAAAAAAGGACAAAAGAAATAAAAACCACAACCCCAAACAGCTTTGGTTTGAGGTTGCCTGCAGAAACCTTACAGAGTGATTTAAAGAATAGTTGGATTGCATCTAACCTGTTTGCCACACTAAGAAGGTAAGATGCACAAAACCAGTTAATTCAATCTATGACCATCAAGCACACTTTGATGCTCTTCAGGCCTTAGGCTGTGCTTCGGTTTGGACCGGCAGAGTTTTTAAATACCATTGTGCAGCCTGGGCTGTGATTAAGCAGTGATTGAGTGTGGCTGTTGAAAAGCAAAAATAATGTTCTGACTTGTAATCTGAAAACAACCACTTCTTGGAAAGTGATTTTGGATTCCTGTTGCATTCCTGCTTTTCTCTTTCAGGCTTCAGCCACACATAGCTATGCTGATTGGTCACTCCCCCCTCGCAACACCTTTTTTTAGCATGTTTTACTTATTTTCTTCCTGTTTTTATTTAGATTTCATGCAGGTGATGTACTTTGTCCATACACAGCCCATTGTCTGTCTCAGGTGTAGGATGGAGCTCTCTCCATTCTGATTGAGTGACCCTAATTTTCCAGGGCTATTTATCCACCTGGCGTCATTCCTAAGGCAGTGGCCCTTTTTATGATTCAAATTGCAGCTAAATGGGTATCTGGCAGAAATGATGATTAAAAGGGCTAGTTACTGAAATGAAATACAGTTATAGTAAAACCATTACTTAATGTCTTGGTATTAAGTAGAGGCTGCATGGATATGCAAAGCCTCTGGAGTTCCACAGGTAATAATGGATGCTGGAAAGAGCTGAAATACCATTACCAGGGACCCAGACTCACTTAGGCAGCAGGAGACGACCAAACATAAACGTTTCTTCATAATCTTTGGATCTTATTAAAGTAATAATAGCCCTACGGGTGCTGCATGCTGACATTAATATTCCATTTAGGCTGGTAGGCATCCTTCCCCTTTTCAAACATTTTCCCTCTCAGTTGTTAATACACAATGTGCTGCCGACCAGCTCCATCCTCACAAGGCAAATGGAGCTGCAAAGCACGCTCAGAGGGAAGAGCTGATTTACATCTTCGCATTTGTCAGAGGAGTGTTGTATATGGATATTCCCCCCACCAAGATATTTTCTTTTGAAAAGTTATATTCAGTTAGTTAAATAATATTTTAGTGTACTGAACTAGAAAGTTGAAAGGTGAATTTAATCACAGGACTGAAAAGGAATGCTTTAACACACCTGAACTCTTTTAAGTGGAGAAATGAGCTTTAGCCCTTCTTTCCATGGACCTGTGGGGGGAAAAGAAACGCTGTATTGGGTCGGGCAGGCTGTCCCCCTGCAGCCCATGGAGATCCACAGCGTAGCAGATATCCACCTGCAGCCCATGGAGGACCCCACGCCAGAGCGAGTGGATGTGCTCCAAAGGAGGCTGTGACCCCATGGGAAGCCCAAGGTCAAGCCTGCTCCTGGCAGGACCTGTGGCCCCACGGACAGCATGTGCTGGAGGAGTCTGTTCCTGAGGGACTGCACCCCATGGAAGGGACCCACACTGGAGCAGTTCATAAAGAATTGCAGCCCATGGGAAGGACCCACGCTGGAGAAGTTGACAGAGAACTGTCTCCCATGGGTGGGATGCCACGCTGGAGCAGGGCAAGAGTGTGAGGAGGAAGGAGCAGCAGAAAGAGCACGTGCTGAACTGACTAGAACCCCCATTCCCCATTCTCCTGTGCCGCTTGGTGGGAGGACGTAGAGAAATTGGGAGTGAAGTTGAGCCTGAGAAGAAGGAAAGGATGGGGGCAAAGATGTTTTAAGATTCGTTCTTGTTTTTCATTATCCTACTCTGATGTTAATTGGCAATAAACTATATTAATTTTCCCCAAGTCAAGTCTGTTTAGCCTGTAATGGTAATTGGTGAGTGCTCTCCTTGTACTCATCTCAACCCACAAGCCTTTCATCCTATTTTCTCCCCCTGCCCTGTTGAGGGAGAGGAGTGATGGAGCGGCTTGGTGGGCACCTGGCAGCCACCCAGGGTCAACCCACCACAAACACTTAAATAGTTACACCCTTTAACAGCATCTGTTTGGCTGTGCGAGTTTTTGGAGAGCTTTTATGGTGGGATTTTCAGTCCCTTTAGACATGGCTGAGTTTTAAAGGTGTAGAAAATGTATTCTATGCATCTTTACTAGCTTTTGTTCAATTCGTTTAACTATTGGTTTGCCACCCAGACAGCTACAGCTGCAGGAAGATCTTGTTCAGCTAAAATAACCCACTGATTCATATTTCCCAGGTCTCCTCCTGCACGTCTCTCTGGGCCTGCTGTGAGAAGGTACATGTTGCGTTAATAGGTCAGTAATCTCAGCCTGGCGATTAACAGATCCTCACTGCTTAGCTGTGGCAGCCCAAGCAGGCTGTCCCACGTTGGGGCGGGCAATGGCTGTGTGACAGCTCATCAGCAGCTCTGGAGTATCAGCTAGACTTTGAGACATACTCGATGGCGGTGAGGAGCACCCAACGTGCTGCTCTATGGAGAACTGGTAGGAGAAGCACTACAAAAGGGGTCTTGGGTCAGGTGCTGGCTGAAAGAGCTGTGTTTAAAGAAGCTGCCTCCAGCTGTTTGATTTACGCTGTGCTCAAAGAAGCAGGGGGGTATGTTTTTGTAAATAAACCAAACTGCATTAAAGATGCTTTATTCCTAACTGGAGTAACCCTCTCGGACTCTGAGCTGGCCAACTGCCCAGATGAAGAAAGATCTCTTCCTGCGGAAGAGAAACTGGCAGACGGAACAGAATTAGGAATTTTGATCATTTTTTGATTTCTGTCAGCTGTGCTGGAGTGACATAGTAAAAAAGTCTACTTTGAAGTGGTTTTATCTATCTATGTATTTCCAAATTCCAAAACTACTTCTGTGCTACAGTATCTTTCCAATATGTTCTTGCTAATGGAAAGTGGTAAAAATGGCGTCTTCTTTCTCAAACAGTTTGGGTCCTCCTGTATATTCCACCCCATATTTCCTCCTGCTAATGCCAAAATTAAGTCCCTGCTGCTGTAAGCTTGGAGTACACCTTCATAAGAATTACTTGCTGAAGTTTTCAGTTCCACTGCAGCAGTACAGCTAAGAGCAACGTGGCCTTGCGAAATAGCTCCTGTCGGAAACACTTAGCACCTTGTATTAACCTTATATTAACAATGTCTAAAGCGAACACGTATTCAAACATGACGCTCATATCTGAGGCCAATTTACAGGCCTGGGGCCGTGCAGATGTAAGTAACGCTTTGGTTTTGGCTGCAGGATGTTTATGACTGATGATCAAGCGCCAAGTTGGTTCTCCAGTTCCAGGCTGAGTTTGCAGCTAGGAAAACAGAGCCCACTTGATTTAAAGAAGAGGGAAAGTCCTAAATTTTTTTTTTTTACAGAGCTGTGTTTCAAAGTGGGACCACACTTCCAGGATAGGGAGTGCTTTCTTTGCTTTGGCATAGTGCCCGGTCCTGCTCTCCTACTTTGAGCAGTGAGAAATCACCTCACTGGATTTCAGCTGCAGGTGTGTTTTGACACTTAAGGCCAGTAAAAGCTTAAGTGTCTTCTTTCGTGTGTTTTTTCTGCAGAAACACAAGGGCTGCATTTGCTGCTCCATAATTTAGGCTATGAACAATGAGACTAGTTTTAGGTTTTGGGGATTTTTTAAGGATTGTGGTTTTTTAATTTTCTCTCTGAAGGACTTAACTGTATAGTAAATAGCTGTTAAGTAAAGTCATTGTTTTATCCTTTGAGAATAAAGCTGGTCCCTCAGTAAACATTAGGGAAAACATTTAGTGAGAAAAGACCATACACACCAAAGTAGGACACCTTGATACAGATGGCTGACTCATCAGTGTGACATATTCTGTGTTAAATATGGAAAGTTCAGATGTCATTTGTTGTATCTCAGCAAAGGCAGAAAGAGATTTATTTTTTCTTCCAAAGATGATTTATAAACCCGACACAGAGATTTTGACTATCTATGTCTATGCAGGTGAAAATACTGATACGCTGTGCAGCTTTTCTTATTCCCAGCTGCAGCCAAGGGCCTCCTGTGCAGATGGGTCAGTGTTGTCTGGAGGTTCCTGGACCCCGTCAGGGCCACCTGATTAAGCTGCGGGATGTATTTCTGTCACCCGCCATCACCTGGGTTTCTCCTCTAGATCTTTGTTTCTAACTTCTACCTTAATTTGCCACTTGTGATAATTTGGCTGCTAATCCTTTTTTCTTTCTCCTCTCTGGGGAAGTCATTGGAGTCCTGAAGGTCTAATCCTGGCTTCAGTGACAGAACTTATTGATCTGAGCACCAGGCCGCCCCCGGGCACAGCGATCTGAGGGTCACTTGCCACACATCACTGTTCTTCTAAGCGTGAGGCTTTGAGGCAGACAGGTATCAATGTCCTGGCTTGAAGCGACAGTTTAATGGCAGATGGGTTCAAGAGAAAAGGAAAGTTTCTCTGGCCCTGTTCAAAGCTAACTTTTTCAACAACATAATATCTTAAAAAAAAAAAAAGATGATAATGCAAAAGTGGCCATCAGCAAGACAGCAGTTCATATAACTGAACAAGTGATGCAAGCATTTTTTTTTACACTTTCTTTCCTTTTCCTGCCAGGTATAAAGAAGTATTTTGGGAAACTTTTCTCATGACAAGTTTTGCAATGCTATTTTTGTCAGGCTCCCTGTCTCTCTCCTAGTGCTGCTGCATGTCTGGATATGCAGAGAGATGTACTCAGCTGCCGGTTCACTCTGGAGTCCGTAAGGCACTTCTCTAGTGAGTTCCCCTTCCCCATTCCAGGATCCCTAAAAAAAAATCCAAATAACCTTTCTCTCTTCCTCCTCAATCTGGTTTTTAGGGAGGAAAAAAATCCACTAAAAGGCAGAAACATGAACATGCTATAGGTATACAAGGCTGACTGTAAACTTACTGCTTTATGATGAGTTTTCTCATAGTTCCTGATTACTCTGAATCCACTGTGATTGCTACAAATACTAGTATTAAAAATCTGGAGACGCACCAGAATCACACCCCTCTGTGTCTCATGGTTAGTTATTGTACATCATCTTTACTTGGTCACGTGCAGGTAGTCTTGTGTTTGGTGCCACACAAGTCCTTATATGTAGGTTGCTAATGGACTTCCAAATGCAATTAGTACTTATGAAAATGTACTTATTCCACTGGACAGCCACGAGTTTTAAAATAACTGGCTAACCTCAGAAACAATGCTGTGTTTAATACTTATCATTCAATACTATGCAAGTAACATCCTAAGTGGCCTTTGTCGAACCATTCAAATTATTTCTTTAATTTGAACAAAGAATGTGGTCTGCAGTGTAAATTTAGATAAAAATTCCTTGCATATGAAGAGATTTCTGTTTGAATAACAGCTCTTTTGCATCAGATGTATTAAAAAACGTTTGCATGGATGATAAAGTGTTAGTCAGTGAAATCTCTTTAAAAGCCATCACATAGAAATGATCTAGTGATAATATCATATTATAATACTGAAGACAGATGTTCTTGCACAGTTAAATTCCAGTGCAGAACTAACACAAAGAAAATCAATCCACATTTGGCTTGTTTTAACCCTATGGGAAAATGTTCACAGGACAATATTCTCAAGCTTTCTGCCTTGCAGTCAACAGAGGCACCTGGAACACAGGTCAAAATAGAGAGATGGCAGCACCAGTGGTGTGCTCTGCTGCTGAACGAGCAGTCACACTTCTGAACTTCCCCAGTTAAGAGCAAGTTCATCCCCTCCAAAAAACATCATCTGGAATTTTCTGCTTCTTTCATAATCAAATCCGTGTTTGGTGTCTCGCAAGTCATGATGGCAACAAGTGTGCAGAGAAGTTCACTGCAAGACAGCAAGACACGGTGCTCTCTAAGGCTTGCACAAGATTTTATTCCTCCATATTTTCAAAGCCAACTTTAAATGCAACAAACTAATTAGACTTCCTTGCATCCTGGTTTGACTCTTGAATGAGTTGAGGAGAAGTGTTACGCATAGATGTCTGCATGTTTAATCTACAAACGTTTATCAATGTTTTTTGCTGCCTGTATGGTAGGTATTAGCACCTGTGCCAAACTTTAAAACCTTCTGGCGTTCACTGTGATCACAACCTCCTGGCTGCCATGAGAAGCACAAACTACCTGGCAGAAGCAGGGTATACAACCTCTGCCAGGAGCAGAACAGACATTGCAATGCCCTTGGCTGACTTCTGAGGAACACTGTAACCTGAAAATGCAGCTTCATTTCCTTTACAGAAGTCTTTGTAGAGGCTCAGAGATGGCTGCTGCCAAATATTTCTAGATTTTTCTTCCATTTCCCCTCTCCCAGCTGCTCACACACCCTTTGCTGAGCTGATACAACCACTAGTTCCATGAATCCTTATTTTTCTCCCCTACTGACCCCATGGCTCTGTTTGCCTCACATTTACTGTTCTAAAATTACCACTCATTATTTGATTCTTATTGTGTGTGTCTTTGGTCATAACGAGAGGGTGTAAACCTACCAAAAGTAATCAACATTTATTCTACACTCACTTCTGAATGAACACAAGTACTCTCTAATTAGACAACAAGAATACTGTTCTAATCAATATCTTGTAAATTGCAACCCCATGGAAACACTTTCTTTGCACCATCTGGCTTTATGTTATTTTTTAATGAGTTGATGAGTATTTATATACTTTAAAAGGAACTGATAGTAAAGCCTTTGTTACATTAGGAAGTGAAATAAAGGTTTTTCAAAACCGAATTTGTATAAATTATTGCATTAAACAATTGACATGTTCCCAAAATACCAGTGACAGTTTTGGTGGGAGCTTCATGGGACTCATTTTACTCAGTGAACGTCTGTTAAGCTGCACATTCTTCCTAACGATGCTTGTTGAACTGGACCCCTGTGTTGAAATGGAAGCACATCTTCATTACAAACAGCACCTTGACTGATACTTTTGTCCTTATGATTTCAGTAGTATAATTGTAATATTAAAAAAAACAGTATAGATTCTTGCTACTGAACAATATCACTGAGATAAAAGAAGGAAGATGCTATTACTATACAAAGAATTCAGGAACTAGTAATCATTTGAACTCTGCAGGAGATAAGAAAATTAGAAGAACTGGAAAACTTGAAATAGAGAAAACCCTTCTGAAATGAGCAAGTGTGAATAACACCTTTTCATGCCTGCCCTTGTTCTTCCTAAAATGCCTGTCACTCCGTCCCTAAAAAAAACCAAAATTTATTGGTTTTGTATTTAAAAAAATTAAAAGCAGCACTAAATCCTTAACTCAGAGTTAAATCTTACTACTAACTTTAGTGGCTGCATCTGATTTTATTTGAGCTAGGTGCTAACAGCTGGCACTATGCCACTGAAAGTAGTAATTCTTTGTATTTCTAAAAAGCCTAAAACATCATCCTTAAATCATCCCAAGGGAGCAGCTTAAAAAAAGGCTTACTGGAAAAGAGATATTGGCAAGTTTTGTTTTTGTAAATTGATAATTTAGACAATGTCTAACTATTGGGCATTAAAAGCTGTGAAAGCAAGGATTTGTTGCACGGGCTGGAAGAGCCTTATCAGTAAGTGGTTTTTACTTAGAAAAATTTGCTACAAGTGTTGGACAGTTCATTCCTACAACCAACAAGAAAACTCCAGCTGGTCTGCACCAGCTAGTGACTGATTTATTTAGTAATCAGAACAACTGTACGAGTAAACCTGGTGCAACTGAAAGAGAAAAAGAGAATATTATGTGACCACTGTGTACTAGATACGATTTCCATGGTCAGCTGATCTTTGACTCTAATTTCTTCCCACTTACAATATCACACATTAGTCTGCTCCGTTCTCTTGTACCATACCTCTGAGCTCCTCCTCTCATCACTCTGTACCTTTCAGCATCTGGAGTCCTACTGGAAGTGAAAATCCTGTTCTTGGAGGTGACACTGATAACATTGGATAGAACAAATCTCAAGACAGTTTGTCTCTTCCAGTTGCTTTCTGCCATTAATGTCTGCTCTCACACCCAAGCAGCATGTTTGTAATCAGCATGGTTTTAAAGTTGGTTTGACCCTAAGAAATTCCTGTCTTCCTTTGCTCCTGGCCATTGGGTTTCCATATTTTGTACTCCAGCTCAGTGCTCATTTAGTAACAATATGGTACCTATTAGTGAGGCTGCCCCATCAGTAGATTCCAGAAATGACAGAGGTAAACATGACCTTTTTCTTGACTCTTAAGTCAGATCCTTACAGGGATTCAGACCACAGCTCCACCTGACACTTGTTTATAGTGGCATAATTGGGAGTGGCAAACTTTCACTGGGAGGGAATGCAAGACACAGGCAGGAACGTAAACAAGCCTGACTGGTGACACTGCTGGATGGTGAAGCCCTACCAGAGAGAGTCAGCAGTCTTTTTCTAGAAAACAACTCCTGTATTCTTGCTGTCGACTTCAAAACATGCACATGCTATTAACATAATCATCCTTCAAGAGAAAAATCTGCCCAGCAGTATCTTGTTATGATGCTGTGACAGCAGCACTAGGATTTGTCTACTGCATCTTAAGTTTCAGAGCCTGGCATGTCTGTTAGGTTGGGACTTTGACATCTTCTTGCTTTAACCAGCTGTATGCTCATGATGTCATGCTCATGATGTTCAAGTTAAATTTGTCGATAGTTAACAGCATGCGATCTCCTGCTTCAGGTGTTAAATAAATTCACTGTTTGCTTGACCTGCAATCCCAACAGACATCTGGACTTGGTTTGTCAATCACTTTTCCTCCCGACATCACTGAGGTAAGCCCTGCTTTCACGGTGAAATAAATCATGGCAACTGTAACTAGCACGATAAAAAATAAGTCTAAGATTCATGGCTTTGCTATTTTCCCTTTTATTTCAACTTCCCAGTGGGCTAGCAGCACTTCAAAAAACCTAGCCACATTTTGAAGTCTACTGCATTTAGTAAAGATAACTTGGACTCATCAGCAACTGTTAACAGAAATTCTGCCAGATACGGGTTTAACAACAAATGAGGATGCGTTACAAGGTCAACTCACTGCGAGCCAAACAACATTATTTATAGACTACAGCCTGTGTTTTTGCATTATTACTTCTTCACAGAATGTTTTTAAGATTTAGGGCCTCAGCTCTCAAGCTGCATGCCCTTGGTGTTGGGATGGGGGGAGGAAGAATGGGGGAGTCCGTACCCAGTGAGATGCCCAGTGACAACCCAAATGACATGAATGGCCAGTGCCAAACACAGTGTCTGGGGTTACGGCCTTCTGAACTCCTGTTAAAGCCATGTCCGACTCCAAAATATTTTTCAAATACATGTTCATATTGTAAATTAAACTGCAGGCCAGGAGGTCGTGACAGGGTACATTAGGATCTCCTAGGCGGAGACCCAGCAAGATGAGTGGTCCCTGCTAACACATCAGCTCTCAGTTGTGTAAAAGGGATGACCACCAATGAAAGCACGTGCTGAAATGTGTCTTCTTTGCTATCCTTTTCCTTCAAATTTTGGTTTTGTCTATCAGCGTTGCGCTGGTGTAAAAAAAAATAAATTTAATTGTCTCAAAATTCAATTATATGCATTCTTAATTTGATTCCCACTGAGCGTATTAGTTTAGGTTGATTGGATAAAGAATCAGAACTGAAATTAGTAATGAAAAAATATTTTTGTTTAAAATTAAACAACTCAATTTGTGCAAACTCCTGAGTTTCTAAGTCAGAAAAGTGACTGTCAAATATAAAAAAATTAGAAATTCATATTAACCTACGAGTAATCCTAATTTGATCACTTTTATAATAAAAACCAGAAAAGTGGGCAAATCAATCATATAATTAGCTACTACTTTTAAAAAGTGATTTTCACAAAACTGAAAATAATGATGAGTCCTTTGAGGCCCTCAAAGAAAGGACCCAAACCAAAAAATATAAATTTGGAGTTGCTAATGAACATTCCATCAGTTAACCCTTGAAATGCAATCAGGACAAAGCCCAAACATAGTTAAAATGCAACCCTGGTGTAGTGGGAAGATGAAAATAACTGTAATAGCCCGAACAGTGCATTCTATTGATAAGGAGAATATTGCTTTGTTAATTAAATGTAGAAATTAAAGAGAATGTAAGTGATGTTGAGAAATTTTTGTCAACAGAAAGAAACAGGGAATTGAATGTAGGTGCAAGGTGAGTTCTAACAATGATATTACTAAAGAGAAATGCAAGAATTCATTAACAGTGCTTTAAAAAAAATGTCCAATAAGAAGCTTTGTATTCTGGGAAATAGGTAAATACTATCATACAGGACAAAGATGAAATACTTTCCACTAACAGTGTACTTAAAGAAAAACTTAAACAGTAGTAGTAAAGCTAGGAAATTTATAGCAGTAAGCCAGGATAACTTGCATATAGGTTTTTAAACGAGCTTTTTGGAACCTCTTTTTGATCTCTGATTCTTAATAAATCTTGGGAGTTTCAAAGAACTGGAAGAAAGCTAATATAGTGACTGTATTAAAAGAAGGTAAAAGGGATGACCCAGGTTCATTACATGTCTGTTTTCTTGATTGCAATTCTCAGCAAAATATCCAAGTGGCTCATATAGGAATAAATCAATAAATATTTGAGTATAATTAGGACTTAGAAAAGACATTCCCAGAAAACAGATCTTGTAATGCTATTGTGATATCTCTTCATTATGGAAATGCTTATTTGATTAAAGTAACAATGATGTTACATTCTTAAGCTTTGGTTTGGCATTTGACCAAATCGCCATTTTAATGAAAAAACCTAGAAAGATAAAAAACCCGTATGTCACACAGCAGACTCTGAATAATTAGGGGGCCTCAACACTCACAAGAGTACCTATCAGCAAACACTTGCGTGAGTGATTCAGACCCTCTGGGGATCAGTTTTATCCATCTATTCTTTCTTATCAGTAATCTTGAAGAAGCTATACCAAACTACCACCAAGGTGTAACAGCCGATGATGTAAGAATTGGGGGTGTGGGAAACAATGGAGGCTGAAGTCACAAAGTGACTTGGAGCTCTTGGTAAACAGGGTGCACCTTATAAAATAAAACCCTGAAGAAATATTTCTGTATTTATATATGTATTTTATCTTAGGTAAGTATTTTATATGAGTTTATATCTATACAAGTTAATAGGGCCAAATGCAATATCCTAACTGGGGGCTAAAAGTTATAGGCCACCCTTGCATCCTAAGAACCTTTACTCTGCAATAAAATTCGCTAGCTAGAAACATATATGGGATTTAGCCCTGACAAGTAGGTTTTTGAGTCTCTGGTGCACCACGTTCGAATGGCCTCAAGGTTTGTAAAGCCGCTCGTCGAGCTGGTCAGGATTGTTGAGAGCTCACCTGTGCTTAGCTGAGGAGAGAGAGAGGGAATATATATAGAGAGAGGGAAATGCCGGAGGAGCCACACTAGCAATTGGATATGGCCTGGTGTCTAAAAATGAAATCAAGCAAACTTAAGGTTGGAAACAAGGCATTTAATTTTTAAAAAAAATATATTTTTTTTAACATTAAGAGTGCAGTACCCCGCTGCTGGGTTATGGCACGGCGGGCACCGGCCCTCCCATCGTCCCGCAGCCTCGGATTAACCCTTCCCCAAGGCCCCAGCCAACTACCGCTAACGGTCAGTAACGGCCACCGGGCCTCGCGCGCCTTGGCCCCGCCCCTCCCGCCCGCGGCCCCTTCCGGCGACCCCCCCGCCCTCGACGCTGCCACATCCTCCTCTGACATCAGCCCGCGCCGCCATATTGGAGGAGAAGCCGCCTCCACCAGCTCGGCCGCCGCAGGGGGGGACGCCGGCCCCCGCCGCCTCCGCCGCGGCCGAGCCCCGCGCTCCATGACTCCCTCCGGCCGGTGGCTGCCCCGGTGCCGATAAGGCGGAGGCGGCTCCCGTTGCCTTCTCCTCGCCCTCTCTCGAGCTGTCGCCGAGCCCCTCTCCCCAGGGCGGGCCTCTGCCCTCCCGCCGCCTCCAGCCATGACTTCCCTGACCCAGCGCAGCTCCGGCCTGGTGCAGCGCCGGACCGAGGCCTCCCGCAGCGCCGCCGCCGACAAGGAGCGGGGAGCGGGGGGCGGCCCGGAAGATGAAAGCCGCCGGGACGAGTCCGGCGACGACGAGAAGGGCGACTCCAAGGAA
Source organism: Numenius arquata (assembly GCF_964106895.1). Lineage (NCBI taxonomy): Eukaryota > Metazoa > Chordata > Aves > Charadriiformes > Scolopacidae > Numenius > Numenius arquata. The sequence continues at coordinate 12,359,392 of NC_133616.1, read as the reverse complement.
ACGCGGCTCACCCTCATGGAGGAGGTGCTGCTCCTGGGCCTCAAGGACCGTGAGGTGCGTCCGGGGCCCGGCAGGGGGTTGCTGAGGAGGCCCGGTGGTGCTGGGGGGTGTCTGAGGGGACAGCGGTTATTCGAGGGCTCATGGAAAAGTGAGCCTTAAGTGTTGGTAGGGTGCGGGTGGGATGGGCGCAGGGGCGCTGCTGGGTGAGTGTTGCTGCGGATTTGGGGCAGAGGCGTCGCTTGGGTCGAAGTTGCAGGGGGTAGGGGCACGTGCTGGAACAGGTTCGGCTCTTTCGAGGAGGTAGGGAAAGTGCTTGGATTTTGGGGAGGGGAAGCCCGACAGAGAGTTTGGATTTTCCTTTGGGAACCCGCAGGGGTCACAGAGGGGCTGTCATACTTGTAGCCTCTCAAGGAAGGCAGTGTAGGGGTTGGGGCAAGATGTGGATGTGGAGATGAGGACCAGGGCCTCTGGTCAGCATTGGTGGTTGACTTGGAGGCCTGGGTAGATCTGTGGTATTTATATTCCTTCTCTAACATGGCCATAACGTGGAAGACTTGTCTACTTATATGCATTTTGTCAGACACAACCCAAATGGTACTTACAGGTTCTCAAGTGCTTTAGGATGCTTAGCAGCTCTTCCTGCTAAGACTTCCCAGACTAATGCACGTGAAAAAGCTCTTCAGATTGAGGGAGGTACATATGACAAAAATGATCCTTGAGTAATTTCCTCAAAATGAGGAAATTGCATTATAATTCTGTGGTTTTACTGAATTTAGAGCTTAATTGTTTGTCCTGATACTGTGAATAACAGTCATTGGAGAAGCTGTACTCCTACCAACGTCCTGGATTTTTGTTTCATTTGAAGGAGGTAATCAATATAAAACGCTAGCACACTGCAGAAAGTCAGACCTGTCAGGGACATAGTTTAGTGTGATGTCGTATATAGAGAAGCGTAGTATGCCTTTATATTAGATATGAGTTAAAATATCAATTTAATTAGGCAACGTCCTTTTTTTTTTTTTTTTTCTTAGTGGTAAGTGAATTAGTGAAGCCAGGTCGTTGATTTGGGTGGAAGTCTTTTAAAACTGTTCATGAGCACAGAATAAGGGGGGAGGGATGTTCTTTGACAGTGCACTGCATCTAAAATAAGTTTGCTGGTTGATAGTGAATAGGCTAAAGAGTAGTTTTCCTGGTTAAGATTTGTTTTTTAATGTGTGTGGGTATATGTGTATATATATCTGCTACAATAACATATTTTATTTTTCTCTCGTATACTTTAGGCCATATTCTTCTAAACCCATTTTTTCAGATGGACCTTGCCAGTGCATCCTGGTAAACTCAGTAGATATTCACAGTGATGTGTGCTTCCACCTGTTGAATTGAAGAGTTGTGCACGTGTGCGTTTCTCTTTCTACACACCTGAATAGTTTCGAGAAAGCAAGTTAGATGTGACAAGACAGGTATCTGGCAGGATTGCCTAGGAGGTCTTGCCTTGAGGGAAGTACGATAAACTAGGTGATCTTTCGGCTCTTCTTTTTTTTTTTTTTTTTTTTTTTTTCCATGATCGTGTGCTAAACCTGCTGAATTTGTGGGCCTTAGGCTATAAAGGGAATGTTCAAGGGAGGGAATGTTCTGTCTGCCTAGAAAGACTATATGGTCCAAGTCTTCCTAGTATATCAGAAGTTAATAGTTAACATTGGGCCTGGAAATCCAGCTTTGCACTGGTGTGCATCAAAATTATAAATGATCTAGCTTTGCGAGGTGCAGCAGTGACACACACTGCAAATAATCTAATATTCCTTTGTATGGAAAAGGGAACTGAGTGATTACAGTGGCATGCATGTTCATAACTCCCTTGGCATTTTGCAGTTGAGATGTCAGACAAAAAGAATGATAATGTCATCTCTAGGGTAGGGGGCTTATGTGGAGAAGCTGTAGCATATGCCATTTCTGAGCGTTCTTAGACATGAATGACTAGTATTTGTGTTTTGTTTTTGAGTCTGCTTGTACCCCTCTCTTTTACACTGTGTAAACTGCTTTGCCTTCATTTTTTTTTTCCCTCTTAAAACTGGGAATAAAACTATAGACGCATTTTCAAAGATGACTTTTTTTTAATTCTCTGGTGTTCTAGCTGATAAGTAAGCAGAACTTATTTACACATCCGGAAGTGTTTTGTACAAAGTTTTTACTTCCAATAACATTGATTTCCCATGACACTTGTGCATAACTTTCTCGTGACAGCAAGCAGAAAAAAGCAATATAGGGTCTGTAAAATATGATTCTGAAACTACACTAAGTCTAAGGGGAAGGCAAAGGCAGGTGCGTGAGCTACAAGCTCAGTTGCAAGCCAGTAAATCCAATGCTGATAACATCCTTCCAGTTTATTCCAACAGGATAAAATAATTTAATGTTGAGTTTACAATAAATAAAAAAGGAGTCTGAATTGGTCAAAGAACATGTTTCCCTAAAAATAGCTTCTGTCTTGGAAGAGTCACTGATACATGCATTGATAACTTAGCTTTCAGGTTTTTGGTTAATGCTTTTTCTGAATTTAAACACTGGTGAATATGGCTTCAACACCATGTAAGTTGTGTAAAAAATAACTCGCATGTATGGAGCTACCATTTGTAATTTGTAAGTGTAGGTAGCAGAGTCTTTACTCTTAGGAGAGAGTTTTTCAGGAAGGTCTAAGAAGTCGTGGGTTGATGAGTTCAATGTTTCTAGGAGATTGCTAGATATTTAGGTGAATCCTGCTTTTAGGATAGCACAGTGGTTGTAACAACCACAGCAAAACGTTTGAGCTGTTGCCTGATTATCGCTGCAGTATGGGCTCAGTGATGGGAATGTCTGGCTGCCCTAAAACAAACACAGCATGCCTCAATCCCATTATTAATGCTTGAACACAATTAACTGCATTCGCACATGCTTCCTGGACATGCCTTTTCTTTTCTTTTTTTTTGTCCTGTTTGACTTAATTAGATTGTACTTGCTGTGTGTGTACTGCTTGCCACCACTCTTTTCCACCAATGGTTCCTCTTCCATTGTATCTTCTGTGTATACATAACTATTTCTGTATTCTAAGGTCAAGATAGGCTATAAGGGATGTGAGCTGAAATAAGTGCTTGCTTGCATAATATGACAGATGCAGTGTCCTTGGAGGAGCAGGTAGTATAGTGGAACAAAATACATTACTAGAACTCTTCAGGGAACATCACAAGAACACCTACACTTATTTGGAAACCCTTCAGAAACACGGCTGGGAAAGGGAATTGTTTTCATCCACTTAGAGTAGAGCACTAGCCTGTTGCTATAGGAATAAAAAATACTCACTGAATTAAAAACTTTGCTATATTAGGTTAAAAATAGTATTGCAGCAGGATAGGTCAAAGCCACAGCAAAAAGGAGATTATTCTGTAGAACCATGGAAGCATCTGATGTCATCGCTCCCAAAAGAAGGGAGTGATAAATATTAAAAGTTAGCTTATTTAAAAACAATGGCTAAGAGGTGAGTTCAGGCCAGTTTGTTCATGACAGCTCTTCCAGACATCTTGTAACTCAGTCCCCCAGAAAACAGAGTTTGCTAGGTGGCTGTGCTCTATCCATTTAAGTTAGTTTAAATATTTTGTACATGTAGAGGGGTCTTTTGTCTTTTTTTCTTTTCCTTTTTGGCATTCTCCATTAGTACCTTTTGGGAATATTCAAATACAGCAATGCACACAGCTGTTCCTATCTTCTATACAACATGCCACAACTAAACAAATTGAAACAGCTATAGAGACATGGCACCTACTAAGATAAAATACTTGATCTGTAACTAATTCCTAATTTCCTGAAAGAAATCTCATGTAAATATACCAAAATAAGCATCATGTACTGCAGTCTACTGTAATAGCAAATATTTCTGGTTTTATTTACCCTTTCTTTGATGAAGACTAAAATTTAATTTGTGAGAGTGAAGTAACGTTAAGTCACTTTGTTAGGTACAGAAATTATCTGTGATCTTTGCTACTCATGTTTGACCTCCAGAAACTTCATTTATGGCTGAAGATTTAGTGTTGCAGCACAGCTTTTTGTCCAAATAGTTCACATGAAAGTCTCCAGCTTATGATATTTTTCATTGTATTGAAATGAGTTATTAGGGATGTAATTCACCTGCTTCAGATGTGCTGGTTTGTGTCGTCTTTGTATCCTTCTAATATTTTTTTGTTTTAACTCATTAAAAAAAGTTTCAGCAATAGCCAGTATGTCAGCTTGAAAGCTCCCAAGTTTTGCTGGAAAAGCTCTGAGACAAATGAGTGAAACATGAAGAGGCATCTACTGGGAATTAACATTTCATTTGAAGAATGATGTATGAATGTGTTGAAATCTTGACAAAGACGTGCTTTTTCTCAAATGTTCAGGGCCTAATCACAACAAAGTGTGTAATGACTGTGATGAAAAATTCTTTCCTTCATAGCTGCCTACCTTTTTGGTCCTTTCTTTTTTTTATTTCATGTCCATACAGAAATTACAGGCTAGGAGAAGATAGGTGTGGGATGAGGAGTACCCAAATTCTGTATGCTACAAGATGGAGTAAAGCACCTCTTTGCTGTGGTGCTAAGTTAAATCTTGCTTTTGGGCTCTTTGGAGGATATGCTCGTTTGGAAGCTGCACTTTGGAAATAAGTTGACTTTGTGTGGCAATGGTGTTTATATTTCATGGTTCTGCATGCAGCTAGTTATCCCTGCTCTTATAGCATGGCTAGTCTGTAATCTGTATTATTTATTCATGGAGAGCTTCTAGTGTAGTGTAGTCCCTTCTTTAACATCAAGCTGTCTAGTGTAGGACAAAGACAAAAACATTGTCAAAGCCTGCCTAGTGAGGTTTCTCATTTTTTCGAAGTGCTCTTAAAAAGCCAAAGCTTTTTTTATTAAAAAATTTGCATGAAGTGTATGTAAGAAAGTATTGCTGTTAATTGCTAGAAGGGAAGTAATCATGGAACTGAAAACTTAACATTTTTATGTTGAAGAGAACATAGTACTGTATCAGGTGTTCTTCGATCCTAAAGTAGTTCAAGTACTGCAGCGTTTATCTCAGTTAGTTAGCTGCATGTATGTAACAGGCCTTCTTTGCAAGGCTAAAGTGACCAGACTAAGTGTTGCAGGCAGTATATTCAAGAATGACTTACTCGCAGAGCAAATAATTACTGTAGCACATACTCGTTGCATTACTGGGGGAAAGGGAAGCTAACCTGAAGTAAATGTGTGGCTCGGTTTCCTCTGCATAGACAACATTCTCAATCAGCTTTCTTATAACCTGTAGTAAAGAAAGAAAAAAGTAGTAGTCAGTTTATCATGCGCCACTTTAAACTGGGATTTTCACGATTATTTATTTACTTTCAGAAATACGTATAAAACATTACCGCAGAATGATTTCACATACACTTTTCACACTTAAAAATTACAAGGTTTTGCATAAAATAGTGCACAACTGTTCTCTTCCTCTAAGTGCGCTGTATGTAAGCCTGGATGAGTGGGACCACACAGGTGTGTGGTACTATGACTACACTGTTAATCTGGGTGCAAACCAGTATTATTCATGTCATGCCTTTCCCACCTCCTCCAGTATATTTTACACTAAACTACTGTATTTCAACCCTTTTTTTTTTTTCTTTTCCCTGCTTGTGATGGACTATTAAGATAATAAAATCGTATGCCTTGTAAGCTAGATCTTTGTAATTGGAGGGGTATTGCACTCTTAGCTCTTCTACTATTTGTGGGTGTTAGAGGATTTATTCATCACACCAGGAAATTAGTCTGTTGGGCTTTTTGCATATCTTTCTGCTTCTGATACTCTTTTAAGCATTTGTAAGCTGCTTATTGCTATACACTTTCTAGTCATCTGCCTTTACAGGCTTACTAGATAACATCACAGTTGTATTATTTACAGCATCCTTAACTGCTAGGCTAGGTGTGTTTTGTACGTGGGCTGTACCATGGGGTTTGTATTTAGCCAGTCATTCTTGTACAGCACAGCACATTGCACTTCCATTTTTGACTGCAGTGGATACTTGATTTTACTTTGGCACCTCCACGTTTGACAGTCTCTGCCACGAGAGGAGCATCACATTTGTATTGTGTTGCCATTTCAGTATGTCTTCTGCATTGCACAGTGGAGAAGGGAGGTATAACATTTACTGGCTAGGTTGAGGTAAATGCCATATGGATGTTCAATCTGTACTAATCACTTAGGAAGCACTAATTACAACTGCTTTGCCTGTGTTGGATATTTAAATGGGACTTCTGCAGCATCTGCAGTGTGTTACTGAGACTTTCAGTTTACAGTTAGTATGTGTTAAGTACTACATTGAAGAACTTGTACCTTTTAATGCGAGAACAGTGCAATGAGTGGAACTTCTTTAATCTCATAATGAAGATATTGACATGGCATTATTATGAGATAGAGGTGCAAACAAGTTTCAGGAAACAGACTAACTGAAACAAGTTTGTTTAAACCTACTGAGAGACCTGTTCTGAAAGGAACAAACTGAAAGGAAACTAGGGGAAGTTTAGACAGAGAGGAATCCCTATCCCTTAATGCATACTTTTTTGTGTTTGTTGTTAAACACCCAAAATGTTACTCTGGAAATCCATCCACATCAATCACCTGATGCAAATCCCTCAAAAATGAAACATTGCACAGCTCCTCAATTTGAAATAAGACAGGGCTTTATGTAGTGTTTTAAACTGTGACCACTGTAGAAGAGAAGGGTAGCTGTTATATTTGGGGGCAGGTATAGTATATTTATAACCCTGGAGGAGGGTATTGTGGTTCTTGTTAGTCAAAGTTAGTGAACCTTCCACCGATTATTTAGTCAGCCAGTATTAGACCTGCTTTGTCCATATTAGAAGGACATACCAGGTTTAGGTTTTTCTTAATGTTTTTAAGGGAAGTGTATGGGACCTGGCTGGGGTAGAGTTAATTTCTTGTTTTCAATTTTTGACCAAAACAATGTTGATAACACGAAACAGTGTTGATATGTTTTATCTGTTGCTGAACAGTGTTTGCCCAGTGTCAAGGCCTCCTCTGATTCTAACTCTGCCCACCCCCCAGTTGAGTAGGTTGGGGTGCTCCAGAGGCTGGGAGGGGGGACAGCCGGGATAGCTGACCCCCTGACCAGAGGGTTATCCCATGCTGTGTAGTGTCATGGTCAGCAATAAAAAGGGAGAGTAGGGAGAGGGTGGGAATGTGGTCATTGCTCAGGGACTGGCTGGGCATCAGGTGCTTGTGGGAGGTGCTGAGTGAGTGTCTTGTGTCACTTTTTTACTTTTGCTCTTCCTGTTCTCTCCCTATCCTGGAGAGCTGGGGGAGATTGGGGGAGTGGTTATGTGGGACTTAGCTGCCAGCCAGGGTCAACCCACCACTAGGAGACCCTAAATGTGTGCAAGGTTTGTGTTGTAAGCTTCTGGTTGTTACATCTAGGCAAGACACAAGCTATTTTTCTGATCCTTGCTGTATTTGCTTACTGCTGTGGGAAGACTTGGTTTTTTGAGTGAAATATCTGATGTGGAGGATTTAAACAACAGTTCTAGTTAAATGTTTCTTTCAAATGTCAGATTTTATGCTCAGTTACAATAGATGGTAGTGTAGAAATCAATTTGCAGGCTATGGAACAAATTAATTACATCTCTATTTTGCACAAAGTATGGAGAATAGCGATTGAACCCTGATGGAAGGTGGCTTTGTGAGGCCCATGCAAATATTTGAAGTCATTATCTGTGCGTGTATATGCTTAATCATGCTGAAGGTTAGGCTTCTATGTTTGTCTTTTCATTCCTAAATGAACAGTCAGCGTCTTAAGTGTTGATTTGTTCAGGGGTCTCTTAGGGGTTCAGCAGTGTGCATCAGTTGTCTCCTTTTCAGCAAAGTTACCTTTTTTTTTATTACCTTCGTTTTATTAAAGAGATGTGTCTGTGTAATGTCTGCATGTGTAAGTGCTTGAAAAGCTGGGCAATAGCATTTGGCTTAGTGCTTCCAGTAGTTGACAGCAGTTGCTGTTTGTTTTTTATTCCTAAATGCAGTGGCAGGTTAATCAAATACCTGACAAGTTTTTTGTCAACAATACTGTGGTTTGTAGAATATGTATGCTTGCTTTCCTGAAGTATTTCTAGTGTTGGCTGTCAGAACACTTCAGAGATTTTCCTCACTAACTTATCTTCTATTTATAACTAGGCTACAGTTTATGTTCCAGTAAAATGGATAATGATTTCATTTGCATCAAAAGAGGAAATCAAGAGGGACTGCAGTCAAACATCAAAGTCCCCACACTGTAGTATTCCAATAATAAACACTTCTGCATTTTTTCTTTTGAAAAATTATTATTTTTTAAAGAAAGTTCTGTAGATCAGGATGTATCAAGAGATGTTCCTGCAACCTTTTGGGTTGAGAAGGTGATGGTTTACTTGAAAGCTAAGATTTACAGCAAAGAGCTTGCTAGGTATAGGTTGGCATAGACCCTTAACCTAGTGTGAAGAAGATGAAGAGGGATCTAGTTCATTTTAATTGCAAATGACTTGAAGTTTGGATATTTTCCCTTTGACACATGAGAAAATAGAGAGTATTCTTCTAGCAGGTGTCTTACTTTAATATTTTGAATATTCACAAATTTCAGGCATGTTGGTTTTACCTTTTTATTATTGTTTTTGAGGGATGACTGGTAAGAGGGATGAATGTCTCCTCCTAAAATTATTTTGTCTTCAGAAACGCATTTTTATTTTTTCCAATTACGTAGACAGATAGAACTGTATTTCTTTTATTGCATCTGAAATTCCTTTGTACCTGTTTAAGAGCTACCTGAAAAAGTAATCTCTCAGTTTCAGTTATTACATGTATATATTATCTAGACATATAATATAAAGTAGCCTTCTCTGGATGCATTCCTGTCAGGTGAAGCTGGGTGATGTCTTTAACCATGTAAGTTTTAAAACCGTTTGGTCTAGAGAAGCAATGAAAATCAAAATCTGGCAGACAGCAGATGTGAAAATAATTCTATAAGAAAAATGGAGGGTTTGTCTTTTTATAATTTTCTAGATAATAATAGATTTTATTAACTCTTATTGCTATCAAAACCGAAAATCAGTTTTGCATTTCAGGGTCGTTTGTTGTCTTAGAACCTAAACATGAGAAAAAAAACTTTGAATGTGTTCTCAGCTGACTGTCATTCTTCTATTCCAGAATTGTGGGGACTTTTCTTCTCTCATCTTACAGGTCCATAAAAGAGGGAGGAGATTGAAACTATTATTAAGAGTTATTTAAGAAAGACCCTAACGCTGAACATTATATTTTTAGCTGTGTATCAATAGACTGGGGTAAAACCGCACACAGTTACTATCCAAAGGAAATGATTAGAGTCTTGCCGGTGAATGCTGCCACAGAAGCTGAATTTTGGTTTTGTGTTTTAATGTCTGGCATTGTACAGTACTGTAGTGTCATGGAGTATAAGATTTTCTTAGAAAAAATTGATAGCTGTTAGACTTAATAAATTAATATATGTGTATAGAATATATATTAGACAGTAACGGAGAATCTCTAGGTCATTAAAGCACATGCACAATTTAGTCATGTCAGCTTTTCTTGTTTGAGACTTACTGTCAGCTGCAGCTTCTTTGCTGTGGTTACACTCATCTTCAGGTAGACTGAATTACAATAACCTGCATTGGAAAGAAAAGAATAGATCTTTTTGATCCCCTGAAGGTGAAAATGGATCAGTTCACGTAATAAGATACCTGTGGTGAGAGCAGCCTAATTTTACCTTGAGGGTTCAAATAATTTTTGACATTCCAACTTGTCTTAAATGAATGTTGCAATGAAGCTTTTCCTTTTTCTCCTCTTTTATCGTTGTTTTCTATTGTTTGCATTTTCCTCCAGCTTCTTGTAAGTATGTCTAGTTATGCTGGTAAAGAGACTTTTAATTGGTTCTTACTCGAGTTTAGGATGCTTTATATGTTTACAGTCTGTCTAAAGTTACTTGAATAGTTGATTCAGAGCTTTATAGAAATCTGTATAAACACCTAGTTGAGGAGGAACAAATGCTGGCTGGCTGCACAGGAGCATCTAAGGGCTTCAGATTATCAGAATAAATTTACAGTTAGTTCTCCTAGTATTGACCAGCTTTTCTGTTTCTCATTGAGAACTTGGAAAAGTTTGTGGGTTTCTTTTTTATTATTTTTTGTTCATTTTTTACAAGACCTGATTGCTTATTTTTATGTTGAGAAGATTCTTGCAACAGTATGCTGGAAGAAGAAACTTAGATAAACTTTTTTTTAAGTGTACCTTACTTCTAATTTAAGGTATATAATATACCTTATTTTCTAATGATTTCCTGCTCTGAAAAAGGATGTGGTTGAAGTTTTTAGGTTTGACTGAAAAAGCCAGGTATCAGATATGTTGGACAAACACTTTTATAAAATATGTTCAGTATTAAATTCAGCTTATATAGATCAATCTTGCTGACTTCCAGCCCCTTCAAGAGATTCAGAAATTGTATTAGTTACTCTTTATAGAGTGATGATGTTCCTAAATAAATTACTAACTTTTAAGAATTTTTCATATTTAAAGAATCCATAAACTTAAAGAAGTAACTCAGTTATTGTCTCAGTTACCGACTTTGATGTTACTAAGATTTCTGCTTATAGTTACATAATCGCAAAGAAGAGTTTTGCTTACCTGCAACAATAGCAGGCAATCAGCTAAAAGGATAGGAACCACAGAATTGTGTAAAGATGTCAAAAGCTGGCATTCACTTATTCTTCTTTGTCCTCTGCTACTGCTGTCTCCAGATAATTGTATGACTTTACATGAGTATCCAAGAGGACATAGTGTTTCTGTTGTAGAAGAATGATAGATGCATTTGGAATTCATAAAATGAAGCTTTTGGGTCAACAGAAAGGATTGAAATTCTATGCTTAAACATTATAATAAGCCTGGTACTTTCATTATTTCTATATACATGCTGCTTATATTTTTTTTTTTTTTACCTGTTTGGACTTGGGAACAGCTTTAAAGAGATGTGTTGTAGATATTCTTCAAGTGATTCCAACTGGTTTGCAAAGTAGTATTAGTAATTGTAGAGAGACTACGTAAAGGAAACAGTATATTGATGGGTCTCATCTGTTGGTGGAATATGATAGCCATATGCTTCTCAGTCTGCTAGTACTCTTCATTAAAGTCAAAATACTTAAAAACGGGGTTTGCCGTCCACAGTCATAGCAGTGAAGCAGATTAAAGTTGTAAAGTTGCAACAGATTATTATTTTGGAGATAGGATGCCAGGGGAAGGGAACAGGCATCCTTGACCTGAAGGCAGTGGCAGATCAGAATTCCTATTAACTTTTAACCTACTGCAGTGCATGCGGTATTTCTCTTCCCTCTGACCTCCCTGGCTGTCTTTCTGTAGATCCCAAAATGACTACTTCAGAGGGGAACTCCTTGACTAAAAAAGTGACAGTTCCATTGCAGTTTTGATCAAGACCATTATGAAATAGAGCTTGCCACAGCCCATATTTTGAGATAAATTGTCTCTGCCTGTCTTTCACAGTATGTTTCAAATGGATGACAGATGACGATTTTGGATTATTATGTTCTGTCTGTGCTTTGTGCTAGCTAATAATAGGCTAGTAGGTGCCTCTCAACTTGCTATTGCTTCAGAGAATTGGAAAGGGATGCTATTGCCATCCTGTCAGATTTAAATAATGTAACTTCAAATTTATCATGATCAGGGTCCAAAGCAGTAAGCTGAAGATAGTGATGAATGTAATGCACAATACCTTAAGCATTTTATATTTTCTGAGCAGATTGTGCTCATGAATGGCTTCAGTATAGGTAGCTCTTTATCTCAACAACTAAGTGAATAGTTCTAGCTGTACCTCTTCAGGTTGTGAAAATTATTGAGGTTTTGAAAGCAGTTTGTCCATTGAAGTGTGGGTTGTCACTGAAGGGGATGCTCTTGCCTTTTGTTGTCTGTCCCAACCATGTTCCTTTCCTGTGCTGCCTCTGACATTTCTTCACCTGCTTGGTGATGAGGAGACCGACCGTTGGCTTTCAGACAGACCTCTTTCTCATCCAGCTTACTACACAGATACTGCTGTGGGCTTGAGAGAGAACAGCAATGTGCTTTGATGGGGTGAAAAAATAGATACTTTTGTCTTCAGCAGCAGTTCAGGCTTTGTTGGACTGCATTCTTGCGTTTAGCCCTCAAATGGCTAAAAATGAAGACGTGGGGTAGGACGTACCTTCTCAAGTTACATGGTGGTGTGAAAGGTTAAAATGGGACACTGTGACATTGATTTGAAAGGTCCGTAAAACTGAAATGGCTCTCCCAAAGGAAAAATAATTGAAGTGGTGTGCAGAAAACAGTGGTTCAAAAGAGATGTTTATGCTGGCAAAGTAGTTAAATACTGGGATGTCATTTTGTCCTCAGTTTCTTTTCCTGCTTTTTTTCCTCTGGTGTTTTCCCCTGCCAATTTAAGTACCTCTAAGAGAAAGTACCTGAGAATTTATGTATTTATTCTCATAAATACATAAGGTATTTATGAGTCTAATACTCAAACCTGAGTATGAGTAGGTAACTGAGAATTTATTAGAAGAGAATTTATGTAAATACAAACCATAAGTCTCTTTCTCAGTATTGAGCTAGCTATTCAAAGTGAGCATACAGGTATTCTCGCTTCGTGACACATTCTGTGTAAATGTTCTAAGTAAGTAGGCTCTTGGCTAATTGTGCTATGGAATGTGAAAATCAGTCTCATGTATAATTTATAGCAGCAGGCTAGTCAATTTGCTTTGCCCAATCCTACCAGTGACCTAAACTGACTTTCAAAGTTTCTTTTTCCAAGTTCCACGTTCTCTTTAGTTAGTCCATCTCAGGCTATATATCTGTTGACAACTATTTCTTCTTATTCTCATCTTAAAAGTAGAACTGAATGTTGTATGTTTTACAGGTCTCTAAACTGTATTTTTATTATGTTGGCATGTAAATTTGGTGAGGGTGACTAATTGGACCTGAAGATAATTGCCCTTCAATGACTTCCCATGATGCCAGCAAGCACAGAATATTTTCCAGTATGTTTGTCATTTGTGATTTCCGAGAACATACCATAAAAATAGTCTGCCACATATCGGAAAGAATAGATGGCAAGGAGGAAACCCTTGCTTGGGAAAGCTAGATGCTTGTTTGTGTATAAACAAAACAATAGTTTTGTCTCAGAGCTTTTATATTGCTACCACCAATGCAGTATTTGAATGCCATCCATGCAGAAGTAATAAAAAGCAATAGCAAACTCCAGCAGAGTTCGGGAAGTCTTAATTTTTCTTTCAGCATCCAAGTAGAGCTGATTGAAATTTTTCCCCTGAAATATTCTTCTAATGGAAAACAAGCTACCTGTAAATTCAGAATTTACTGTCTGATAAAATGAAAGCTTTATTTAACATACATAGTGCCTCCCAGCTGAGAAGCCCTGGAGTTACGGGTTTGATGTCTTCTTGATAGACTTCATAGGTTTCATGGTAGACTGTCCAGTTTATTGCCTCAGAGTTAGGACTTCCAAACTCCTCAGGAGCTGTAATCATTGTTTATCTTGGCTTTCTGTTACTTTTCAAGTCGGCTACCTCCCCTTCTGATGGGGCTACCATGGCTGAAAATGATTAAAACAACATTTTATGTCTGTTGTCTCTACATGTATTTTCAGAAATCGCATCCTTTACTAAATTTTGAAGTCTTTCTGTTTGTCTTTCATAAATGAAGAATTTGGAATTTCCTGAGAATAGAAATTCGTGGGTTTGGGAAGCTCTAGTGATGATTCTCCTTTGGAAGGCTCTCTTTTAACTGTTTGGTGTATTTCAGTTTGGTTATGATTGATTTTAAGTAGAGGGCACTAGGTGAGGGTTTAAGGACTACTGTTAAGTCTAAATAAAAAATGAAAAGTCTTTTAATAAGAGGAATATAGACTGGGCAGTGTTACATGCATTATCCCAGTGGAACTCTGCTGTTGTGGTTCTTCATGAATGTAAATTGAGTCTGAGTCGGGGCCAAAACTTTGACCTAACACTGACCTCTAATACTGAATATGAATCTGTGTGGATCTGAGGATGGGCCTCAGGGGCCTGTTGTTGCTAAAATAAGAAATAATTCATTTTTTGATGTGCAGCCTGTTTTAACTGTTGGTTATCTTCACAGACTGTTCCATGGCATTGTGATGCTTTTTTTTGAAAAGGTTTATAAAGCTCATTTCTATTTGCCATGGCTCTATAGTCTGCAAAGTAGTCTCGAGACTCACTGGGTTAGATCAGGGAATGCATTGGCAGTTACAGTCTGCGTTACACTGTATAACATTCTGTAAACAAACTGGGAAAGGATATTTTTAGGGAATAACGTTAGTTAAAGTTTTAGGGACATTGATGGGACTTCCCCACTCCGGGTTTCTTCGCTGTCCCTTCCTTCCCTGCGGAGTATGTGCATGAACCCTGCTTCCTGTTGCACTCTGCAGGCCAACACCTGTAGGAGACTGTGTCCTGGTACATGTTTACATTGCTTTGTATGCAGATCTAAGCAGGGGTTTTCCTACAGTAAGTAGGAAGAAGCTGCAAGAGCTTGTGCTTTGCTCAGCTTGTTTGTACATCTGCTAATAAAATTGTCTGGCTTTGTACCCCTCTTGGAGCAGAGGCAAGAATAAGATGGCTGCTCACCATACATAGTAGATATATATGTATATATAGTGTTTGTATATGTATATATACACTTTGGTATCTTGTCTGCACCATCTGTGTGAACAGATCTAAGGAAATCCATGAGGGTCAGGGAAATTCAGATCTTTATAAACTTGGAAGTGAAAAGTGAGTGTATTACATGTCACAGGAAGATGAGGTGGAGAAAAGGGCCACTGTAGGAGAGAGGGTGTCACTGTTAGATAGTGAGGAAGTGCAGCTAAAGAAGCAAAGTAAAAGCAGGGAGTGGAAGATAAGGTAAGTTGGGTAACACCAAGGCACAGGGCCATCATTAGGAGATAGACTATTTAATAAGTGAGAGTTTTAAGAGGTTAATGGCTAACTGAACAGGAAAGACATGTGAGCTGGAAATTGGGTAAGGGGCACGGGAAGTGGAGAAAGCGACTAAATGCTGCAGGAAGTGGTGGGAGAGAAATGTCCTAATGAACATGGAATCTGGATAACTTATTCTTTAAGCAGAAAGAGGGTCTTAGTCTTAGCTGTGTGCTTTGCCATACCTGAGTGGAAAGTCTGAGCTTTCAGAGTTAATATGGTAACAGGTTTCTGTTATAAACTTTATTCTTATTTCCCTTTATGCTTGTCAGCAAAACTAGTTTTTACCTGAAAATTTCTAGGTCAGCTGTGACAAACAATGTTTCTGTGCTGTGTTCGTGTAAATAAACATGACAGTTGTAAACATTCTTTTGATCTTTGAATCAACGTAAATTTAAAATTTTCTCTTGTGAGCTATTCATAGCTTAAGGTGCTATTCCAGTGTGATTGCTGTCAGATAAAAATAATTCCCTGCTTTGTAAGACTTTCCCCTCCCCTCCGCCCCCTCACTCCCACTGCTTAGCAGCTTTAATGAAAGAAGTATTTCTTTGAGTTAGGGTATTTATAAAATTCCAAAAGACTAGTAGGAAGACAGATAACGTAAAAATGTTTGGTATTGTGAGAAAACTAGTGCTGTTTAAGAGCATTAAATAGTGGAATGAATTGCATCTGTAAATGGTGATGTTTGACCTTCAATCTAAGTGTTTTCAGACGGTTAGATATTTGGAATAATGACGAGAACAGCATTAAAAGGTCAAACCAAATCCCAATCTTATTCCATAGCCTGTAACAAAAAACGGCCAGGCCATGTTCAGGGAACGGCTGTGCTCCTCTCCACTGTGGTTACTGGAATGGTAACTCCTCTCCAGTGCACACTGACGTGGGTGTCACTGGAGCTTGGGTGTGTACAGGCTCCTGGTGGGAGATTGCCAGGCTGTGTATGCCTTACAGATCAATTGCTGTGTGTCAAACTTCATTACCAATATCCTATGAATTTAACTCATTTTTTTAAGGATTTTTTTTTTTTAAATTTTTGCCTTCCTGTGAAAGCAGTTGAATAGAGGCATAGAAAAGAAGCTGGCCTTTGACTTTTCTAACTTGTGAGCTAGCTTCATTTACCATCTTTCAGTCCTTGTCTGTGGGGAAAAAAGAAAAAAAGAATTGTTTCTTATGCAAATGGTACATTAATCTGTATTGCTATTCTCCATCTACATATATTAATAATGTTGCTATTCTCTCTACCCCTTTCACTCCTTTTTTTCTTCACTGTCTGTCTGTGGTCTGTTGTAGTTGCATAATGCTGAGCGTTATTGTTTCTCTTTTGTGCACCTTTTTCTAGCTGTGTTGTACACCATTTAAAGTAGGTGTGAAAAAGCTGTTTGCAGTGTTGAAGGTACATGCCTGCTTCTACTTATACTCAGTTACGCCAGGAAGTTTGATTTAATTTAAAGGAAGATTTAGTTACTGTTGTGTGCTAAGCAATTCCTTTAGTTGTCTGAAGTCTTTGCAGTAAATACCAAAAACAGTCAGTCCATCTGCCTGATCTATCTGGAAAGATCACTTCAATGAATTGAAAAGTATTCAGAATGACAGACTGTTCCAACGTATCTCCTTCCTCACTGTGTTGATAGCAGTATAATCTCTGTGTAATTTTTAGTTGCGTAGGTGTTGTCTGATTTCAAAAATTATTATATAAAGAGGCAATTTGATTTGAAATAGTAGAATGTAAAGGACACCTCTCTTCCTTTCTTTTTTTTTTGTCTGGTGCCAACCAAAATCTTGATTTGCAGAATGGCTGACTTATGAGAGTATCTGATACTCACAAAGCGTCAGGTCTGAGTAGAAGGCTGATTAGGTAATTTCTCAAATCCCTTTCATTATATTTATGGCCTTTTAAATAAATTTACCTGTGACATATTTCAGTAATTACCTTCTAGAGATTCAGAGCTTTTGTAGACTTTTCAAAAGTATTGGTCATCTGTATAATGTGGCTCTTTAAAATAGCTAAGTGATAAAGTGAAACAAATATTTTCATGTACCTGGAAATCTATATTTAATGGCATGCATTAGTGACTAGTTTATAAGTTTGGTGGACTTTAGAGATACAAGATGCATACATCTTTACACAGGCAGCTTTTATTTGCAAATGGAGTAATATTGAATTGTTCTTGATTGAAGCTGGTCTTTGTTATTGGTTAAGATAAATTTTATGAAAAGGAGTGATTGGTTGGTTCGTTCGGTTTTTTTATTTTATTTCTTAAAGTATCCCAAAGTGGGTATTTTTGGAGATGCATCACTAGAGGAGTTTTGGAAGGTCTTTCTACGTTATATGAAGTGTTTCTGCAGGCATTTCTCAGAATCCAAAATATTTCTCAGAATTATTTTTTTTTCTTAGATAATTAAGTATTAAAAAATATGCAAGAACTTTGTTGGCTGCTCTGTAGGTAAAACAGTATCCTTTTTATAAGTTTTTTTTGTTCGTAATTGATGAGCAATAGAGTACAAATGTCAGTCCATGTATTTCTAGATATTGAGTAAAATCTGTTGTGTCAAATACTCTATTCTGCCATCTAAGCAGATAGCTATCAATGCAGAAATACAGATGAAAAAGCACGGTAAATGCGATGTGGTTCATAGAATAAATGTGATTTCCAGTTTTGCAGTCCATATGAGAGCAATACGCTTCAAGCTTTAACAGTACATGTTTTCAAAGGATTTTAATGACAAAGTAGTAGCTATTCCAAGTATTGAAAAATTTTGTCTTTTAGTTTACTATATTGAAGCTGAAAAATTTGTTCTGTGATTTGTGCTGATTGCCATATTTGTGCTTCCAGTATTCTCCCTATTCTACTTAGTAACTACCTGAAAAATCAGTATTATTTCATCAGTGCCATAGTGTTTATGGATGTAAAATCATGTTAATGTTTCTCAGAAAACTCATAAGCCTGTGTCATGTTGGTAATGCCAAATGCTTCATTTCTTAAAAAAGTGGTAAGTATTTTGACTACATACAAACTATACTTTACATCTCACAGGTCCTGATATCTTGCTGCTTTGTTTTGTATCACTTCCCTGAGGTTTCCCTGTTCTTCAAAGAGCAGAGACCAAGTGTCAAAACTAATAGGGCATGAGTCTGTTTCTCTTTCGCATATAGGAGTGGTAGCTGACTAGCGGTGCTACTTCAAAAGTGTATGAAGGCAAGAGAACTGCCTAGAGAATGCAGTATGCCTCTTTTTTCTATTTGCTTTCAGGTGGAGATGGAGATACCTAACTCTCTTTCATTCTTCACAGGGTTACACATCGTTCTGGAATGATTGCATCTCCTCAGGATTGCGTGGCTGTATGTTAATCGAATTGGCATTGCGAGGGCGACTTCAGCTAGAGGCTTGTGGAATGAGGCGCAAAAGTCTACTAACAAGAAAGGTAAGTGGAAGAAAATAGTCACATTTACTTTTGTATCATGCTCTAGGCAATACAGTAGCTGTAAATTACAACTGGTTGCAAGAAAGACACTCTTTTTTTTTCCCTTACAAGAGGGTGGGGATTCGGAGTAGTGACCCAAGTTAGATGCACAGAGTTAAGTATTTAAAGGGTGAGCTGAAGTACCTTGGAAAATCTGCTGTACTTATTCTCTGCTCCTGTTTTCTCTCTTGAGGTGTTCCTGGCTGTTGGGAACCTTGCACAAACAGTTGGCAGGGGCTCTGGCCAGGGTGCGGTGGCAGCGGTTACTGTTGGGAGCCAGTAGCACCAGTTATAATTGGCTGAAGGAACTGGCTGTTGCAATGTTGGTGAGATGCGGGCTGGGGCTGCAAGGAAAGGCTAACTGACAGCCCGCCAGATGCGTCCTGCAAGCAATTCTGGTGCACACAGTCTTGCAATTCGTGCTTGCAGTGCATGGGAAGGAAGATCCCTGTACCTTGGGCTCCCAGAACATAAAATTGTATCTAGTTTAGGCCTGTGACTGGTGTGTTAATTTTGTTGTACTTGCTGACCTTTAAGATGGGCGAATTTTTAAGGTCCTTTATTGAATTAGGCTGGAGATTTGAGACCTTAATTTATTACTTTTGTCGCTGGATTTTTCCATAGTGCAAAATGTGTGTTTGGAGAATTTTTACTTCATTAGCATTAGAGGATACTTGTAAAATCAGCTTATTGAAAACGTTGTCAAATGTTGTCTATCCACCACAAATAAATTCTCTTTTATGGCACGTTTCCCTGTCAATATTATCTTTTGCTGAATTTTTTTAAAGCATAGCTTACAAATTCCCCAGCCTTTTCCTGGCTTCCTTCTCTCCTGAAGAATTGAACCTCTGTTCAGACAAACAGCACCTACTTCTTTTAGCTTCATTTAAGCATATTCAGCATTGATTAGTTTGCACACCATTTTTTTTCTCTAAAGCTTTTGGCTCCTTAGATATTCAGGAATGTTCTCTAGCAGTTACTTTCATTCTGTGCAAACCTTGTCATCTGTATCTGCCTGAAATTTTAATCATGGGTTTTTTAGGAAAACGGAAAAATAGCCTGTGGATATCTTCAGTAAAGAGTAAAACCAAAATTATTGTCGTCTTTTGTGGGTTTTTTGTTTTGTTAAATTTTATCATATTATTTGGGGGGGGGGGGGGGGGGAGAGTGTTGGCCTGTTTGTTTCTTCTTCCCCTTTCCCCCACTTTGTTCAAGGTGATCTAATAGCTACCCAGTATTAAAGGGTTTGTTCTTTCTGATGTTGTAAAGCAATCAAGAGATTTCTTTTTGAAGGCAGGAGAGTTCTATGAAGAAGGCTTTAATTTAAAACTCAAATGAGGATTGGTTTCTGCTTAAGTAATTTCTTGCAGATAAAACCCCTAACTGCTGGTATATATGAGACAACTTCTCTCCCTGCACCACCTCTCTTAATTTAGAAATCATTCTCATGAATGGCTTATGTTGTTTTGTTCCTTATTTGAAGTTTTGCATTAACACCGAATCTCAGTCTTGTTTCTAGATTTAAGTGTCTCAACTCTACCAAGCATTCTCCTTGTCCCCCTTTTGCAGGCTTTGCTCCCGTTGCTCTCAGCTTTCGCTGTATTAAATACTGCGTTTAGTGACTGGAGTGAGCTGTCTAGTTGTATCCAAGGTTGTGATTCAGGGGCAATACCATTTTCTATAGCTTCTGCCTCTCAGGCTAGCCATTCTTCCTCCTCACCCCAAGTCCATCCTCACACTTTGTGGCAAGGTAAAACCTCCTTAGAACTCAAAGCTTTGATTTGCGAATCAAAATCCTGTATCTTCAAGCTATGGCCTGACAGGAGAAGTTTAGGCTGCAGTCACTTTAGCCTACGTTGCCACTGAGAAGTGTAGTCCTGTCTCTGCAAAGAGGCTTGTTGGAGTCCCTCTTGGGTTGTTGCTGGCATTTGTGCAGCCATGTCAGGTAACACCTCTGGCTGAGAACAAGAACTAATTCACTTCTTTGGCCAGTTTAGTTTTTACTTGAATCGCTTCCTTGATCTTGTCATCAGATGCAGCACAAGTGAGACTGCTGGCACAACCAGTAAGATGAAAAGAATAAGAGGGTAGAACTAGTTCTTTAAGCAGCGGTATGATATGGATTTATAACCAGCTAACTATGGCCTTGGTATACAACTGACTTAAAAGATTACTAGCTACAATGATTTCCACTTCAAGCCTTAAAGCAGTTGGGTCAAGATGTATTAAATCCATGCTTGAGTGCTACAGAGAGACAGAGACTGAGAAACTAGCAGACAAGGACTTGATGGACATCAGTGAAACTTTGAAAAGTCAATGTGACATTTTATGTTGCAACATCCTCGTAAATTTGGCTTGAGAGTATGTAATTATTGCATCATTTTGGGGTTCTGTGTACTGCTATCAATTTAGAAATGAATGCTGAGGCTTACATATAAATAAAATAATTTCTAAGACTAGTTTATTGAAGATAGAAAATGGTACTCTATGCTGCCATGCAACCTCAGAAAGCAAACCAATTCATTAGAGTTCTTAAAAGAAAGTCCAACAAATCCTTGGCAGACTAACGTTAAGTATTTAATATGAGTATTCTGAGTGATTCATGCATGAGTGAATTTTTGTATTAAAAGTAAATAATGAAGTTTACTTCAAAATCAGAGGTGCATAATCTTTAGCATTGTTTAATTGCAGAGCTGCGTTGTGGAAAATGCAAATTAAATATTCTGTGTAATTGAAATTTCCTCACCAGTTAGATGCAAGGCAAATCTAGTACCTGATAAATTACTGAAAAATTGGAATAAAGAAAGATTTTTTTTTTTTTTTTTTTTTTTTTTTTTTTTTTTTTGCAGTAAGGCTAAGGACCATCATCTCTGAAGGACCAGGATCTTAGCTTCTTAGTGTCATGGTGCATTGCATTCAGGCTAGCTTCTTACACTTCTTTGCAGTGGTAGAAAAAATTATCTTAACCCCAAATAAGCAAGGAAAGCTGTTTTCTAAACTTAAATTCTTTTAAGTCTATGATATAAGGATTTTTTTTTTTTAATCTCTTTGGTGATGTTTGGGTTTTTTTGTTTTTGTTTTGGGTCTTTTTTTTTTCTTTGCCTAATAAAACAGGTCAAAAAGATGACTTCACATCTTACCTGTTAAAGTGAGATGGTGAGTAGTAGGTTACCAACTGCAGCGATCGAGTGTAACTAAGGTTACTGTGAAATTAATCATATGAGATGCTTTAAAGAAACTAAAATACCATTGCAACTGATTTCAGTGTCATCTAAAGACACTATGCAAATGTATTCTACTCCTCTGTTGTTTTTAGTAAGGATTATTAGAACTACAGAATGGAACTAAACTTAGGATGTATTTCAATAGGACACTTAAAGCTTTTCCAGGACACCATTTGCACTACTGTGAAGCTTTATGAGACATAAGAGCTTTCACTTGCCATTTCTTTTGTATATGTGGAATTATATTGGTGTGTTAGGTTTTCCATCAATTGCCAGTTATCATTTTACCTGATACTTATAAAGTGCTAATTTGTAAAACTTTAAATTGCCACATTTAATTGTTATTTTCATAACTAGCTTTGAAACAGTAGTCATTCTTGTTTTCCTAAAGAAAGAGAGGGTTTATTGTTGTTATTTTGTTTTTATTCGAACATATTGACTTGGGCTAGTTTAATCTGTATGTTTTCATTTGGTGCTCTTGTTTTTGTAACCGGAAAAATGGGATTTTTACCTGGACAGGTTGGATGGATGGGCTGAGGCCAATGGGATGAGGTTCAACAAGGCCAAGTGCCGGGTCCTGCACTTGGGTCACAACAACCCCATGCAGCACTACAGGCTTGGGGAAGAGAGGCTGGAAAGCTGCCCAGCAGAAAAGGACCTGGGGGTGTTGGTCAACAGCAGCTGAATATGAGCCAGCAGTGTGCCCGGGTGGCCAAAAAGGCCAATAACATCCTGGCTTGTATCAGGAACAGTGTGGCCAGCAGGATTGCAGCAGTGATCATGCCCCTGTACTTGACACTGGTGAGACCACGGCTTGAGTGCTGCATCCAGTTTTGGGCTCCTCACTGCAAGAAAGACATTGAGGTGCTGGAGCGTGTCCAGAGAAGGGCAATGAAGCTGGTGAGGGGTCTGGAGCACAAGTCTTATGAGGAGTGGCTGAAGGACCTGGGGTTGTTTAGCCTGGAGAAAAGGAGGCTGAGGGGAGACCTTATCGCTCTCTACAACTACCTGAAAGGAGGTTGTAGCGAGGTTGGAGTCAGTCTCTTCTCCCAAGTCACAGGCGATAGGACAAGAGGAAACAGCCTCCAGTTGCACCAGGGGAGGTTTAGGATGGATATTAGGAAAAATTTCTTCACCAAAGGGTTATCAAGCATTGGAACAGTCTGCTCAGAGAAGTGGTGGAGTCACCATCCCTGGAGGCATTTTAAAGATGTGATGTGGTGCTGAAGTATCACTATATGAAAGAAGAAAACCAGTTTTCCTGCTTTTTCATTTTGTAATTTTTTTCTCAGTTTCACATGGCCTCATTGTTTAACTGTAGTATTTTGAATAAATTGACTTGAAGCCGTAAAATAGACTACCATCAGAGAGTAATTGAACGCTGTAGTGTACTTTGTTTTGGTGAGGAAGTGAAGGACCTTGCTGGGTTAATGGATTATCTTTCTTAAAAAATTAGAAATTAAGTATGTTATTAATACTGTAGTTTTAGTTAGTCAATGTTAATTTAAGTTATAGATAACCTGAGACTTAACAAAGCTTTGTAATTAAAATCGTAATAGGGTTGTGGTTTTTTTTTTTTACAATTATGTATTTTTTTAAGCTTGCATATACCTAGAGATGGTCTCTTATTTTTTTAAAATGTCCTTAGTTTTGATAACAGGTAGATTTTTCCATTTTCTTATTAGTGGATGTTTATGCTGTATGAAGTAAGTCAAAATACTGACTGTGTTTTATTCTGTCCTAGGTGATTTGCAAGTCAGATGCTCCTACAGGGGATGTTCTGCTTGATGAAGCTCTGAAACACATAAAAGAGACCCAACCTCCTGAAACAGTACAAAATTGGATTGAACTGCTTAGTGGTAAGCCTTGGACGTAATGTATTTGCTTTTTTTTCCGCAATAAAGCTAATCATCTGGCATCACTAGAGATTATACTGTAAAGTTTTTGGAGAGAAAGTATGCAAAAAAGTTAATTAGTCTGTCCTATAGGCTAGTCTCTTGTTGATTGTAGCCTTTAATCAAATACAAGTAACTGTTGCTTTTGATTTAACTTGATACGGAAAGGATCTAGATGGAAGTGTCAGAGGACATCTCAGCTCTGTGGAAGAAGCGCATTCCCCTGACTCTGAAGTAAATCAGGACTGCACCCTGGAGATCTAACTGCCTTCTCTGCAATTGGAAGTGAGAGTTGGTGGAAGTTTGGAGTATAGGCGTATGGATTCAGTATTGGGATCTTTTGATAAAGAGATAAGGAGTTCACCGCTTAGATGAACGAATTGAGGCTGATTTGTCCATTAATCATAAAGAAACAACAAACAGTCAGTTCTAGAACCGTTCTGTTTTTCCATTAAGTGGAGAAATGTAATAAATATTTTCAGATACTAGATATTTCTTGTTCAAAACAAAGTCTTCAAGATGAGTACTTTGCACACAGCTCTTCCTGTAAAGCTAGTGAGTTGTTGCCCAAAAAAATGAAATGTCAATTAAATTCCATCTTTACAATTGCAGTTAACATTTTTCTTATACCTTGCCAGCAATTGTATCCTCAGAATGCATCAATTTAAGTTAACAATGACAGCCTATTAACATGTGCTTTTATTGTTTTGTTGGGTTGTTTTTTTTTCTGTAGCCAGAATTCATCACCAGGGTTTGGTTTGTCTGTTTTTACAAAACATATAAAATGCAGCTTGCTTGGAGTAGATCAAAGCAGTTCTTCAGTTGTGCAAACAGCGCAGGAAGAACCCTGCTGTTTTGTCAAGAAGGTGACTCTGGGGGGTAGAGCGTAATGAGACTTGAAGTTGTCTATCTAAACCTATTTGTTACTTGTAAAAACCGATGAGTAAAAGTTTCAAAATGAACTTAAAGGAAAACAAGGCAGCAGAGAAAGGTGGAGAGATTCTGCTCTTCTCACTCGTCTGGTGCCACCTTAAACAGCCTTCCTTGCACATGAGTTCATGTCACTGCCCTTGCCATCTGTCCCCTCCTGCTCCTTGGCTTTCAGGCAGGGGGGGAACAAAGCAGCCCTTGCTGCTGCATGGCCTGGCAGGGCAGTTCTTGCTCAGCTCTCCTTCTTTTTTACAGCCTGCGAAAACAATGCATTTTTCTTGTCCCAAATATGTAATGCGTGCTGACATTTCACCTTCTCTCCCAGGGCAGAGCACATCAAGTTAGTACTGATTCAAAAAAGGTCAACTAATGAATGAACAATGTTATAGGTTTTATATGAGCTAATTTAAGGTTTTCCTGACTTTGCTGAGCTTTGGCTCAGGGAAGATAGTCGTCATCAGTGCTGTGGCTAAGACTTGGATCAATCATTTTTACTTACATATGGTTATTAATTACTAGTTCTTGGATGGCATTAGGGTTCTTGGGATTTTCCGTGGTTTAGAGGACTGCCCTTTGAAGAAAAATATTTTGAGGTTTTTTTCTGATAAACTCTTAGAATTTTGCATTAGGGCCTGATCTTGGATATCTGTAATTATCAGTGACATGAAGGATGCTGCTTGAAGTTACAGTATGCATGAGTTCAAAGCCATCATGGAAGTATTCATACGGATGTGTAACCTGATGTTTGCCAGGCTGATGTGGTTTATAAGATAGCCTGTAAGGGAAGCAGGTGTAGAGAATACAGAGGTTTGGATCAAAATGGCAGGTCTTCTGTAGATGTAACAAACACTTGTCTGTCTTTGGACAAGCAAATTTTGTGCAATTGAGGAGATTGGTCACAAGGTGTCACCACAGCACTGATTTTTATTACTATATAGCCACATCCACCTAACAAATGTAGAAAAATCTAGGAAATAGCCTTTGCCCTGTGAAATGCTGTAAGGAAATGACTTTTTTTTTTTTTGTGTGTGTGATAGTTTCATTTGCGGTCAAGCTGGGGAATTGCATTCGATGAGGTGTGGGACCTGTAGGGACTTGTGTAGTTCAGGCCTGGGTGAGTTCTGTGCCTTTCACGATGCAGTTGTGTGTCACCTCATTTGTTTACTTAACTTGGCTGTTACTTGAATACAGTGTCACGCTCTGTCACAATGGGAGAAACTTTAGGGTTATCTGTGAGTTTTTATTATTATTGTATGTTAACCAATGAATTTTTAAAAAGCTTTCTGAAGTAGAAACAGATTGATACAGAAATTCGCGTATCATTTATAGAAAAACTCTCTCTCTTCCCTCACCTCTTATATAAAAGAGTCTGTGCATTTTAAGCAGGGGATTTTAAAAGTTATGATAAATACTTAGGTAGGCTGGAACTAAAATTTTTAAGCAAATATGCATTTCTCGGTGCTTAACAATTTTTACTCTATTGGTAGCTGTTGATGCTGATTTTGTGCTTTTTAAAATCACTCCTCTATGCACACACAGACATGCATTCTGAAGGGCCAGATTCTCCTGCCTCAACAAAAAGCATTACAAATAATTTTTATAGAAACATTAAAGCCCCTACCGGACATGTGGTCATGTGTACACACACAGTCCCACACTAGGATAGTGCATGGTCACTGTTTCACCTGGTGGGGGCAGGAAGGGAGAGAAGAATGAAAACCTGAAGAAACAGAGAAATGCACAGGGTAGGTGTGCCTGTCCCTGTGGCAGAAAGAGAGGCAATGACAGTTCTTCCAGTCTCTGAAATGGTAAAAGGCTGGAAGCAGATAAATGCATGAGATTGGAGGAGGTGCCTATTTTTATTATTAAAAGTAAACTTTTCTCATGACTGGTTTTTGTGAGGTTTTTTTCTTCAGTAAAAGACTGCTTATTTGTCATATCTTTAATCAAGACGTGGCTTAGCTAGCATTTTGTCCAAACTTTAAATGTACACTGAAGCTCCTCCAAGGAGGCTTTCACAGTCTCTGTCTGCGTCTGGATAGGTCAGAGATCAGAGAAATGCTGACATTAGAACAATACGTTAGTGTAATAGTCAGCTATGTGAATTTGACAGTTCATTCTGCACCACAGGGTGGGAAAAAAAAATCACTGTAATAGTACAACTTAAACTTTGCCTGACTGTTCGTTTTTTTGCTTGTTTTTTTAGGTGAAACTTGGAACCCATTGAAGTTGCACTACCAACTACGAAATGTCCGTGAACGGTTAGCTAAAAATCTAGTGGAAAAAGGTGTACTGACAACAGAGAAACAGAACTTCCTTCTTTTTGACATGACTACGCACCCTCTCACCAACAACAATATCAAACAGCGCCTCATCAAGAAGGTTCAAGAAGCAGTTCTTGACAAATGGGTGAATGACCCTCACCGCATGGACAAGCGCTTGCTGGCACTTGTTTATTTAGCCCATGCTTCAGATGTTCTGGAGAACGCTTTTGCCCCACTTCTGGATGAGCAGTATGATTTAGCCACAAAGAGAGTGCGGCAGCTTCTGGATTTAGACCCTGAGGTTGAATGTATGAAAGCCAACACGAGTGAGGTTCTGTGGGCTGTTGTAGCAGCTTTCACAAAATAACTGCATTCAGACTGAAGTGTTCTCTCTTCTTTCATGTAAACCAGTTGTTTCTCTTCTATTGACTATTCATGTTTTCTGTAATTTGTACCTTCTCACATGATGAATCGGCTCTTGTTTAATGGGAATTATAAGTGGTGTATTCCCTCCTTCTCTGTGTATCTGTATACAGGATTCTGCTGGTACAAGAGACCTTCCTGTTTAAAAACAACAGAAAAAGGTTTTACTGCCATATTGGCATTCCATTTCCTATTCAGTTTGAGTTATCTGAAATACTTTGTTTAATCTATTTTTCATCTTACTGTTATTGAAGTGGTTTAACGTGGAAAGCGCCTCAAGGAGGAAATGTGCATGCAGTTGGACCACTGGTCTCAGCTGACACAGATGTGTGCATGCACCAATACTTCTGCAGTACAATTCGTAACAGATTAAAAAGGGCCTTTTTAAATCACCAAAGCTCAATGTTGAAGTGTCTGTCAGGACATTTTATACACAGATGTTATTTCAATTATATCTAACAAAATTCCTTTAAAAGCAGAAATGCCATTAAGCAGTTTTGTCAATAGTTCCTGTAAAATGCCCCATAAATTTTACTTTCCGTGCAAGTCTCTTGTGTACTTACATTTTCATTAGAAAGATAGCTGAGTCATAAGGCTAGTATAGAAAGGTCCAGTTGTTTCATAAACCAGTTTTGGGATGGGATACATTCCATTATATTGTATATATAGTTCAAATTGTATATTAACAACTGCCCCATCTGAGTATTTTGCAAGATCTACTTAGTTGTACACCTGGTGCCCCTTATTTGCTGCCAGCCATTGCCATTTGATGGAAGGAGCGACCTCCTGCCAAGAGCATGTCTGTGAAAGCTGTTTGTTTCCAGTGTCTACAGTTTGCCATCCAGGTATTCTCAGTCTATGCATTGCCTTTGATAATTAGTGTACCGAAAGAGACCGCTTTCTATCATTGTTTGTACGTCTGCCCTCCGGCCCCATGTGGAAGAGGCTCGTGACCAGTACAATTCTGGAGTGCGGTTTTTAATTTTGTACACAAATTAATGTTTGTCTCTTAAACCTCATAACCTATTTTACACTTTAAAAACAGAAAGACGGTCCTAGGAGGTGTTGCATGTAAATGGTTAGCAAGTAATGACTACAGTTCAGATGACTAAGATTTCTCTAATGGGATGCTCTGCTTTTTTTTTTTTTTTATATACAATGCTGCTGATTAGCACACTATTGTAAAAAAAATATAAAACTTTGGCTTTTTAAAATGATTGCCTCTGCCACTGCTTGTTATGTCCCATTTGTTATACAGTGTAAATATTACGCATTGAAAAAATTAAGCATTGATTTATATATTTTTTTCTCCATAACAATACAGATTTATAGTGGGGCTTACAGGTGTTTAGAAACTTTTTTGGTTAATATTCAGAGCAAGAATACTAGATGGTGTATAACTGTAGAGTTGAAATTTAAGGGATCCCTTAATCTGTATACTAGCTTTTTACCTACAGTAAATAAACTATGATCTTGAAAGTGCCTGAAACAGAGCAAGCATGTCATTTTTATTTTTTTTGTTGCTAATTAGAAAGGTTTTATTTCTTAACTGAAAGCTTTAGTTAATATCCTTCTTATTAGAAAGGGAGAGTTTATATTGAGTACAAACTGACCGGATCAGCAGTGTCGCTCAGATCTGCAGGGTTCATGGCTGAGACCGAGTTGGCTTGTGAGCATGTGGCCGTGCCTGCCATGGGCAGACCTCTTCTGTCTTGAGCACAACTATACAGCCTCATCTGTGACTGGACTTCCAATTTTGCACTTGGTTTTCTGTCACTTAGATTCTTAAGTAGTTGACTTTAAAATACAACTTAAATTCATCATACCTATATAACCTTTTTTTAATAAAGGGTTTTTAAAATACGGTCCTTAACATTTAATGGCACACTGTTCTTTCAGTTCTTAAATGCTGTTTCTTTAGAAAAATGAAATTAATAGTATATTGTGAGATACTTCAAACTCTGGTTTACAAATAAAAAGACAGTGTTATCTCAGTTTTAAGATGCTGTGTTTAAAACTTTGAGGAGCTTGGGCATGAACTTTAGACATTTTCTTTTAAACATTTCAAAACGTGATTGCTTTAGGTGGAGGGAAAATGAAAGTTGCCGTGTTGCTCTCACATTTGACAGCTTATAGAATACTTTCTGTACTCGATAGTATATGCTAACTCACTGCTTTCATTGTCTCTCACTCCTGTGGTCTGTTTTCTCATTTTCTCTTGCTCTTTTGAGAGGTGAGAAAAGTAATTAGGTGAAAAAGCCAGAAAAATAGTGGTGTACTCAGGAGCAGGTTAAGTGCACAAAACTTTGAAAGTCTAAGCTACTTGAGACGTGTTAGACTGGAAGTATCTTTCATAGTCTCTTGTGTCCTCTTATCCTTCATTCTGTGAGTATTTTCTGTGTTCCTGTGGGTTTTGTGGTAGGTTGTGGAGGATATTGGGGTTTTGTCACCATTACAGCCAACGTGGTTTAAAAGAAGTCACTGTTTAATCCCTTCCAGAAAGAGGTTGGGTTTTTTCTTTTTTTTTTTTCCCCTCCATCCTTTTTTTTTTTTTTTTTTTCTCTCACATAGGAGATAACGGCCTACACTATTTATCAGCTTTAGTTTGCTTACAGACAGAAGCTCTGTCTGTGACGGGGAGAGTTTGTACCTGGTGCATCAGAGAACTTTGGTTTAAGTAATGAAGCTTTTGTGAAGAGTGACGGTGTCTTTTGCTAGGCTACCTGGTGTAAGCCTGGGTGGCAGGGGAAACAGATGAGCTTTTGGAGTCCTGAGTCCTGTGTTGTGCTTTAAAAAACCCAAAGCCTCATGAGTACTACCAGGCCTTATGTCTAACGAGGAAGGTAAGTTTGGTAGGGACTGATTTAGCAAACATCCTTGCCTTCGTGGCTATCTCAGGTTCTAATAAAATGGTTGAAGATGGGAGACTGCTTTGTTCTGTTGAGATTCAGGTGCTCTTCTTCCTGTTGGCTGCTGCTGCAGCTCACGGAGACCTGGAGACCTGGGGTTAAGACACTTGGCTGGTCCGAGTCCTCAGCTCTCAGTGACTGCTTAGAGCGAAGACTGCTCTCCATAGCCTGAACTTGAACGTGGACCTCAAGGGGGAACATAAATCATTGAGGGACAACATTCTTATAAAATGAACTTTCAAGTTAATGTCAAAAGCAGAATTTTCAAAGTTAAATCCCAAACAGTACATCCGCATAGTTTTACAGTCCTTGAGATTTACATCCTCCTCTCCTGTGCTTCCAGAGATGAAGTTACAGTGCTCCTATATGGGATGCTGGTGAAACCTGTGTGCTATATGTGATACTTTTGAGGTGAAAATTGCATAAATTGGCCATGAAAGGCTGGTGACTGAGTGCTCACGTGTTCATGCCCATCTCTCCTACAAAGTGAAGATATGTATTGACTAATGTGTTCTCTGTGAACTGGACTGAGTCTGTACTGAAACAAAATAAAGCACCCTTTCAAGCTATGAGCTGCAAGTGGTTACTGCGTGTGACATGCATGCAATACCTAAAGAAAAATTTATTTTTTCTTTTTCATTTGCTAAGTCATTTCCAGTTTTTCATGAGGCTCTAGCCTTCACCAGTTTGGAAAATGGACCTTCAAGATTTCCATCAAAGCCTCCATTCTGCCTCAGCTGGGCTTCAGGCACTTCAGGTAGTCGAAGTCTGTTAGGTCCCAGTTTTCCCTAATGTCCATCTACCTTTCTGTGTGGAAGGGGGTTTCCAGCTTCAGAGAAGTACAAATTTCTTGGGGAAAAAAAAAAAAAAAGTAACTCATTTATTCTGTGGTAATTCTTCGTGTATACAGCAGCGTACTTACTCAGGGAATTAGATGCTGTCAAGTGCTTTGTAAGTGCCAGATACAAAGCCTGATTTCAGGTGTGTGCAGGAGGTGGCCGCCTTGGGTCAGAGGGGAGGATCTTCGGCTGGGGAAGAAGCATGGTCAGACCCGCTGCCCATGTTAATCTCTGAATAAGATCTGGAGTTTCCTCCCATTGGGTCTTGTTTTCTCCCACCTGCAAAGCAGCAGCACAAAGCCTGTGAAAAGCTGACAGTAAGAAATGCCTTCTGACTCAGGAGGAGAAAGCTTCTGTAGACACAGTGAGAAGAAAAGCTGGTTCCTAGGACAATGGAAAAGAATAGAGGATGAAATGCTGATGATATCAGCCTTTGCCTTCCCCCCACCCCACCTTTCTGTACTTCCAAAAAATTTGCTGTTTTGGCTTTCTTCTCCCTTGACTTTGGCCCTTGGTCTTCTCTCTTTTTTTTCTGTTTTCCCCATTGCTTGGTGACTTTCTCTTTCATGCCGGTGAAGGATTTGCGCTGATTTCCAAGAGTGTTTCCACTCTTGTCTTTTCATTACTAATCTCTTTTTGCTTTCAGTTTTACAGTCCGCTTGAGCTTGACTCTCCATTACCCTGTCCTCCCAGTCCCTTTCCCCTCTGCCCTGATTCCCCACCGATGCCTCGAGGAACCTCCTCTTCTTCATCAAATATGTTTGTCAGTGCTGGCTGAGAACTGGAACTAGCGAACTGGAGCAGCTGGCCGCCTGCTTGTAACTCCTGGTTTCTTAAGGTGAACAAAAACTCATGCTGGTTTACCTTGCAGCTGCTCTTTGCCTGCTCCAAAAGCAAGCCATTGTCGGTGCAGCTGGGAGGACTTGCAGCTGAGGATCATGATTTTTGCCAGTTCTCTGTTCCTGAGCCAGTGCTCTAAGGACTTGCTATCTCTTACTCGAGCTTTCCCTACAGCGAGAGCATTATATACAAGAGTAATTTTCCCTTTTGGGGTCTCTGTTTGTTAAAAGAGAGTTGAGTTTGTGTTGCAGCTCAAAAAAGCATCTTCTCTATTTGGCTATTTTTTCGGAAGTTGTAGACACTTAAATTATTTGGAAGGTTTCTTCTATTTAATTTGATTGAAAGGACAAGTGGGAGAAGAAAGAGGCACAGATACACTTACAATGTGATCATGTAAGCTGGTTTCCTTACAGGCTAAAATATTTCAGTTTTCCATTTTTGCTTTCTTGACTCCCAATACATCGTTTAGTTCCTTCCCATCCAGTGCATCTGATGTCTGCTCAGAAAGGATTTGCCATCGTCTAATGCCCTAGTCCTTCAGGACTGATCATCTGTTGCCCCTTCCTTTTGTACTTTTATTCAAATCTTTGATTTTATTTTATTTTTTTCCTTTGCCCTGGGACTGATCTTGAAGGGTAGGTGTTTGGAGGAGACTTTGGTGGTTGTAAAGTGAAATGACAGGCAGTTCATACAAACAGTTCTTTGCCACTGCCAGGGCATTTTTATAGGTCCTTCTTTGTTTCCTGTCTGTTCAAATGAACCAAATCATGTCTCGACCAGCTTTTAAAATCCTGCTTTGACTCCTTAAGCTCCTGAGGACCTCAGTCACTCCTGAAAATAAGGTCTAGCTAAGTCATGGATAAATTTTGCAATACCAAACAGAACGACACCTACACACCATTAAAAACCTCGGGCCCTGTATTTGGAGGACTTGCAGGAGGAATTTAGCGAAACCAGATTGTTTCTCCGAGCCGTCTCGCAGGAACCCACCTCAGCTGTGACAGTAAGCAGGGCCTTTGATGGAGAAGTCGTGCTAGTGCCTGAACAAAAATTGGTTCAAGGGGACCAACCAATTGTTCCCTCTCCTGTAAGGGTCTGAGATTCCTGAGGCCATTAATCATATGCAATGTTCTTAATGACATTTTGAAAAGATCTTGTATGGATACATGCTTCATTACTTCCCCCCCCGGTGAAATTGGAATTGGCCATGGGCTAGAGACTTGCTGCCTCTCGGGTGATGTGGGAGCTGCTCTCCATCCGGACAGGCCGTGAACCATAGCCATGATAGACCCCAGCATCCTCCCCTGGAGGTTGGTCTCCCAGCGGTCCCACCCCCGTGCGTGCCAAGGAGACCTCTGGGGGTGAAGAGTTTCTCTGAGCACGGCAGAGGAGACCGCAGGGCTGTGCGCTGAGGGGTCTGGCTCGTGCCCACCTGTCAAATCGCTGCAGATGTGCCCGGGGCTGCGTGGGAGAGGAACAGCCGGCTGCTCACAAAGGTTTCAGTCATCCGGGAAAACACCACGTCATGCGGGTGAGCGGCTGTGCTTGAAACAAGGGAGTGCGTGTGACCTTCCTTAAACTGGAATATGTACAAATAAAACAGGCCTGAAATAAAATGCAATTATAAACACATTTAGAATAACAACTGAGGTCTGTTTGTTGGATACGTTGCAAACAGGAAATGGAGCTAAAATCACTGCATTAATAAATGCCTTGCTGCAGATATGTTGCCTGATGTTAGGCCCTGGTTATTGAGAGCTTCCTTCTGAGAACCAGCTGAAGATTTATGCACATTTTAATATACCCAAATCTGAGACATTCAGCCAAAGACACACGGAATCCCTTCTGCACGAGTAGCACTGACACGCAGGGGAATTTGTACACAGCATTTACAGACATTTAAACTAACTTCTTACATTTTCCTTTAAGAGGAAAGAAAATTGTCTTTTGGTTGTACTACAGTATCCTCTCTTTTTTTTTTTTTCCTTCTTTCAGCAGGACAGGACCTGCTGCCAAGATCACATATGGCTGACAGTCAGCACAAGGGTGAAGGATTTGTGAGCCATGAGCAGCAGAAATGTCTGGCACGTTTTCATTTACTCTGCACAGCGATGGAGAGAAGCGACCATTACTGCAGCCTTAATTGAAGCGTATCTTCACAAGGCAATTGCTCAGAAGATAACTAGAGGTACGAGCAGGTTGGTGACTATCCTGCTCTTAGCGTGTCTTGCAGGTTACATTCATCAGAGGCACAGAAAGGAGTTCAGAAAGCTGAGAGTTCACCCTGTGGGCTTACAGTAACGAATGGGGTTCAAGTCTGCGTGGTCCTCAGCTCTTTGGTTGTACAGTCAAATGAGTCCCAGCTCTCCCACATCGGTGCCTCTGAGCGGCTCAGGGCTTTGCAGATTTGCCACTTGCCTGTTTTAGATGTGCAGCCAACTGTCGAGGCTGCTCTGGAAGCTCCTCTGTTCCCAGGCTCATCTCTTCTCCAGAGGTTAGGAGCCCCATGCCCGTAGGCTTCCCACACTCATCACTGGAGATCTAGAGGGTTTGCAATGGAGCTGCACGTATGCTGTTTCCAGATGAGGCACTCCCAGAGCGAGTGTGGGAGACAACCAAGCAACAGGAAATATGGGAAAATGCTGGTGTACTCTTATTTGCCTGCACCAGAACTCATTGTGTCCCCCAACATCTCGGGATGGAGCAGAGCAGCCAGCATCAGGGACTGCCCAGAGAGTCTGGATGTACGCAGACCCATAGGGCTGGGTGGGACTCACCCCAAGGGGCTGAGCATAATAGTGAGCTTCAGATAGGAAAAGTCATGATGACTTCGGGAAGTCCTTGGGGACTGGGTTAGTGTCGTGCCTGTGTTTGAAATGCAGAACATCGTGCAGTCAGCTTTGTCTTAAGTCCCAAACAAGTGCAGGAAGCACAGTCTCGTTAGTCCACTTCCAAACATGTAACGGGGCAGGAATGTACTGGGGGATGGTCAAAGATTTATGAAGCACAAATTGGGCCTGACCAACAAAATTGCCTTCTGTGATGAAATGCTTGGCTATGGGGATGGTGGCGGGGCAGTGCGTGTAAGACTACTTGGCTTCTGGAAGGCTTTCAACACCGTCTCTACAGCACCCTCGGAAAAAAGCTGTGGGAGTACGGGCTTGAAGACTGGACTGCTATGTGAGGCGAAAATTGACTGGACCACTGGGCTCCAGTAGTAGACTGGGGCTAGTATCGTTCACTAGCTTCACCAGCCACCTGCATGGAAAGACAAGGTGCATCTGCATTGTGGATGATAACAAGTTAGGGGAGAGTGGTTGAAAGGCCAGATTGAAAAGCTTCAATTCAGAGGGACTCAGAGAAGTTTGACACTGGGACAAGAGACATGTGAGAAAGTTCAGCTAGCAGAAGTGTAGAGTCCTGTACTGGGATAGGAATAAACCCGATGTACTGGTGCAGGCTGGGAGCCAAGTGGGAGTGGTACTGCTGGAAGGGATATGGACCACATTGAACGTGAGCCACCAGGACACTCTCATCACAATATGAACGTGGGCAGCAGTTTGAGGAAAGTTGCTAGCCCCGTCTTCTGGACGCTGGAGATCTCATCCACATCAGCTATACCATGTCCAGTTTCAGGTCCCTTGGTTCAAAGAGGATGTCGAGGAAATAAGATCCAGCAAAGGGCTATCAGGATGATCATGGACCTGGGGGACATGCCCTACAAGAAGAGGTGGAGGGAGCCTGGATTATTTAATCTAGGGAAGAGAAGGCCTAGAGGTCCACAACTATTTGGGGAGGGAGATACAAAAATAATAGGGACCAAATGATCTCAGCAGCTGCAGATAATACACTAGTTGGTGATAGCATCAAACTGTACCTTTGGAGTTTCAAATTGGACCTTAGGAAAATTTCTTTACTAGGAGGGTAGTGCAGCCCTGGGACAGACTAACCAGAGACATTGTGGTATCTCCATCCTTGGAGGTCTTGTCTAGACAAAGCCACAGCTGACCGGATCCAATGTTGGCAAAAACCCTGCTGCAAGTGGGAGGTTGAGCTGGATGACCTCCAAAGGTCCTTCTCAGCTAGTATTTCTGTAATCCTGTGATCAGCTTCATCACTTTGACTGTGACTGCTAAATTGGCTACTCCAACAAGCTTCCTGCTCAAGCTCAACAAGCTCAATGCTCAAATAGCAAAGGGAGAGACTGGGAAATAGAGGGTGATCTGCTCTCATTTTATTTAAGCAGAAGTGAAGCAGTCCTCACGATATTATTCAGCTTTGTGCTGAATGCCCCAAAATTTTACACATGCTAGAAACATTATTCAGTTCTTTCATGGGACTAGATTTAGATGCAGATTTTGAATGTCTTATTCGACTGATAGACTGGAGATACTGCCAGCGAAACTGCCAGAATCAACATTTTTCTTGCAAGATGATGTTGACATCACGCAGATAATACACAGCAAGGTGGTCTCATCCAGGCAGCAAACCCCAAGCAGGGCACCAGACCTGCCTGTAGCATGGCATGGGGGATGTGGAGAGGGGGAGAAGCTCTGCACCTCCGTCCACTGCTGTCAGAATAGCATGGGCTGAGAAGTTTTTTGAAGTTGTGCAAAATCCTGCAAGTCCATGGGTGTTATTTATAAAGTTGTTTCAGTACTTCAAGCATTAAGGAGAAGATGCTTATTGTGGATACTTCTGTTAAACCAAAGAGGGTGGGAAACTATTTTGCAAAAGCATGAATATTTTCAGCAAATACATAGACCTGTCATTTTCTTCAAAGACAGGATTACATTTCTGCACCGGTGAAATACCTGCCTTTCCTAATTAATGCCCACCCATACTTATGAATAAATATCAAGGAACTTAGTGGTGCAGCATGAACTCGTGTTCCCTGCAGGGATCTCTCCTACTGCACCAGTCTGCACAGTAAGAGACTCTCTCATTTACACCATGGTGCTCAGCTCAGGTTCTTGTCATCTCTAATTTTTTGATTCAGCTTCATGGAAGTCCAATAAACAAATTGGCACCTCCATCCAACCTCCCTTAGGAAGAGAAAAAGGCTAATGTCACTCCAGAAATGAACAGCCAGAGCACCTACCGAAAACTGCCTTTTGTTACTCCACCATAAGGAGAAACATCAGGAGCCAGAATCATTTACAGAAAATCAACAAAAAAGGGAGTAAAAAGGCAGACTCAGCTGCAATCCCAGTTTGCTAAAGAGTTGGATTCATATAATAAATTGTGGTAATTGTTTTTTAATTTAATTTAATTAAGTGCACACATAGCAATGTAATTTAAAAGCGTGTAGGCGTTCTAGATTTCTTTAGAAACTACCCACCACTCTCAGTCTTGTTATCTGTCTTTGAGTCACAGGGACTGTGAAGCCGATCTTTTCTGAAGAGCATTAAAATCTTTGGAAAAAGAAAGGTGAAGTTTTAGAACAGGTGTCCCATGTTAAGATAAAGAATAATTTACAGCTGCTATTAGGAACTGGGTCTCTGGGCACACGGTGGGATGCACCAGAGACAGGACGGAGCAGAAAGGAAGGGATGGAGCTGCGAGCTGAGCCCACTGAAAGCACGGACCGACCCCAGTGCCCAGGAAATCAACTGTTCTGCAACCGCATGTTGCTTTTGGAAGTCAGTTTGTTCTTTTACTGCCTTTGTTTATGTGGATGTGAGGTCTCTTATAACCAACTAGCTTTTGTCACAGGACAGACCATGTGTGTGTTTCAGTAAGCACTTAACATTTTCCAGTAAGCACCTAACATTTAAGTTGCTGAGTTCTCTAATGCATGAACTGGACTTCTCAAGTTTTTACGTAGAATACACCTTACTTTGGTGGCTCTTACTTCTAGGACTGAAGGGACAATTCTTGGTTTCCTGTCTCTGTTTTCTCTAAGTGACTTTGCTTTGCTTTCTTGTTAGC
Source organism: Numenius arquata (assembly GCF_964106895.1). Lineage (NCBI taxonomy): Eukaryota > Metazoa > Chordata > Aves > Charadriiformes > Scolopacidae > Numenius > Numenius arquata. Next base: position 12,321,604 of record NC_133616.1, on the reverse strand, counting down.
TTTCTTTCGAGACTTGTTATATTGCACAGTTCTTAAAAAAAAAAAAAAAGCTAAAATGCATAGTATACCATGCAGGTCGAATATTCCAGGCTGTGAGGAGTCATTGTGATATTTTTACTTATCTACATCTTCATTTGCCTTGCTCTGAAACGGCTAAGTTTCTCCTTGAAATTCCATGAGCTCGTGAAGTGGCTGCTAATGAAGGTGGCTTTGAAGGTGAGGAGACACTACTAGTAAATCTAGTCCAGTCTCCTGGCCAAAAGCTGTATCAGTTTCCCACTGTGCATCACGGGCTTTGGCTAAATCAGAATTTCTGGTAAGACATCCTGCCTTGATGTGAGGACAACAAGAGACAGGGAACCTTATCCTTCTTTTTCATGCTTCACTAGCTTTATTTGGGTAAGGTTAACCCGGTGCTGATACTGCGCAAGTGTCCTACATTTCTAAGGGTGGTATCCTGACTGCAAGCCCCAGTCATTATATTGTGATATTTTCCCTCTGAAGATGCATTTACATTATAACTAAGTCACCTCACAACGTCTTCAAAGACTGACTGAACTGTTTAAACTCCTTAAGGGCATATCAGCACAGAAAGAGCACAGACATTCTCTTGGCACAATTATACCAGTAAAATAAAGTGCCAGGCACCAACAGAGCTCCCCACAAGGGAACTGTTGTTTTGGGATAGAAGTAGGTTTTCTTTTCCTTTTCTTTTAAACTCCTTCCAAAGGGATCTTGGAAGGTCTCCCAGTGCTCTCTCCTGCCCGGGGGAGGATTTGGAGGTGGGCGAGGAGCACCTGAGCCTTTGCAGCAGCTTCACCCCAACTGCCACGTGTAAATCAGGAGATGCCCTGGGTCCATGACCCTCTTGGAAGTCGGACATGAGCTTTCACAAAGGCTTACAAAAACCCATGATAGTCCCTGGCACGTCTTATCCTTCTGGGCAAGTTCAGCACCTCAAGCCCTGCTGAGATCCCACTTGGCTCTCATACCCCATGAGACTTGTGAATTGAATGTATATAACATTTTTACAATCAGTTATACAGAATAGCCATTTCAGATTTAAAACTCAAGGAGACAATTGCCTAAGAGGTTTGGTTGCGGTTTTTTTTGTAAGTGAAGAGCAACCTGAATACAAAGGCATGAAAGTTCACTGGAGCCTGTTTCAGCCTGTAAGTGGGTCACAAGACGCTGAAGCGCTGAGCGAAATAACACCCACACAAATCAAATAAAAGAGTAGCTAACCTGTATTTAAAAAGAATAATCTTTCTGGATGCCTTAGTCATAGAAGTCTTAACCATGAAAAATTCAAGACACCAAGCACTTAGTGAAGAAATGGCCGCAGAGGATGCCTCCAAACCTAGGCACAAAATTATCAGACTGACATTAGCAGTTAAATCACCTCCCCTTGATGCTCCAGGGACCTGCGATGCATGCAGTTTCCATCGGAAATAATGAAATTCATGAGTATGAACCTTGGAAGTGGTGTCTAGTGAGGGCTTTAGGGGAGAAAATCTTAGCAAAATAGCTCATATAGAAGTTGGCCCTAAAAAGAAAAAACAAAAAAAAAGCCCCAACAAACCTTCAAACAAAAAACTTGAAGAACTGGGGAGCAAGTAAAGCTTTGTGAAGCCCTGTGAGGTGACCAGCCAACACTGCTGTAAGATGGATGCTGCTGCGGAGAGCACTGCGAAGCTGAGCGGAGTTGTAATCTAAATAGCTTGAGAGCCTTGCTCAGAGGTTTTATCTTTGCTGCTGGTAATTACAGCACAGCCCCAACCAGCACCGCAGTTTGTCTGTAATTACCGTGGGCCTACAGGGTTCCTATAGGAAGTTTTACATATTCTGGTGGCTGGGTCTGACTGCTAAGAGGCTGCAGGCAGGCAGACAGCTCTGGGTGTGCGAGGCTGAGCAGCGTGGAAGAACAGGGATTGGTCTTGGGAGAACGTCTCCTTGCAGGAGTAAGGCAGAAATTAGGATGCTGGCTGGGAAGAGATGGAAGGAGGCAAGTCCCATCCCAAATACCTGGAGTGTTTGGCTAATATGCTAACGGACCCTTCAGCTTTCTCCTTGCTGGGGATGGCAGTGGGTAAACCCTTGGCACGCCTGGCCCAGCCTTGCACCCTTTGCTTATGCTGCCCTTCTTATGAGTACACCCTGCAGATGCCTGTGGTCTCCCCACCGGTGTTTTCCCCAGCCGCGCTGCCTGGAGCAAGGGGGACCAGCTGCCTCCAGCTGTTGTGTTGCAGTACAGCTGTTGGGTTGGGACTCCCCCATGTTACTGCTCTTAGTCTTACCAGCAGAAATGTCATTGTGCCACAGCAGTCGATCTGGGCTCTGCCTGCCGTATCAGCCTCTGGAGTGAGCTCCCCTGATTGAGCCGAGTTTGGCTTTCTCTTAACAGACCTGCTGAGCCCCTCTTTATCTGTGCAGCAGTGGGATGTGAATCAGAGGGGTGAGTTGCTCAGTTTTAACTTACCTCTGCTTCTCTGCTGGGAAATGGAGATGATCGGCGATAATGGAGTTACTCTTGTGCTCTGGGCTTGCCCTGTTGTCGTTCTGCGGTTTCCTGGCGAAAGAGAAGAGAGAATGATATCTCTCCTGCTGTACAAATGTATTGTACCTGGGCACATCTACAGGCTTCTGGGTGTTTGACAGAAAGGAAAACTCTTCCCTCAATCAGCACTACCTCTGATTTTTTTTTTTCATTTTTTTTTAATTGACAGTAAAAACCAGAATAGAATAATTTCACAGTGAAAATGGTAACAACTCACATATAAGACAGCAGGATGTAAGGCTATTTGCACCTATTGTAACGTTCTGCATGCGAAGTCCTGGCAACAGACGTGGACCTTACTCAGAGAGATGGTTCCCCCCTATTTATTTGAGCCTGAGCTTCAATGTGCCCTGATGCAGCGGCCCATGTGGAAACCGAGGATGAGGCCCCCCCGCCTGCACCATCTAAATCCCTGCACATTGGTGCTATAAATGACCAGGGTCAAATGACTGGCTAAAGAGGAGTAGGTTTTGTATCCAAAATTCGGGATACCAAAAAGAAAACCAACACTACATTATAGAAATGGCTTCTGTATTTGTCAAAATAGCCTCATGTTTGGCATCAGCTTACGGTCAATGCTTTCATGGTCCCACAATGCACGAAGAGTGGGTAACTGAGGAAGTGCAATTAGTGGGGCTTTTCTCATCAAGCTGCAGTTCAGGTCTGTTTTTGGATGCTGATGAGAGCACAAAATACCTTTATTGTCTATAAATACAGATCCTGAAATCTGTAGGAAGCCCACTTTACCAGTTGAAAATCCACTTCAGGAAGAAAACTAGAACTCTTGACCTTGAAATAGCTTCCAAATTCTAAAAGCAGCACATCTAGCTAGCTAGCTGCCTTAGTGACAGACATTAATCACTGCTGTATTTTACACAGCATGTAAAATTTAAGTAATAGAATCACTGTCCCTGTCGCCTTATTTGCAACTAAAAGCTGATAAATAGAAGCACTGACCTCAGCTGGTCGATTTAACCCGATGAGTCATGGTCTTGGGGCCACATATGCTTCCTCTGCTAATATTCTTGTTCCTATTTATTTTTTAAAGTGTGCTGGCATGCTGTGTACCACAGAATAGCTTCTCTAATGGGCAATTCCAGAAATAGAAATATCCCATTAGTTCCCTCTCCTTTGTTAGGGTTTCACAGTCACCACTTATTCTCTACCAAGCCGCAGCATCTCAAAGAGAGGAGGGCAGGAGCGCTGCTGGGAGAGACGGAGGATGGGCAGAATTAGGATGTTGAGCAGTGAATTCCTCTTGAAGTTCTCTGTCTGAGAAGCACCCTGCTATCTGCTTGCTATCTTCATTACAGGGAGCTAAGCTGTGGAGAAAGATGGAGCAAAAGTGGGTTCCTCCACTTCAGCTGCTCTGGGTAGGTGAGGACATGCCAGATCCCAACAGAGGGATCTGCCCACAGTGATAGCTTTGGTATTTCTCTTGGTGAGATTTTGTCTGCAAAAGGCTGGCTTTTTCACCACAGCTGAACCAGAGAGAGAACCAAATCACAGTCAGCACGGTGTCTCAGTTGGGGTGAGGGTCCACAGCAGACCACTTGCCTTGGACTGCGGTCCCCCAGGGATGGGCACTGTGCAGAAACGCAGAGCAGAAGGCCGAGAAGGAGGTGGCTGAGAAGGCCAACAGTATCCTGGCTTGTATCAGAAATAGTGTGGCCAGCAGGACGAAGGAAGTGGTTGTTCCCCTGTACTCGACACTGGTGAAGCCACGGCTTGAATGCTGCATCCAGTTTTGGGCTCCTCACTACAAGAAAGACATTGAGGTGCTGGAGCGTGTCCAGAGAAGGGCAACGAAGCTGGTGAGGGGTCTGGAGCACAAGTCTTATGAGGAGTGGCTGAAGGACCTGGGGTTGTTTAGCCTGGAGAAAAGGAGGCTGAGGGGAGACCTTATCCCTCTTTACAACTACCTGAAAGGAGGTTGTAGCAAGGTGGGGGTCAGTCTCTTCTCCCAAGTCACAGGCGATAGGACAAGAGGAAATGGCCTCCAGTTGCACCAGGGGAGGTTTAGAATGGATATTAGGAAAAATTTCTTCACTGAAAGGGTTATCAAACATTGGAACAGTCTGCCCAGGGAAGCAGTTTGGTCACCATCCCTGAAGGTATTTAAAAGACGTGTAGATGGGGCGCTTAGGGACATGGATCAGTGATGGACTTGGCAGTGTTATATTAAAAGTTGGACTTGATGATCTTAAAGGTTTTTTCCAACCTAAACAATTCTATAAAAATCCCTCTTACTCTCCCAGCCAGATGTTGTTTGCAATTCAACTTACTAACTTTGCAAGTTAATATTCACATCTATAATATTTAAATAAATGCCAGCTGACCTCATCACCGTATCTGTGTTGATCTAAGCTGGTGAATCATGGTCTTGGGGCCATGTGTGCTTTCCCTATCGCTGTTCAGATGGGTACAGCCAGGAGTGACTGTACAGGGAAGGGATGAGATGAGGCTGGGCAGAGACCATTGCTCAGCACCTGCAGCCACACAGACGCCCCACAGCAGATGGGATGCCAGGATAAGAAGGGATGTGAAGAGGGACTATGGCTCTTTGCAGATCACCCTGCATTAAGGAGCATCAAGGGGAGAAATACCAAAGGGACTGATGGATGGTGTCAGAAGTGGGTCTACTAGTACGTAATCTGGCACCATCAGAAACGGCATTTTGTTCAACGACCTCCCACCAACCCTGTAATTATGACCTCAAAAATACTGCAGTCAATGTCATCATTAGATGTTGTATTCGTACTCAGACATGGACCAGTGGCCTCCATGCAGGCAGGAACCCGTCTGCTTTGCAAGACAAAGATTTTGTAGAACCCAGGCTGTCACACAAGTCTCCAAAGGCCATGGCTTTCACCAGCCTGTAGATGCTCCCAGGCAGATCTGGCCCCTTACAATAAAGACCTGGTGGGGACCATTTCTCTGCTGGCCTCCAGCTGAGAAACCAAGCAAGAGGCAGGTGGCTCTCCCGTGGCTCTGCTCCATCCCCAGCTCACAAAGTGGGTATGTGGGATGTACCCTGGCAGCTTACATGGCTGTGTTGCCTTTTCCTCTCCTGCAGTGCCAGTGGGGAGTGGTGGGTTTGCATTTGGATGCCCCTGCAGCCCTTTGGCCCTGGGTATCCATTCAGATTGTAAATTGGCAATGAAAGAGTAAAAAAAAAAAAAAAAAAAAAAATCAGGTAAAAACCTTTGGCTGCCTGTATAACAGCCCCTTGTATAACACAAGCATCACTTAGATCCCTTTGATGTTCATGGTGTTTATGGCACTTGAACTTCTTTGCTTCAAGCAAATTAACTCAAAATCAGGCTAGGCCTTCCATTAAACCTGACAGATTCATGCTAAGGAGAAGGCTCATTCATTTACCTCTCTTGGAAAGAAATAGGAGTGTAAACAGCTATTGTGCTGACTCACTTCCATGGGCGAATTCACCAGGCTGGAGAGTGTGATGGGCTGCTAATTCTGGCCCTGAGCTGGATCCTCCTCTCTTCACGCACATCTCCATTCCTCCCCTGCTCGGCTCTCTGGATGGTAATTCTCTGCCTTCTGACTCGTTAATGTCACTGAAATGGGATTTATATGGGGGATATTTAGCAGAATTGCATTAGTATTTGACATTTCAGCTCTTGGAAGTTTTCAATGATGTTATTTGCAAGGACATTTTTTATCGCTGTAAATTGCAATTCTTCAAGAGCAGTGTAGCAGTTTAATTTTCTAGGTCTGTCTCTTTGTCTCTGCCCCTCTATCAGGATTTCTGATGATTTATTTGATTCACTGGTCCTTTGGATTTCTTATGCTTGTTACAATACACCTGTGTCTCAATGACACAGAAGAATGTTCATTTGAAGTAACAGCTCTGGCTTGCAGTGCTTTCGATTTGATACAAAAATAGAACTGTGTAGAAAACTTTTTTTATTAGCTTTTCGAGAATTCTAGACCCCTGGTAGTTCAAGCTGAATAACAGAATGTTTTACTTTAAAAGGAAACCAAATATTGGTTGCTTGAAATGGCCACTGAAGGCAGGCCTGGGAGCACTTAGGAGAGACTTTTGCTGCTTCACAAGACTTCACATCACATGCTCTGAGGACAAAAAAAATTCAAGTGTGCAGCTTTTTCCATTAGCCAATTTTTACTTAGTTAGCCTTGGATTTCTTTCTCTTTCTCTCTCTCTCTCTCTTTTTTTTTTTAATAAGTACAAGAAATATAAAAGGAACTATTACAGTGCAAAAACCTAAATGAAGAGATGTTCAGAAAAGGCTGCTGTGTCCAAGAAATGGGGGTGTGGTAAAGAAATCCTAAATGCAGCCCAAGCAGGTAGCGGTGGGTTTGGGTTTTCTTGCAGAAACTTCTTCTGATGAAGAGTTTCCTACTGTAACAAATATAATTTGTGGAGAAACCCGGACAATTCTAGGAACAAAGAAAAGGATGCTGCGCATACTATAGTGGTAAAAACTGACAGATTAAACTAAGAAGTCTCTCCTGAATACCACATCTCTGTATGCAGTATCACAGGGACCTTCATGATCCACAAAGACACTCTGACAGTGCACTTTATTTCTGCCTTGCCCTCATTTAACAAGATTATTTTGCCTTTCTTTAGCACTTTACATCTGAGATTCCAAATGTCTTTGAAAGCACCTGCCATATGGGCCCTGTCTAGATAAAGATGTATTTTTTGTCCTTATTTGACATTGTAGAATATTAAGACATGGAGTTATGGAGAATTTGAAAACCTGTTGAGTGAGAGCTGCCTTTGAAAATGGTACATCCCTTTCAGAGCTGCTTGAATTTCCAGAGAAATCACTGCTATTATGAGCAAAAGGATTAAAATATCTCTTCCTTTCTTTTTTTTTCCCAAGTTTGGAAATACAGTTACTGGCAGATGGGCTGTGGTGCTCAGCGCTCATTCAATCCGTACTGAAATACTAGGAATTTTTGTCCATGTGTGCAGGCACACGCAGACCCACATGCATACGCAGAAACAATTCCAGGCAGAGTTTTAACATAATTTTCAAATCAAAGCATACTTGGAGGCAGACACCAGACCAGATTCAAGCTAAATCTGTAGGCTGAGCTCATCAGATGAATGGTACTATCTGACTGCAAAAGATTATAATGATTAACATGTGTGACAAGTATTTTATTGAACAATGAGGAGACTGTTTATGGGCTTTGTCTGCAGCAAGTGCTTCCCCCTCCTGTCAGGAGAGGACATCAGGCTGGTGGTTTGCGCTGTGAAACCAAGCCGATCCCTTGGTTCTGGTGGACCACGCACGTGGCCTTGTTGGGGAAAGCAGGAGCAATGCCGGGATCTGGGAACAGGGCAGTGCTGTCTAGCTGCAGGGCAGAGCTTCTCCAAAACTTGGCTAGTCTCTTAAAACACTTCTCTTTCACGGGCCTTGATTAATGTACTACTGATTAGGCACTGACTCTGCTATTTGTGCATTAAAGATGTGGACATTCCCCTGGCAACAGATTGCTTTGGCAATGCCTAAGCAGGACTTGGTATTTATTGCACAGTTATTTTATAATTCCTTGGTGCCAGTTCCATGCAAGAAAGGCTTTCATGAGTACTTTTCTTTACCATTCTGTGAAGACAGGACACACTCAAGAACTATCGTGAGTAAAATATTCCGGTTCCTCCAACAGGTATATGCACATAAAGATTTTTTTGCCAAAGATGATGTTCAAATTGAAGGAGATGCTTTGAAACAATAAATGACTCTGTATGTGCCTGCATATTTAACAAGGAAATATAACAAATCCTGAAACACACAGAAGCACTGCTGTAGACAAAGGGAGGAACGAAGAGTTGATCACCTAATAATAGAAATCAAAGAAATCCAAATTTTATTACTTCAAAGAAAAATAAACACAGCATCAGAGCAGGTTTGATAACCACTGCACAATAAGAAAGAGGAAGATGAATAATTTGCTAAAGAAATTAGCAAAAAATCTTATCTTGCTGAGAATCTCTAAGATGACCTCTAGGACTTGATTTTTTTTTTTTAACCTTAGACTGTTTATATTTACTTCCTTGGTTTCTGCAAATATTCTATCTACAGTCAAGTTCATCCAATGGATGAATTTGACTTCTGATGTCTTATATCATGGAAATCAAAGCAAGTGTTGATCTTGGAATTATAAGGAAGAGAGTCTTTAGAGAACTGTGTCTTTTATATATTGCAAAATAATCTTACAGAGGCTTTTACCCTCAGGAGCTTGGAAAACAAATGTTTCTATGAAGATTTGTAGCCGAGGGTTTGAATCTGAGGCACTTTGACCCTTACTATTGACTTTTTTTGGTGTGTTATAGTATTTATATAGAGTACATATCTTAGACTTTTTCAGCAAATGAATAATTTAATGGGTGGTATCCACAAACAATTTATAGTAAATATATCTAACTGTATATTTTCTCACTTTAAAGTTTAGATCTTGTTGACAGTGTCATTTTTACTCTCTGCCTTCACCCCACAGTATGTTGGAGGCCGTTATGCTTCTGGTTTTTGTGCTAATTTAAACTAAGTACTTCTTAAGGGTTGCCCACTTTTGTGCTCTGGGGGAAACCCATTGCATCTGGGGAACTTTACATCCTAGTAAAGCTTGCAGTTGGTCTATGAAAATAGAGGCAGAAAGACATAAATGGAGAGAAATCCCTGCTGATGGATTCACAGCTACTAGCTTGTATTTTCCCCCTTGTTGTAAAGACGTAGTAGGTTTCAAAAGGCAGTAAAAAAGTATTGGACCAGCATCATTCTTTTTTGTTGTTGTTTTTCACATTTGTAGCTGGGGATCCATATTAGAGCTGGGACAAAGTGGAGTGTCATTATTACAGATGATATAAGGCTGTGCAGAGCCAAATTGTGACGGTGGCTCTGAGCCTGGCGTGACTGTTCACTTTCTGTGCCCAGCTCCATCCGACTTCCAGGATTTCTCTTATTCAGACTGTTTAGTCTCATATTTACTGCAGCGTGTTATGGAGGAGACATATGTAATGTGTTCCCTCTCCTGGGCTTTGCTTATGCAAAGCAAATCACTGTCACTGCTGCTGCTGCAGTGGAAGCCGCACGGACACGCTCTCTCAGAGTAAGACACAGTCCTGCAAAAACTGCTCTGCTTTTGAAGTAATTATTTCCAAATGAAATTGGAACAGTGTGCCCACCTGAGGACCAAGATAACTCTAGGTTATTACCGTAATCATGCTGGTTAATTTTTCCACATGGATAAGGAAATCAACAGGACAGTTCATTTCAGTCTCCTTCTGAATGGAAATTGCAATAGCACAGCCAGGGGTGGCTTGTCCTTGGTCTATTTTATACCAGCTATATACATGGAGAACCTGTGTAAAGGGCAGAGACAAGAAGAGAGAGGAGGAATAGTAAAGATGAAGGGTCCCAGTTTTGTTTCATAAGCACAGGAAAACACAAGTCTTGCTTAGTGGAGCTCACAACACGTCAGGAGTCAATGCTGTGGTTTTTAGGTCTCAGCCTGAACTTTGGAAGCTGCTGGGGGAAAGTCACAATTCAGGTTAATCAGCCCCAGTTACTTAGCAAATATCTGGGCACTTTGTAGTATCAGTGATGGCAGCATTACGCACATCCCACCTGGATATGAAGGTGATGTGCTTTCTTGTTTCCAATTTCTGCTCTACCTACTGCTGGACACTCTGTCCCCAAGCCACTAAGCTAGAACCCAGCGGCATCTAATCAGCTACAGAAAGACTTCAGAATAATGTAAACACCCACATCGGGGGATTTCAGGGAGAGCTGCGGGCTGGGGATAGCTCAGCAGATCTGCCTGGATCGCTGGATGTTGTCCAGCCATCCCCAGAGGGCAGCAGAAGACGGACACTCTCAGGGTGGCATGGGTCAGGGCAGAAAATCCTGCTTGCGCTTGGAAAATGTGACAAAATTACAGATTGCTGAAGCTGGCATTGGGATAAAATGTTGTTAAGGTGACTAGAATCTGCTGTGTAGCAACTCTGAAAATACACCAGGTTTCTGAAAATATGCTGCTGAAATGTGGTCCTGCTGATACAGCCACATGAGGTTATATGATCTGAGCAGCGTTTGAATGCCGAAAGCTGAATATTACACCATTGGCTTAATCTCATCTTTCTCCCTGCTTTCTGGTTTCCCTCCTTTTCCTTGGGCTCCAGCTCCTCTCCCAGGTTCCTCCAGGGGTCCAGATAACTGTTTTGCTTTCAGCATCCTTCCCTTATCTAAAGCAAAATAAGATGAGACTTTGGGCACTCTCTGGGAGGTGAAATGTGGAAAACACTAAGGGATGTACTTATTCTCTACTGAGCTAGTGTCTGAGAGAAACACAGAACACTGATGCTATTGACATTTGACCAGGTTGCAAAATACAAGTACTGCAAATCCTATATATCAATGTTGGGAGATCCATACTCAGGGAACCACATGTAATTAGGATTTTGATGCTGGCATTGCAGGAGAGGTGCATAACCTTCAGGAAGAGCGGCAGAAAAATAATATTTCTCAGATGTGTAAGAGGAGAATGTGAAATATTGCTGGCAGCCTCCAGAATTACTGATTCCAGTTGCAGATAAAGTTGACCTTTCCATAGAGATCTGCAGAATAAACCCAACACACACGTAGCACAGTGCCTTTTCTACCTTTTGGCCTGGTTATCAGAAGATACAAGCAATGACTGATTTACACTACAAAATTGAATGCCAACTGCTGCCTACTATGAAAGTACTTAGCAAAAGGCATTGTTTACAAGCATCAGCTTTGCTTCCATGGTTTAATCCTGCCAGAAGCCAAACGCTCTGCGGCAGGAGCACCAAACCTTCAGCGCTTTATAGCGTTATCTTACAACTGATGCAGAAAATGGGAGAAATGCATATGACTGACTTTAGAGAGGTTTAAATGATATTGTTATGTGGGCGGATAAGAAAGATAAAGTCCCCTTTCATGACATTTCTACATTGGTACAACCCTAGAAATGAATAGAATTGCTCTGATTTGAATGAGAAGGGGTTCAGACATAATCTGCTCCCTTGTCTTAGCACCAAGACATACAAATAGGCTGGACTGTGGACCTTTAAAAATGAAGATAACGGATAATCAGAAGTTACTGCATGTATGTTTTGGTGATTCTGGTCCACATGCTGCTGCTGCTGCTGAAGTTAATCCTCGCATTTGCATGGCTATCGGCTATTATTTCCTGCCAGAATTGATCACAGGGGACAGCCGTGCTCTGAAATAAGGGCTCAGCACTCTGGGCTGCTATCCTGAGGTGCTGTGGGATCTCTGGGGATTTTCCATGTCCTACTGGGACATAATCACATTTTTGAACTTGGGAGTCAAAGGGAATAATTCTCAGAGTTCCTCTGGCTTCATCTCATCATCCATCTTGCTGTTGTGAGCCGGCACCATTTCCAGTGAGCTACCTGGCAGCAGGAAGGGGTCATTTGCAAGCACGGCTGTTCTCACACAGATAAATAATGGACAGAGAATTGTCCAAAGTCAAGACCCTAGAAAGAGAGTGAAAAAGTCATGGGCAGAGACTGAATCAGTCTGATGATGCAGTGCTTTTGGAGGGGCCTCGAAATGCTGTGACCTGGCACTGACAGGGGCACAGGGCAGCGTTAGCCACGTGGTGTCTTGAGTGGTGGCAGAACTTCTTGACCGGTGGCAGAACTTCATAGACGCACAAATCTGTTTTCACTGAAATTTCATGGAATTGGGTGCTGGATTAACCCCATCCATGCAGGGAACCACCTACTGGGATTGCACTTCAGCATGAAGATGCAGGTGATAAAACACGGTGGGACATGGTCCTCCTGAATGGACCTCCTGAGTTAACTGCGACCTGGCGTGGTGTCGGTGTGTTTGCTGACAGCGCCGGTGGAAAACCTGGCGTGCTGCTTTCCAGGAGCTGCTCTGCTGCCAGCCCCAGCAGTTATTACTTTCTCTGTGTGCCTGGGATTTCCTCACTGAAACAAGGTCACCGGCAGGAATCACACACCTATTTTTTCGTGCTTCATCCCAGAGCTCAGCAGTGTGGAAGGGGTTGGTGGTGTCTTTTTTTTTTTTTTCTCTCATTGCACGCTATGGCCTGGCTGACACCACTGAAAACCTCCCTGTTCTGCACAGAGGGTGGTCGAGAGCACACTCCGTGATACTGTTTTGTTCGCATGGAAGTATTCTGCATTTACAGAACAACTCAGTTAGCTCAAGTAACAGCATCCTTTGCATGTTGAAGTATCCTAACGCACTGCCTGGTACCTTGTGCCAAGCCTGTCACTGCAACAAGTGCCTCTAGACAACCCTCCGCTTTAAACGCTGGGCTTGATTTAGTTATCAGCCCAGACATTGCAGTCACGAGCAATCATCTTCAAAGGAGTGATAGGCAGAGCATCTGGGCCAAATTGTAACGTGATTACCTGACAGAGTCTTTAATAAAGACAATACTTTAGAGACACTTTGGTTGAATTCTTTTTTTTCTTTTTTTTTTTTTTTTAGATTTAATTTTAGAACAGCAGTACTGGAAACACACTCCCTGAGCCGTGTACAGGGGCATGAGTCAGGAAGGGACTGTGGCTTGAAAGAAAACAGAGAAACAGAGCAGCTGACCATTTCCTTTCGCAGTGCCTAGGAAAAGTGGACCAGAAAAAGCAACCAAACATTTTAGAATGTACTTTCATTTTAGTAATCCTAAGTTTCTAGTAAAAAAGGGACTTTTTTTAAATTAAAAAGGATTCTTCTAGCCCTTTTTTAAAAAAATGGGTAATTCACTCTTCATTTAAATCCCCTTTGGAACTAGCACTGCCTGCTGAGTGAGAACAGAAGATAAAAGCGATACAAGGGAAATATTTAAAGGACTTAAAAAAATCCCGACGTGCCCGAAAATATTAAAAACCTGCACAGAACAACGCCTGCTCCTCGGGGGCCGGAGATTTCGAGCAACTCTTCGAGCGCCAGCTGCCCCCCCACTGCAGCACGGCTACCGACATCCCCCCCCCTCCCCGCCACCGGCCTCCGCCACCAGCCCCAGCTGCCACCGGTCGCTGCCGCTGCCGCCCGGTGGGTCCTGGGGGGCGCTGGGGGAACCCCGCCCGGGCACCGCCCCGACAAGGGCTTCCGCGCCGCCCGCCCCGTCGGGGCCGCCCCTCCCGGGATCCCCGCGCCGCCCGCCCCGTCGGGGCCGCCCCCGCTGCTCCGCTACGCTCCCCGGGCCGGGCCGGGCCGGGCGAGCAGCTCGGGAGGCGGCGAGAGAGCGGCGCTGGGCCGGGGTCCGCCCTGCCCCGGGGACGCCGGGCAGGTGTCGGGGCGGCGGGTCGCCCCGTTCCCCGCCGAGGTGAGTGGGGAGCGCGGCGGCGGCGGCGCGGGGCTGCGGGCCGGGGGCGGGGGGGCGGCGGGCGGCCGGTGCCGGCTCCGCTCCCGCGGGGACGGGGCTGAGCTGGGCTCTGCCACCCCCCCATCCCGCCCAGGCGCTACCGCAGCGGGACGGAGGGGGCTGCATCCCCCGGTGGTCGTTGGAAATCATCCTCCCTCGCCACCGGCACCGGGGAGCTTCATTCCCGGGCGGTCGGTGAGATGCAGCCCCCACGCCGGTGCCAGTAAGGGTCTGTCTCCCGGTGGTCGGTGAGTGCCTCTCCCATTACCCTGGAGGCTCCATCTCCTGGGAGTGACAGGATGCATCCCCCCGCCCCCCACCCTGTGGCTGGGGCACTTCATCTCCCTCTGGGTGTCGGTGGGATGCGTACCCCATCATCCTGGGGGCTCCATCCCCAGGGGGTTGGTGGGCCGCATGCTCCAGGGATCAGCAGGACTCCATGCCCAGCGGCCAGTGCCGGGGGGGGGGGACGGACGACACCCCTTTGCAGGTCCACAGGGCGGGTGTCAGCAGGGTCCATCCCCTCAGTGTCGGTGGGGTTTCATTCCCCTGGAGGGTTAGTGGGGGTGCATCCTCTGGTCTGGGGGTGCTTGCAGGGTCTCAGCCCTGACCTTGCTCTGCTGATCCCGGTATGCCTGCGTGGAGGGTAAGGGGCAGCTCCATCGCCGGCTGTGACACTTCGTGCTGTCTCCTCATGCTGTCGATTAGGTCATGTCGTGACAGCCCGTGTTACCCTCTTGCAGTGCAGCAGGGCCCGGGGATATGAGCAAGGGGGGTGGGTAGTCACATAAAACCACTATCTTCCCTCCCCCTCCCCCCTTCCCTGTATGCAGCAGTCTAATAAAATCAGACAGCATGAAACATCTGGCTGATTTTTTTTTCCCCCCTAATCATCAGAAAGTAGTTCTCTGTGTCATTAAATACTCTTGTCTGTACAAAGCAGGCTGTGATATATGCAGTGTTGTAAGCCCGGGAGCGGCTGTGGATGGGATACGTACGAGGAAAACATCAAGAGCTGACCTCAAACTCTGAAGTTAACTGTGCTGCCTCTCTTTGGGGTGGCCTGGGGTGCTCTCTTAAACCTGTCTCAGTTTGTAACTATCTGACCATTACACCTGGCTGCAGAAAACTCTGATGCCCCTTTGAAGGTGCCATAAAGCTATAAATGGGCTTAATATAGCCCGTCCCGTTAACCTCGGTGCTTTCCCTCGGTCGCCTTTTAATGAACTGCGATGCTCGTGAATTCCTCTCAACGGGCTGTCAGATCTTCTCTGCTTCTGACTGGAGACACCACGGCGGGGCCGTGTGAGAGGAGATGTCCCCAAGCCGCCTTTGATCCCTCGTCCGTGGGGGCTGCGGGAGGTGGTGCGGGTTTGACAGGAAGGGTAGGTGCGCTCTGGCCAGCGCAGTGGATGCGGGTTCAAGCACCATCCCCGGTGTTTCTGGGTCAGCCCCTCTTGATTTTAGTGGGGCCATCAGGGCCTGGGCTTCGTTTTGCTCCTGGCAAAGGGGGAGCAGGAATGGCCGTGGGCGGATCTTCTCCTCTGAGCGCTCGACTGCTTTGGTCTAAGTTCCTCTGCCTTCATTTTAAGGCAAACTCTGTGTCCTCTGCAATGCTCACTTTCATGTCCAGGATGCACGTCCTTGCAAATACTGTGCTAATCCCTCGAGATGACTCACAAACTTTGCCATTTGTAGAGTGGCTTCTCCCTCTCTTGTATGGGTCTTGCACCGGACAAATTATCTTCTGGGTAGCCAAAGCTCACAGTGCACGGAAGAATAGCCTACAATATTACCGAGGTAATAATTTTCTGAAAAACAAAATGCCTGAATGCAAATAGAGTGCAAAACCTGTCTTTGAAGTCTTTTCTCTTTAGAATTATTCAGTGCTTAGCCTGGAGGAAACCTATTTTTTCACTTTTATAAAACTCATGAACATCTTACAGAAGCGGGATGTGATTTTTTTCTCCTTTCTATTTAAAAAAAAAAAAAGACCTAAAAGTCTTTCAATTTTCATGACATTAGGTCTTTTTTTTTGTGTTCCCTTTACAATCTTGACAGGGGATCGCTAGGTAAAAAAAAAAGCAAACACTTGACGTGTGAGTGGATGTTCAGTCTGGTTTACCAGCTCCTGAGCTGGCACAGGCAGCCTCCAGCAGCTCTGCGGGGAGCACAGGGGGGCTGAGTCCAACCAGGGACACGCAGGAGTCCTGGGGCAGAAATCAAGACTCTGGTTCTCTCAGTTGAGACGAACTAGGTAGGGAGAGAAGGTCAAAGTCCACGTGATGTTGTAAAGGCTTTCCTAGGAGCGCAGAGAGCTGCAGCGATCTCGTGTCGCAGGTATCTACTGGCAATGACGGTGACATCAAACCTCTCTGTCGTAAGGGCCGAATTTAAAAGGTCTTGCATGTCTTCACAATATTGCCGTGGGTGTCTCGCTAGTTTTTCAGTAGCTTTATGGAGTAAAGAAATGGCTCTGGGCAGGAGTCTGGCCGGGTGCAAGAGTGCAGAGTGTGTGTTGGGAGGTAGGAAAAGGCTTTAATGTAAGGTCCGTCTGCCTCAGCTCATCTGTTTTCACAAGCGCTGTGAAATGTTTTGTTCAACTTAAGTACAACTCCTCTCCATTTCCTGCCTTTAAAACCCAAGTCGTGACATCTGTGAAAAAATAACTTCTTTTTTTTTTTTTTTTTTGTTGCTTTCAACTATAGTTCTTGTACGCAGCACACTTTGTGTCTCCAAAGGTCCATTGAGTCGCCCTAAATGAAAAGCCATATATTTTATCTGAGTAATCTATGAAAAGGTACTATAATGCAGGCATGTTTCTAAATTGCATCTGAATGTTATTACTAAAAGTACCTTTCTTTGCTATCTTTGTACACATTTCTATACTAAATAGCATTTCTGAATGTTGTTACTGTCTTCAGTATAGGGCTTGTTCTTTTACTAGGTTTCCTACAGGTGTCCATAAGTGCTCTACAGACCATTCTGTCCTTAAATGGGTTCAAACCACTAGTAAACTCCATTAGACAAATGCAGAATTAAAAAAAAAAAAAAAAAGGAGTTTTAACTGGGCAACGTTAAGTCAGGAAATGCAGAGGCTGAGGCTCCAACAGCAATATTAACTTGGCTGCAATACACATCCTGTAAGCTCTTTTATGGCATACATCTCATAATGTAAACAGGAATAAGTGTGTAGATTAATGTATGCAGGGAGAGAGTAGAAAAGAGTATTTTTCTGAATTTTACCCCCTTGTGCATGTGGCAGCTGGCTCTTACGTCGGGCTGGGGGAAGCCTGGTGCTGCCTTACGCTGTGCCGGGCTGCGCGTCCAGCCCCGACGCAGATGTACCCAATTGCTGGTGGAGTGAAAATAACAGCAGTGAATGAGTAATTAATTTGGGCTTTGTTACTGTTGAAACAATGCCATTGTAATGAGCTGCATTTCATTCCTTAAGGTCTGTGAGTTGTACTGTGTGTGATCCCTATGCGTTCCCTCTTTTCGTTATCCCCACCCGGCGTGCCTGGCCCTGCCGAGGCTGCGACGAAGTGCCGTGGCTTTGCTTTGGTGAGTCTCAGCGTCCTGCTCCTGTTACCCAAGCGTTACAGCAACAGCTCTCCTGGCTAATTTCAACTAGATCATGTACAAAAGCGATTACGTGAATACTGTGTTTTACTACAGACCTGCAATGGACCAAGCAACATTGCTCTTTGTGTTATGTTGCCTTAATTAAAAATGGTGATATTAATATATTTCACTAAATTGATAAGCGCGCTGATAGCCTGAAGGTCAGATAGTCTAATCTGACCTCCGCCATGTCACAAGACATTATATCTCGTGCAGTCACCACTGTACGGAGCCGTAGGTTTGCATGCGATGCAGTGTCATCCAGGGCAGAGCCTGTGGTCCTTCGGCAGAGGCTTCCAGCAACGACAACGGGGGTTCGGGTGAATAAAATTAATTTGTGGTTACTCTCCGGGATAAAATAATTATCCTTTCCTGTTCAAAAAGGGCTCCTAATCCAGTGTCAATGCACTGGTATTGCTGTCTCGCTTTGACATTGTAAGGCTTTGCAAGGGAGGTGGGAGCAGCTCTAATTCCGCAATCTAATACTTCTCCTGTTATACCTGCCTAATTGCAATGGCTCCTCTTTGGTGCAGTCTCCCAAAGATGCTGCTAGAGCATTGCGGTAAGCCATGCCAATTGTGCTTTAATTTCATTACTGTTTGATTTGGCCAGAATTTTATTAACTTTTTCTGCGGTGTTAGACAGTTTGTGAAGGGGATTAGTACCTGGGTGGGTTACAGCGTTTATTGTGTGCACTTAATCTAAATTCCTCTTGAAATGGAATTGTATTGAACTAATTTGGCAAAACTTTGAAATTACAGTAAGGCTGCTTTTGATAACTGATTTTTTTTTTTTTTTCCCAAGTAACTGTGCTTATTAAAATTATCACGAGTCACACAGCCAGAATGGTTCAAATCAAATAGAGTATCTGGATCCTGCTGGGTTTTTGTTTTGGCCATTTTTGCTTCGTGAGAAGTGAAGGTGGGCACCGCTTTGAGGTCCCACTAAGGTGAACGGCCAGCTGTCCTCTGTCAGCTCCAGAAATGCAGCAGTACCAGCACCTGTCAGGATTTGTGGTGGGGGAGTTACCAGAAAGAACAGCATTGAAAAATGAGAAAAGCATAGAAAATGGTCTCTAACTACATTAAAGACTTGTGAAACTTCCACCATTCTGCAAAAAAGCCCTGTAATTTTACAGAATGGAGCCCTCCTCCCTGTCTCCGGCTGGGAAAAAGACTATTCAACGTTACATTTTAATCATACACAACACAAAGACTTTTGCTGTGCTGTTTAAAATCCAGCCTTCTTTCAGCCTGTGTTCTGCCGGGATGTTTTCATCCAAAACGGACTGCTGAGGCTGACGGAGCAGTCTGAAAAGGCGGCTCTAACCTTCCTTCCTGTCACTTCAATAGTGACATCCACTGTGGGAAACTAGGGCATAAATGCATTAACACTTGTCACTGGGAAGAAAATCCTTTCCGTGGTGGGGACCAGAAGAGAGTGATTCTTAGATTCATGATACAAATTGGTTCATTATTTATTTCAATCAAAGTCTGTAGGTGCTGTTGTAATGAAAAATTAAAATGCACTTTGCAGAATACATGTGAGCTGACACTGCGCCAACCCCAAAGCCGTCCTGACCTACAAAACAAAGGAGAGCTTTGATGCTCATTTCACCCTTCGCAAAGTCTCAGGCAAACAGGCTTCGCCCAGAAGCTGGACAGAGGTAGGACCTATTAAAACAGGTGCTGAACCCACTCTGTTTGCTGTTGCCTTCCAGGGAAAACATCCTGCCGTTGCCTCCTGGGTGTTACACATCTGCACAAGAGCAGCCCAGCTGCTTGGTCTGCTGTAAATAATTTGGAGTTCACTAGATACCATCCTACCCGTGCCACCACCACAGTGCAAGTTGTCTGTAAGTTTAGCAATGCTCTCCTCTTCTCAGACTCCAAGGCAGAGAGGTGAGATACAGCCCCTGCTCTGCTGGAGCTGCTCCACGTCTCCAGCTGTGCGCAAATATAACGGCTATATATATCAGTAATTGTGATCTGACCGCAGGAATATTTTACTGGTTGTGGTGGTCTTGGGATGACCAAGGAGTGATCTGTTGGGATATTTATGTACTTCTCAAAACAATCAAGGATCAAAAAGAGACTTCAAAAGGGTAATGGTTTTGAGAGAGCTTCTGTCCAAAGTCTGTACCAAAACACAAATCCCAAAGGCTTTTCTTACTTAATGCAAGCCTAACACTCTAATGCAAAGGCTCCAGCCCCAGCAGCTCCTCTGTGTCCCCTGCACTGGTTGGAGGAGGGTGGAGGGGACCCATGACAGCCACCTTGGCTCATTTCTGCCCATCAGTTTTAATCAAGGCTGGCAGGAGCTCTGGTGGCAACTGACCTCATGTTAAAGACTGAAGTCCCTGTCTCATCTGAACTCCATTCCCATCATGAAGGATATCAGATGACAAGTGGGACAGGTATTAAACATTAAACATTAACCAGCTGTTTGGGTTTAAAATATTAATCCTGGTCTCATGCTTTTACCTGTTTTACCCAGTGTGCCTGGGTTTGAAGCACTTCAGACTTTCATGAGTGATGACTACCTATCTTGTGGTCATCTGTATCCGAAATTTGCAGTGCCATTTCCCAGCTTTCAAGCCCTCCTCGCAGGTACTTCTGCTAGGAACATGCTCACCATGTTTATCTGGGAAAACAAACTTGTGGGTGGGCTGACTTCAGGCTAGCTTCCAGTTTGCCTTCCAGGCTCCCAGCAGCATAGATTATATTACCCTTTAATCATCTTCCCCACCCTTTAGTCTTCTGGTCTTTGCAGCAGAAAAGCAAAGCATCTTATCCATACCACTGAGCAACCTTCCCCAAAAGGGGTTGTGTTTGGGTCCTCCACTTCTTGGGGTGAAGCGCTGTGCAGGGAGACGGCTTCGTCGGTGTGATGGGGCTCGGGCTGTGGGATGAGATGTGGCATGTCCTATTCCAGCAGCAATCCATCTCCCCTCTTGTACAGAGTAGCAGGCATCCCCCTCTTTCTGCTCTGAATTAAGCTACAGGCATTTCTATATGGGAAATCTGTCCTGTAGCTCAGCTGGAAATAAATAAATGCAACAAACAAATGGGTGGCACCGCTCCAAAACGTACAGTTATGCCAGCTGGTGTGCTGTCGCTGCTGTCAGGTGTGGGGCTGTGGGAAGCTGGGTGTGATGGGCTTGTTTTGGCCCACAGCCTTGCTTTTCAGTCCATGTCCACACGCTCATCAAAGGATTTAAACCTCTATGCAGTGAATAGTCTTAAGTACGGTGAATTACAGCTCCTGGGTAGCTAGGATGGAAAGGACCTGCTGGGTCACCTAGCCCTCTGCTTTGCTTTCAGAAGGATCCTTCCTAATTAAAGCACGACTGGTGATTGCATGATGTCTTGTTTGGGTGGCTTAATAAATTGCCATCCTCTCTGTGAGAAGTGAAAAAGTGTTTACTAATGCAGCTGTAAATGTCTCAGCTGTGGGGTGGTTATTTACTGCACTATTCTAATGCAAATGTTTGTGGTTATTTTTGCATTGATCATACAGACAGTGCACACAAATTTTATTTCTTGGTGTATTTAGGCTTGGGGTTTTTTCTCCTTCCTGCTGTATCTGTTCCACTGTACACTATGTGATAGAAACTGCTGGATGTGTAATTGCCTGTCACTCAGGTGCCATTTTACAATATAGAGATATATTAATTAAAATATTCTTCCTCCTCCAATTAACTTTGATTCTTGGGGGTGAGATATTAGTGTATGTCTGGAGAACATTCCACTAAATCATTTGGTACTTTATACATATATTTATTTTGAAATGTATTCTAAGTGAAAGGTAATGGGCTGTAGTTATAACTGAAGAGAAGAGCACTCATTGTCGGAGCCGTACGGGTGGCTGACTGTGTGCTCCCAGCGTGGATGCAGCTGGAGTGCTCCAGCCTGAGGGATGTGAAATCACCGGTTGTTCACTGCCAAAGAGGGGACAACTGCCCTCCTGTAATGTGCGTCTTGGGGGGTGAGGTAGGGAAAGTTTTATATTTCACAGTTGGGAGTTTTCCCAGAGGAACTGTTTCTGGAAGTTTATTTGTTAGTCCTAAGCCCCATATCTCCTACTTGGTTCTTTCATGGATGCACCAAAAATGGTAGGTCAGCTTGAGAAATATGTGGAAACTCTTTAAAACTGGTATTTCTTAGAATCATAGAAAGGCAAGGACCATTAAGATCATTGAGTCCAACCATCAACCCATCACTGCCAAAACCACACTAAACCATGTCCCCAAGCACCACGTCTATCTGTCTTTTAAATACCTCCAGGGATAGCAATTTGGACTGGACCTCTCATACGATAGTGCCTTTTCAGTCTGTACAGACACTTTGGAAAAATGGAGTCTGTGAGTAGGAAATCTTGCCTTGAAACTGCCTGCTTTGTGATTAACGATTTGATCTGTAGCCTTTTAATACCTCCTGTAGGTGGGATGATAGCTCAGAGGTAATCGCTCTGAGGGGGTGCAGGAAGCGTTACTGGTTGGAAGATACGACGTGGCATCTTTTAATGTCTCTCCTCAATGTTCATTGAGGATAATCCTACCTCAGGGTAGGGATGGCCTTAAATCTGATAGAGCTCAGATTAGATGCCAATTGATTTAGGTACCTAATCTATAGCGAGTAAAGCTATCAGTTTGGATCTTGTAAGCACACAAAGAAATATATAAAAAAGTTTGGAGACTATTTGAACTTTATGTACTATTAGATAGTCAAGCCAGTGGACATTATTTTAGCTCTTGGCAGTGATACCTGCATGGGTGGGAGGGATGGGGCTGCAGCTTGTTCTAAAATGTACTCTAAGCTCCTTAGACCGATTACATTATTATTATTTTAATTGTTAGTTGAAACTTTAACTCAATGAAGGCTGGAAACACAACAGAAATGACTGTTAAGTCTGTCAAAACTGAACTTGAGTTTTGCTATGGAGGACCTAATATTTGCTTTAAGAACAGCTGGTTTCATCTTGGTGTGTAGTTGCCTGGAGTTTGCCTGGCTGCAGGGACGGCTGGAAGCGGTTGGTACGTCAAGTCCATTGTGCAAGCCGCGAGTGTCAACACTTGTGCTGGTGATGTTAAGTGTCAACATCCCTTATTTGTGGAAAAAAAAAATCATCCATTGGGGCCCATTTCTGCTCGAGCCAGAGCAAACCTGGAACCATGGCTTTTACAGTCATCTTTTTCTTTCAGCTCCCACTTCTATTTATTTTACGAAGCTTCTGGCACTGCAGGGACGGTTCGCTCTTCTGCAGATGGAAACTTTCTGTTTGCTGGGAGGTGCAGCCGCAGCCTGTATGTGGCAGTTTATATTGAGGGGCAAACTGCAATTCCAGTTGAAATGAACACTGTTTTTTCTTAAATAAGAACTTGCTTAAATGGAATCGGGTTCAAAAACAACTAAGAGTCTGTATGGAAGAGCTTCCAGTTTATACATAGCCTGGCAGGGATGTGCACGAGCTTGCCAGCCTTTGGGAGAGGTGGCCCTTCACAACGGTGTCCCTGTCTCCTTCCTGAAGCTTCCCAGGAAAGAGAAGGTTCTCAGTTCCCCGTAAATCTGGCCAGATTTTGAAGTGAGGGTGAGGAAAGTGGCCTCGCTGCTATTGATACAAAGTGAATGTAGATTTTTCCAAGACCTGTTTGTTTCAATGAAGAATCTGTAGGGGTAGCCTGATCTGGTGTGTCAGGAAAGGCTTATAAAAGCATTCAGGACAACAAGCAGCTGCTGCTTCTGGTGGTTGGCACGCTTTCTTCTGGCTACCTGGTGGGTCAGGTATAAGCTGCTGCTTAGTCCTGGCTGCTGTCTGAAGTGATATCCTAGAGGACTTGTGTGTCCATGGGTGATGGGCATAAGCCTGGAAGAATGAACCCTCTCCCTGTGCTTAGCAGTCTTCTTGCTACCAAGCACTGTGCATTGCAGGAGCCCAAACTGCTATCCAAAATATGAATTTAAAGGTGGTCTCAGGAGCTCTACCTGACTCTTAGTTTTCCTGATCACTTTGGTATTTGTAATCCCCCTCTCTTACTCTGCTGTTGCTATGAAGAAAAGCAAAACAGGCAGGAGAGACCGATTACATGCTTGAGAAACAATGAAAGTTTACGGTATTGGAAATGCTGCCAAAACATGAAAAGGAAAGGGAAAGGATGAATCTGGGGAAAAAAAAATACATTTTTCCATTTCTTACATTATGTGTATCAGTAATGGATGGAAAACTATTTCAGACAAAGCTGTGAATTTTGTTTGTCCTTATAAAAACACTGTAATTTTTTAAAAAAGCTTCCCTTTGAGTATTATGGACAACCTCATTTCACAGCTAGATATATTCATCTCAGTTAAATTCAATGGACAAAATCTACACAAAACAACTGCTTAACATTATAAGCAGCTTGCATAAACATGAATTATTAAGGTCACAAAAGCTCCTAGAAACCAGCAGAAATGAGTGCACAGTTGCATTTCTTTTTTCAAAACATGCATTAATTAATAAGGGGCTTAGTGCCCAGTCTGTTTCTCCCCCCCCCCCCCCCCCCAGCCTCCATCAGATTTTGCTTTCATCAAGTGTAGGGGGAAAGTGTCACTTCTCTCTCTCCCTCCCCTCTTTTCTTTGGCCTGAAGCACAGAAAGGTGCCAGACATCAGCCCACATGAGTCAATCATTCACAGCTATGATATCCCAAAATGCTCAGGCGGGTTGTGTTAGGGGTGTCACAACAGCAACGTACACTCCAGAATGGCCAGGGGTTTCATTTCATGCCTGCCTGGAGCACCTGCGTGCCTGCTGGGGCAGGAGCAGGAGACTGAAGTCAAGGTGCCAGGAGCTGAAAAGCAGTGATGCTCACGTGTCAGGCAGCACAGAGAGGGCAAGGTGCTCACAGGAGGAGCGTGGAAGAGGAGAAGACAATGCAGGGGATGTGGTAGTAGCTAGAAGTCCCATCCTTCCTCTAGGAGGAACACCAGAGGACACCACATCCTTCCTTTGTGGTGTCCACACCACACAACTCAATTTGTGTAGGTGTGGACATCATGTCTCCTGTCAGTCCCCTCCACTTGGTGTGAGCAGAGGCAGCACGTGGTGGACATGGGGCATCAGGGTTGTGGAAGCATTTGGAGGGAGCTCCTCTCCAGCCCTCACAAGCACAGGAAAGAATAACAGGTGCTTGATTGGGGAATGGGATATGTGGGCTGCTGTGATTGAGGCGTTGAGACCCACTTGTATGCAGAGTAAAGTCAAAGTGCGTGTAAATGGATGTCAAACTCAACACTGGGAGATGTTTGCAGCAATGAGTTGAAGAAGAAAAAAGTAGGAATGGAAAAATGTTAATTTTAAAAAATTTATTATTTCAGTTGTGGTGCTGGATGCAGTGGAAGCAAGTCAGACTAACTGTGAGGAGGGAAGAGGCTGCGGTGACCAAGGTGGGAGATGAGGACAAGACTGGTGCTGATGGTGTGGATGGTGGGGGAGGGCTGAATCTCAGTGAGCTTATGCAGGGCAAGGCAGCTCAGATAAGAGAGCTTATTCATGGGAGCCTATGCTTGGGAGAGAGGGTGTCTTCAGAGATGGTCCTAAAATTTCAAAAATATTAAGAGGCAGGAAGCAAACTTATGTATAGGAGATTGAGTCTTGGGATCCTGGTGATAGCAAATGGCTTTGAGATTTTCTTGCCTGGTTTATACTGTAAGTAAAGCCTCTGAGACAGACACCTCTCTGTGTTTGTCACGAGTCAATGTAGAGAAGATGGGGACGAAGGCCAATGGTTGGTATCTCTCCTGTCTGGGGTTATGGCATCTGCAGAAGAAACTCAGATATCCAGGGTCGGGCTTACTGACCTCCAAAAAGACAAAATGGCTATTTTTTGGCTTTGCTGTGTTTTAGTGATTCCACTGTTGCTTTGTGTCCTAATGAGAAATAATGCAAATGTCTGGACATCAAATGTGGTCTTTTAAAAGTCTTCCTAGGTACTGCACAAGCTGTCTATCTGTGAGGAATTTCATTTCTGCAGCCGCTAGAGAAACAGTTCAAGGAGAGACAAATGTTAAAGCCATTATTCAAATGCTTCTGGTTTGGGGCTGGTACCTGCTTTTAACTTACTGAACAGCAAAGAGTTTGTTTGGGATGAATTTGGAGTGGGGACCTGCCTCCACTGGGCTGTGAGATAGGACACAAAGGCCTTGGTGCAGTTACCCTGTAGGATGACACTTATGGGGCAGCCTTGTTAAACAGCAAGAAAAACGTTTGTCCCATGCTTCATTCTGGCATGGTTTCTGAAAATAGAAAGTCAGGGGCTGCTTTTGATACATAATAAAAAACTCTAAGCAACAAAGGGGCTTTAAAACAAGCAAAGACTCAACGTATTTGTTAATACGCAGGGTAGCAGTACATGAATTTTAAGGCAAGCTTTTTAGGTGTTTTTTTTTTTTAAAACAAAATGAGGACACTAATTAAAATTAATCCATTTATAAATGTTTCCGCATCCAATTTTAAAGCGTAAATAAAACATTCGCCTTGTCTGTCTCTTTTCTCATCCTGAGACAATGCAGACCATGTAACCTTTAACTCTTCAAAGTAATGAGCAGAGAAAGCTGTCTTAAGTGATTTACTGAAAGATATAAAGGGTGGTGGCACAATGGAGATGGCTTTTAAAGACTGGGGAAGATGGCAGCAGGAATGTTGGTAGTGCCTGAAAATGGATTTTAATACTTTCCTTTGGGAGCAAAACTTAAGTGAATTTGTCCCTGTGTATTTTATAATGTGAATTACCACTCTGAGAAATGCAAATTGAGGAAGGCAGCCAACAGACAGCTTGTGTTCATGAGAGGGGTGGGAATGGAGGGTGGGGAGGGAGCTGGGGCGAGAAACTGCTCAGGTGTGTGCTCCCAAACCCAGGATGGATTTGCGCTGGCGGGGCTGGGAAACAAGAGAGGTGTCCAAGTGCATCGGATAGACCACTCCACAAAGATACCATATTCAATTAATTTCTGTGATTCAAAAAAAAAAAAAAAAAAGAACAAAAGAACAAAAAAAAAGAGGGCCTTATGGCAAAGAAACTCTTTGAAGTTTTAGTTCTATGACACTTGAGACTGCAGCATTGTCAACGCAGAAGATACTATTCTGTGCCTTGTTTAAGAAAGAAGCTAAACACGACCTTGGGTCTGCAATTGTTGGTACATCCTCAATGTATGTTAATTAGTAAAGACCGTGAGAAAAGTAGTACAGCTGCTGAGGGAACTATATATTCTAATTTTTTAATGTGTTCCAGATATTATCAATTGCGCCTACAGATCTTTTGTGACGTTATGGCTGTGTGGATGTTGCCAGTGTGTGTGCAGTAATGCACTACGTTAAGGCACTTGCACATACAGTGGTGGCAAAACTGTTCAAAAAACCTCCCCAAACCCCCAGACAACCAAAAAAACTCCTATAGATGATATTTTTAACTGTAACATAAGCAGCGTGTCTCTGCTCCATCTCAGGCCACACAGAAGGGAAGAGATAGCACGGGGCAGGTCTGCTGTGTGTGAGGATGCTCCCCTCTCCTTTCAGATGCAGATTTTTAATGAGAAACGTATGCATCTCTGCTTCTTGTCACTCCTATCCCCGAGATGTTTCACATCCCTGGCTATCTGCTATCGGTTTCCTGCCCTTTGGTCTTGATGTCTGCTCTTTATAAACCTTCCAGTCTGAAATCTGCCCGGCACTGACCCCACCCCGGCTCCCACCCCTCTTTGCCAGGACTAATGCCCGGCAGCTGCAGACACAGTGAAGGTAGGAGGAGAAAAATTGCAAAGCCCCATAGCAAAACGTGCAAACCAAAGTTGTCCTGGCTTGGGAAGGAGCAGCTTGCTATGGCTCTCCTACAGACGCAAGTGGACAAGGAGTTTCTGTTTGTTGAATTAACAGATTGAGAGTTTAGATAGAGAGTAGTTTCCAAGCAGTGCTTGTACTCTAAATATTTATCTGTAGTGAGTAGGCACATTGTTCCACCTTTCCCAGAGAAGTCGTGCCCAGGTAGGAGATCAGAGCCCTCTTTCCCCCCAAGGCTAAAGGGATTCAGCTTCATGATAGCAACTTTGCGGCTCTTAGACCAAGTTGCTAGCACCTACTGTTTTAAGCTGTGCTTCTGGTAATCAGCCTCCTTTGGGGAAGGCACAAAGAGGAAAATGTTGCAATTGCAGGAGTTAAGGCTTCACTGGGTGTTTGCTCAGGGTCTTCCTTCACCCTGGGTGCAGCCATGGGAGGACACGGCTGGGGACTCACCCACCACCTCGCCACCGAATGAGAGGGTTTCTCGTCGCAGAAAGCAACTTCTGCATGGGGCCGAGATGGAGTTTTTGTCCTGTGTGCTCTGTTTTCTGTTTTAAAGTGCTGTGCAAAATGACTTCTTTGCTTCCAACTACAGATTCAGAACGGCTAACCACCCACCGTACAGCTGCTAATGCACAGATTATCTCCACAGCCAACAGCTTTAAGTAATCAAACAGAGATAATTTTACCTCTGTGACCCAACAAATAAACACCAGAATCAGGAAAAAATCCTCTCGCCCACACAGTCCTACCCAGGTTTTCAAGGACGTGGTGATGGGTTTCATCAAAACCAGTGGCAGTGACAAGGTCACCAGGTTTGTCCCGTCTTGGGTCGATGGTGAGATATGGCTGTGCGGTGGTGTGGGGTGCTGTCAGGAGGTCACGACGCTCTGTAACCTGATGAGACCATCTCTTGCTGCTGCTGCAGAAGACATTAAATGTGTAGAGCATACACTGAAAGTTGTGTATGCAGCCCTGCATTTACAGGAAAAATTGTGGCTTGGTATGGCTTTTGTTAATGACTTCAGCCTTTAACTTTCTGTTCTTCTGAAGAACAGACATTTCTCACAGCTATCAGAGGTTTAGTATCATTAAGAAAATACAACTGTTACATATCTTAACATAGCAACTGTGGCTTCTTCCACACTGACCGATCTCCTTCAATGTCGAGAAAGAAAAAAATTCCAGCCCAAAAGTT
Source organism: Numenius arquata (assembly GCF_964106895.1). NCBI lineage: Eukaryota > Metazoa > Chordata > Aves > Charadriiformes > Scolopacidae > Numenius > Numenius arquata. Next base: position 12,293,028 of record NC_133616.1, on the reverse strand, counting down.
AGAGCAGAAAACATATCTTTTTATGCTTTAAAAGTCTGTTTCTTTTTGCTTTTATTTCCCAGGTCAGGTGATCATGGCTGTTTTTATTCGAAATGAAGTCTCAGCTTTTTTGTGTTAGTAAATTCTGACTGCTCAGAGCTTCTCTCATTTTCCCTGCCCTTTTCCCCTTTGTTCTAGGAAACTCATTTCCTTATTCCTGCTATTAGGGATATTTAGCATGTTGTCATTGGGAAGCAGCATTCATCTCTTCATGGAAAGAAGCTGCTTAATGTTTCATGCGTTACAGTGAATAATTAAATAAAGAAAAATATCTAAGCCCACAAAACTAGCTGGCAGCTGAAAGGAAGAAAGCATTTGCAGTCTGCTGGGGAAAAGCGACACTCCTGGCCTAGTGTCTTAAACCACAAGGGTAAGGTTTAAAAATGAGTACGCCTGGCGTGACATTCAAAAAATCTGGATTTTTCAACTTTCCATGCATTTATAACATTAATCTTTAATTGTCATATTCTTGAGCTGCCGGCTGCAAGAACAGAGCTGAAATTGATGGGGCTAAGGAAAACCAGGCTGGTAAGTGGAATGAGGTGTCTGCAGGGACCACGACCTTGTGAACTGCCAGGGATGGAAAGGCTGTCAGCACTCAAGCAGGCAGGGAGCTTGGCAGCCCAATAGCGTATGGCACTAGCGGTCTTCATGTAGGATGTCTAAATATGGGGTTTTGTTGGCCTTTATAGTTCTTTTCACCCTTTTCAGGCTCCTACAGTTGTTGGCTCTTTTCTTTTGATTTTATAATAAATCTAAAAACACAACTATTAGGCTCTGCAGGGATGGGATGAAAAACTGGGGAGATGGGACTTCTGTTTAGGGAGTTGGGAGAAGGGTGACTGCTCCTAAAATGATCTAAATGGACCATAGAATCTTTTCCTTTTCCAACAGAACCAAGCTGTAATTTGGCAGTGACCTTTGGTATTTTACAAAATGAGATCAGACACCTGGCATCCTCATGGCAGAGGGAGCGTGGTTCTGACAGTAATTCACGGCCCAGTTACAAACGGGGATCGGTGTTGCGTGTTTGGTTTTTTTTTTTTTTTCTTTCTTTCTTTCCCCCTATCTAGTTTTTCTCTTTGCTGCATGTATCATCTCAAACTGATAACACGCTTTAGTAGAATTTGCTGAGGCCAGAGATAGATGAAGGCTCGTGCAGAGCAGTAGCTCCCTGTGCCACTGTGCGTTCCTTTGAATGTGGTTAGTGTTAGTCCCATCAGATGGGGTAGGAACCTTTCTGTTCTCCTGTTTCTACCCCTGTGTGCTGAGATGTGTCGCCTGGATCACATAATTTGTGTCTGCATCTTTCCACTGGCTTTTGCATTTTCCTCTCTGTGTGTGATCTGCTGCTCTGGCTGCGGTGGGGGCACAGTGAGCAGGACTGCGGTGCTGCCCTGTACAATGTGAGAATTACTGATGTGGATCTGGTGTGCTTGATAGATACCAGAGTGACTGCTGTAATAACCAGAGGACATCCTGCAGCCCTACCGCTCCCACGTGCTTCGCTGCTCTGCCGGCGCGACTCCGTCCTGACCTCTGCCTAGAGTGAGAGATTGGGTCCAATTCGTCTTGCAGCCAAGCAGGGTGAGACTAGGGAGCTGTTGCAGCATCCCAGAGAGTATCCAGAATGAGGAGAAAGGGGACTTTTTGGCTAAAAAGGCTGTCACAAATTCTTGCTGAGGGTTGGGCCCCATCAATGCTGTTAACTCTTCTGCTGGTTTATCCATGTGCTGCTGAAGTAGTGGCCGTTTAGATCATGTCTGGCAACTCTTCCCAAAATTGACAGAATCTGCACTGAATGGCTTATGCTTGGTAAGACAGATACAGAAAAGATGAGAAACAGTTTGAGAGGAAATGTGGATTTTAATGACTGCCTCTTGCAGTCATCTGTGGTATCTCACAGTTTGTGATTGGCTGGATGGCAGAAAGGATAGTGGCATTTTAAATGTGCTGCTTATACTGCTGGCTTAGACTTTTCCTGCAGATTTGGTTCAGCAAGGTACATAACCACGTCTAGTTTGAATCACATGAATACTGCTGCTGAAATTAGGGACACTCTTCCTGCGGTTCACTTAAGATGCGTGGTGGCAGCGTGACCCAATTCCTGTTAGAATAGGTGGGAGAATTTCCTACTATTCTGATAAACCCGGATCGGGTCCTAAATCAAATTAACCCCTTTGGGCGCCTGCACTGCTGTCTGCTTATCACGGTATGGGGTGGTCTGGGAGCGGTACGAATACTGGCAGGCACTGCACGACCAAAATGCTGTCCCCATGGTGTGCCAGAAGAGGACCTCTCCTGGTTCCCAGATGCTCTGCAGTTTGTCTTCTGATGCTGCTCAGTGTGAGCCCTGCCTCGACCACTCCTAATTGGAGAAACTGCGTCTTTGAGTAACAGGTAAGAGCAGTCACTGAGCTGGAGAGCTCTGCTGTCAGTAAGAGGGCAACGGCAGCCAGACCTGGAAATCCAGTAACCCTGGTACCGCCAACCTGAGGATTAAACCCTTCTCATTGAAACACGAGCCCGGGCTGCCAAATTGCCTGTGAAAAGCTTTAAAGAACTGGGAATAAAACCGTGCATGCATCGTATTTCCTTTGCAGCAACTTTTTAGCTGGAGGCTCTCACATTGCTGCAGCAATGAATGGAGATGCCCCGCAAGAGACCTGGCAGCGCTCAGCCCTGCCCCGGGATCCCCTTCTTGGGGTTCTGTTTGTTTGTCGTCTGGATTAAAGGGATTAAAGATTTAACCTTTGTACAGCCTTTCAAATAATAACGTGTCTGCGCTCATACCGCGTGTCAGGGAAACATTCCCCCCCCCCTCCCCCCCCCCCCCCCCCGATATAAGTATCAGATATTTCATGGTATAAGTAAAGTAAGTATCAGATATTTCATGATAAAAGTGAAGATCTGAGAGGGCACTGGCTCATGTGAAGTCAGGTCCTGTGCTTTAAACCCCCGTAAATTTAGTGCAGTGCCCCTGTTCTTCTCCATCCGGTGGTGTTGCTGGGACCAGGCCAGGGAAGACCCAAGGCCACCTTTGGAACCAGCTGGTCCCACCTGCAGGTATGCCATCTGCAAGCATGGCCAGGACTTGCTCTCCTCAGCATGTTGAAATGTCTGCACTGTCTGGGGGATGCCCAGGAGACGGCCAGGTAGGCGGAGAGTTGCGGGTGGCCCTGGTGTGAAGACCTCATCCCTGGAGCTGCTTCCCTAGAAATAGCGCTGAGCCAAGAGGCGTTGCATGTGGGGACCGGGATTTCTTGGGGATGGGATCTCTTGGGGTTGAAGTGTGTGGAGAAAAAGTTCCTCTCTGGCAGCTCACTCCCTTGCACGGAAGATGACCCCCCTGTTTTCCAGCATGTCCATGCTGTCCACCATGAGATGCAGAGTTCTATGAGCGCTGTTTTTGGGCAGCCAGCAGTGCCGTGGGATGCCAGTAGATGCAACTGTCAGCATCGGGCTCTGCAAACAGTTGGTAAAAAAAAAAAAAGATTAAAAAAAATCCTTTTGACTCTTTCTCTTCACAACTGACTGGATGTAACAAAGATGATATGACTTTATTATCTGGATTAGATAACAGATTTACCATCTGGACTGTCATCACATTCAGTAACTGTTACCCCCTCCATCAAACTACAGTTCTTTTCCAGATAGAACAGGCAATGCAAATAGTCATTTAAAAAAGTGCAATACATAGAAAACCTGTGGATCTACAAATCTATAACCAAGAGGCTGTAGGATCCAGCCATGCTCAGGACCTGAGTGACAACTGCTTTCCCTCCAAAGATAGCACATGCAGTGTCAGCCTCTAACGAAGGTTGTTACCATCAAGGACTTTCCTCTAGGGAAACAGATTTTTAAAGAACTGTCTGTATATTGCCAAAAAATGTACTTTAAAGAGAATCCTTAATCAAAGTGACGTAACAAGAGAAGTATTTACTGTTCTAGTTGACCCTGGAACTGATAAGTCACAGAGAGTTAACCATTCTCTGCGTTTTAGAGAGGATTTTATCTTGGAAGAAATTTGCCCTATGCTGCCTAAATTTAGAAGACGCGACTACCCTTGTCTCTCCTGCATGCCAAAGGGAATACAGACTGAGCTTGAGCAATATATGTTGAATTTGCCAACAGTTTCTCCACTGCAATAAATGCATCTTGCAACATAACATTGAAATCTGTGGATTGCAAGCCTGTGCTTTCTGGAGTATAATATACTTCACCCACTCCACCAAATGCCCATAAGGAATTTGTAAGTGAAATTAAACCACTGTATATGAGAGTGAACTTGCACAGACAGTCAATTTAGGACACAAGCACCTCGTTCTGGCTCTTGACCCTACAATTTTCAGAAGCAATTCACAACAAGTATGTGATAGTCAAACAAGTTGGGTTGAACATTAGGCTAAGTGGTGGGTAAAGTGAAGAAATGGGTGGAAATATGGTTACAAATTTGAAACTTTATCTTTGGAAACTGTGTAGCATTTCTGAGAGCTCCACTTGACCTACAACCGCTGGATAATGGCAGTAAAAGAGATGTAAAGGCAGTCAAAGTGAATTAATTAAAAAAGTCTAAGTGAATATTAATAGGACCTGCTATATTCAACAATTTACAAGCGTGTCTGGCATTTATAGATGAACTCTGCTGTTTGTTACATATTACATTAAAGAAGAATCCTGAACCAACATATCAAAATGTCAAACTAACACAGCATTTTTCTTTGATCTCCTTTTTTGTTGAAATGAATTATTGATAGCCTTTTTCATGGCTGGCAGGAGAGATTTCTGATTTTTATTTGCGTATTAGATCAAATCTCCTATTCCTTCTGCGGGCAGAGCTCTGTACAACAATATCTAGATGTGATACGTGCAATTACAGAGCTCAGATTCTTTCTCGCGGGGAATGTTCTCCCCACCCGCCCCTTGTTGTGTGATTTCTTAAGCTGATATTTTCATTGGAAGTCTTTAGGCAAATATATAGCCCACCCTGGAGCCGGCGGTCAGGACGAGGGTGTGATGGTTTTGTGTGGGCCCACAGACCACACTGGTGGATCTCCAGCTCCATAAAGGCGTTTGAGCTGGTTTGCCAAGGATCTGCAGAGAAAAATCTGCTCAGCTTCCAGTGATGTGGCTTGGGAAGGTGTTTTGCCAGAGCAAGGTTGGGTTTATGCTAGGTTTCAGAAAGCCCAGGTGGGGAGAGGGTGTGTATGGTTCTTGGGTTTTTGGTGGCACTGGAGGATACCAAGGTCTCTATTACTCACTGTCACCTGCTCTGGACATCAGCAAAGCCTTGATCCTCGCAAGATCTTTCAGCTGCTCTGAGTTTCATGGTTTGCAGAAACTCTCTTACTTTTCAAATGTCACCTCAATTACAGTTCTGGCAGTTGTGTATTTCTTAAGGGTTCACCTCACCCCTGGAACTTGACAGCTCCCGTGCCCATTTGCTGCGCTCCGCCTGCAAATGCAAGCGTGGTTTTGGCTTGTTTTATTTTAAGGTCAAAAGCCTCTGTCAGAGTAATGGAGAAAACAAAGCTTCCTCCTCATGATCTACTGTTCATCCTGTTTAGCATTTTTAATTGCTTCCAAAAGATGCTACCTGAGTTCAGCAGTTGTTGTTGGGGCTCTTCCTCCGACGTCTCTGGGTTTGTTCAGGCACGAGGAAGGAGGGTGCAAGACATGGCCATCAGGCTCGTGAAGGGTTTTAAAGTCAGAATAAATTGACTGGGAGGGTGGGCGAGGGTGGCCTTAGGCAGACTGCTGTACGGAGAACAGAGGGACACGCTTATCTCCTCATACTCTCCCATCACCAGATGTGCTTCTGTTACCTGTGTCCTATTACAGATTTGGGGAGTGCAGTTCCCTCCCTGTGGTTTTGGGAGAGGGGGGCCAGTGGTCCTTGCCTTTCTGTGCCTCCGTGGAGATGCAGAGCCTGTGAGTGGATGCCTTCCCCTGCCTTCTGCTGTCTCCACACCAGCAGGTCTGCCCGCTTCCTTCATGCTGAAATCAGGTTTTCTCTCTCCGTTCCGCTGACCCACTTTAGGCTCTTTGAAGGCGCGGTGGAGCTCCCCGGCGGCTGCGGCTCTGCCTTTGGGGGACACGGACGGGCGGTGGAGCTGAGCGGATGGAACGGCAGCGGCACTCCCAAATCCCATGGGAGGAGGGTGGTTTTGGAGGTGTAGCCCCTCTCCCCCATCCCCTCCCCCCTCCTTGGTTTGCTCCCCTGTATTAGGTTGCATGTTTTTCTCTCCTAACTGCTGCCTAGGGTGTGTTTTAGTGGTTAAAAAGCTCTTTTTTTTTTTTTTTTTTATATGAAGGCTTTATTTCAAGGCTGCTGGAGCAGTCTGCAGCGGGGTTTCAGGCACACGCACTCACGCTTCGTGCCTTAATAGCACCTGACATAACCTGGTCATAGGCATGAGCAAGGCACGGATCTTCCATCCCCCACTGCCGCTCTGTCCCCGCTCCCGTCCCCTGTATGTAGGGCATCCTGCATCCCAGGCAGCATCCCCTGCCTGAATCCCTTCAGGAGCCCTCCCCACCTCCTCGTCTTGTCCTGGGGTCTCAGTTTCACGTTTTCTACCGAATTTGGGGCGAGCCCGGCTCTTTCTCGGTGCATGGGTGGGGACGCCAGCTTTGCTCTGGCTGCACGGGGATGATTGTGGCTCTGCGGTAGTAATTAAGTGAGCCCGGCCGAGGAGTGATGGTAGGGGAGAGGAGCTGCCTGGTGAGATGACTCAGGGGTGGGATGACGCAAGTCTGGGGCCTGACTTTCTCTTTGCAGGCTGCAGAAACATCCCTCCGAAAAGCCGGCGTCTAGGTTGGGGAATGACTTACCACATGGCTGTGCGTCTCCGTTCTCTCTGCTTGGCACTGACCCCGCTTCCCACTGCAAAGGTCTCCAGAAAAAGCATTAGGCCATTTCTTTTCACTGTTTTTGTTGGTATTGGTGATTCCTCACCTGGATGGAGGATCTCAGGTGGTGTAGAGGGAAACTAAGGACCTGTCTTCGTGAGGTGCTGTTCATGTTGAATTCCCTGTCAGTTGGCCCTTGGGAACTTTTATTATGATTTTTTTTTCACTTTATTTCCTTCCATGTCCCCTTAACCAAGAACAGCAATTTTGGTTTGCATCCAAATTTACTTTAGCCTGGATGAATATTCCTGTGTAGACACGCTTTGGGGTGTCAGAGGCTCTGCATCTGTGCAAAGCTGGTCCAGTGCTGTGGCAGCAAAGCCACCCTTGATGGACCCTCCCTGGTCCTTTGGCACAGGACATCCTTGTGTCTCATTGCCATACTATTACCTTTGCATGGCTGGTAAATTCAACCACGTGGGCGGGAGGTCACCCAGATGGGGACCCCTTGCAGCTGCCCTTCTGTTAACGCACGTGGTCTCAGTCTTTTGCGTGCTGTTGCTTGGTCTATGGTTGTGATGGAGAGATGTTCGTAGCCCATCCTTCCTTCTGCTAAATGCTTCTTTAGATCCAACCACTCAATGTTATAAGGAAGGGCACGGGAAGATGCATTTGTGGATTATCTGCCTGTTGGTTGGCAGGTAGAAACCAGCTTGTTCCAACCTGGGGGCATTTCCCATACCTACGCTTTGCTGTTCCAGCTCTGTGTAAGGACAGTTGCGTGCAGGTTTTGCCCTAGAGGAGGTGCCATCACTGTGTATTAAAGCAAAAAGTGCTTCAGTATCTGTTCTGCAGATAAGATGTATTTTTATTTTTGTAGTCTCTCTTGTTGCCTGAACCTGTTCTCCTTGTACATCTTCATGGGGGCTACTCTTAGTGCTGAACCTCTTTCCTCCAAATCCCCTTGCTGGTTTCCTCATGTAGCTTTATTAATTACTGAAGAAAACAGAGAACTTCTGAAAATTAGTATTAATTGTATTTGGTAGAGTAAAAGTCAGTGCGTAATGGCTCTGGAAGTTTTCCCAACCCCGGTTATTCTGGTGCTGGCTCTCTGGAGCAGAGCTGCTGATGGGCTGAGCTGTGCCAGGGCGCCTGGCAGTGTATGGTGCTCACACACAGACTCTGCAGCATACCCTCCGTTTCATTTTTCTCTTGAGATCGCTCCGGGGTTTAAGCTCTGCAATGAAAGCAAGTGCAAAAACCCTTTTCCACACACATGGTAGTAATACTTTATGTATATTTATAGAAAGGGATGGTATTTTTTCCTGCTGGTGTTAAATTGTTGGAAGAAGGGTAGAAGAGTTACTAAAACGCAGTTCTTCCTCTCCTCTGCTGTCTAATAACTCTGTGTGATGCTGAGATTGGACAATCATTTTTGGATCGTTGTACTCCTGTGGGTTAGGCACAGATCCTGGAAACCCCTCTGCACCATCACGTTGATGCATTTCTGGGATTGTCAGTGGGTTTTGTGTTTCTTGGGCACCGGTTTGAGAGTTTGTGCTTGCCGTGTGGGGCTAAGGCTGAACACCAGAGGTAAGGTGTTGCATTGGTTTTGGACCGATCCTGGACTAACTCCAGGAGAGCCAAGCCCTGAGAACAGGGACTTTGCCTCCACAGCAGGAAGAGAGTAGTAGGAGCAGCTCAGACTTTATGCCAGTAATACAGTGATTTAACTTTTAGTAATTTCTCCAAGAATTAGTTGTGTATATTTTTTTTTTCCCTGTGCAATAGCTGACTTGTTGCAGGCAGAGGCTTGATTTCTTGCAGGCTGTGTTTTTTGCGATTTTATTAATTTAACTGGTATACAGGTGTCTAGCTTGGTGATCCTCTGACCAAATATATTCTCAGAGCTTTTACTCTTGCATGCAGTGCATAAAAACTGGCAGTGCTTTGGGCAGTTCAGGTAGCCTTCAAGTAGAAGAAATCCGATGAATTGTGCCTTAAAAAAGCCGGCTTCTCTCTGGCAGCTAAAATGTGCATTCAGGTATATAAATATATAGGCAATGGAAGTGAGCTGAGGTTAATCCAGTCTGTGGTTCCTATAGTGACAAAACATCTAGATAAGTTACTACCAGGTTGCCCCAAGATGGCACTCTGCGTGCACAGCATGCTAAAGTAATGCCATGGTTGCAAAAGACCATTTTTACTGTCTAAGCCCTGCGTCCTTCTTCTCCCAGGGAGGTGAGGAAGGAGTAAGCCAGAGGTGACAGGCGTGCATGCAGGTATTGCCACAAACTGCCCCTGAGCCACCGTCAATAAGGCCAGCGAGAGCCTTGCCAGCGGTGACACAGGCAGAGCCAGGAGGCTCACGCCTGAAAGCGAACCAGTGGCTGGTGCCCAAAACATGACCTCAGATGTTTTTATCCTTTTACAGGCTTTTCGTGCATTGATAAGGCGGTGTAATTCCCAGATATTCATAATATTTTACGCAATTGTTTTGCTATTCCTTTATCTCCTCCCAAAAAGATTAGCCGTGCCGGGATATGCTCCTCCGACAGGGAAGGGAGTCACACCCTAAGCAAAATCTGACTGCTGAGGAAGCAGAGTTTCCAAGGGGTAGGTCCAAAATAATAAAAACCTTCCTCTTCCGGTGCTAGAGGAAAAAGTGCTGAAATACTCAGAAAAGTGACAGGATAGAGGGGAAAAATAAGGTACTTTAACTTTACGTTACAGATACATTTTGGAAATTTTTAAGCCTAAGGGGATTAACCAAATGTACATTTTAATGAATAGAAGATTGTCAAATAGGTGTTTAACTTCATTTGGTGTCTTAAGTTGCATGTGAGGGGCTTTTTTTTCTCCTTGCAGAGTAATCTTCATGATTCTGCTTTAATGATTTTTCTCATCTGGCTGGAAAACTGAAAAAGGAAATTTTAAAATAATTAAACTTTTCTCTTTATCCACTTTCTCTGTAGCTGTCATCTATAATTCTTTAATGATGTACATGCTTTGAATAGACCATATATTTTAAAATGGTTTGTAGAAGGAAAAAAAACCCTTCCTATTTTTGCATTGTATTTTTATAATAACTTTCATCAGCCTATGAATGAAAATTTTTCTCCACTTTGGTATTTTCAGTAATGGAATGAGATAAAATCTAATTCTGTACTTCACGTACTCCAAGGGCCAAATCGATCCTTCATTTAATTCCATTAAGCGGGTTTTACGCAGAAAGGAGCAATTTGCAGGAAGCACTTGGCCACAAACCCCTTTCCAAAGTGGCTGGCAAATTAGGTATGGTACAGCCACATGGAGGTGGATCCTTCTGCAGCCGCCTTCATCTGCGTGGGAGAGAAAACCTTGTGTGGCAGAACCTTTTCTGGAGAAGTAGGGATGCTAGCCAGAGGTGCTGCTGCCCTGTAGAGGGCTGTTGGTGTGCTCAGGATGCTCACCCACCTCTGCCTTCCCGTGTCACCCGAAGGACGCCGGCTGCGCTGATGCAGACACTGATTGCATTGCTCCACAGCTTTGACAAGGTGCATTAACCTAAAACTCGATGTGGCATGACAAGACAACAGCTTCTGCTCCAGCAGTGAGACTGTTCACGTGCGGAACAGTCTGCAAAAGTCTCCTAGGACAGTTGAGTCCTGTCCGTGCGTAATGGCCTTGTGCGGTTAAATAGAGCACGCTGTCTAAGATGAAAGTCAAATTTAAGAGCAGGCTGGTTTTCTTCCCCTCCCCTCCCTCTCCATCCACCGTTGCCACTTTCACCACCGCAATGGGATGTCTTCCTGCTTCCCCATCGCTCCCCAAGACACACAAGCCCTCCTTCCTGCGTGGTGTAACTAATCTGGTTTGCTGACTGAGCTCTGCTGGGGCCTTTAAAGTGATGCCAGCTACTACGTACTAAATGTGGCATGGCAGCATTTCAGAGTGAAGCTAAAAACCCAAATCCAATAAGCAAGGAAATAACCATAAAGATGAAGCCCTGGTTTCCATTCTGTCCGTCAGCTCGCTGCCTGATGGGGCAGCTTTGCACTAAAAGTTGGCCGTGGACCATATGTTAGAAGTATGAAGACTTCTTTTTTTGCTCTTTAAGCTTGAATCTATGAATAGATGCATTTTTTTTTTAATCTTATAGGAAAATCACATTATTTTCAGGGATGAGCTTTCAGGCAGTTTGGATTCCTTTTTCTCTCTGCTGGGATTAGCAAACAGCAGCAAAACTCACGCTTCTCTTCCTAAATCCCCATTCAAAATGGAAGGGAGGTTGCCCAAGCTCAGGTTTTGTTCTTTTGAGATTTAACTGAAAGAGAGTTTCAGTGAGGGGGTTCTGATCATGCAAAGTACTGACTTTCATGAAAAATAGCAGAACAATTTTGTAATATTTTGTATTTTTTTGTATAAAAAACAATTTTTGTATATTTTTGTATAAAAAACAATTTTGTAAAAAATATTTGCATTTCAAGTGAATGTAGGTTAGTAAGACTTCTATGGTGAAAATGTTTTGTAAAGAGAACAGATTAAATGATTTCTTACTTGTTTAGTTTGTGGGGAGAAGAGGATTTTGCAGAAAAAGCAAAAGAACCCCCAAAACAAGGATACTCAACATCATGTGGGGGCATATGATGTGACCAAAGAAAGAAAAAAAATACATGGGGGAATCCATCCACAGTGCTGGGAATGGGTGCTGGAAGCAGGGATACACTTGCTTCTGGAGAAGAAGGGAATGGGTGCTGGAAGCTCTGTGGTCCTCTGACATGGCAGAGCGATATTTCTCTTCTGCCAGGGTATCCTGAGGGAGAACTGTTCTGACAAGGTTTCATCAGGCCAGTTTTCATTTTATTTTATTTTTATTGAACAAAAAAATCAGGAAATTCACCAGTGTGAGGAGGATTAAGTGCGGATAATCCATTTTTGTGACTCATTCTGATAAGAAAAAAGCTCATCAGCTCCCTGTAGCCTTGCATCTGAAGACAGTTGCTGACAGATTGCACAAAATATGTCTTTGCATTTTTAGGACCCCAAGACAGCATCTTGCAAGCAGATAAAACCAAATAAAACCTGACAAACCGTCTTTGTACTGAAAGAGATGAGAAGGATGATGCAGATAGTTTCTGTTGGAGGATTTGAATATGAAGCTAAGAGGAAAGGCATTGAGTTATAACTTAAACTCCTTAAATGTTCTCTTAAACATGAAGGATCTCAGTTAATTAAAAGTTATTGCATAACTGCTGCTGGGGAGTGAAAAGTTTATTTTTAATTATACTGCCTTACATAATGGTTACATGATGACAGAGGCAGCATGATGAAGTGATAGAGATTTAAGTATACCTTTTCTAATACACAGAAATTAAAGTGAGGTGTCGATGCATTCATTCATCCTTGACTTGGACCGCCTGCCTGGATCTGTTTTACGGTCTGTGCTTCAGCTCTCAGCTTTTGAGGACAGTATCAGTTTGTTCTGTACTTGTACAGCCCACGGCCGTGGCAATGACTTCGTGAACGTGGTGTTAATCAAAATAATAAATACTCTTGTCTGCTTTCAGTTTTGCCTTTGATCTTGAAGTGTTTTGGCCAGCAGACCAGTACACATGCATCTTTACTAATATGCCAACAAATCACTTCTATAATTTATCGTAATTGTGGAAAACCTTTTTAAGCTGGATGATTTCTTAAGTAATTTGTTTAACAGGAGTTATAAAACTGTATTTTCTGGCTTGACGCAATGAACTGTTGGTTTTAAAAGCTGAGCGTGCAATGGGGCAAATAAGTCTGTTGTTTTTAACAAGAGAGAGCACCTACAGAAGAGCTGCTATCACAAAAAGGAAGGTAAGATGGAAGGAACGGGAACTAAACTTTTGCTTATAATGTAAGTAAAAGAGAAACTTCTTTTTTTGTCTCACTTAAAAATATTTCCCATGAAATACTCCCTTCTCTCCTTACTTTGAAGTCTCTGTGTGTCTATTCTGTATTTACCATCCTTGGAGGGGTGTCAGTAGGGTGCTTGGGGTCTTTAAAAAATGTGCCCTCCTGCACACCTGGGGATGGGGACGAACAGTGGTGGCTGGGGTCTGCGCTGGTCCTCGACCTGTCATCAAGCCCCTGATGGGGGACATGTTGGGGTCCTGATGGCTGAAATGGTGTGTTTTGAAAAGTGGTGCTCCGTGTATCTAGCCAAAATATTCTCTGCAGGAGCCACCATGATCTGACTAGGCTGAACAGAAAACCAGCCAGGGAAACAGCAGCCCATAGAGTGGTCCTGGCCAGACCCTTGTTAGACTTTAAAAGGCTTGTTTCTAGCCATAAGCAAACTACTGCTTTTGCTTTTACAAACAGTTTTCCTGCGAAAAGACTGATGATGACAATGATTATTTTTGAGCTGGTCTATATTGTGAAGGGTTTTTAAGCTAAATGATGATAGACACTTGTAATAGCTCCAAGGAAATCTGGTGTGAGACTCCTCTGCTTTCCGGCCTCGGACTGCCCTTTCCCCTCTCCAAATTCTGTAATTTCTATAAGTACCCAAGACTTTCCCGAGTTACAGAGGAAAAGCTGGAATTGATTTACAAGCTGACTTAATGCGGCTTTCATCAGAAACTCCCAGCTATTGAGCATTTCTGGCAAAGTCTTGTTAGAGGTTTAGAGCTTGCTTTGTGAATGCGTTTATTAATTAACGTCTGCCTCTCTTTCATGGCTTTGATTTTTTTTTTTATTTTTAATGGAAACCGTCACAAAGGATTTAATTGTAGTGATTTTTGAATTCTTTTTTCTTCAGAGTATTTGTCAGCAAAACCATATGAAATTGAATGGATATAAAGATTAATAATGTCAGATCCTTTCAATAACAGGGAATTAATGCAAAGAAGATCTGCAATATCAGGTTGTATCTGCGGAGTCAGACATGCAGAGATCCCGGTCTGAGGTACATGAAATCTTACAACTGGGGCTGAATTTATTGGGAATGACGAGACTTTCTAATTATTCGTGATGTTATATATGAGCATGCTTTCATCCTGTTGTTTGGTGGGATGGTTAACACTCAGAGTGGTACCAGCAGGCTCGGGGTGCTGGCCTGCCTTTTCCTGCTTGTCCGTGTATCTTCAGCTGTCATCTAAGTATGACAAACAGAAAAAGCAGTAAATGGAATGTTAATTTGTGAGCTTCTTAGGTGAGTATGTACTTCTTGTACTTCTTAGCTCCTTTTGAAGGACTTAACCAAATTATTTTCAGATAGCTGGAAAAAGTAGGAAGGGCAGGAAGGCAAGGTGTCAGTACTCTCCAAACCAGTCAGATTTCCCATGGCCAGGGTAGGTACTGGGAAATCTTAACTGGGATTAAGATGCCTGAATGATTTTGAATGCTACAATCCTGCATCCTTGATTTGGCAAGGAATGCACTGTAGTATCAGGGCTACATTGTGTGCTGTTATTGTCATTTTTCCTAAATATTACAGGTAAGTATGTGCCAATTGTAAAACTGAAAGGAGAGGCTGAATGGAGGGACGCTGAGCCCAGCAACGGCGTTGGTGCTGCGGGAAGAAATTGGTGGGAGGAACGGGTCAGCTCCATATCCTCAAGCTCCAGGAATATGCTAGCAGGGAAAAGGACACCAAGGAGCTACAGCAAGCAGAAAATAACCCCATCCAGCTACATCCCCCAGGAATACCTATGTGCCTTTAATATGATGTTAGGTGCAGTGTGTAGGCACAGAGTACTTACAGGATGGCCTTGCGATAAAAGACAGCAAAGAGTAAATGGTGCTTAGCCCTGACAAACCCCATCAGTCGGCCAGTGCATCAGAACCACGGCCTCCTCAAAGGCACTTAAACTTTTCTTTCCTCTTTGTGAATTGGCGGACTTTCCCCAGCAGCGAGAAAAGAGTAAGTCTCTGTTTTGGGCTCTGGATTACTGAGCTCAGGCCTGAAAATTAAAATCTGGCTGCGACTGGGACTCGTTTGCTTTTGCTGTGTGGTTCTTCAGCGGAAGAGACGCTCACTGTCGTTTCTCTGGGGTTTGGCTGAAAATACGCTGCTGCTGTTGCCTTGCACGTGTGTGTGTATCTGGGGTGGGTAGTTCTCAGTGTCCTGCTTTGTGCCTTGCCTCGCTGGCATTTTACATGGGGGTTTTTTAAGTTTTAGACCAATTAAAACCCAAGACAAGGTAGAACTTAGGTTCACTTGAGAGCTTTTGTCAGGGTGCATTTTTGATCTTTAATGGTCTGTTTCAGCATTTGAAAGCCCTTTTTCTCAGGGGTAGGAGACCTTTTGTGGGATGGGAGTGACCAGTGATTTATTCATTTGTTTTCTTAAGTCATGAATTTCCTTCCCCCATAAATGTAACCAGAAAGGAGGCGGCATCATTTGGGAAAGGAACATTTAGGTTAAGTTTCATTTTGCCGGAAATGTTTGTCCTTAGTTGTTAAAAACAGATTGAGGTTTTTGACAGCACAATGTGGTGTCCAGCCCTTGTGTGGGTGGCAGGGAAGACTTTGTAGGGGGGTGCCAGATGTTTTCCTCTGCCTTGGAGAATGTCTTTGAAAATACTCACCCTTTTGGTGCAATCTGCTGCTGTACAAAATGCAGAAACCTGTGTGGATCGCAAACATACGTGCTGCCTGTGGACACTGAGCCAGTGCTCATATACATCAGGAGCTCAGCAGGAAGCCAGGAGACCTTCCCACTTGATTTGGAGCTCCAGGACAAGCTGGATCTGAGCCATTGCCTGTGGTGCATAGCTACCACAAATGATTCAAGTTTGGTGTGGGTCTGTAACTAAGGTAATGTCACTCGTGGTCGATGGAGGTGCTGGCTGTCATGTTTTGCTTGCGGATTTTCTTGCCTCCGATGGTACAATGGGAATGGTTGTCTCTGACTCAATGATATGATCCCTCCCAAGCCTGTTTGCTCGGGGATTGGAGGTGTCTGCTTTGCTCCTGAAGTCAGAGCAGAAACTTTTCTTCCACTGATGTTTGTTTTATCTGTGCTTGCCTGCCTTAAAATGGGTATCGAGGGCAACTACGTGAATATCTGTTTTCCTGCGCTGGGCTTTGGGGTCAGTATAGAAAAAATATGTTGGTGTTCCTGGTGAGGACACAGCCTTCCATAGGAGTGCTCTCAGCTGTTGCGGGGAATTGTGTCTGTTTTCTGCTGAGTATCTGTTTTGCTCCAAGGAGGCATATGAACCAGAAAGTCAACAAAATATTGGACCAGAGGTATATTGGGAATTGTGGGATTCAACTGCTCATCCTGGAGCAGGACTGGTATACTTAGGCCATCTCTGACGGATGAATCCTAGCTTACTTAGCTTGTTCTTTTAAAAACCTAAGGGGAGGACCTACACATCATCTTTTACTAGCTTGTTCTTGTCCTGTCTACTAGCGTCCTGTCCTTGCAGCTTTTTTCTAATGCATAGCCTAGATGTTCCTTGCTGGCAATTAAGCTGATTAATTTTTGGTTTACTCTCAATGGGCATGGAGTACAACTGACTGCTGTCCTTTTTATAACCTTACACAGCTTTGAAGACTGTTACTGTGCTCAGGCCTCTCGTTCTGAGAATAAATAAATTCTTTTCTTCTAGCCTTTCTTCAGAGGGACATACAGCCTTGCAGTAAAATATCCAAAATCTGGAGTATTTCTGTTGGTCACCTAGTAGGTTGTCTTAGAAGCTTTCTTACTGTATACAGTGGAGATGATTCATAGAAAAATGCTGTTTATAATCTGTGATGGCTATCTTTATTTCTAAGTTTATTCTTTCTGAACCTCTTTATAAAGATGACTTTACCAGATATGAGTACATATGTAAGCAAAAAAAATATAATCTTCTCTAAGACAAAACATTACTAAAGATCCTGTTCATACCGTAGCAGTTGAAGTTCTTCTTTCTTCCTTTCAAAATCTAAAATGCAAAGATACAGGGAATTGTGGATATTTTTTCTCCCTTCTTACCTTGAATCCCTGCTGCAGAAATTGTGCATCTTCCAGAGTACCACAGAGCAACTTTCTAACTGTTGGGGCAACCTGAGCTGGGGTTGCTGTATGGATTTGAATGACTTCAGGCTATTTCCTTGCGGCTGAATATTTGGCTGTGTGGGTGGGTTTTCTAGTTACTCTCTTCTAACAGCAATGAAAAAGCAGAGGGGAAAAAAACACTAAGTAAATTCTAGTTCCAAATTTATTCAACAGATCACAGCTTCCATGCCATGGATACAGACTATCTCACTAATATTTCCAACAAAGAAAGGAGGCACTGCCACAGACCTGCAATTAATATTTCACTTCAGCAAAATATTATGATGTATCTGTCCCTATTCTCCATATGTACAAAATCATCATATTTCAAGCCTTATTTTGCACTTTGCTTTAGTTTCTTGGGAGAAACGTTGCAGCAGAAACTGGTACTTAGTTTATAAAAAGCGCAGTCGGTGCCACATGGAGGGATATTTGTGCTGTGTGATGTGGCGTGGCTTATCCTCTCTTCAAATTATAGACAGTCAAAGTTAATTGCAAGTGTGATCCCAGGCTGCAGCCAGCTCGATGGTTGCCTGGCCTGGCCTTTTGGTTGCCTTCCCATGCTACGCACCCCAAAGCTTGGGCTTCTGGTATGAAGAATACGGGGTGGGGGTCTGCCTGCCTGGGCTGCTGCTTGTGCTCCCTGTGGAGTGGGTCTGGGCACTGCTGTGGAAGGATGCAACAGTTCCTCCTGGGTGCCTGTGTCAAAGGGTTGGGAATGCTCTGAGCAGCGATGCAAGGAAGAGCAAAGGCTCTGCCCTTGCAAGTGTGCACAGGCAGGATCTACTCCTCCAGCTAGGACAGGCTTAACAGGCTTGGGTATGACGAAGTGAAGCCTAATCTAAGGATGTGCAAGTGTAGAGGGCAGAAGGTTTTTTTTTTTTCCCCTTTTTTAATCATTTTTTTCCCCAAAACTTTTAAGTGCTTTGTTGCAAACAAGAAATACATAGCTGAAGGCGGATGATAGACACTGCCTTGCTTGACACAAGTGCCTGTCAGAGCAATACAGTTGGGATAATAGCTTTTAGGCAGAGGATAATGTATCTGCATCTGAGCCAAACTGCTTTGTATGTTAGAGTTTCTGCTTCCCAGAGATGCTGGGAGAAAGCTTCATAACAGCAGGAGTGCTCACAGGTTTGGGTGAGGGCTTCTGTTAAATATGAGGTCTGAACTCTGGAAAATAAAAATAGAAAACTCTTAGTATCTACTGAGAGGTGCTTAGTCCGTTTACTTAGGTTTGCATTCCCAGCCCTTTGGAAATGTGAAACTGTACTTTATAAATCAGGGTTGGGTTTTTTTCTTTTTTGCCTCTACCTGTTTTCATGACCATCGTATCATGGATGCCACCAGGTGCAGATGATTATCAAACCACCATCACATCGCTGTCTGTCCAGCAATGTGTGACAGGGCCCAAGGGGGATGTTTCGTAAGTGTGCAGCTCATTTAGGGAAGTACTTGTGATTTCCAGACCTACTGGGAACTGAAGTTTGTTTTATCTCCTGTGTTAACCACCAGTTTCTGTCAGCTAACTTGGTGCAAATCACTGTCTTTCATACAAAGACAATTTTTTTATGGAGAAATAACTGGTAAAAAAGCAGAGCTGCTGTGCATTTAGGGACAAGATGTGTCTTAACTAAATCATTACTTCTAAAAAGTTGTTTACTCAAGCAGGCACCCAGGCTGCCTTTGCCCTGGCCAGCAATGGTCTTGTGCCAGACCCCAGGACTCTGCCTACAATTTTTTTTCTTAAGGAGTAATCCTTGCAAATCCTCATCTCAAATTGTCATTTTCTCTTTCCCTAGTTTCCCTTATTTTTCTAAATCCAGGTATCCTTGATATCCTTTGCCTGTTATGTCTTCCCTGCGCCTCAGCCAATTCCCTATGCTCTAATCATTAATCCTGAGGTTGTTTTTTCTTTAGCCTGTGGCCTTGCATTAGTTAGTCTGGGTTCTGCACACGACTGGCTTGTCTGGCAGTACAATTTTAATTTGGATCAAGAGTGAGCATATTGTTGCTTCTGCTGAATTAGCATAGATGTATGTAAGTTGTTCTCTGGCAGTCTGAGGGAGGACACCTCTCACGGTGCTCTGCCCTGGCACCCAGCATACTCTCAGTTGCCCGCTGATGGTTGTCTTCTCCACCGGTGCAGAGACACCTCTGCAGCTCTTCATCTTCTTGGCACCGGGGACATGCTGTTAGAAATGCGGCAGCAGCTATGGGGAATTTTAGACTGGTGCAATTTAGGACAGTTCAGAAATTCTCCGAAATTGTGTTAGGAAATTCTTTGGATTGAACTTGGCACAGAAAAGCACCCAGTGGGGCTCTGCCCAGTGGAGCTGAGGACCCCACTGACTAATGCTTAAGATATTTCTTTCCTTTGTGTGTTCATATATAATATTCTCGGCCAGTGTCCAGGCAGTCCACCAAATTCTGTTAACAGTGTGATCCTAAGGGGATTAGCTAATGACTTTCCATACTGATTGGGTAATGACTTTTTGGAAAGTGAGAGCTCAGCAGAAAACAATCCTGGCAATTACTGTCTGCTCATGTCAATACTGCAAGTGCTGCAGAGCAGCTCCATGAATGAAACTTCACAAATTAAGTCCGTCTCTGTCTCCCTACAGAGTGTTTTACTCTTGTCTGACACAAGAATATCTTTTATGCTCCAAACTCTTTGGGGGCAAGAGTGGTTATAATCTCTCTGAACGGTCTCTTGCTCTGTCTGCTGCAAAAGCCTTTTGGTGGCATACTGTGGGTCCTGTCGTCATTTTGGGTACAGTCCCCCAATGCAGCCCAGCCCTGCGATGGCTGGTGGCACATTCATGTCCTCCCCAGGCTCTGCAGATCTGTCCCCTCCTTTGCACCAGGAGTGATGCTCGGTATGCTACTGAAACCAGTCAACAAGCTTTTTGGCTTTGGAGGTCTGAATTTTGCCCTGGGCAGCTTACCCTGGGGCTGGGGAGGCAGTGCTGCTGGCAGGGAAGTGGCTGGGATGTCCTCCTCACTGGCAGAACTTGGCTGCTGGACTAGTGGTGCTGGTGCTCTTTGCTAAACTGAAGCCTCTTTGCTCAGCTGAAGCCTCTTTGCTGTCCAGGCAGGTTCATCCGGGCCATGGTGGCCTCAGTGCCCTGGGAGGGAGATGTCGCCTGGGTTAGGGTGGTAGAATGGAGGCAGAGGAGTGTTGGGGGCCTTACTCTAGTGCCGCCTTCTAAGCTCCTACTGTTGGGAGTGCAACCCAGTGCCCAGGCTTGGTAGGATGCTGCTGGAGGGGATGCAGAGCCAACTGGCTTTTGTGTTGGACGAGCAAGAAAGCTGACGCAATTAAATTCACTTTTTGACCCTTTCAGTTTTCAAAAGTGAAATCTCAAAGTGCCCAAATCCCAGTAAAAGAAGGAATTTTAGGCATGCCAACCCAGTACAGGCACCACTGGCCATGTAAACACTCTCTTGAAGATGTGCGATCAAGTTGTGAGTAATTTTCTAAGCAGATCCCTGAGTGAAGGTCTGGAAACAAGGGGAGAAATAGTTGCATATATAGAGCCTCACTGCTCAGAAGAGGGTAGAAAGAGGCAAGTTTCCAACCAGTCTTCTAATCTCTCTTCCAGAAAGGTAGAGCGTAACCTCACATTGGCCCTTCATGTATGCAGAGAACAGTTACACTACAAGAACAACTCAGAAGTGAAACAAAAAAACACCCAAGAAGGGACCCGAACCATACCAACATGTAGGGCCTCTTTCTTTTGTGGAGGCAAGAAAGGGTGTGTGGCCCAAGCTTCCTGGCATTTGCAGTAATTTGTACTTTCTCTAAGCACTCGTTTTGCCAACAGGACAACAGTTAAAAGATGTGTTTGCAGCTGCATCTGCAACTGCATCCTTCAGTGATTGTTATGCATAATTACTCAGTATTTTACCGTTTCTATTATGCTCCCAGTAGTCTGATTTGAGAGCCAAAGCACATCATTGAGATGTCTTCTTGCGTCCCATCTGAGGCACCGAAACTTGGCTGACAAACTGCTTTGTCCCATTTGTTTTACCCCCATTGTTTGATACTTGCTGTAAAAACCAAAACATTCCCATCCAACCTGTAAATGGGATAGCAAAGCTTGTGAGTAACAGCAGTGGCCTGCAAAACACAGTTTGCCTTCTGATGTATGGAGTTTATAATGTACATCTTTAAAAAATAGTTAGGCAGAGGAAAAATTGCAGATATGCTGTGTATTGGAACTAACTCTAGCTGCTCCACTCTGAGTGTGTTTCCAACTACTGTTGGAGACAGTTTTAAGCAGTGTTGGTAAACTTGGTTATAAAGAGCAGCTTAACATCAAAAATGTTGGGTAGATCCTGATGGTGAGCTCCGAGAATCACGTGATTAAGAAAATTCTTCTTATGCTTGTTTTTACTGATACATATTGCCTTGGAGAGTTATCTGTGGTATGTACAAGTACGTCCTTCAAGGGGAAGTAAGCTCACACCTCCCATAGCTGTATGCATCCTCCTTCCACCGTCATGGACCCCTTCCTTTGGGAGGATCATGCCTTTCCCAGGTTTCGGAGGGTTTTCTTCAGCTGAAATGCAATTATATTTCTTTGTTTTGGCAACTATACTTGTCCCACTCATCTTCACCCGTAATACAGAAGCCAAGAGGGTTTTTTTTGAAAACTATTTTTTCCTCCTCCTCAAAAAAAAAAAAAAAGTGGCAGATGTTTCTCTGGAGACCAGATATGATATGTTATGAGCATGCATACCCAGGAGATTATAATGCAAACTGATTTGCAACCTTTGAGTGTAGCAGCCGTTGCCAGCTGTTGGCCGCAATAAAGCGCTGTTGTGTCCCTCCGTTGGGAGCCCGCTGTCATCTCCCGCGATGCTATGAATGGTGCCAGGCGCACCCCCTCACACCCTGCCTTGGAGCGGGGACACCTCTGCAGGGTGTCCCCAGGAGCAAGTCTCCAGCGCTGCCACCCATCTCCCTGCGGCCCTTGCTGAGCAGAGACGCCTCGCAGGCTGCCCCTTTCCCTGCGCTCCTTGTCACTCAGCTGCTTTTGTCCTCCCCTGGTCCAGGGGCAGCCTTTGCTGCCTTACGTCTTTCAACGTGTGTATTCCTCCGTCTGTTTCAGTTGCATGCCTCTCTGCCATCAGAGTTTATCAGGCTGTGATTCACCACCGGTGCTCCTGTGCTCCCCTGCACCTTCAGCATTTTGAATCTGGGTCTAAATCTTACTACTTGGGCCAATTTTTGCTGTTTTCCTTCCTTGCCCTGATTTTGCAGATTATAAATTTAAATGAAGGGGGCTCTGATTTTCCACTCTTCGCTGCTCCCAGGCCCTTGCTGCATAGTAATCGACCAGCTGACAAACACTGCACATAGCATCATGCATATTCCTGCTGACATTGTTGACAGCAGAGCTCATGCATAAAAAAAAATATGCCATAAAGCATAGGTAACTCTGCAGACTTCTGCTCTATTTAATGCCCAAGTCAGAACATTGGTCAAAGCTCCTCTAAGAACGAGAGATGACATTTCCCCATCTGCTCGTGCGAGGGGAGGAGTTTGTCCTTTGAAAAGCAGAATAATTGTTAGAAGACAAATGAGCAGGCAAAATGCAATATGCTCCACGGGTAATTGCTCCTGAGTTTCAAATATGTTTTGTGAGTAGGGGCTGTGTAGCAACGCTGCTGGGAACATGTGTGAAAGTTTTTTAATGCTGCTGGCAAAGCAGAATGGTACTTCTTTCTGACCATGAAGCAAAATAAGACAAGGATTTAATAATAATTTTAAAATAAGGAGTGACAGGACAAGGGGTAATGGTTTTAAATTGGAAGGGGTAAGGTTTTAAATTGGAAGAGGGGAGATTTAGATTAGATATTAGGAGGAAATTCTTTACTGTAAGGGTAGTGAAGCACTGGAACAGGTTGCCCAGGGAAGTTGTGGATGTCCCATCCCTGGAAGTGTTCAAGGCCAGGCTGGATGGGGCTTTGAGCAACCTGCTCTAGTGGAGGTGTCCCTGCCCATAGCAGGGGGGTTGGAACGCGATGATCTTTAAGGTCCCTTCCAACTCTAACCATTCTATGATTCTATGATTCTGTGAGTAAGAACAAAGTTTTTGTGTTTCTTATCTAACCTGTATTTTTCTGAACTGTGACCATTTGTAAAACCAGAGATCCAAGGATGTAGTCTACAGCCATGATGGTCCTATTCCTTGTAGCTGGCTTTCTGCTGTTTCTTGGCAAATCATAGAATAAATTGGGTTGGAAGGGACCTTTAAAGGGACCTCTGCAACTAGATTAGGTTGCTCAGAGCCCTGTCCAACCTGACCTTGAATATTTCCATGAATGGGGCATCTACCACCTCTCTGGGCAACCTCTTCCAGTGTTTCACCACCCTCGTTGTAAAAAATTTCTTCCTTGTATCTAGTCTGAATCTTCCTTCTGTTAACTTAAACCCACTGCACCCTTGTACTATCGCAATGGGACTTGCTAAAAAGTCTCTCTCCAGCTTTCTTATAAGACCCCTTTAAGTATTGAAAGGCCACGATATGGTCTCCCTGGAGCCTTCTCTTCTCCAGTCTGAACAATCCCAACTCTCTCAGCCTGTCCTCATAGCAGAGGTGCTCCAGCCCTCATCATCTTTGTGGCCCTCCTCTTGACCTGCTCCAACAGGTCCAAATCTTTCTTGTGCTGAGGGCTCCCAAGCTGGATGCAGTACTCCAGGTGGGGTCTCACCAGAGCGGAGTAGAGGGGTAGAATCACCTCCCTGGACCTGCTGGCCACACTTCCTTTGATGCAGCCCAGGATGCCATTGGCTTCTGGGCTGCGAGTGCACATTGTCAGTTCATGTCGAGCTTTTAATCCACCAGTACCAACTCAAGTCCTTCTCAGCAGTGCTGATCTCAATCCCTTCATCCCCTGGCCTGTATGGATCCCAGGGGTTGCCCCAACCCAGATGCAGGACCCTCCACTTGGCCTTATTGAACCTCATGTTGTTCACACGTGCTCACTTCTTGAGCCTGTCCAGGTCCCTCTGGATGGCATCCCATCCCTCAGGCATGTCAATTGCACCACTCAGCTTGGTGTCATCTGCAAACTTGCTGAGGGTGCACTTGATCCCACTGTGTTACTGATAAAGATATTAAACAGTCCAGTACTGGTCCCAGTACGAACCCCTGAGGGACACCACTGGTCACTGATCTCCACGTGGACATTGAACCATTTATCAATTGCAGGATGTGACTCTGGGACAAGACCTGCCTCTCAGTTTGCTAAACCATCCTCCTGAATTCATGGTGGAGGATCTGCAGTGACGTCGTCAGATGGCAACGCATCCTCTGCCCCCTGACCTTACAGTGAAACTGTTCACCCCGTTTCCTCCTCTCCATGTAGGACCTCTCCCACTTTGGGGGAGAAGAATGCCATCACCCAAGCGGGCAGAATTTACGATGGTCCTTTCAATGTTGAAAGTTCTCTACTTTTCTATACTGTGCCTCAGCATTCAGCGCAGCAGGGACCTGCAGGCCAGGTCTCGACTTCACATGCCGTGCAGAGTCATCCGTGCTGAATATTGAAAGCATCTGATACAAAATGGAAGATAATAATGGGATCTACCCAAATGGCAGGTGGTCAGGGTGCAATCCACCTCCCTGTGAGGGATTTTAAACCAGTATCACAAATGTGTCATATTGCATCTTGAGAATGGCCTTATTCACTACATTTCTAAACGAAAGACTGGCAATTCTCTTGCTGATTTTGTGAACTAAGTCTAAACCCAGTCTTCCTTTCCCTTTGCTCTCCTTATGCTAAAAACATTCCCAGATAGAAACAGTGTGGGGGGTTTGTGTCATATATTTACACATGAATGAAAAACCCCATGCACAGAACTTTTTAGCATTTGATGTTGGCAAAGACAGAAAAAAACTCCTATTTTTTGTAGTTCAAAATCTGTATGTGAGTTTTCATGTGTTTGTTACACATTTCTGGATTACTGGTGTAAGCAAAAAGTTCTTTTTTTTTTCTGGCTTTGCTGTCACTTGACTAGTTGTTTAAATTTGATAATGTGTGATGATAGACCTGAAGCTAATCTGAGCATTGCAGCTGCCTCAGACCGCATGCAATGTCAAACCTATGTGCTGAGTCATCTGCTGCTTCATCTGAAGAATCTTAATCTTTTTACCTGAAAGTGCAGAACATGATTTTATGGGAAAGTGTGGGCTGCATGCCCCGTAACCCTGTCCACTTGCGCAGGTTTGGGTGTTTCATGACAACATGCCAGTGGTTATTCAGAGGAGCTGCCAGTCAACCATCTGTGGCCATGTCTTTTCATCGCTCACCAGCCAAAGCAGATTGTTTCCAGAGGTTGGTTTGATAGGAGATACGTATTTGAGGGTGGTGGTAACCCTAGTATTTAATATTTCCTAATATCTAATGGCACTTTGTGATGAGCTATTTCAAATGCACTTATAAAGATGGTGGATTGCAACCTGCTAGATCTGCAGAAGGATTATACCTGTGAGTTGGGCTTATTAGTGCATGCACTGGCTCCTCTGGGTGTCCAGGCACCTGGCAGTGGTCCCTTTTTCAGCAGTCAATGTTCAAAGTAGGAATTTAAAATATTCCAATATGGTGTTTTCTTCTGGGCAGAAGATATTTGCACTGACCTGCCTCTGTGCGTCTATTGACTGCTGTTTATGCTGTCGAAATGCCAGCTGGCTTCGGGCATCTGCGTTCAGTCCCGCACCGTGAATGAACAAGCACCCTTTGGCTGGATCCCATAAATAGCTTTTGTTCATTCATGGAAAATACAGTAATTATAAACATGCTAGTTTAATAACTGTGTTTAATTAATGGCGGGTTAGTAAACGATGCGTGGAGGAGAGGTTAAAATTTACTAGAGGCAGTTGCTGTGTAGCTCTTAATTGAATTAAGTGTGTATTAAACTGGGCCTCTTCTCTGACCCTAGTGGAGCGAGCTTGGTGCACTGGAGCGTATGGATGCCATTGATTTCAGAAAGCTTTGGTTAAAGGCAGTACAAAAATGTTGTGTGGCCGAAGTCCAGATTCTTTTGCATATCTAATAAGGCCAAGGCAGTGCTAGCATAAAAAGTTAGGGAATATGTTGTTTACTTAAGGAATTCACATACCTGTAATTATTATTAAAAGTAATTTCCCAAGCAGTGCTATAAAATAAAAAATAAGTTGTCCTACACTCACAATTTTAGCCTTATTTTGGAACCATTAGTTCTTTTGATAGTTTTTCTCTAGGAGAATAAGTTGTCCTCTGTGTATTTTCTCTTTGTATATATATTAAAGCACATATATATTTAGGCACACTGTCAAAAGTTTGTTTTTTAACTAGTTGCCTGAGGCAACTTCTTTTAGAATCTAGACTAAAATTTTCCCATCCCCAAATCCATCTATCTACCAAAAGAAAGATATTCTGAAGAAAAATCTGAAGGAAAATGGCAACAGTCTGTTGGAAAAATAATCCACAGGGAAAGTCTGTACACAGGAAAATCAAGGCAGGACCTGCTGTGTCTTAGGCATTGCATGCTCCTGTCCTGTTTATTTTATAGAAACTGATGTCGCGTTTGCATCACTTGTGTCCTTTGGTCAGGAAAGTCACGGACACGTGAAGGTTGTTTCAGTTTGCAAATCTTAGAATCATAGAATTGTTTCAGTTAGGAAAGACCTTTAAGGTCATCAAGTCCAACTGTTAACCTAGAACTGCCAAGTCCACCATTAACTCATGGCCCTCAGCACCACATCTACACATCTTTTAAATACCGCCAGGAATGGTGATTCCACCACTTCCCTGGGCAGCCTGTTCCAATGCTTGATGACCCTTTCGATGTAAAAATTTTTCCTAATATTCCATATGAACCTCCCCTGGTGCAACTTGAGGCCATTTCCTCTTGTCCTGTCGCTTGTTACTTGGGAGAAGAAAGTAATCCCCACCTCACTACACCCTCCTTTCAGGTAGTTGCAGAGAGTAATAAGGTCTCCCCTCAGCCTCCTTTTCTTCAGGTTAAACAACCCCAGCTCCCTCAGCCGCTTCTCTTAAGACTTGTGCTCTAGACCCCTCACCAGCTTCATTGCCCTTCTCTGGACACAATCCAGCACCTCAGCATCTTTCTTGTAGTGAGGAGCCCAAAACTGAACACAGTACTTGAGGTGGGGCCTCACCAGTGCCGAGTACAGGGAGATGGTCACTTCCTTCGTCCTGCTGGCCACACTATTCCTGATAGAGGCCAGAATGCTCTTGGCCACCTGGGCACACTGCTGGCTCATATTCAGCTGCCGTTGACCAACACCCCCAGATCCTTTTCTGCTGGGCAGCTCTCCAGCCACTCTTCCCCAAGCCTGTAGCTTGGGTTGTTGTGACCCAAGGGCAGGACCCAGCACTTGGCCTTGTTGAACCTCAGACCATCGGCCTCAGCCCATCCATCCAGCCTGTCCAGATCCCTCTGTAGAGCATATCTACCCTCAAGCAGATCAACATTCCCACCGAACTTGGTGTTGTCTGCAAACTTACTGGGGGTGCACTATATCCCCTTGTCCAGAACAATGATCAAGATACTTTTCCTGGTTTGAGGTAGAACAGAACCAATTTTTTTTTTTTTTCAATAGTATTTTTACTTTCAATCAATTATCTTCTAACTAACGGCACTTTCTGAAATTAACTGCATATTTTTCAGACAGTGTTTACTTTTAGCAGATAGGACCTGATGTTTATAGTTAATACCAAGGAATGGTATGCAGAGAGGCTCCTGCTTACACTTATTGCTATAACAACCAAGGGCAGCTTACTTTGTTGTGTGTCCTGTTGGGGGATCGGAAGCAGAGAAGCATTGAGGGTTCGCACCAGCAGGGAGGAGGGGACAGGACGGGTGACTCGAAACTGATCAACAGGGTATTCCATCCCATCTGCCCCTTGCTCAGTATAAAAGCTGAGGGATCAAAGGTGTCAACTCTTGTTCTTCAGTGGCCAGTGTCTGAGGAGGACTCCATCTGTTCATCTGCCTTTGATCCCGATCCGTGCGTTCCGGAATCCGGATCTGGAGTCTGGCTCCTGACTGACTTTGACAGTGCCTGCTGGTGACGTGGTCGTCATCCTGGGAGCTTGATACCTGTTTTGTATATATTGTATATATTTCTTTGCTTTCTTATTGATATTATGATCTTTTCTTTTTATTATTAATGTTTCGTTAAAGTAGTTTTAGTCTTCTTTTCAACCCATAAGTCTCTCTCCCTTATTCTCTCTCCCTTCTTGCTGAGAAGGGAGAGAGGTTAAAAGAGAGTATCTGTCATTTGTTTAGTGGCCAGCCCAGCCTAAACCACAGCAATATTCGAAAGAAAATTAAGGAGAAGCTGCTCTTGACTTTGCTGGAAGCCTTGGATAAAGACTACCATTTAATGTGATGAAGTAATTTTTTTAAACTTTTGGAATAAAAGCTTCTAATGGACTTTTTAATGTATTTTGAGGGTCAGCATTAAATACTGCAAAGGGACCTTTTCATGCTTTATGAGTATGTGTTCCCACTGTGTTCATGTGCCCTTTTTCTGCAGTGTCCTTTGGATGTTGTTTTACCTTTGCAGTTACAACATTTGCAAGTAGTTCCATTGGAGTCAGCTTGAGC
Organism: Numenius arquata; assembly: GCF_964106895.1. Lineage (NCBI taxonomy): Eukaryota > Metazoa > Chordata > Aves > Charadriiformes > Scolopacidae > Numenius > Numenius arquata. Next base: position 12,264,499 of record NC_133616.1, on the reverse strand, counting down.
TTTACCCACATGGCAAACCAGGGGTTGGGTTTGGATTTTATTTTTTTCCTTGAGATGCACAACTTGTGCATTCAGGAAAAAGCAGTTTGCATGAACTAAATGGGTCAATAGCCCAAACAAAACTTTGCAGAGAAAGAACTTGCTGGTATTTGTTTCATAGATCCACAGCATCCAAGCACAGAGTCTTTTCAGAGATATTGGATAACTGAATCCCAAAATGCGGCTAGCTTGTGCTTGAGTGTTTTTTCTCCTATTGCATAGGTTGAAGAATCAAAAATAATGTAAGATGACCATTAGGACAAAGCTGTGGATCTCTCTTGGTATTCAGTATTTACTTTACCATTTGACTAAGCCCCCAGTTAACAGCATTTTGTCAGAAAAACACCGTTTTCCGTCAAAGTCCTTAGAAAAATTCTGTTTGAACTTAAAAAGGGAGATATTGTGCAGAATTTATTTCCCATGTTTGTTAAAAATATTTTTCCTAATTTTATGCAAAAGTAGGTCACACTAGGGTGCACTGTTTCTTTTTGTGACTAACAAACAAAAAAGTAATCATAGAAGGATGTGTTTTAATGAAATGATTAACAGGGAGATTTGTAAAAGCATTTGATGAACGTCAGGCTTCCAGGAAGCCAGGCAGTTTGGGAAAGGTTCAGACTTTAAAGACATTCAATTACCTGAAAGAACATTTGAAATGCATGAAGCACCAGCAAGAAAGAATAAGGTAACACGAAAAATCATTTACAAAAATGTGCGAAGAAATTTAGTGGGTTTGGAGATCTGAAAAAATTCAAGAAGTGGTGTAAGAAGTGTTTAACAACAACTTCTGAAAAAGGGTGATGCAACAGAATATAAAGATCATTGATCTTGGTGATGTTTGTGCCTGGCAGGTGGGATGGGTCCTGATGCTGCTCGTGCTGGGGTGAAGGGTGATTTTAAACCATGGGAAATCTCTGCTAGTTCTTGGAGCATTTGCGTGCCTGGATCTTAAGGTGATGCCTGTGCAAGGAGATCCAATGTTCTCTGCAGGGCTCTGTGCAGCACCCAAGTACTAGTTTTGTGGATGAAACAGCTGCTTTAAAAATTAGTGCTAAGGCTTGTGACACTGGCACAATACAACACACTCCTGTTTTATTTTGTGTTGTAGGTGAGTATTTTGCCTCTGGTGTTTTCCTGGGAGAAATGTGCCTGGCAAGAACTAGAACAAGCTAAAACTGCTAAATCTTGCTTGCGTGGTAATGTTAATCTCTTTGGTGGACTCTTGAATTAATACAACTGCTCTCCCACAATATAATGCTTTTGGATATGAGTTGCTTCAAAGAAATCCTGCTGGTGTTGTAGCTTGTTACCCTACAACATTTGGGTTAAAATAGTAGGGAAAAAAGGGTGGCTTAGCTTTGATGTCTGATAGTGTTAGGAGTGAGTTGCTCTTTCCTGCTTCAGAGAGCTTCTCACAGCTGTTGAGAGAAGTACTTAGCCCCAAAATGCAAGACTTGTATCCCCCAGGGCTGGTGGAGAAGAGGTTGTGAATAATTTGACTTGAAGTCAAGGTGGTGCTCGGTGGAGCAGGAAATTAGGAGTGCTATTTTTAAATGCTGAAGAACTTATTAAAAAGCAGTAATAGTTTTCATTAGACAAAGAGCTTTGGGTTTGGGAGGCTCATGATTTGAGGTAGCATCGTTCATCAAGTAAGTGTTTTTTGAAGAGTGCCAAGTAAATCTGTCTGGAAAGGTTGGTGACTATCAGAAGAATTAAGTAAGGGATGCGAATCTTAGTGACATAAATCTTGGCATGCCAAGTATGTCTCTCTGAATTGGCAGCTGGTGTTGCCACACATTAGCATTTAGAATAAAATAAAAATGACAAATTTGTGTAATGTGAGAATAAAACTAACACAGGAATTCTGCCCAGTCTGTATCTTTTAGGCTTCTCTCTCCTTTGCTCTGTGTCCGTGATTTTCCAAGAATTTTGAAGATGAGAAAGATGCAAGCTCTCATACCGCTCCTTTTCTAAACACCAGATAGAAAATGGACCATGGATATAGGCTTGCAGCAAAGGAGGGATAACTCAGATGTTAGAGAAGAAAATTCTGACCGTGAATGTGGGAGTCACCAGCAGAAGTTACCTAGAAAGGCTGGAGAATCCACATCTGTGGATATTTAAAAAAATTTGTTGTGGAGGAATCTGCAAGGATGGGCAGGCTCTGTTCAAACCTATTTCAAGCCAGGAGACAGAGCAGAGACCCATTGAGGTACCTTCCAAACTAGGTTAGTATTCTTTCTCTGACAGAAAAAGGGCAGTCAACCTTTGAAGGCAGTTGTAGTAGGTTAAAATCAAGAAAGCAGAAGTCTTACCTCCCTTTGTCCTTGCCTAAGACAGAAAAGCATGTTAATGCAAAGAATATTTGACATTAAAAAATTATGTACAGCCAGAGCAGAATACTGTCCGGATCCCCATGGCTGCAAAAAGTCGCTTTGATTTTTTTCCAGACCTTTGGGTTTCTTAGCAGCAAGTTCCCTGCCTAAGGGCTTTTCAGAGAATGGGAAGTCTAAAGCTGTCAGGTCTTGAGATTAATTTTATATTTTCCTGCTGAATGTAAGTCCAGGAAAATTGCTTGGAAGATGTGTAGTAATCATGATAACACATACACAGCTCCGCTGAAATGCCCTGACCCTAAACAGGTCGCAAGTTTCAAAAAGTAACTGTTTTCCATGATGTTAAAATAGCATTTATTCTTTAGCTTTGTAAGACTTAATAGCTCCCTAGAGTGTGAACAAAAGCTTCATATTTGGTGCTTCAGGAATATTTTATATTTGTTAGTGCCAAGATTTCTCTTCCCTCCAAAATAGGGATGATTTTTGGGGTACCATACTCTTCAGCACTTGGTCATGCATGTTTGCCCGGATCCGTTAAGTGAGAGATTTCCTTGGGCTGTTCAGTGAATCATATTAAAAGAGGGGTATATACGTAAATAAAACTAAGGAAGGTTATTTTCACTGATTATTCGATGGAAAGCTGATTAGTGAGACCTTTAAACCTGATATCCCCAACAGACAGTTCACAGTGCTGCACGGAGCCTGGTTTGCAGCAGGCAATAAAAATTAGAGGTGACTTGAGAGCAAGCCATTATAATATGTTTGGAGGGGAAATTCAGGTCTCAGGCACACAGTGGAGTTTGCATCATATACTGATTCATGCAGGTCAGCTGAGCGGTGACAACTGGGGCTCAGCGAGTGCCTCTGATGACCCAAGAGAGGTCAAAACCAGTCTATCAGAGGGCTTCTGTCCTGCTCGCTGCTGGTGCGTGGTCCTCCACCTTCCCGTGTGCAAACACTAACACTTGTGTGGCCGTGTGTCCAGCCTGGTTTGTGTGCACCCGCCAGCCCTCCTTCCCCCCAGCGCAGTGGGAGGGGACCAGCCTCAGCCCAGCCATCGTCTGCATCCTTGGGGTGAGGGAGCACATGAGGATATCGTGCATCCCCAAAGCTGCAGCAAGGAGCTTGGTCAACCATGATGACCTGGTTGGGCTCTGAACTTCTTGTAGCTAGACTGTCAGATTTTGTATTTCTACTTCCTCACCACTTTCATGACAAAAGTTTTGTATAGCTTCCATGAGGAGAAAAAAAATAACTAAATGTGCCTCCTAGTGCCAGATGAGGTTTGCTTCTAGTCCAGTGACTTGCAAAATATGTCTGAAGTTTGCTGAGGCTGCTTATGGTTTTTAGAAACCATTGCTTTCACAGTGAGGAGCCTGGGGGTCTAAATACCCCTTTTGAGGGCGTTGAAAATCCTGCCCTCAGCCCCCTGAGCCGCTGCTGCGGTAAGGACTGGTGAGGCATGGAAAGCATTTGGAGGAGGGTAGGTTTTGATCACGACATTGCAAAGTAATGATGGTAGGTCAAGAGGGTGGGAAAAGGAAGAGGAGTGTGGAGACTGTCTGGTGTGTGCTGGGGGGAGACTGGGGCTTGTTTGCTGGAGGAAGAAAGCTAAAACCCCTCTCTGAGGGCACGGTCCTGCTCTTGATTCACTGCATGCTGCTTGAAAAGGGCAGCCTGGCTGGATTTCTGTCTGCTCTCTCCAATAAATCTCTGCTTTCCGAAGCCTTTACTGCGTTAAATGTAAAGATTAGCATTGCAGCTTACACTCCCAAGGTGTCTGAAGCAGTGGCAGACTGGTGCCCGCTCGCTTGATCTTCATTAAGGTGCATTGCAATGATTTTGCCTGAATGCAACGTAGCTGCTTTGGGCTGGTACCAAGCTGTTGTCCGTTGTTTGGGGTCCTGAGTCCCCAAGCTGAGGGCTGGGGGTGGTCAGCAGGTTGGGGAAGAGGATGGCTCTCCTGCAGCCCACCTCCGAGGGGCTGGTTGGGGCACGTGGGGTGGGTTGGTGTCCGAGAGAGCTGCAGACACATGGATAATGAGGCTAAAACAAAACCTTAGAATCATAGAATCATAGAATGGTTAGAGTTGGAAGGGACCTTAAAGATCATTGCGTTCCAACCCCCCTGCCATGGGCAGGGACACCTCCACTAGAGCAGGTTGCTCAAAGCCCCATCCAGCCTGGCCTTGAACACTTCCAGGGCTGAGGCATCCACAACTTCCCTGGGCAACCTGTTCCAGTGCTTCACTACCCTTACAGTAAAGAATTTCCTCCTAATATCTAATCTAAATCTCCCCTCTTCCAATTTAAAACCATTACCCCTTGTCCTGTCACTACACTTCCTGACAGAGTCCCTCTCCAGCTCTCCTGTAGGCTCCCTTCAGATATTGCACATCTCCTTCCATCATAAAATTATGAACAGCAGCATAATGTATCCAGGCAACCTTATTTTCAGAACTTTTTTCCCCTCTTCCTCTCCAAGTGTTCTACTTCTGCTTTGGAAGCTGGTCTGCTTTATTTTTATCCCTCTCATATGACAGTCCAGAGAGCTTGCTTGCATCCTCTTTTTTTTTTTTTTGTGTGTGTGTGTGTGTGTGAAAGAAAATTAATTTTTAATGACAGATGAGCAGCTTTAAGATGCAAATGTACAAACATGGTGTTGCAATGCAGGAGGAGAAGTCATGAGCAAGCCGCCTGTCCCCAGGAGGACATGGCAGGGCTGCAAGGTTGGAAACTCCAGGGATGAGTAGCTCTGATGGGTTAAACAGGGGTTAAAAAAATAGAAGAAACCCCCAAAACCTGTTACCTCATGCATCAAGCCTATTCAATGAAAAGTAATCCAAAATATCTCCTGGCAGGTTATGGCTTTAAGAAATCCTATTTTAATTCTGCCTCTTTCCTTATTGGATTCACGTTACGGTTTGCACTTCCAAGCTTTTTTGTAGAAGCGGTGAGAAATTTTTTATCAGTGTGCTTTGTTGGTGGAGAATAGAGAGTCCGTAAAATAGCTTTTCCTCGCAGGAAAGCTGGCAGTGGCAATTCGTGTGGGGTGTTGTTCCTCACAACAGGCAACGCCTCCGGTTCTGGCTTGTCTCCTGTGAGGCACAGTGGGCTTTTTCCTTTTCAGCAAGGACTGGCAGGATGAGGATGTGTGATCATCAGCCTTGTCTGCAGAATGGCATTGGACACCCAAACTCTTCAGCTTTCTAAGGCTGAAGGCAAGGAAAAGGATAAAAGAAGAGGAAACACACATTTCTTAGTATAGTTCTCTGGAACTTTCAGAGCTGTACAGGTGTTTTAATCTGATTTTGTCCACTGAATATGGGTCTTTAAAATAAATACTGGGTTTTCCCAGGGGATGAAAATTCCAGTCTTTTACTAACTCTACTTGATTTTATTTTTTAGGGTTTTCCATCTTGGGGCTGGGCATCTGTCTTCAGTTTTCCTTTTCTGAGAAAAGCACTGGGACATTTAAATAATTCAAGGGAGAAATTATATGCGCTCAGCAAACAGATGTCAAAAAAAATAATGAAAAAAGCTTAAAATCTAGGCCTCCAAAGTCACTTCCGTATAATTCCTTTTTAAAGAATGTATATTTAATTAGCTTTTAGAAACAAAGTGCCATGCTGACATACGCATACTTGCCCAGTGTTTTATCATGGGACAGAACAAAGAAAGTGAAACGAAAGTTACAAACTATTGTGCTATAATATGTGAAATAGATGCTATGACACTGAGTGGGTTTACCTGATAAAGCCCAGAGTTACAAGAGCCATGTTGCTGTTTTCCAGATGATATGAAGACAATTGCATGAGTTTCTGTGCTTTGCAGCAGCTGAGGTTCATACAAGAGCTCTTGTGGCTCTGGTAAAAATAATTTTTAAAAAGTGAATTAAAGGAGAATTCCCTTTTCCAGGTAATATGAGCACTGCTCTAACTGTAATTTGTAATTGTAATTTCTAATTTCTCTTCAATTCAGCATGTTTTCCTAAGAAATCATTTGGGAGGGAGGTTTTGTTTATGGCGTGTCCCCATGGCGCGGCTGCGGGACGGCTCCTGCCCTGCCTCTCATCTAAGCTGTCATCCAAAATATGAAGTAACGCAGTAATCCGAAGGGAGTCTTGCATATTTTAATAGAATTAATGGAGGAAAAGTAGGTGAAGACAGACAGAAGAGGACCTTGCCCTCCTGGGGTTGACGTTGGAGGGGTCAGCCCGGCTCATTTTGAGGCTGCTGATAAAGCTGCTGTCGCCACATGGTTTCTTGGTGCCGCCACGTCATTAGTTTGACTTTGAGGTGTTGCAGCCCTACTTTAGCGCCTGGGTGGAGCTCAGGGACAGACTCATCTCTGGCGGCCACCAGATTTGCTTGGGGTGCCTGGGAGAAGAGGGACGGCACGGGGTCTCCACAGGGCCCTTACCTCTTGTCCTTGGGGAAATCCCTCCACACGTCAGGATTTCCCCTGGGTTTTGAGCCAGTTCAGGAAGATCTTTGAAGGTGAACGAATAATCCAGCGAGGGACAGAGGTTGCCATGCCTCCAAGATGGTGATCTTCTATCCACACCTCCAAGGGTAGATCAGGCTCAGTGGAGCAAATCCTCTTCTGGCCACCCGCTGCCATCAACGTGCAGATGATTTTGGAGTTTTCTGCCTGTCCTCCCTTTTTTTTTTTTTTTTTTCTTTTTTTGGAGGAGGGGTTGCTTAGGTTTTATGGGGTCTTTTTAAAGCTGTGTGTGATGCCCTGCTCCTGCTTTCCTTACCCACCTTTCACAAACTGGACCACACTAGCAACTATTTGAAAAGAGCCACTATTTAATCAGGTCCATGCTTTCTTGTTGCCAGAACAGGAGAACGTGGGTCTTGCACAGCTGGGAATGGTGTACCCACTCTGTCTGGTGCTCGGTGGAAGGAAGAACACTTTGTCATGCTCTGGCTTTCCTGGCTGATGGTTTTTCAGTGCCTGCTTACAACTCCACATGAGCTTTCCTGCTTGGGAAGAGTATTTCTTTCTGCAGTTTTAGAGTATTTCCTTCTCTCTGTTGTTTTTCTTGTTGGTGCTGGGTCTTCCCTGGCTGACGGTTGCTCAATAATGAAACATGAGTCATTACATCACTGAAACGGATTTTTTTGTGTGGTTAGATACGTAGTGCAGTGGTGTGGCTATCAAATCCCTCTTGGCAGGATCTTAATGTCTTGCTTGGGATGCTTTGATGACTTTGAAGCTGGAAGTGTTTAAGAAAAGTATTTTCAAATATGAAGAGGTGGGTTGGATTATTTTGTGCTGAAATACATGTTAAATATTGACTATATATCATTCAGTGTTTGGGAATATTCTGGTGACAACATATACATACTTTAGCTCCTAATGCAAGCCTATTTCTAAGCGCATGATGAGACAGATGCTTTTTAAGTCTGTTGATATAAGCAATTACATAGCTGCTTAAGTGTCTGAAGGATTAGTGTTTTAAGTTGTCAATATCTGGATTCTTGCCTGTGCTGCTCTTGCTTTTTTTTTTAAAAAAAAAGAAAAACAACCAAAAATGTGTATTTAATTTATAATATTTCAGCCCAAAGTTGCAGTAGCCCTTTCTTCAGTTTTAAAAAATCTGTTTGGTTTAAATGAGGCCTCAGTGGTTAATGGCTGGCTTTGAAGCTTAAGCTTAAAGGTAGAAGGTTTTGGGGGAAAACAGGGCTGTGTGGTGGTTCTGTTTTGTGTCTTTTCTTTTCAGTGGTTGTATCCTGTTACAAAGAATGATTATGATGAGGGCTTTTGTGGGGGAGTCAGCTTGTTGCATGTTCTTAAATCTTTAGCATGTCTCAGAAAGCCTGCTTGGCTTCTTTTAAATATGATCTGCTGTTACACACATCTGAACAGCGTAATACATGAAAGTGCATATGATGTTCCTGTAAGTCCAGTGTGTGGTTAATATACCAATATGTATGGCAAGGTAAAGATTGTTATGCATGTTTGCTCTGAATGGACTTGCTCTTTTGTTCTTTCAGCCCAATAAGAACATTGGCTCAGAAACTTGAATACTTAAAATGCCTGAAGGCAAGACTTTGCTTTCCAGGCTTTGCTCCTTGTCTTTGCAGAGACAATGACTGCATAAAACCACGTGATTAGGCAAAGCATTGAATAATTATTTATAGACCATAACCTTTATGTATGTATTTTTAATTGAGGCTCAATTCAGCACTGAAGCTTTTTAAAGCACTGGAGGGATACATGAGAACTACCATGACAGCGACTGCTGCGCTTGACACCTTTGTCCCAGACTGAGTGAAGGTTTAGTGAGGTCATATGTAGTGTGAATGGGTAAAAAATGAGCCTCCTAACCAAAATGTGGTGGTAACAGGGGTCCCTGAAGAATGAAGCTGCATAGCTGTCTGCACAGTATGTATCTGGGCTCTGGCATCTGGACCCTGCTGAAGCTTGTATGGAGATTTCCAGGAGGCAAGTATCTCCTGAAGTTATACTGAGAGCACAGGCTCTACTGGCTGGGTGTAGGTCCTACAGCCCTGGCAGAAAATACTTAATAGTTGCATGGAAAAAACTGCATTCCAACAAGCTGAACTTGCTCTATCTGCATTGCCTGCACTCTCTCCTCCTTTTTTTCTTAATAGATAATTTTCAATCAGCCAGAAAAACTGTTTGAGAGGAACTAGACAAAGGCTGCAATGTTTTACTCTGTCCAGCTGTTGCTGGAAACAGAGGACCATCCTGGGCTTGCTTGTGTGAAACCTCAAAAGCGGCCATAAAATCTGGCCGTCTCTAGAAGCATGATCACATGTTGCCTGAGAAAAGTCACAGGGGTCTTGGGCTGGGGCCGCACAGGCTTTCTTGGTGAGCACTGCTCATGTCCTTGGTGTTGTTAAGGGAGCTGAATGCAGCATCTTTGCTCCTGATGACTGTGTGTGTGGTGGTTTGAGGCTCCCAAATCCCCACTCCAAGAGGTCTGGCCGCAGAAGGAAATGGATGCTGTGGTCAGCATCAGCGTCAGCAGCATCTTGTCTCTGAGAGGTGACAGCTTATTGCTTCCAGCGAGTTTCTACCAGCAGGGTTAACCTTCAATTTGGTGGAGAAAAATGCAGTCTGGCGTGCACGCTTTGGGAGGCTGCTGTAGTTCAGCTAGAGGTTAGGAGGACAGAGGCAGGAATGGCAGGGCTATGGTTCGGTGGCTTGTGTCCTTCAGAGGTCACAGAGAGCCCTTGTTGCCACAAAAACCTCTGTGTTGACTTGAGAGAAGGAAGAGAAGCTAAACTAAAACTGCAGATTGCAGAAACTGACTCTCCAGCTGTGGAAATCCTGCGTTTCAGGTGCACCATGCTGCTGGCTGTGGTCAAAGCCATGTCCTGGTTTCAGAGATGCGCTCCCTAAGATGGTGATGGGTAATTGGCTTCATATGGGCTCTTGCTTGCCTGTCAGGGCTGTATGGAGGAAAGCTGAGCCCTGACACCGTGTTGAAGTGCTTCACACAACTAAATTGACCCTTCATGGAGAATGAGTGAAGTGTGACTATCTAGTGTTGAAGGCAGATGCCTCCAGGTAGATATTGGCCATGGAGATGTGAACTGTTATCTGAACATCCGTGGGTTTAAAGGAGACACAGTTTACTGGGAAGTGAAAGAGACCATTGGCGATGATAAGTAAGTGAACAGTGTTACAAGATCTGGCAAAGCCGAGATAGGAAGGATCTTCTCAGAAAGTCCCTTCTTAAGGTTTACTTGGCACAGTTGCTTGGGAGCACTCACAGAAGGCTGATAATTATTTACAATGCTTAGTCAGATTACAATTGATTAATGGATTTTGGGAATAGTGATATGGAAATACGTCTTGTTAAATCTGGTAATAATAATAATAATAATTTTGCTTTTCTTAATTCAGAGTTAAGAGATAATAGAAAACAGCTTCTTTCTTCTTTCTTTCTTTTTTTTTTTTCTTTTAGTGTGGCCTTTTCAGTAACACAGTAAAATCACATCAGTCTGTCTTCCAATGGTATTCAGTTTGTAGGTTTTTAAGCTGTATGTTTTCTTGGTGCTTATCAAAATTAAATTTAAACAATTTGTTAGGCTCATTTGTTTTTTAAATACAGAGTTGCAGTATTAGAACATCAGATGTTTGTGGTTTGTTTGTAATTCTGGATTCATGACTCCTGCAGAAAATGTGGTCCAAACTTAACATGTTATTTGCATTTTCTTGTTTTATGAATATTTGTTGCAGAGGTCTTTCCCACAGGAAGGTCTTGAGAAGAATGGAAGCTTTTAAAAATGATTACAGATCTCCAAAGCCTTTTTTGTCTCTTATTTTATGTAAGTGTTGTTTTCAGAAAGAACTGGAGTGTACAGCACATTCCTATAGGAGTGTGCAAAATGTTACATGGAAGCCCAGTCCTTTTCTTCAGAGAGCCTTGCGACTGAGAAATTTGGGGTTGTGGCTATTGAGGTGTAGGTAGATGAGTGCTTACTTCAAGGTCACAGGAGTAGGTGACATTAGTGAGGGCTTTTGAAAACTGGGTCACTTATTTTGGTGCCTAAATGTAAATTTGAAGTGTAACTCTGTTACTTACATGTCTGTAGTTTTGACTAGTTTTCTGTGTGCTTGTGTGTGTGAGAGATGCACTATTTTAAAACTTGGTAAGGGGATGTTTCTAGGAATCTGCATACTTAAAAATCAGATTTCCGCTGTGGTTACACAACTGTAAAGCAAATCCAGAAAAGCTTCACTGACTTTAATTATGTTACTCCAGGTTTTTGCTTCTATAAATGATGTCAGAAATGAATTCTGAGTACTCTGAAAATTCACAGTGGTGCTTCCCAGCGCTGGCTCTGAGCTGTTCAGCAAGTGGAAGAGATCCAAAGGATGATTAGGCATGTTGCCGTACAGAGGACGCTGGACAATTGCAGAATTGTATAGGCACCATTCTTCAAGAAACTCTTTAAATATAGCTCTTCCATTATTCAACAAGCTTGTAATAACTTGTTTCCTTAAGCAAAGTTTTTCTGTTCTTCTGCAAAATTGCATGTTTTTAAGGGCTTATAGGTAGGTAGATATTTTTATCTTGTCTGACAGCTATAGACTTTTGCTTTGATAGAGTTTGGGACATTAGGTCATGTGAGAATTAGAGGATTTTTAAGTCTTGCCTTTGAAATAAGTCATTTAATTCTGGTTTAAATGGATGCAAAAAGGCAAGCCTATCTTCCTTCAATACTCAAAGTACATTCAGTGTAAAAGGATATTGGAAAGATTTAAAAAGTCATTTAGAAATTGCAGGGCTTTTCCATTGTCCCACCTGACCTGGACTTGGAGAAGAGGCTGGCTGCTGGAGACAGTTTGTGTAAAAAGAGGGTGAGGACTAAAGAGAATAATTTGATTGTACCAAAGGGCTTCTGTATTGGTGTCAGAAAGAGTTTTAGATTTGATCCTCTCATTAATAATGGATGGCCAGACGGATGCTTCCTCCCCTGCTGTCTTCTTTTTAATTCGTCTGAATGATGGTGGAAAATACAGTCCACTGGTTAGAGCCAGGCAGTCTCTCCAGTTTAAAAGCTCGCAGTGTCTGTTCCTGAATCTCCTCTTGCACCACAGCAGTGTTGGCAGGTTGAAAAGTACGTTCAGAAGGTTTCCTTACCAATCTGAGCAGGTCAAACAACCTGGTGGTTGTTTAATACAGGAAATACCTAAAACTGTGAAGCTGCATCATCGTGGCCCTGGCTCAGTGTTTTCTTACAGTGGGCAACACAACTTTGCATTTCCCTGCTTTCAGACCGGGGCTGCCTGCATGATGGCCTCACCGTCCCAAAAGGCTGTCTCAAAAGGCTGTCCACTTGCTGTCCCCAGAGGACACCAGCTGCTTGAATGCAGGCAAGACTGCAGCAACCTGCAGCGAGGGAAGGGCTTCTGCTGCCTGACCTTGGTGTGGTAGCCAGAGGCTTTGGTCAACACCACGCTTCCAGGTTTTACTGTTACCTGCTGACATATAGCAAATGTTCTTTCAGCGATCACCTGTTCGTAATATTTTAGTACTATCGGTAAAATCCCATCATGTTCCTGGTCCCATGGAACTACTTTCCAGGATAGCATGAACCCTGAATTCTGGTATAATTTCACACAATACGTTTTGGAAATGCAGCTCTTTGTGTGAGCTTGTTTATGGAGACTGTCATATCTGGGCTCTGTATAAAGCTGAGATTGTAGCGTTGTGGAGACTTCTGAGTAGAAGAGAAACCTCCTCAGGTAGTGTGGGAAAGAAAGAAGGTGGGAGAGCAGTGATACGGAGTTGTATAGACATGGAAATAAAGATGAAGGAGACAGTGGATGGCTTCAGGGCTCTAGAAGTAACAAGAATCTCCTGCCAAGGGGCAATGGTGGGTTTTGTGAGAATTGAGGCATCTTCTCCTGAGCAAGGTTTGAGATGAAGCTGTATGGGATGCATACCTTTTTGTAGCTCTGTTTCCTCTTTATAAAAATGGGGACAATCCAATTTCCTTAACTAAAGATTTTACAAATTGCCAGCAGTTCAGATACTATGAGTGCACCTGGTAAATAAACAACTCCTATAGAGAGCTGTTTGTGTGCATTATGATACTAGTGGTGAGGTTTTATAAACAAATCCAAGTATATGGCTATGTTTTTACCTTACTGTTCTGCTCCTTTTAATGCGTAACATTTCCTACACAAATTTCGCATTTCTGCGCTTGGCTATTTCAAGTGTTCTCTTGGTGAACTGTTCTTTGTTCTCCGGGCTTGCTTGGGTTGATGCTATAAACATCCTGGCAATTACTAGGTTTGATTTAGGAAGTCTAGATGTTTGCACAGGTCTTTTGATTTTTAATGTAGTCAACATAAATACTTGAAAATCAAAACAGTTAAGAAAGCATTGCAGGGAACCTCTTTGCAAGAGCTGATAGAGAGTTTGTCACTGCCTTTATTTAGCTATGCTATATTGAATTTTTTTCCTGTGCCCAATTTGTCTGGTTAACTACATGTTTTAGAGTAGGATCCATCTGATCATATTCAGATATCTCTATTTGACTTAGCCACACATTTTTGAGGCAATGGAGCGGAAAGTGTCATGGATATAGTCTGAAAAGAAAGCTCTACAACAGGTTAGATAACCATTTCCTAAGAGTCCACATTCCTCTCCTTTGGCCAGAAAGGGAGCCCATGGTGACAAGCTCGGATGAGGATTCAGCTGATGTTAAGGAATAGAAATCCCAATTTTCCTGTCCATGTATTCCTGTTGGTCACTTGTGTTGAGGTCAAACCTGAGGCTGTGATTTGACTGTGCAGTAAATCCAGCTTTAGGGCTCCTACAGCTGGATTAAAAGCATTGAGGCCATGAGATATAAAATGCTGACTGCGATAAAACTCACTGTCAATTCAAATTTGTTCAAAATCTCTCAAAGCCTGTCAGTGTAAGATTTAAATTTTTATTGCCAGGTCGAATAACAATGGTCTTCCTATGGCTGGCATAAAGGACCTGTAAATGTGCACTTTGGCTAATTCAGCAGAAACATAACTGTGTGCCCAGATCTGATGTGTACCACTGGGTAATCCAGAATAAAATGGATTCACTAATGTCCTGAAGGATTTCAGACCTCAGATCACTAGAACAAAACCATCTTTCAGCAATAGTGGTCCTGTAATGAAAAATGCCAATTCAGTGCCTAGGTGATTTTTACCCATTGTTACTTTTTTGCTACTAGTTGCTAACTAAAAAGTAGAATAAATGAAAGCTACACTTGAATAGAAATCAGTAAATTAACATCTTTTGCTGGTAGTGGATTTATTTCTCTGGTGCTGAAATGCCCAGGTGACTTTAGGAAAACAAGTACGATGCCTTCATCTATATATAAAAGATTAACAGTATCTGGCAAACATAACCTTTAAAGCAGTTATAAAGTTACCTCACTCAGGAGATGAAAGGAATTTTTGGAATAATTGTATTTATGTATTTCTGGAGGTTTAGGCTAGGCTGGAAATGCCAGAGGGGCCATCCTGGAGGAATGCATGTTGGCCGTTTGCACAAATCACTTTTTAAAAAATTGGTAATGGGACATTTTAATGACCCTCTATATTTCCTTTTCCCCCTATGAGAAGGTGATTATTGGAGCTCTTTACATCACTCCTTTGAGGATGATGTAAGAAGAAAAATCCCAGCTCATCAGAAAAAAAGAGTTACGTTTATGCCCTCAATATCCATACATGCTTTTTGACAGTTCCAGCCTCAACTCATTTAAAGAAAATACTCTTCTGCAAGCAATCGTTTAGGATAGCTCTTCCTGTAGAAAGCCTAAAAGAAGCAGCTTGTCTTCACCTACATCACCTATGTTTAACTCTATATTTTGAACTATAAGGCTGAAGATAAAAAAGTGTGTTACTTCCTGAGCCATCACTAAAAACTTTCACAGAGGAAGTGAGGTGACGATATCCAGTTCATTTACGTGGGTGGTATTTCAGCCTTTGAGAACGCATCTTATGTGAGAGTGCTGGGTGGAAGAAGGGCAGGTAAAGGCTGATTTTTCTGGCTGTAAATACTCCAGGGATGAAGGTGAGAAGAGCTGATAAACACTGAGAAGCATAGAGAGCTGTAGAAGCTACACGTCTGTGGGTATAAAATGATTATGAATGCATTGAAGCTGGAATACAGACCATTTCCAACTATGTGGTGGGACAGCTTTCCAGGAAAATAACAGAGGTGTAAAACCTCTTTAAGTTAAAATTTGATGAGTTTTATTGAGTAGAGGGTGAGGGAGTTGCTGTAATAGCTAGGGACCGGATTTGATGATGTCTAGCAGATTCCTTGTGGCTGGTGGCTGGTCAGGGAGGAACCAGGCTCCTCCACTTGTTGGGTGGTGGTGGCATGTCTTTGGGAAGAGGCACATATCTGGGCTGGGCAGGCTGATGCGCAAAGTGGCTGGTGGTTTCTGTGGGTGGATGGAGAGGAGTTGTACCTGGCCTGTTGGCATTGCTGGGTGAGAAGGGACCATGTTTTGTCAAGGTGTTTGTTTCAGCATCTTTTTGATCCTCTGAGAGCATCTGACCCAAAAGCTTCATCTTCCTGCAAAGGAGGGTGCCAGTCCCATGGCTGGGTTGGCTGTGGGTGCAGCATGTGGGCTTCTGGAACAGAGGAGAGTAAATCTGATCCCTAACCCAAAGCTCAGCATGGTGAGGATCTTCCTAAACTGAGAGGCCAAGAAGAGATAATCCCTTTGAGGGTCCTCCTCAAACTGAGTGGTCATGCTGTCTGCAGCATCTTGATCCTTCTATTTGAGCTGGACTAAAATTGTTTCCAAATTAAGTAGTGTTTCCCACCCTATTGTCTTTCCAGTTGAGACATTCTTAGGCTGCAAACATGCTACCTGCAAAACCTTAGCCCATTTACTTTATCCTTTAAACTGCAAACAAAAGAATCTCAACAGACCACACTTACTGAGACCCAGGTAGGCTATGAGATTAAATCACTAGCCAGAGAGTGGGAATCAGTAGCCCCAGAGAGATTCAGAGCCACAAGGACAAAATCTCCTTGGTGGAACATTGTCCCCAGGAACAGGGATTCCTGTCCCCAGGACAGGGGACTTGTGTCCCCTCAGGGCTGCCCATTCCCAGCACTGGCTTCCTTTACTCCAGGCAGGTGTCAATGCCAGGATGGGCAGATAAGCAGAGCCTTTTGTACGTAAGTCTTGTACTCCACGTGAGGCTCTGGGATGGTTTGGCAGGTCTGTCACCTACAGAAAGTAAGCAAGGTAGTGATGACTCCAGTAAATTTTCTCACGTGGTCTTGAATCTATTTCGGTGGAAGTCGAGAGCAAAAATCAATTTCATCTTAGTGTTGAGTTTGCCATTTTTATCAGGCAAATCTATTTTTTCCTTTGATGAACAATTGGCCACCTTTTTATTTTTGCTCCCATTGGCATCGGACAGACTGAACCCCACTTCTCACCAGCCCAGAGGTGTTCAGCTCAGTGCTGCGCCGCCTGTTTCATCTGGAAGGAATATTTCCTATTTATGCTTGTCAGAATCTTTTTTTCCTAAGCCAGAAGGTTTTGTTTGAGAAAACCAAATCCCTTGGAAGTACTGTATAATTATCTACATGATTATCTCTAAGTGTCTGCCATGGCTCTGCAGTGAGCTCAGGGACGTAGACAGGCAACCTGCAGTGCATCGATGCCCGCGGTTCTTCCTGCGGGAGAAGGAATGGGGTTTTGAAGTCTGCCTGCCCCGGGAAGAGTGGAGCAGGCCATCATCCTCTATCTCTGGAGGAACGTCTGTGCATGGAGGGGGAAAGCCCTATGGCAATGCCGCTAAATGAACGATGGATGAGCTTTGTGTGGGATGTAGATGACCCTGAATGCCTCATCCTGCCTGGCTAACTGCAGGACTGAAGCTGAAGTCAACATTGAGGTGTGCCTTTGGCCAACACAGGAGATTTGGAGACTCTGGAGCTAAAACTGTGAGCTGCTTCCAAGGAGCCCTGTGTTTTGCCACCTGAAGACTGGGGCAGTGCGTTTGCTTTGGGGATGGTTTGCAAAGGGCAGCCCGTAACATGTCCACCCAATGTCAAAATTAACCAACTAAGAGAAAAACTCCTTGAATTATTAAGCCAAAAAGGGCCTCAAAGGGTGATCTCTCTGGTCACCTCTAGTGCTTGAATGGTTTTGAACCCTGTGTGGTTACTGGGAGCCATAACGATGTTTTCCATTGAAGCAATAAGGGTGTCATTGGTGTAACTCGCTGGATGTTACCCATTGTATGACCTCTCACTCTCCTCTCACTGAGACAGAAAATTATGTTGAAACGAAAAAATTAAGAGGGTTAAAATGGAGAGATCTGCTCTCTCCCACAGCCCAAGAGAGATTGGCTATAATCGTTGGTCATGGCAGGCATTTGTCTAACCCACTGCAGAGACCATGAGTGATGGAAACTCCAGTCACCCGAGACAGTGTCCTCTGGTGCTTTGGTGTTCTTTATCATTATTAGTGTTACCTAACTGCTAACCTAAACGTACCCTGATGCGATGCACATCCATTACTCCACCATGGGCAAGACTGCTCTTTTCTGTGGGGGCATTTTTAGGTACTCAAGGAGCTTTAGCTTGTGTTCTCACACACGACCTGCAATGCTTTCGCCTTTTTAGACTAGCAGGCCCTAATTTCATGAGTATTTCCTCCTAGTAAGTCACATTTTCTACAGTGGTAGTCACGTCAGTACTCTGTTCCAGCTGTGCAGTTTTGCTGCTGAGACCTTCCCAGCCCTACGTGAAGCTAGCGAGATACTTCACACACCTGGTAGGCTTTGTCCCTCTTGACGCACCCTGGGACAGTGACCCCATTTTCCCCCCAACAGCCAGATTTTATTGACATAAATGATTTCACTCCAAACCCTGCATCTCTTCCCGAAGATTTGCCCCCTAGCCAACCCTATCTACATGTGATTTTCCTTTTGTAGTACTATGCACTTGTCCTGGCTGAACTGTATCCTGATTTTTAGACAGTGTTTTTTAGATTTTTGCCAAGGCAATTTTAGATGCTAGTCCTGTTCTCCAGTGTGCCTGCAGTCACTCCCAGCTTCGTGTAATCTGCAGATTTAATAAGTGTTCTCTCTTTCATCGTCCAGGTCACTAATGAATGTGCCGAGCAGAACTAGACTATATAGATCCAGCAGAGCTCCGCTCACAGTGTCCTTCTGTTTTCACAGGATATCATTAATAACTACTCCCTGGGTATGGCTTTATAGTAGTCTCATTTAATCATGTTTCCCTAGTTTATTTATGAGAAAGTTATTTGAGATGGTGTCAAAAGCTATAATAAAGCCCAGATAAATGACATCTAACAACTCCATTATGAAAAGAAATTAATTTTATTTGATATGATTTTTTTCTTGTCTCTTCTGTATCTGCTGCTGCTTATATTTTTTTTATCTTCCACATGCATGCAAACTGTTTGTTTTAGAGTTTTTTAGAAGGTTGAAGCTAGACTGACTGATGTAGCATCCTTTTGCTGCTCTCGAAGACAGGCACTGCACTTGCCTTTGTCCTGACTCCTGGCACCTTACCTGACTGAGCTTTCACAGTCGACCAGGAGGGGGGTATCTGAGATAGATTCAGCTGGTTTTGCAGGGAATTAAAAAGGTGGTTTGTCCCACCCTGCTGGTCTGGAAATACCTGACTTGGACAGAGGACTGATCCCACCCTGGAATGGGCAGAGAAGAGGATAGCACGCCTTTGTAGTGATAGTGTGTCATAGTATAAATGTACTAATCCCCTGTGCATAGTAGGCAATTTTAACAAGGACTAAAGCAAAAATCACACCAACATTGCCTCTTTAGGTGTCATTTTTCAATAACTTTCCCTCTATTTGAGCAAGACTTTTACAGACTGTCTTCTTGGTATTAATATATATATAAAGGGTTACAATGGTTTTTTATCTTCTGCAAGTTTCGTTTCATTTTTATGCACCAATGTTTCTAATATTTCTACCTGTGTGTTCACACTATTTTTTTAACTCCTGCTCAGTAACCTTTTAGTGTTCTTTCTTCTTGTCTTTGAGGTAAATGAAAAGCTCGTAATGCTGCCAAGTCTTCTGATCCTTCTTCTGCATTGACATGTTATTGTGCCTGTGCCTTTTAAACAAAATATTGTTTCTTCGAGAAACTACAGCTCACCTTGATTTATTTTTCCTTTAAACTTCTCTCCATGAATTCATGCCAGCAGTTTTTTTTTAATGTACTGAAGCCAGGCATTTCTGTTTTGCTGTCCCCAATCCCTCGCGTGTGGCAGATTTCATCATTTCACAGGCACACTTAACACGAGTTTCCTTCCACCTTCTTAACCCCAGCACATCCCTCTCTGGAGGCACCTCCCTACTGATTACTTGACCTATCAGTTATGTGAGAATATTGCTCCAAAGTCAGCAGGACTCTCAGTCTCCTGCTGCTTTCCTCTCCTAGCAGATATCTCATGCTTGTACTCTCCCATTACCATTGAGTCAGTTATTATCAGATAGCCTGATACATTTAATCTTCTTGGTTGGGGGTTTGTTGGGCTCTCCCCTATGTTTTTGTATTTTTTTTCCCCTTTTATTATTAACCAGCGATTTAGCAGTTCTTCCTTGCTCTGCATTCTGGACGTCAAAGCAGGTATATGCATCATCTTTGGTATACCAAGAGATGCTGCCTAGATTCTTTGCCAGTCCATATATAAGCTACGCATCTTTGTATCAGTATTCCAGATATATGTCTGCCTTTATACTATAAGTTCCAGTTATGACAGTTAAATGATCACTTTTTGTCTTAAATGAAATCTGAGATCTTAAATATGACCTAAGCTCTGTGCTAAAAGCAATATATTCACCAATGTTGCATTAGATAGCTGATATTCAGAGGATTTAACCCAATTTCCTGGTCCATCCATGACTCTATTATCACTTCTTTTTAGACCTGTGCCCAGGTTGCTTCTGTCTTTATTCTTTCCTCTGGTTTTGTTCCCTATGTCTCCTACCCTGAGCCTAACTCTCACTAAGCAATGGGCCAGTTCCTCCTTTCCTGAGCTGTTGTTTACCCCTGTCCAGCTGTTGGTGTAATATCATCTTCTTGGTGAAGATGCTGTGGTCCTTCTAGGAGCATCACCTGTGGCCCTGATGTGTTGTCCCTCTCCCTGCCTGACCACTCCTGTCCATCTAGGTAGTGCCACACAGCCAGGGAGGTGGCAGAACACTTCAGATCCAGCTTCTGGGCAGCAGCATTTTGCAAGAGTCTCCCTTTCCACTTCTATTCTTGGGGTCTTGGGCTCTTGCTACAGGCTCTTTGGCCTTATCTAAGTCCTACATCCACGTCTGCAGGAGCAGACACGCAAGCTCCAAGCTTGAAGCTGTTGCCGTCTTCTACCTTACCTTACTGGTGCACTGCTCATGGAGCAGCATCCTCTGCTAGAAAATGACTCCCGGAAGGCAACTGGTCAACCAGACTTGACTTGCATCAGGGTTTTTCCTTGCTTCACCGATCCTAGTAATCCTAGAAAAAAACCTTTTCTCACCCTCTTGCTTGCTAACCCCCAGTTCTTGCTTCCTGCTGGCTGCCTGCGTGCTTCCCTCTCTGAATTGCATGAAACTGGGGAATTCACCCACACAACTCTTGTCCCGGGAAGCTGGGTAGCCACCTCACTTACTTAGATACTTTTCCTGCAGAGTAGGTTTAGCCCACTGTAAGCCAGTTCTGCTAGTAACAGAGGGGACCCCATTGCCTGTCCTCACCCTCTGTGTTTGCTGCTGCAGCTTGGTGGGGAGCTAAGTCAGAGAAGTGACCGGATTAAGCCTATCCTAGCCCAAAACCATTGCCATGAAGGATGGCAGATCTGCCTTCAGTAGCAGCGTCAACCAGCTTGGGTTTCTGCTGAGGCCAGTGTCACTCTGTGCCTCTTTCAGTGGTCCTTGGAGTGGATTTGGTTGGAGCCTCTCCTTTGCTTCGGTGACAGCCCTGGAGCTGTAGCAGGAGCATCCCCACGGCTCATCAATTCCCCGTTTTACCGGGGAGGTCAGGAGCTAATCGTGACCTTTTATTCCCTTGCTGAGAAGAGCAGCTGGTGCCCTCAAGTGGTAAATCGCAGAAGGAGAGCAGCTCCAGCCGTGCAAGCCCGGATTCGGGCTTCTGTCCTGGGGGGGATGCTGGGCTGGGGCTGTTGGACGGCTGCTGTGTTTTTGACACTTCTAACCATGCTGTTTCCCCCTTGCAGGAGAAGACGGTGTGGTGATCGTGGTGGGAAGGAGATATCGTTCCCAGTGGAGTGGGGACACTGACAGCAGGCATACCTGGACAGGCACATACGCCCCCCGCCGCTTCATCCACCGACCTTTCTGTGGGGCTGGCTGCAGCGTGTTCACATCAAACATCCTGCCTTGACTGTGCTTTTGGTCAGCTGGAGCCCCAAAAACGTCCACGTGAGATTAGATGGGGCTTGCTTTGGATCTGCATCCCCACTCCAGCACGGCCCCAGGGGCTGCAGGGGGCTGCGACGGGTGGCAGAGCTGAGGTCCAGGGAGCCGATCGAGGCCAGGACTGCTGCTGTGAGGGGATGCACAAGGACGGTGATGCCCATCACACAGGACAACGCGGGGGTCTTCCTCCCCCTCCTGTGCCAGTGGCTGCAGAACAGCCGTCGGGAGGGGGCCGAGGGGGCCGAGCAGCAGCTCTGCCGCTCAGCCGTCCAGAAGCTGAGCGAGTACATCCAGCTCAACTTCTCTGTGGACGAGAGCAAACTGCAGCCAGGGAGCTGCGGGACTTCGGATACGGAGATCTGCACCATGTACCTGGCCCAGGAGATGCGAAAAACTGAGGTTCTCGGGTTGAGCTTTGGGAACATCCCTGCTCTGGGGGACTATGGGGAAAAGCGTCGGGGCGGGAAGAAGAGGAAGGGGCATAAGGGGCCGGTGCTCGACGTCGGGTGCATCTGGGTGACAGACTTGAAGAAAAACAGCCCGGCCGGGAAGTGCGGGAGAGTGCGCCTGAAGGATGAGATCCTCTCTCTGAACGGTCAGCTGATGGTCGGCGTGGACGTCACCGGTGCCAGGTAAGGGTGCAGACGCAGCCTCTTGCAGCACTTGGTGCAGGTCGCAGTCAGTACCAATTTATGTGTAAGAGCAGAGGTTTTGACCTCTGTTTTCCAGCCCCTCAGGAGAGCTCTGCGTTCCTTCTTAAGGTCTGTAGGAAATAGATAAAAAAACAAATCAATAATTAGCCCACACTGGCTGTTCGCACACCCCCTGGAAAATTTTGAGGGGTCATTGTGTCAAAAAATAGTATGTCGTAAGCATCATAGCATCTCCACTAAAACAGGAGTCTTCCTGGGTTTGGATAAAACTCTTTTCTTAAGTAAAAATGAACACAAACTCATCAGTACTGGAAGATTTTTTTACAGGTGCATCTTATTTTTGTTGAATCATTTGAATTGAGGGCAGCTTTTCTGGCAGCTAAATGTTGTCTGAGACTTTTTCAAAGCAAGGCATTTTTGTGTTTTCCAGATTGGAACAACTTCATTTTAATAAATTCCCTTTGATTTTATTTCATTTGCTCTCTTTTGCTGCCTCCTCTCCCAGAAAACTTGAGACCTTCAGGAGTTCAAAACGGAAATGAAGGTTCTTGCAAGGATATAGATTATTCTCGCTTTTTTTATTTCAGCTGCTGCATGGTGCAAAATCAGTTATTGGCCCAGCTTTGCTCTTTGTGGGCCGGCAGACTTGCTCACATTTCCCTTTTTGAAGGCAAAGCCCTTTCTCTGCTAAAGATGTGGATGCAAATGTTCATTCATACCTGAGGCTGCAACGTACCAGAGGGCATGAAATCCTCCTCCTCTTGCCAAAGGGGGTTCACCTTGAGGATGGACAGTTTTGGAAACAAAATGCTAGTGAAGTGGCCTTTCTTTAAGAGGAAACTCTGTTGATCTGCAGCCTGGGTAATCCAGCACATTTTATGGGCCTTGGGAGTAATATGACGTTTTAGACCAGGTGAGAAAGTGCTCCAGCAACTGAGATTTTCAACAGGGGCAAATAACAAGTTTTAAGTGAAATAAGTGATATACTGAAAAAAAAAAAAAATGTTGACTCTTTACAGATTCATCCAGTGAGAATGTAACATTGATGGGAAGACTTATTGGTTATTTATCTGCTGCTTTAGTTTTCAGGCTTGCAAAGCTGCAACAGCCTCAGGGTGGTGGGGTACGCTTGCAAGTTACAGTCCTGCAAAGTGGACGGATTGGCCTTTGCTCCCAACAGGCAGCAAATGCGGCAGCGCTTTGGGGTGACCGTGGCTCCTCATCCTGCCGCGTGGCAGAATAAAAGCAGCGACTCCTCCATCTGTGGGTGCCGGGCAGGTGAACCTGGCTGTGGCTTTGCAGGTGTTGATAACAACCCTCTGTAAATTCAAGCCTGTAATTCAATGAGTGTACACATATTGGTACTGTGGAAGTCAGCGGCACCCCCAGATTTGACAGGTTATGTAGCGAAAAGCAGTTAGTTTGCTGTTTCCACTTTGCCAGATGTCACTGTACCTAAAATCCAAGAGAATTGCTTGCAGCGGCCAGTGATAATGTTATCTCATTATTAGTACAAAATGAAAGATGATACCCAATGGAATCCAAACTGTTTGGATATTTGTTCTTCTTATCCTATTCCTGACGGCTTCATTTTGGGGTTGTTCCTTTTGGAAAGTTCTGTTACTAGATCAGCAAGCTGTCATTGCTGCTAATGAGAATAAAGTGCTCCATTTTCTTTAGTTGAGATTTGGTTTTGGCGGTTATAAAGGCAGAGTTTTGGTGGTACCTGGCCAGTGGTCGTGTTGATAAGATCTCATTTTAGAGTATTCTACATCAAATTCAGGCCAAAATTTAGGACATCTCTTAGTCAAAACCTGGTTTATTTTCAGCATCCAAAGCATCCTTGCCTAACTTACTGTCAATTGCTGTTTGGCATTGATGGAGACCTTGGGGATGCTCTCAGTTTGGAGTGCATGATTTTGCCTCTCAGGGAGCTGTCTGGTGGCTCCAACCCCATGTTACCACCTTGTTCATCTGATGTGTGTCAGGATGCTTTGAGAGTCATTTGGTAGGTTTCGCTGTTGGGGTGCTCTGAAGAGATAATTCTGCATGGGTTTATAGTAGGCTGAAAGGCAACCTCGGTTTGCCTTTTGGGAAGCCTGCTTCGAAGAAGAAGCTTTCCTAGAATATTTTCATATTGCTGCTATGAGCAGAGCCCATTCCCCATGGTTCTTCAAGGTGTTGGGGCAGGCAGGCTAGCACACTGAATAGTAGTCCTGGCTCCATTTCTGTCTGCCTAATTATTCTCTCGCTGGGTGAGAAACTCTGCCAGGTTGATGTGAAGGGGTGTAAGTGCTGTGATTTGAAGTGTGATGTACTTTGTGTAGCCTATGCATGATCAGGGAAATTAAAATTCTGCCTGTAGCTTCTGTAGCACCACGCTGGACTGGGCAAGCAAGACCACTTTTCCTCACCAGCCAAGTGTTCCAGGGCAGCCCCACCTTGCCCGCTGAGCATGTTGCAGTCCACACTAATGTTTTAGGGAATCTCCTATTTATTTCCGTAACAGTGGTGAATTTGGCACGTACCTGGGGAGTCTGGACTCTGAGCAGAGGGTCTCACAACTCTGCCACTTTTCTGGGGGGTTGCCCACCCCTGCAGCAGGGTTGGCAAAAGCGTGCCCATGTACCCAGGCTTCGGGTCATCTTCGGCTCCATCCCACCATGCAGACCCTCCCTGCGCCAAGGGGCTAAGCCAATATGCTGGACAATGGGAGAGGAGAGGAAGGGGCATGCCGTCCCTTCTGCTGGTTGTCCTATGGATGTGGTCAGTCTCTAGAGGACGCAGACGCAGATGGCTGGAGCTATAACAGATGGGGCATCCCTGGACAGATTGGCTTAAATGGGGCAGCCCTGGATAGATCGTAGTCTTTCAGCACCTGCCTGGTGTAGGTCCTTGTGCCTAAAGGTCCTCAGGTCCCAGAGCAGTGACGGGGTGAGACACCACACAGAAGAAGAGCACACTGCTCCTCGGAGGAACCGGCTGTGGGTATCATTCATCTGTCCCTGCTAAGGAAGTTGAATCTGGTTTGACTTCTTTAAAGAAAATTTTTTTATTTAAATTCCATCTGATTGCCATCTAAACAGCAGAGACAGGTTGATTATTGATGAGCTTGTTTCTTTTTTCCCCCCTTCTTTTAATTTAGAGAAACATTATGCAGTAATATAATTGTCAACTCTCTTTGCTTAACAAGGTGTTATTACATTAGAGAGGAATGATGTAGGTGGTGGCATTTTTGGTGATGTTAGTGACTGAGGGAAAATTATTGCTCTCTTCAGAGTTAGCAAATTGTGTGTGTCTATCAAACACAATTGCAGGGAAATGAGCTTTATTGGAGTACTGAATAAAGGTTAGTCAAAACTCTGCATGTTTATTTATCTTCTGTCTATACAACTGTATCTCCAAAACACATGGGTTATGTTCCCCCAGACAACAACTTTCTATGTATTTTGGAACTACTCTCATTTTGGGCTATTACTCATTTACTGGAGGGAGGCCGTTAGTATTCCCGCAGATGACAGACGAATCCTTCATTTCTTGAGCATGACTGAATGGGGCTTCATTGAGCAAGTCCTGGGAGGATTGCAAAAGAATTATTTTGTCATGAATATTATTCAGTTTGAAATATTTGATTACGAATTTCATCAAGCATAGCTGCAGTGCTTGGACACAGCTACCATATACATCTAATCTTTAAAATCAGTGCTGAATAGATTTCCAAATTCAAACTGTTTTTGAAGAAAGCAGAGTAAAATACATTACAAGTGATGACAGTGTGGTATAAACAGGAGATATTACTATAATTTTGTCATTGAGGAAACCCAACCACTGCTTCAAAATTCCGTGCTCCTCATGTCCAAAAATGACCAAACATCGCCATGTGTGGGGAGAGAGTCAGAGAACTGGCTGGCTTCTTTTTAACCTGCAGCCTGGAGTAGCTTCAAAAAAATGAACTGAGAAGCACCCTGACAGCTATATCTTTGCACAGCATTTTCTTAGTCTCTCCTCTTCAGCCGGTGTCCTGGGGAAGTTGCTAGGACTCCTCCCCCGCACAAGATTCAGCATGCCGAATGTCAGGGAAATCAGTTTATTTTCAAAGATGCTGAGAAGGATGTTCAAAAATCAGGTGTGCAATGGAGAGCGAGCCTTTGCTGAAGGCAAAGCTTTGACCTTTCCTGAAGTTGGGGGTTTCCAGCAGAGCCAAGGTCTTTCCTGAGTGCTTGCTGCTACTGCGCGTCACTTCTACATGCTCCAGGGTATCTGGAAGCATGAAGGTAACGTCCTGGTCCTCCTAACAGGTCAATGCTATTAGCAGCTGCTTGATACGTGGACATCCTAAACATAGTCCTGCTTCTCTCTAAGTGCTAGCAGCTGATTACAGACCACAATACTGAACGTCTAAATAAATTACAGGTCTCAAAATGTGCAAAGCACTTTGTGATGCTTGCCTGCAGCAGTCAGTAACAGTCCTGGGCTCAGCTGGATGAAATCTTGAGTTTCTGTGTCAAAAGCAGTCCTTGCTGGTGCTGCAAAGGCAATTTGCAGTGTCTGTCTGTCTTCAGAGACAAATTCTGCCCTGAACAGTGGATGTCAGGAGAGTGCTCTTTTTCTTTGCCCCTTGTTGGGAGCTCTACATGCAAGGAGATGCAGAGCAGGACATCTGCTGAGGGGATGGGAATGAAAAACAGGGACCTTTGCTGCGTCTGAGTAGAGCTGCTCAAAAATCTGACTGTGATTTAAAAAAGCACATCTTTCAAGGCACTTTTTATTAAGCTCCCCCTTCCTCAGAAGTTTGAACCAAATTATTTTTTTTATCATAAACTTCTTTGCCCCTGCAATAGAAAGATTTTCTGGTTGGGAAGCAAATCTCTCCCTGGACGCAGTGACTCTTTGGTACCACAGTGCAGTGCCCGAGTTTTGCATTTGCTGTGGGTCACTGCTTCCTGCCACACTATGGTGGGACACTGCCACTGCAGGAGGCTGGTGGCTGTCCTCGCGGTGGCCGCTTTGTCCCTGTGCTGGTGGCCCCAGTTGTCTCTGGAGCATCTGCAGGATTCTGTAGCAGCGCGTTACTCAGCAGCGTGTCCAGGACGCTTCCGGGTGCTCCGACTGGTGTGTGGGGATGGGGAGCAAGGGCTGTGCTCCCTCTGCTCATCAGCTGGGGCCCTCAGTTTAACTTTTTGGTAACAAATCCATTCTCTAGTAGGGCCAGGCATTAGCGTATATGAATGCCTGCGTTATGGTGGGAAGGGGAGGTTTTCAGCGTGTTTCTCTGGAAGTGATTGTGGATTTACTTTCTGCTTGGCAGAGCAATCTCCTTTATACATCCTTTTCCTTAGGAAAGAAAATCACCCCCAAGAAACCTATGCCTGGTCATCACAGAAAACTTTGTCTCACCACACCCCCTCCTCCCGGGCATGTCAGGTTGTGTGGATTGATTGCTGTGTTTTACTGTGTTTCCTCACCTCCTTCCTAAAGCAAAAGTGCTGCCAACACAAAGTGCTGCTCAGTATAAGCAGCTGCTTTGCCTGGTGTTAGCAGGGCCTTCTCTTGGTTATGTTCGTAAGAAAATATTTTTGTTTTAATAGGAAAACAAATGGAAATGTGTCCTGGCCCTTTGCCCTTGGCCAAGGGGCAAACATTTCTGTGGGAGCTCCTTGTTAAAATATTAACAGCACTGACTACACACAGAAAAACAAGCACAGTGGTCCTGGAGACTGCAGCCTCCAAATACAATCTCAGGGAATAGATTTCTCATAACTGACCTCAAAAATACCCCCAACCTAACGTGGAGTTGCATTCGTTGCCTTTTTAATATCACATTACCAACATTCATGCTGCTAAGTGATGGATCAGGTCACAGAGGCTGAGACCTGGGGCTCATTATCAGGGACACGGATGGGAAGCGTGTGCTGACGTGCCCCCCCAAGCTGCCCGGCCCGCGAGTCCCCAGGATGGAAAATAAGGAGCACGTAGGGATCTTGGCTGAGGGTTTTCTCCCCGAGTTGAGCTGCTGTGAGCGGGGAGAGAGTGAATGTGTGCTCAGCCTGTGCAAAACGAGAGGAAGCCTATGGATGGATGACATTTTTCAGACACGGCGTAAGTCTCCCCGTGTTCCTAAAGCCGTGTACACTGTAGTGTGGAGCCCCCTCTGAAGCACAGCTGCTGTATTTTACACTGATAGTGAATATTAATTTCCTCCTTAAAATATAACTGGACTAAGAAACAAGGAGAGAGATGTTTTTCTTCCCTTCTTTTATGGAGTCAGGAAAGGTATGAGCAGACTTAGCCACACGTGTTGAGAAATAAATTGCTCTGAAGAAATGAGCTTTATCCCAAATCCTCTCTCAAGAGCCGAAGACTTAAGCAGAAGGTCACTAATCCCCAAACTCAGCAGAGATCATTTAGCTTGTTTGTCCTTTTTGCTTTATTAATCTGAGGGTGGGTTCACTCCGTTTCCCCTCGTGCCCTCTGGTTCCTGCCTTCCCTCTCAACCTCCCCATCCTGATCCCAGCCTCTGCAGCGTCAAAGCCCTTTCCCACATAGCGATGGTCGTTTGCAGCATCCTACCGCTACAACTGCCTCCTCAACTAGCTTTCCTCAACTTTGCATCTTATTGACCTTCTTGCTCAGCTCAGTTTGATCTAAAACCCACAAAAGATGATGGAAAAGCTCCCACTGATTTAAATGGCTCTTGTCCTGTAGGCATTTGCATGTTTGTCCCAAAATTTTGGGAGCTTCTTGCTGTCTTCCGCACACTTGCCACTGAAAAACTGGGCTGTCCTCTCTCGGTAGAAAAGCCTGATCCCCAGAGGGCATAGATGTATAATTAGGCAGCATCCCCAGGGTCATCTGCAGCAAACACTCCCCAGCCCTGGCTCTGCACACTTTCATTTCAGAGGGATTGCATCAGGCTTGAAAAGACTTGGACAGAGGTTGGTGGTGTTACCTTAGGAAGCGTGAAAGCTTCAGAGGTTATGGAGAAGGTTGACCTGAACATTTTTTGGGCGTGCTTTTGTTTTTTTCCGCTGAGCTATGAAACCTCTGCTTAGAAGGCTGTACTTTGTTGCCAGATGTATGGCTGCTCATCTCCATTTAATTTGGTGTTCCCACCACGCTGTAATTACAAGAGAACAAGCCCACGGTTTGGGAGGGAGCTCTGCCCTCCCCACTCACCTGCTGTGGGAATAAGCCCGGTTTGGTGAATCATTCTCCTGCCTCCTCATTTATCTCTGATGCCAAAGCGCCAGCAAGAGCCCCTTCTCCATCCTGAGTGGGATTTTCAGCCTCGCGCGCAGCAAGCGTCCCTTGCACTTAGGTCACCTGGAAGCACAGTCAGGATGCAGCAGAACTTAACTAATTGGCAAACTGCTGGAATGCAGAAAATAAGGTCACTTTTTTCCACTGGCCAGCCAAGGAGCAGGTGTGGCCTTCAGCCACAGCAGCAGTTATTTTCACAGCCTCTCCAGCAGTGCATTTGTTAGCACAGAGCAGTGTTTTAGCCATCAATAATTAAAAATAGAGATGCTCAAAAACACGAGTGAGGAACATTTTGTGCCCATTATTCTTGCTCTTTCTGTAATGCTTGTGCCCTTACACACCAATTTGCAATGTGCAGTCATTCACTGTGTCTCTTCTAATCTGTAAATGTGAATTTCTCTTCGTATTCTGGGAGTCCAAAGTTTTGCACAAAGCAGGCTGTGGGCCAAAGACTGATTTCCATGAGACGGGAGCACCAAGCTGCTGCAGGAGGAGGAGGCGACTGGAGCAAGGTTACTGGGTTGCAGCGAGATACATGGCAGGTTGTCCTTTCCCACCCCTACTGACTGATGTGCCATGAGTCCTGGAAAGGCACAGCTTCTCCAGTTTTCATTGAAGTGTTTTTTCCTCATAGCATTGGGCTAAGCGAGCAGCGTTGCCATTCTCAGAAGGGTTTCGGGGCTGCTGTGCAAGGAGACAATGATCATATCTTCTTGCCAAACTCATGTACCATTGGGTGTGATGGTTGCTGTCCTGGAAGATGCACTAGGACTGAGCCGTGACCCTCCAGAGCTAACAGCATTAACGGTGGCAGCAGCTTAAAACCCGCTTATCCCCTGTCACTGGGAATCAGGCCTGGCTTGGAAAGGACAGGCTTAGGGAGGGTTGAAAACTGATGAACAGGAGACAGTTCCACAAGTAGAGGCTGTGCTCGACATCAGCCTCAGAGAGACAGCTTGTCAGCATGAACCTGCCATTTACAGACATAAGTGAGAGGATAAATATAAGAAACGTAGGTGTGATCAGCAGAGAGGCAGGTATATGACTCCAGAGACAGCTGCTGTGGTGAATGGCTTTGGGGATGGGCTTTTTTTCCCTGTGGAAAACTCATTGCTTTTCTTATCTGATGTGACACTTGCCTCCAGCTCCGAGCAGTATCACATGCTCCTTGAAACTTATTTCTCTGTCTCCTTTCTATCAGATGTAGGCTAAGATGGGGAGGGCGTACGTATCAATCGCAGGCTCTGCAGCATCACTCCCCATTCTTGCTGCTTTCTCTGGATGAAATGTGTGACACTCAGCAAGATCATCTGGGCTTCCAAAGGGAAACACTTTTAACAGATCAGTACCAGTAAAAAGCTAAGTTGGCAGGCACTGCCAGAAGGTTTGGGGCAGCTCTGGAGGACTTGTCCTACCGAGACAGGATAAGAGTAAGGGAAATGTGATGATTAGCAGCAAACTTCACCCTAGAGCATCCAAGACTCAGGAAGCCCAGCCAGACTGAAGGCTCTTTAACAAGACTGCAAGAAACTAAGGGTAGATGGAAAAGGAATTCAAGCTTTTTCAAAATGCAACAGAACTGTTGAAATGTGACTGAAGATTATCGTTTCTGCTGATGCCTAAGACTCTTTTCTATTGTTTAGAAAGGTGGCAAGCTCTGTTTTTTCCCTTCTCCATAGTAGGTATTATAAATAACTGGATGATCTTCTAAAAAATACCTGGCAAAAGAGATATTTTTTTAGCAAAATAGGGCAATTGCTTTGAGTGTTTTCATAATCTGTTACTTGATCATTGGAATGGGTTCAGGCTAGCAGAGTAACTATTGAATGAAACAAAAGCCAGTGGTGTCTTCCATCTCATCCTCATACACGCTGACCAGTGGCTCTTTGTGCCATCATAACTGAAGAATTATTAAGTGCTTGCTGATTTTTCATAGCCTGAGCTATTTTTGTTCTGGTAGTGAAAAGAAAAACACGGACATGTGGTAACCAGTGAACTTTCTGGTACCATCTATCTGAACAGGGAGCCCAGATGAGGAAAATGGGCTAGAGGTTGGGGAATTGCTTCTTGGAAACTCACAGGTGGTAAATGGAGCCAAACTGGTGTGTGACATTCTCACTGAAAATGGTTTCCAGCAAACACACTAATTGTTCTGCTGAAAACGGCATTTCACATTTTCATCTGTAGAAAAGTTCTACTAAAGCACAGATTTTTCTTGGTTTCCTCTAGAGGGCAATGTCATATAAATATTTTAAACAATTTTTGGGTTATGTCAACCGGGAGTTTAGCCTGCTTTACCTAAGAATTCATAAGACAGCAGTGAAAAGTATTTCTTTACATGCTTTTTAGGATGTATATATACTTAATATAATTACTCTAATTGTTCCTTGGGCTTGTTCAGTGCAGTAGCTAATCTCTTTAAGGAGCACAGAAATATGTTGTGCGTTTTGGGCAGATTTGTCTATGCCAGGCATGCGGAGAGGGAACTGCTCATGAAGACCTGACTCTCTCTTATACCTGTTCAGCTTCAAGGCCTTTCAGCAGCTACTCCTTATTTAAACTATTGTAAAAGAGATTATAATCCAGTTCTCTGAGAATGAAGTTACCAGTTGCTGTAGTTTATGTTGGTAGGTGTTGGTGTAGAGGATAAACCTACATACCAAGTCTAAGTGGTCCATAGGACCTAGGAAACAGAAGGGCTTTGTGTTACTACTTATTTCCCTAAGAATTTAGGTATTCCCAAATTTATTAACTGTATTGCTTGTTTGATGGATACTGGTAACAGCACAATTTTCAAATGAATTCTTCACATAAACAGCTGCTAAAATGAGTATGAATCAAAGGTGGCCACTCTGGACCTTAATAATTGAAGTTAAGGGATATTGTCTCCTATTTTTAGTCACTGTAGTGTAAAAAATGGCAAATATGGATAAAAGCTATTTTGTTTTCCTTAAAGCTCAGATGTATAATTTGAAACACGCTTACATGGGCACAAACTTCTTTTTTGCAGTCTCTGTCGTTATCTTCCTCCCTTCCCCCAAACCTACAGTACTAAAAGGGAAATTTGCTCTTGACTTCCCAACATGAAAATGGCTTTAGGGAAATCCTTTTAGAATTAGTCTCTTTTCCCCTCCTGATGGTGACTAGTCCTCTGGAGCATCACCATAATGGCCTTATTGGATTAACTTGCAAATCCCATATGTTTACTGAATTTGTGGGTTAACATTCTTTGTAAAATATCACTTCCAAAAAAGTAATGGGCAATCTGTAGTTGCCAAGTTCTCTAAATGAATAAACCTGTTTGTTTGTTTTTCCCCAAACAGGAAAAGCAATTAATTCAAGTGAACCCTTATTCCCAAAAGCGTTCTGTTTGAAAACAAGGGCCTGTGAATAAAAAGAGCAATGGTTGCATTGGCTTTAAAGCCAGCAGGCATTAGGTAGCAAACCAGGATTTGCCCTCTACTTTTGAGTAATAGGAGCTCTAAGAAAAATCTTAGAACATAGCTCTTCTGTAGCCTTTGCAAGTTAAATAGGTGATAACTGCTTTTTAATTACTGTTGCTGGCAAGGCAGGACTTTCTCTTAAACCATGTCTTAAAAGAAATATGATAAGGAGTTTGTAAAGTTTTTAAGTTGCTGGGAAATTATTTTAGAGACACTAGTGGCAAGTAAATATTCTTAGTTTCATTTCTTATGCTGCATGGATCTCATTAATAGCTTCATGTTTGAACCATATCTTCATCACCACCTTGGTTTAGGGCTCATGTTTGGATCTTGCTGGCTCCAAGGTATCTGACAGCTTATAAATGCTTGATCACGGGGGATTATTCTTTGCCTTCAGCTGGAAGGAGTTGTATTTGGGGCTGTAGGTACGTGGGGAGGTCGATTCACCCTGAGCTGGGATCTCCATACATGGGTAGCCCTGGGAATGTCACACTTGCACGGTGGCAGGTACTGAAGGAACCACCAAGGGTTCATGGCTTCATCTCCTGCTGCTCACTGTCTCTGCCCTCCTTGTTGGCCAGTGGTCTGAAGCGAAGCTTTCTTGCTCAGAACAAAACTGTGCCTGAGGTCTCTGACAACACCACAACACTGTGGCCTTTGGTGGAATCGCTTCTCCTTTGCCTCCGTGGAAATGGGGAAACTTCCAAATTTCCTCCCACCACTCTGTATCTGACCCAGCAATACACAAAATTGTCTCCTCTCTGATCTGCTTTTCAATCACTGCCTGAATCTGGAAAGTAAGCGGTATGTACAGCAGAGCAGAAAATTATTTAGTAAACTAGCCAATTTCATCAGGATGAACTATGTGGTTAAAATAAATCGGATTTCAATAATTCACCAGTTATGCTGTGGAGAAAGATATAATAATAGTTAAAAAAAGTGTACCAGTGCCAAATGGATCAGAAGTTAATGGCTGATGTGTGGAATTCAAAGTCAACCAGGGTTTACTGCAGGGCTCTGCCTTTAAATGGACTCTGTTTTAAATAGCCTATGAGAAAGACAGAATCTCAGCGCTTTATTAGAATTATTTTGTGACTCAAATGCTTTCTCTGGTGACCCAAGAATCAAATTATAAACTGTGGAAATGAGTTTAAGGGGCATCATCATTAAAAAAAATAATCATGCAAGTTAGAAGAGAAGTAAACATCTGTCTTGAGAGAGGAGGATTTTGGAAAAGCTTGAAAACGAGGTAAAAGACAAGAGGGTAGAAAAATTTTAGGATGGAAAAAGAACTTAGAAATTCATTAATTCTGCTGGCTGAATAATAATCAGAAGTGTTTTGTCTAATATGTAATTAAATTAGATATCATTATCTGTTAAAACAGTTCAGCCAGCTCTAATAACCACGGAAACCTATCCTGAGTCCAGGTGTCAGCTCCCATACTCCCTGAGGTTTTCACAGCCTGGAGGATATTCTCTCATTTAATGATAGTATCCATAATAGCATTAAAGAGTATGAGGAGGCATATTCTCACTTTCTATATAATCTTCAACATGCACAGCAGCGCACTTGGGACCCACTGGCCGTGCCCTGCATTAGAGGAGTCATGCATGACTTGGGGAAGCCAAGTCAAGATCTCCTTTAGATTAAAAAATGTCATGCTCCTTGCTGCATGCGGAATCATAAGCTGGTGTAAGGATCCAGCACGAACCCAATATAAAGCACTAGTTTAAGTTCCATGTAAAGTTTTGCCTTCTTAATATATTAGCGGCTTTTGTGACTTGCTTGAAGTTCGTGTTGCTTTCTGGAGCGAGCCCGGGCTGGTTGCCTGCTTCACCTTCCATGTCTCTTCTGCATGCTTCTCTTTTAAACCATTTACCGGTTAAGTTATGTTTGCATAAACTGTATATGACTTGGAGCTATGTATCTGACTCCTGTCAGGGTCTTACAGCCTAATGGATAGCACGTGTGGACTTAAGAAGTGTTGGGTCCCGGTCAAGCCTTTTCCCCCCGCCGCGAACAAGTCACGGCACCGGGGACGGGGAGGTGATGACAGCAGCTCGCTTTCTGCAGGTGCTTGAGATCTCCAGGGGAAAAGCACTTTATTAAATGTGGGGTTTTACTGCAAAGCATTTCTTTCCAGGTACCTGCCTGTCTGTTGGAGGGTTGTAAAGTCAGAGCAGCTTCATCAGGGCTAAAATTCTTTGAAATACCTCTTTCTGCAGAAGTATATTTGAGCAGTACAAATAAGCCTTAGTTTATGAGATACCTGCCTGGTTATGAATTTAGCCACCATCCAGTCTTCCCAAGTGTCTCCAAGAGGCGTCAGTGCAAACACGTGAGACTTATTTACCTGTAGGGTTTTGCTAGAACAATGACAGAATGGAAAAACTGAATTCTGTTTTTCCGAGGCCTTGAAGCCAAAACACTGTCCTTTTCTGCGCCTAGTGCAGACTTTTAGAGAAAAAAAAAACAACACTGAACCTTGTTTTTGTCGTGGTGCTCCAGCCAATATGCAGCTGAAGTTTGATTTCCAGATACGGTATTTGAGGTTTGTTGTGAAGTGAGAAGGTCCAAAGCCAAGCCTGCTGGAGCTGCCAGTACTCTAGTTGGAGCGATGGCTCCAGTTTATAAAACTTTGCATATTATACCCTCACCGGGTTATCTTTCAGAGCTGAAAGAACAAAAGTCTAGCAGGGCACCTCTGGATGTGGGATGTGTGTTTATTGAGGAAAAAGGAGCCACTTTGGGTCTTTCTTGGGGAGAATGTGTTGAAATAGTTTCCTGTTCGATGCAGCTCTTATTTGGTGAGAACTTCCTTGCAAGTATAAACAGGCTCCTCGGGAAGCAACTGAGCTGAGGAGGAACCAGTATCAGTGTCAAAATAAGCATGCAAGAAAAAATAAAATAGGATTAAATATAACCATGTAATTAATCTCATGGCTGCATGGCCACTTAGTGGGAACAGTCTGGTAATGCTGGGAGCATCTCCCTGCTCCAGCCCCCGAACATAATCCTTTCTCATGGCCACCTCACACACATCCCCCTTGTATTATGGTCCCTTGTTTGCCAGTCAGGGAGCCTGTGGGAGATGTTCAGAGGTGGTGTGGGAGTTTCAGGTGCGCACACAAGGAGGAGGTTTATGCTGCCGATCATGTTGTCCAGGAACTTCGGTTTCTGGTGTTCCCCAGATCCTCTTCTGAAGACTAACTTTGTGCAGGGAATGGGACAAAAAAAGTGAACGTGAGGGGAGGAGGAGGATTTCCCTCTTGGTCACATTTTGCTGCCTGCTCTTTCGGCACCATTCATCAAAGTAGCCTGAAAATTGTGTCCTGGAGAAATAGCTTGATTGAATATTTAAATTTTAAACTTACCGTCGCTCTTATTTTTCCCCAGGTCAGCTACATATTGGGACTTTTAACCTTTAGATTGTGCCAATTGATCAAAATGCTCCTGTGAAGTTACTGAGACCTCTTTTTTTTTTTTTCTTTCAATTATGTCAAAATCTGCTCCTGGCTTGGGAGGAAGGTATGGGACCTTACCAAATGAAAGCTGAAACCACAGAAGAGCATTTGTTGTTCTTAATACCCCTTCTCTTTGGGTGCAATCAAAAAGCAAATTATTTTTCACCCCTTATAAAATGTTTGGTGTTTTTTTTTTT
The DNA here is from genome assembly GCF_964106895.1 of Numenius arquata. Lineage (NCBI taxonomy): Eukaryota > Metazoa > Chordata > Aves > Charadriiformes > Scolopacidae > Numenius > Numenius arquata. The sequence continues at coordinate 12,228,174 of NC_133616.1, read as the reverse complement.
TTTTTCCCATTTTACATAAACATTGTTGGGTAAGGGAATGAATCCCAAATATTAGGGGATGCAGGAATGGCTCCTGATTTCCATATATGTAAGCATTATGCCAGGGTGACTTGATTAACTGGAGAGGGGACTCATGGTTTATGACCATGTAAAAACAGAACTGGACCTGCAAGATGTGTTTTCAAGTATGGTCAGCTGCCACAGATTGGTCCATAAGAAAACATCACAGCTCCAAAAAACTAACACAATGCTAAGGACCAGTCATAAATCTCTGATCCAACAAGATGCAGGGATATCCTAGTGAAAAATCCAAAACGGATCAGAAATCCAAGAAAGATCCTGCCCATGGAGCCCATAAGCACGATGCCTGAGATCTGCAATCAGGGCCAGATGCTACCGATAGATGTTGTGGAGCCTGTAACAAAAAGACACTGGACCCGTCCAGCCCAAGCGAGAAGCCTTGCAGATTAAATTTGTATTAGTTGGAGCCTGTAGATTGCTTTAGCAAGCAAAATTGAGCCTGGGTGTTAAGATGATCTGGATCAAGAAATCCAAATTAGGTTTCCTCCTTAAAGAGAAACGAGCACGTTTTGGCATTGCTTTTCGTAACGGCTTTAGAAAGAAAATATTTGGAAACAGATGCAGTATGTTCCTGTATATTAAATCCAGTCTGTGAAATAAAACTACTCTCTCTGACTGCTCAGAACAGTCAGAAGACTCCTGGAACAAAATCCTCACTAAATCTCATGTATGTTTTAAGGGAGACTCTTGAAACATTAATAAGTGGCGAGCGGGTGGCACGTTCTGACACGCGCTGGGAAGTACGCGCAGATGAAACGCAGGATGGTTGGTGATGTTTAAAAAGCAAACAAGATCTGGGCTTCCACTTTGAATATCGTAAGGTAGGTAGCACAGCGTATTGCATTAATGGAGGCTATTCTAGCATAAAATGAAAGCCACATTTGGAACAATCTCTGCAGCCCTGGTTTAGGACACTGGGGAGAGTAATATAAAATAACTCCAGGGCGGAGCACAGGCTGCCGGAGGGGGCAGCCTCTGCTGTAACCTACATTATTTTTGTAGTTAAAGAGAAGGTGAAAATGTTGCTTTGATAGGAAATCCTAGTGAGCAGGCACATAAGGGCAGTGCGTTTGCCAGGGGGCAGTTAACCCCTGAACAGAGAGCTTGTGTAGCCCTATCCGCTCGGAAAGTCCGCCCCAGTGGGGTGCTGGCAGTGCAAGCAGTGCCCGAGCATCCCGCTGGCTGTTTGCAGAGGGGTACAACGCTCCATTCCCTTGGCTGCTCTGAAAAGGCACCATGCCAGAGCTTGCCTTCCTCCCCACGGAGGTGTGTTTAAGTGTCGCTGTGCTCCTGGCAGCCTTCACCGGCAGAGGGGCTGGCCTTGCTTCTCTGTCCCAGCCTCATCGTGCTGGGAGCCCTCACCAGCCTTCCTCTCCTCTGTCCCTTCCCCCTCTCGTCTTTGCCTTATCCCCCTCGTGCTTTTTCTGGGATGTGTGCTCATGTCCCATTCCATGTCACGCCTAAATCATCTCCAATACTGCTAGCAGGGAAAGACAGGGAGAGCACCCGGAGGCAACATCCTGGAGCTGATTGCCATCAACCTCCTGATAGTGTAGTTGATCTTTTGGCCAAATTAACCTTCTCCAGAAGATTTGGAAATCCCAGAATGGGGCATGGGCGGTATCACAGAATCACAGAATTGTAAGGGTTGGAAGGGACCTTTGGAGATCATCTAGTCCAACCCCTCTGCCAAAGCAGAGTCACCTAGAGCAGGCCGGACAGGAATGCATCCAGGTGTTTCTGAATACCTCCGGAGAAGGAGACTCCACAACCTCTCTGGGCAGCCTGTTCCAGTGCTCTGTTACCCTAAAAGTAAAGAACCTTTTCCTCACGTTGAGATGGAATTTCCCATGTTCCAGCTTGTGTCCATTGCCTCTTGTCCTGTGATCGGGCACCACTGAGAAGAGTTTGACCCCATCCTCTTGACACCCCACCCTTTATATATCTATGAGAATTGATAAGATCCCCTCTCTGTCTTCTCTTCTTCAGGCTAAACAGACCCAGGTCTCTCAGCCTGTCCTTGTAAGAGAAGTGTTCCAGTCTCTTGATCATCTTTGTAGCCCTTTGCTGTACCCTCTCCAGTAGTTCCCTGTCCTTCTTGAGCTGTGAGGCCCAGAACTGGACACAGTGCTCCAGATGTGGCCTCACCAGGGCAGCGTAGAGGGGCAAGGATGATCTCCCTCGACCTGCTGGCCATACTCTTTTGCATGCACCCCAGGAGACCATCGGCCTTCTTGGCCACAAGGGCACATTGCTGGCTCATGGTCAACTTGCTGTCCACCAGGACTCCCAGGTGCAGAGTCCAGAGAGGTGCATAGCGGGTGCAGAGCCCTCCCCACCTGCAGCAGAGCCTTGCTATCTCTAGCTAGAGGCTGGCGGGTCTTAAGTACATTTTTGTCCCCTATCTGTTGACCCTTTAGGTTTCTAATGAGATGTACATCGCGTTCTGTGTGTGCAGAGTCTTGCGGCTGGAAGATTCAGATCGCCGTTCCCGTGCAAAGGAAACAAACCCCGTCGATGGCTGCGTTCCCCGAGGCTGCTGAGCACCCTGTGCAATATTTTACACTCAGCAGAGCTCAGCGGAGCTAAAAATAGTTCTTGTTGTCAAAATATTTCTTGGTAGTAAAAAAGTCCTGAGGATACTTTGTGAAATGGTAACCTTTGGACCAAACAGGGTAAGGAAAATTCAGAACATAGTCTTCAACACTGAAAAAAAAAAAAAAAGAAAAAGAAAAAAGTTTGTCTTAATTGTGCAATACGGGAGAAAGGTTAAGAGCAGAGAAAACTGGCATCACCTTGGGGAGGGAAAGAATGGAATTTAAATAGAGATCTAAGGGTGAGTACATAATGTAAGATATTATATCTTTGTGAAGTATTTTTCCCTTGGTGCCTGAAAGATTACCTGGGAGAAAATGTCTGGCTCTGTGTAGTGGATGGAGGTCTTGATGGGAGTCTTTGAATTCAAAGCAGGATAAAACCTGGCCTTTCACTTTTTTTGTGTTTTTAAAGAGTGATGTAAATTCTAAATGTGGCCCCCAAGTTATAATTTCTAAAACCAAGCTTAGGTAAGTGTTTCCACCCTGGGAAAAAAAATGGAAAACTTAGTGATAACAAATTGTTTTGAGCAAATGCATGTTCCTGTGTAGAGTCTCAAACCTGGTCCATACACTGTAAAGAAGTGAACGTATTAAGTGAACAGAAATTAAACGGAGGACATCTCTAGAAGGTCCCTTCCAACTCCAACAATTCTGTGATTCCGTGACATTACCAAGAGAAAGGCAACAGTAAATAAGGATTGAGATGTGAAAGACAGCTTGATGATTTTTTCATTTTAATAACTGTAGCTGGTGTTAAATGTAGCAGATAAGGCAAATTGCTTTAAGACCATGTGTTTTCTAGGTTATTGCTTTCTGTTTTATTTCAGCAGACTAGTACATTTCCTTATATCTGTTTTCTGCTCTCCAATCTTGAGTTACTGCTTTGTATTTTGATGTTAAATACAGTATACTTAATGCCATGTAAATCCCCACTGTTGGGTACTAATTGATATTGTATTATTCTGGTAATACCTGAATTAGAGAACTACTGGGTGAGAAGGCTTTACCCCCTATAGATTTGTAATAACCTCTAAATAAATTCTATGAGCACATAAAGAAATTAAATAAAAAGTGAGCTCAAAAATATAAAATGTAGATACACTGCATCACAGTTTGGAGTTTTGTGGAATATTCTCTAAAAGTGGGAATTTTTTCATATATAATTGCATTTTAAAATGAGCAGCTTATAAATTAACTGCAAATGCCTAAAATCATCTCTAATATAGCTGCTTACTAAACATTATGACTGTTTGACAAACAGCTCCCTGCCCACAGAGCCAAACCTCTGGCTCATGGGGTATATTTGGAGGAACGTATTCCAGAAAAGGGCTTGTGGGGAGCAGTGGAAGAGGGTTATAAATACAATCAGTCTTACCTCATCCCCCTACAAGAAAACAAAAAAAAAACCCCACCCCAAACCAGTCCACTGGAGAGATTTTCTTAAAATTTCTGTTTTGAAACTAGTAAGCTTTCATATTTTAAACATTAGTTAGCCTTAATGTAGGAAGTTACAATGTAAGGTCTCTGGAACAAAGGCCCCATGTCTGTATTTTCATTACGAATTCTTGACAGTATTTTGAGTGCTATAAAAATAACAATAATGGATAAATTAATAGATTAACAAAATCGAAAGGTTCCGTTTCCCAGAAGCACTCAATACTGCTTCTTATGATTAACTTTCCATATTTTGGCTAAGAAACCCTGCCTTTAGTAGTAGGAGAAAACATCTATAGCCTGTGTAATTAAGGAGCACAGCTGAAGAGCTTGCTGACACACAGGGGCAAGACATCAGAACACCCCTCCCCACAAAAAAAAATCCCCGAAAAACATCTCATTCCCTATTATTTGTATGGCGGGAGGAATAAGCGAGTGTTTACAAATAATTCTAGTATAGCTCTTGCAAGGGCCTGTCTGCCTGCAATTTGCATATAAAACCCCACTAAAGATTAAGGGCTGGGGTGTTTCCAGCCAGACCCGGAGCTGTTTGGAATTTTTTTGGTCATTGGCATTTTTCTGTACGCCCCATGAACTGGTGGCGGGTTTGCAGCCAGCAGGAAAGGACGAGGGTGTGACTCTGAGCCGAGCCCTGGGTGGCTCTGGGGGGATGCTGGCTGTGGGCTGTGGTATTCGGCTCTCCAGGGCTGTTTATAGTAGTTGTGTGTTGGAGCTATTAAACTTGCTTTTTTTTTTTTTTTAAATAATTACTTTTGTTGGGCTTGCGTGGAGCAGGAATGGTAAGGGAAAAGTTTTCTCTGCGGCATTCGTCTCATAGTGTAATAGCGTGTGATGCAGAAACGGGGCTTTTATGGAAGTGATGTTTGCGGGGGCTTAGGGAACGGGATGGCCTGAATGCACTGAATTGCCCGAGGAAACTGTGGGGACATCCACAGGGAGGTCAGGGAAGGGACCGTTGTATTTACACTGGCATGGCTGGGTGCAGAATGCACCTTTTTTTTTTAGTCCTTGGCTTCGCCTTGGCGCGCTGGACTCCTGTGCACTGTTAACCTCCTTTTGTGTCATTTTTGTGGTTTCTGGCGGAGTTCTGAAGTTGGCTGTTTTCTTTTAGGAAAAAATGGAACATCGTATTGTTGTTTTGGGTTGTATGCGGTCCTGGATGTAGATGCTTATTGTGTTTTCAGAGGAATTCCATTTAAATCTGTATATTCATTTTGCTGCCCATCAGATCCACAAAAGTCTTGGATCCTGGGAACACGTACCATGTAATTGACTTAATCTGTGTGTGCTGTGTGTCAGGGGTGTCAGACATCTGGTGCCCAGGACGCAGCAGTGTTGGGAGAATGTAAATGACTGTCTGCTGTAAAGAACAAATGTTTCCAGTGCTTCCAGCTTCTGAAGGTAACGTTTGGGATAAGGCTTAGATGCGGTGCTGTTTTTCGGTACTCGGGAAGAGACCCAGCACTTACGAACTCTCCTCAGTTGCTTCCTCGAAGTGTTAACGTCTAATACTAACACATTAGTGGAGCTGATTTCAGTGACATTTAGTTTGTACGAGTGTGGCTCTGAGGTGATTCATGTTGGTTGCTGGTTTTCTAAATGTGAATTAAGAATTTCCATCTGCAAAGAAGGTGATGAGTGGAGAACCAAAAATAACGGCAGTCCCAAAACCACCACGTAGCGTTTTTCCTATGCAGTGGCACGGGATGCAACTGCAACTGTGTTAGCTGAGTACTAAACTGTTTTTTCTACAGCCGCCTTTTGGATGCAACCTGAAATACTTTCACTAATCCATGGTTTCTCCATCCTTAATTTTCTCCATCCTTGATTTTCTTCATCCTTGATTTTTTCCCCCTAAATTCAAGCTAGAAAGGAATTTGATGCCCTGTTCTGTGGGACAGTAGAAGGTGGTTTGGTCTAAGTAGTTCTCCTTGTTGTTTGTATATGTAGGGGGTGTTTTCTTTTGGATAGACTTGCTCTACGTGTTTATAAATCAATGCTTGATCTGTGAAAACCATATGACTCAAATCCTGTTTTGGCTTATATCACCACAGATTACTTTGAAATGCACAGCTGTTGTGTGTATAAAATATCTAATTGCTATCAATATTCTCCAAAATAAGAGCTGAGAATATTCAGGGCCAAATCCCCCAAAGCTTCAATGGGATGTTGGCTCCTAAATAGGCCTAGAAAAGCCCTGCTCAGCTGTCACTGAGCGGGATGGTGCCCAGCAGCTTTGGACATTCCCGATGCCCAAGAGCCTGTTTCTGTGCTCTCCTCCAGGGCACTTCGGGGTTGCCTGGGCCTGAGCCGCTCATCTGTCTCCTTGTCCCACAGGGACCCCCACGCCGTTTCTCTGCCCACCGTGCCTCCTCAGGCCAGCTGGGAGGAGAAACCACCTTCTCACACCCTCTGGCTGCTTCTTTCAAGATTTTACCAGGCAGGACTTTTGCATTTTACTTTGCAATTGAGTAGGAAGTCAGGTCATATTTTGTGGCCCATAGGATAAACATTTCATGGAGCATTCTGGACTTCCAGTACCGTAGGAGACTCTGCAGGATAAACCCCTGTGGTCTCTTTTCTGTTTATGAGTGTAGCCTAAATAGTTAGGGAGACAAAAGGAGGCATCCCAGGGTGTGATTCCTGCTCCAAAACTCTTTTGTATTATAATAATAACCAGGTTGTGGACACAACACAAACCAGCTTTTAGGGCAGGGACTCAGGACAACCTCTCCTCCCATGTGAATGTCCTGAATTTTGGATTCTCTTTTACACAGAGGACTATAGTTAAAAGACGAGGTGACAGGGCTTAGGCAGGAGCGGTCTTGAGGCTACTTATTTTCCTAGGAAAATAGTGCTAGGGAAATGCTGCCGGTGCACATTTCATGTGCAGGGGGTTCTGAACTTGCTGTCCATATCCCGGATGAACTCCCCAGCCCCTGTGCTGCCATCACACCCCTGTGCTCAAAATCTCATCGCCGCTTTCTAAATGAAGGGGCTTATGAGGTTTTTTTTTTGTATGTGTGTGGGTTTTGTTTTTTTTTTTTCTTTCCTTTTTCTTTCTCAGGAGATGTCAGGCCATGAATCACAGTTGGAAGGGAGGCATTTCCTGGTTAGCAGTGTTGAGCCCCAGAAAGAGGCACATCCCAAGGAGTGAAGGCTTCCCTTCGGGTTCGCTCTCGCTATGTTAACTCTTGGCGTGCTCAGTTTTGGCACCTACCTGTGCTGGCTGGGAGCTGAGGCAAGGACACTGGGCTGTGCATTTTGCTCCAAGGAGCAAAGCTCAGAGGCTTCTGCCTCCCTCTGAACTGCTCGAAGGCTGAAAATCATGCGAAGATCCTGAAAAACGGGAGGGACGGCGGTTCTTCCTGTGTAGGGTAGTACTATTCGTGAGAGCCAGGACTCCTGTGAGCAAAGCCAAGCTGTTGAGAGATTAAGAGACTGTCTGAATACAGCATGGGACTCAGTGGAAGAGTTTCATCCTTGTCTATCTTGATTACAGCCTGATCTGCTCACTCCTTGGGCAAATATAGTATTTTTTTTTATTTTTTTTTAATACCGTAACAGCAAGGGTTTTTTTCCCTGGTGTAAGGCCAGAGCTTCTGTCGTCAAAAGACGACTGTGACCACGGTTGTATAGTTGAGACTCCAGACGTGAAAAATGCAATATTGGTTATAACCTGGCTGCTGTCAGGACTGCCGGGAGCTGGCTGCCACACACCTGAAAAATGGCCGTGAGATGTTAAATGACAGCCTGTGATAAAGACACTTGGCTTTGGCACATCAGAAGAAAACAGCCCCTGGTTCTCGTGCGGGAGGCGCCACTGGGGGTTTTCATTGGGGTGCCCCGAGTGGAAACATTTTCCAAGGGGGGAAAAGTACACGGGATGGCCTTCACCGGGAGAAAGGTTTGGATGGAGCAAGCGCGTGGGAGGGAAAAACACCTTGTAGGGTCCCCCAAGGCAGAGCCGGGCAGCTCCGGGGAGAGGGTGGGCACCGGGACGGGGGACGCAGCCGGGGGTCCGGGGCTGGCACTGGGCACCGCCTTGGAGGGCGGGGGGAGGACGGGACACACGACATTCCGGTGATACCGCGGGCTCTGCGCTCCTGCGGGACGCCGGGCGCCCCGGGGGTTGCGTTCCGTGCGGGTCCCGCTGCGCGGCGGTGCGCGGGGCGGGGCGGGGCGGCGGCGCGGGGCCGTGCGTGGCCGCCTGCAGCCGCGCCCCGCGCCCGGGAGGCGGCGGCGCCGCCGAAGGTGCCTCCCCGCCGCCGCCGCCGGCGGCAGCAGCAGCAGCAGCAGCGGCAGAGGCGGCAGCAGCCTCCGCCGGCGCGCAGCGGCTCCGCGTCTCGGTGCCGGCAGGTGATTAAGCGGATGAGCGGGCTGCGGGCGGGGATCAGCCGCGGCCGCCGGCTGCTGCCGGGAGGCTGAGCCCGGCGGAGGAGGGACGGGAGGCGCGGAGAGGTGCGCGGGGCGCGGAGCCGCAAGTTGTGTCGGCGGCCGGAGCGGGTCGGGTGCGCGGGGGACCCCGCGGGGAATGGGGGGGGACACACGACACACCGCGGTGCGGCTGCCGGGCGGCCCCGGGGGGGGGGGTGTGGGGTGCCGGTGGCGGGGGTGCCCCGCGGGAGCCACTGCAGCGGCGTGTGCGGGGCTGCGCGGGGTGCGGGGACCCGCCTCCCCAACCCTGTTTAGGGTCTCCTGGCTCGGGGCTGGGCAGAAACTTTCGGTTACGGTCTGGCGTGAGGACAGGGTCCACCCGTGGGGACAGGGCTGGGTCCGAAACCACCGAGCAGCTCGTTTGGGGAAAACCTCCACAACTCCGGTCACAAAATGCTTTCCTGGAGGACACATGAATACCAGATTTTTAAAATGAAAGCGCTGCTGAAAGCCTTGCAGAGGAGCTTCGCTTGGCAAGCTCCCGTACTGAAGGCTTTTAATAAAGAAAATATATTGTCCCCCAACTGCATGCAAAAAATAGAGCTGAATTATCACTTCCTAAATCATGATTTCTGGCTTGCAGTTAGAAGAGCTTTTGGTGGCGTTCAAGTGCCACAGCCATCATGTTCTCTAAATATCTCCTAATCCTCAAGCAAACAAAAGTCTGTTGATGTTTAGTGGGTTTTGTACATGTAGGGCATAGGCGTACTTCATTCTTACTTCATATTTACTTTATGTCGATACAAATTCAATGCTTCTGCTCAGCCCTGCATTTTGGCAGGGTCCTCTCTTGCAGCGGAACTGGGGGGACCTTCTAAATGAAGCTAACAAGTAAAATATGCTTTGAAATGGAGTGCAGATGGGAAGCGTCTTAAGTATTGTGTTGCACAACAGTGCGCTCTCTGTGTGTGCCATTCAGCCCACAAAACTCTGGGTTTTATGAATGCGTCCACAGGCTGAGCTGGACCCTGCGCTGGTCAGAAATACCATGCATTAGTGTCCGGAACAGCAGCAGTTCTGATGAGAAAGGTTAATTCATCTCTCTCCTGACAGTACTTCTAATGCCTGACACCTCGGCTCAGCACCTTTGTTAGAAACGTGTATGTGCCCTAAGCTTTTAATTCCAAAACATTCTCAAATTGTTGAATAAGAAGAGTAACTGGTGTTTGCTGGCTCAGGTGGGTGGTGGTTTAACTTTTCTAGGGCTGTTTTGTGAGTTATGCAGCTGTCTCTTGCATCCTAAAGCATTATAGTGGATTGCCATTTCATACTGATTGATAGTAGCACCCTCGACAGTGGAAACCCAGTTCCTTTACCCCACATCCCACCCTTTCTTCAGGGCAGGGACTGTCTCTTTGGCTCCATCTCCTGGCTCAAAGAGGGGATCCCCCTGCATGGAGGGATTACGGAGGGATGGGACACCTCCGGGTGGTATTGATGAGATGGGCAAGATGGTGATGAAAGCTTCTTCTTGTAGTTGAACTGTAATCTTGGGGTCTGGGACCTGCAGCTTCCAACTGGAGTGGGAATGAGGTCTTTGCTTTTTTCATGGGAAGAGAGCATGTGTCTTACGTTACTTTTTCTCATGTCCTGGAAAGACTTTTGACGTAGTGACTAAATATTATCATGGTATTTAGAAAATCGTAATTTAGTATTTCATTCCTCGCATGGATCTGCTGGAAGGGTTAGTCATCTTGCCTGATACATCTCTCTGCGTGATCTTTCGGTGGAAATGTGTTAATGATACAATCCTTTATGTCATGATTTTTCTGCATGGTCAGGAAAGTGTGTTGCCTTCAAATTATTAATTCACTTGAAATAGAGAACCTGTGGCAGTATGGAAGGATCTTGCTGTGATTTAGCAGATGTATGACTGTGCGTGGAGCAGAGGGAATCCCGTTCTGCAAGCACAGCAAGATCCTTCCTTTGTGGAGGATCTCCTGTGTGCCCTATTTTTGGTGGAGAAAAACTTTCTTCAGGTGCAAAAGACAGGAGGAAAAGCGCCTTAACCAGACTGTATAACCAGGGTACCTGTCCTCCTCGTGATAGCCAGACTTCTCCATCTACCCACCGTACCCCAGGGTGAAGGCAGAAGGTGGCAGGTTTTGTTCTGACATTGATCGTCAGCCCTTGAGATGCTGTTGGAAGGAGCAGAGCAATAAGATGTAACGCTCTGAAAGTGGCAGGTATGTGAAATTGCAAAGATTTCTTTTGCTTCTCTATAGATGTCCTGTGTATTCCAGAAAATGCCAAATAGGCCTTTATATGTCACTGCCATTTAATGCTTCATTATTATTGTTTATGTTAAATTATGTGGGATTAGGATAAGAACTGACAAAGACAGCTTTGTGTGGTGTTGGTACTAGTTATTTATTTTTGTTTATTATTTGTTTATTATTTTGTTTATTATTTCTTTAAATCCCAAAGAATGGAAATGCCACAGATCTTTCCATCCCAAGGGGTGGGTCTGGAGCTCGGTCGTAGTGGATGCAGCTCTCCTCAAGGGCACTAGTTTTTTTCTCCCTAGTGTACAGCTTCCCTTGTTTGCATGCAGTGATGTTCCTCCTTACACACACAGTCTGGCAGTGGGGGAGTCCCTGGGAAGAGTACAGCCTTTGGTGAGCTGTGGTGGCCCAGGGCTTCTCTCCGGTCATCCGGAACCTCTCCCTTGAGGCTGAACATTGATGAGTCTCTGAAAGCATGTTATGTCCACAGAGTCCACTGTAGAGGGGAAAAAAGATGCTTCTGAGCAGATTTGCTCTGTATATCTTCTGAAGTCTGCGCCTAGCTCTTTACCATGCTTTGTGCTTGCTATGACCACAGGGCCACCACCACCAGCCCTCCGAGGCTGAGCTGAATTATTTTCCGACTTAGGTATCACCAAGAGACGCATCAGCTGCAAGAGATTCCAGCTGCAGAATGTGTGTGCGCGGCGTGTCTTTTTCAGATGTTATTTTCTTAATAAAATTGGTCGTTTGGCGTGAAGAGTTGTTGGCTGATTTTGGGTGTTGGGCTTTTTTTGCTCCCTCCTCCTTCTAGCCCTGGGATACAACAGTCAAGTTGTGTTCTCTTTGGCTTGTTTTGGAAGTTAATTTAAGGTACCGTCCACAGTCCTGGTAGAGCTGTGATTGCGGAGGACTTGAGGCGGTAGCCTGTTTGACACGTGTGGGTAGAAATGGGTGCTTTTGTGGGTACTGTGTGTTCGCGAAGGACAGGAGAAAGGCAGCAGCCCTTGAAGGGGCTTCCTTCACAGGATTTAACTGGGGAGCTGCCTACAGCCAGCTTCTTGAAAATCCTGGCTGCAAGGACTCTAGTGAAATTCAGCTCATCTCAGTATGCCCTGACTTCTTCATACACAAACCCATGCATACCCTGTCACTGTAGGCTGAGGCACATTTCTTCAGAGTCCTGTCACTTTTCTTCTTCCCTGTCCTTCCTCCTTCTCCTCCTCCTCCTCCTCCAGACCTTGCCTCGCGATTGCTGTCGTTCTGGCCAAGAGTTTTGGTTTGCAGCTGTCCCGGTTTGAAGTAAAACAGAACCAATTTTCTGTTCTGTAACTTTACATCCTAGCTGGGCCTCCTCTAACTCTCTGAAATTAACGGCATATTGTGGAGAAAACTGCTCGTTCTCAGAATGATAAGCCCAATGTTTGTGCTCCATGCCAAGGGATGGTGAGCAGGGAGGCCCTTGCTTATACTTATTGCTGTAACAACCAAGGTCAGCCAATTTCGTTATTTGCCCCCTTAGAGGGTCGGAAACGGAAAAAACGTAGAGGGGTCACATTGGTGGGGAGGAGCGGACAGGACAGGTGACCCAAACCTGACCAACTGGGGTATTCCATCCCATCTGCCCCATGCTCAGTATAAAAGCTGAGGGATCAAAGGGTCAGCCCCTTCCTGCAATGGCCGACGTCCAGAGAGGACTCTGTCTGTTCATCTGCCTTTGATCCCGATCCGTGTGTTCCTGACTCCAGAGCTGGAATCCAGTTCCCATTCGTCACTGAGTCCAGTCTGGGACTTCCCCAGTGCCTGCTGGTGACGTGACTGTCATCCTGGGAGCTTGATGCGGTTTTGTATATATTGTATCTATTTCATTATTTTCTTCTTTATTTTTATTTTAATATTAATTCTTCATTAAAGTGGTTTAGTTCATTCTGAACTTCTGAATCTCCTTATCTCTTTCTCCTCCTCTCTCCTCTTTTAGAGGGGGGAAGGGGGGGGGAAGGGCCATCTGTCGGTCCGGTTTTGGTAAACTCGGCCGAAACCACGACAGCAGCGGAGCCTGCGAGGTGGTGCTCAACCTGCGGAGCAGGATTCGGTACCGCTGCTCTACCTGATGGACGGGAAGTGTTTTGCTCGTCGTAGGAATGCCGTCGCTTCTGGAGTAAATGCGCTCAGTGTTTCGCTGGGCTAAAGACTTGTAACAGCCCACGACTGCTGATGAGGAATAGTAGTACATTCAGTTAAAATACACGGTGGAATTCCATTGTTGCAATCCAAAATGCAGTAACTGAGCGAGAGCTTAACCCAGGACTCAGCGAAAATGTTCCCATTTCCGCAGAGCGCTCTGTGAATGTTGAGAGTGATCAGCGACTGAAGTCACTTGTCACTTGAACCAAAAGCTGGCACAGGTCCTGGTCGGTTTTCCAGAGTCGTAGGAAACTGGGGTGCGTGGAAACACTTTAGCTTTGGGACCCAGCCTTGGTCTGTCTGGTGTCTTGGAGGTGCATCTCCAGGGCTGCTGGTTGTGGGAAGGTGGTTGTAGTGCTTTGGGTTGTCTCAGTGCGGAGCCAGCTCAGGTCAAGCAGATCCATAGGAGAATGTGTCTCTGCTGCTCCTAGGCCATCCCGGGATGCAGCGTGGCTGTGTTTGCTGAGCCCTGTGCTGGAGTGTGATGGCTTTTGGACATGCCATGCCCATGCCATGTTTTAACAGTTCGTATACAATTTTTCTCCTGACAAAGGGTGATGGACTAAATCTAATTTTAGGCAAATCTAATGTAAATCTGAAAAAGTAAGTTGAACACTGCAAAGGGAAGGCTATTTGCGTAGCTGCCAGCATTGCTTTCTGGAGATTTAGATTCACATTGGCATGGTCCACTTGGTTTGCCCCACATCATCTCAGGTGCTTCCTACAGCATGGAGAAGCTCTTGGCTCCAGATAAATTCTGCTGGAGCTGAAGATTTGCAGTAACTTGCCGAATTTTGACCTTTTGTCTCAAGAAACCGTGGCGTGGCTTCCTAGTCGTATTGTGAGTACGTACAGAATAGAGAGGGAATGTATCCGTAAATCCCTGCAGCTGCTGGTGCACCGGGAGAGCAGCAGGGCAGCAGCGATGTTGCTGACACAGGAGTCGTGGAGAGGAGCAGGAATCTCACCCTACTGAACAGGAAGGAAACACATTTTCAAGTTCTTGTCCATAATCCAGGATTGTCAGGAATGCCTTGGTGGGGTCAAACTTCTGCGCTGGTTGTTCACAGAGGATCTTGCAGACCGAGGAAGGCATAACAGTACCAGGCAGAGGATCTTTGTCCTACGTCTTTGAACACTGACCTTCCTCTTCTGGGGACAGGATGTTTTGTGAGGTGGACTGATCCAGTTACAGCTCTTGTGCTCTTCTAGGCCAAAGCTGAAAGAGCAGAGGGGAGGAGGATGCAGCAGCTGAAGCAAAAAGTTACGGAGATCTTTAAACGCACTGACATGTAGGAGACAGCTTTTAAAAGAGCTGTTTAAAATATGAATGAACACGAGATGTAAATGACTTGCTAAGAGGACAGCTTTCAGAGATGAAATAACCATAGGGGACTGCTTGGCTTTTATTGGATATGCATCCAACTGGCTGAAGTTTCTGGCCCTTGCCCAGATTCCTTAATGTGGAAGTATTTATTGAAAGTGACTTCTTGATTCCCTGGGTCTTGACCAGCGACGTAGGGGTAAGGGTGATTTGCTGAGCTGATACTCATGCCTTTTTGGGTTTGGACACAGAGCTGGTTTGTTTGTTGACTGCTTCTGGTGAAGTGGTATCTCCGGTGTAAATTCTCTCTTGCTTGGTTGATGATGAGCCAACTGATAAGAAGCTGGGGAAAGTTGCTGTCTTCAGTAAAGGGAAGTTATTTCTTGTAGGTCTCCTGGGAGGACAGCTGTGAAGGATGTAGACATGCTTTCTGCATGAAGTCACCTCAGTTTTTTCATGTTGTTCATGAAATAAGGGTGAAAAAAGTGAAATGGATTTGGTAGGAACCACCAGGCACCACCTGCCTAACAAGACCCAACAGTGGTGCGAGAGGTCTTGAAGACTTAGAACTGTGCCGCCTTTATGAATTCCATGTGCTGGCATCTGGATGGCCGAGTAGGGAAGAAAGAATGAGAAGGGGCTTATGGGCGGGGTGGAGAAATGCTTCTCTAGGGAGGTAGACACATCTGTGAGGAGCAGCAAAGGAAAAACTCAGTGACATGCCTGCTGGAAGGGGAAGTGAGCTGAGGTAGGTGGGATTGCAACTTGCAGAGAAAGCACGTGTGTGTCCATGCAGCAGGGTCTTTTGGCTGCTTGAGGTGTTGCTGGGCTCTTTCAAGGGAACTCAGAAGTTATGGGCCTTCAGAGGGACACCTCTCTTCAGGCTGCTCTTTGCAGCTGGACTTAGATGAAATTATTTGTGATTTACACCAGTCTACAGGAATGTGGCTGTTCTCTCCTAGCTGTAGGCTCTGTTTTAAACTTTGGATAAAGGCAGATAGTGTCTCATGTCCAGCTGTTGCAATCCTTTTAAAGTGTTGCTTTCACTTAAAAACTGTGAAGCGCCTTCCAGTGCAGCTTCTAAAGCAGAAGTTTAGACCAGCCAAGATGGTTTCTGAAGTTATCCTCCAGGGAAGAAACTTCTAAAGGAGCCGCTGCTCAGCCACGGTACTTGAGCAGCCTTCCGGAAACAGCTGTGAGGGATGCAGAAAGCTCAACTGGAATCTGGTTCATGGCTGAAAAGTTAGCTTTGCCATTAAAACTAAAATTTAAGAGAGTCCAGCTGCCTGCAAAGTGCAGCAGCTGGCTGAGCAGCCAGGGCACTCCTGGAGGAGCAGGGAGAAATACGTTTTATATTGTCTTCCATGAGCTCAGCTGCTCTTTAAAAACAAACACGAAATTGGCCGAAGGCCGTTGTTTGTGTTGTAGGTGAATTGCAAGAGAGCACTTGGGGGACATGGGGGCACATGGTGGTAGTTTTAAGGACACTTCATAGAACTGCTTATAATTTGATGCAGATCTCAAAAGCTGTAATAAAAGAGCAGTTTCCACTGTGGGATCCCATTGCTTAGCAAAGCCTCCTGCCAGTGCTTAGTTAAGGGTTTGAAATCATTGTCTTAGGTGTTGCAGTGAAGACTTTCTGAATTCTACCTAACGAAGGGGATGTTGGACGTACTAGTCCCAAAGTTGCAGCAAAGTGAAAGCAACGGGTCATGGTGAAAGAATAGAGGGGAAACTGAGCATATGTATTTCTATAAACTTTTGACTAATGACTCCCTTTCTTCTCACGACTAGAGAGTTTAATTCTCACCTAATGACCTAAAAATACTATACATTTTATTGTAAGGTTTGAGTAGAATAACCGGAACCACAAAAAATGTATAGGTGAAGCCCCCTTGTGGGCAAAGTAATTGATGGGCAGACAAGAAAACCTGGAATGAGGTGATAGCGGCGTTTGTGGCTTTCCTAGATCTAAGGTGTCAGTAGGATGGTGGATTCATGGAAGAAAAGCTCGTAGGGGTAGTCCTCCTTCCTTGGCGATGTACTATATTAGCAGCAGTTGTGCATGGAAGTAATTTGGAGCCTACTTTTTATTTATCCTGTTACACAAGCATTTTAAGCCTTTGCTGCCGAGATGGTACAGAAGGCATAAACATCCGTAGGTCTCTTCTGCAACATCTGGGAAGGCATTTGAATATGAATACCCGAGTGAAATGGGTTTGTGTTGTGTGGCTTTCCGGGCACCTTCTTGTGCCTCATCCCCCTTGTGATGCAGCACTCTCGCACCCGTCTCACGCTCGCTCCGCCGTCTGCAGAAACACTGCCTGGAAGGGTCGTGTCAAAAGCATCAGTCATGGGTTTTTATAGTGATTGACATTAATTAGCCTCTGTCTTTTCCTTCTCTCCCCCCATTCCCCTTTTTAACTTCATGTTTTTCCTTTGAAACGGAGATTAATTTGGAGTAGCAAGATTGTAAACTGCCCTCATTTGAACCTGCCCGCACTGCTGATTTTATTGGGCAATGTTGGGGAATAGTGGGGTAATTCAGCCATGAGAGCGAATAGCTTGCTGTCACAGCGATGGTTTCTAAAGCCTTCAGCTGTAACCATCTCATCTCTTCCCTCCGAAGCATCAACCTTCTCCTTTCCCTTAGCCATGTTCTCCTTCGGCCCCCAGTCATTTCGTAGGTGAACTGTTGGTGTCTTCACCAGCCTGCCTTCATCGTCTTCCGTGGACTTGTTTTGGGCGTAACCTCAAGTTTTCTGGGGAAAAGTCATCCCCTTTTCACTGTGCAGTGACTTGGGAAGCCCATCCTTATCCAAAGTAGCTTTTACTCTGTATCAGTAGCGTGTGTCTGGGCTCTCCATACGCTTAAGCACCACGTCCTGCTGGTGTCAGCACAAGACCTGGTGGCAGGTGAGGGAAGTTCTGGGAGGTTCTGGGGTAATGGGGCAGCTCCTGCACCTTGGTTGGTGGGCTCCTTGGGCTGTATATGGTGAGGAGATGTGTTGTTGAGACCAGCGTTTGGCTTCCTGCATGGTTGGCCTTGTTCTGGGCCATCTCAGGCAACCATGCTGTAGATTTTTGTGCACTGACCAATCACCCTCCTGCCTAATTTTTCCTTTTGCCAAGCTGTGCTGAAACAGTATTATTTTGGTGGATATGTCTCCTTTCAAGCTCCAGCCTATATCTCTTTATGGCTTTTTACATACTCCTGTATCTTTCCTTTTCCCCTCCAAAGAGAGCCTTCGTTTTGCTGCTTCAGTAGCAAAGCCAACGTCTTTTTGTCTCATGAGAGGGGTCATCCTGCTAACCTTTTCTTGCACTAGTCCAGTTTCACTTAACCTTTCTTGAACCCAATAACCTGAAATTGCACATTGTTCTAGCTGAGACCTTACTGGTGCCTTGTATATTTTCCCCTTCCTCACTGCGACCTGGGGCAACATCTGGCTTTTTTACACTCTTGCCATGAGCCACTAAACCCCTGAAGTCTTTCTCCTTCTATATCACTTCCAACTGTTGAGCTCCCAAGCTGCAGAACACATTTCTTTAATCCCATAGTGCATGACTGCGCTTGGCGTTGTTGTAAGCTGTACCTCCTGTCAGTTGTTTTAGTCCTCAAATGTTCTGCATGAACTCCTGCCCATCCTCTGAGTTGACAGACTTTCCCAGCTATCTGTTGTCTGCAGATTTCATCCGCGCTCCCTTACTTTCCCTACCAAGGGAATTAGCGGAATTGCTAGATAAGACTCTCCCAAGGCAGATCGTTTAGGAAATCTGTTTATAGTTTGTCTTTCTCACCAGAATTTCAACATCTGCGCAAGCTGCTCTTCTTCTCTGCTTTCGGGAGGTGGGGCTTGGTTTGGCTCTAACGTCTGTCCTAAATAGTAAACAGGATGGATGGGGAGCTGGGCTGGTGGGTGATCCGCAGGCAGGCAAGCGCTGCATGTGCGAGGTGTTGGCAACAAGCGTGCATGTGTCAGAGCCATGATGTTAAGTATTTCCTCTTGGAGGGTGAAAAATGGCTTTTTGTTCTGGCCTGTTATTATCAACACTTAACAGTTCCTGGAGAAGGTTTCTGTTCATCTAAAAAAAAAAAAAAAAAAAGGAAAAATTATAGATACGTGAAACCAGTGATTTGAACATAAAGTGAGGATGGCATTTTTAATTTATACTCATATTAGCTGGAGGAATGACCGGAGCTGAAAATTATCAATTCTGTCAGCTCTAAGCATTGAAGGCATTACTGAAATAGTATTTTCACAGTCCCACTTACCTGAGCGTGTTATCTGGCAGAAACGGTCTTGAAAACCTTCAGTTGTGTCCTCCTCTATAGCTAGTGCCAAAAGACCAGAAGAGATCATCTCTGTGGGCCTTGTCCAAGCCCAGTTCCAGTTGGGAGAGGAGTACCGTGGTCTCCCACAGCTTTGAGCAAGCAGTGCAGCCCTTCCTAAAAACAGCAAATACAGCAAGTGGGTCATTAAAAAAAAAAAAAAAAAAAAAAAAAAAAGGGCTAAATTTTGAAGCATACATCATATATGCCTAAAATGGTCAATAATCTGAATTATTAATGGAGAACGTGACAGATCTAGGGCATTAGCTTTATATGTTTCATGAACACACATCTGTATATCAGAGAGAGAAGGCTGTACTTGAATGATGGTCTGGTCACTAAGCAGCCTTTGAGGGAGTTGAAGTATTACAAATCCACTTTTAACTGCTATATTTCCTTTGTGCAGTAGCTTTAAAGCTCACCTGGAGAATTCTAGCAGGTAAAATGAGCAAACAAGCCATTCCTGATGGCTCGGTGGGGGACTCAGTGGCATCTGCACGATGTTCAGTTCAGGCAGCGAGAGTCCAGACTATGCTGGTTTGAAAATCAACAGCATTTGCTGTCCAGCCACAAAAATCCACATGTGACAATTTGCTGTCTGTGTGCGTACTTGAAGAGACAATTTAGAGTTTTGTCCTTGCATTAATATGTGGAGGAGGAGCCTGTATTTAACTGATCTTTTTCTGTTAAAGAATCATCTAAAGGTAGGGGGGGGGTTTAATATTTTTTTTTTTTTTTAATGCCTGACATCTGCTCCCTGCTGCTGATCTGCTCGGCTTTGCTCATCAGAATGCCAACACTGCGTTCACAGAATCTCTGTTAAAGTCGTGGAAAAGCCATATTATTGCGTCATTGCTTTTTAATCACTTGTCTATCGTCTTACAGTGTATGGTTTTCTTTATTTTTTTTTTTTTACTGGCTCTTGGTTCGGTAGAGGCTGGTCCATTTAAGTTGCACGGTGGAAGGTTTTTATCACTTAGTTAAAAACGTTTTCTGCCTGAAGTCCAATTATTTTCCCAGCAAGGTGTGGAAAGCCCCAGTTCTCAACAAGGGTTATTTAAGGCAACGCTCGTGCTTTGGGTGGCCAGCGTAAGAGGCTTTGAGCCACAGCCTCAGATCTGCTGAACTGTGAAGCTCGTGCAAAAAAATCCTTCCCAAGCAGCCAGCCAGTTTCTGTCCTGCCGCCTGGATGCAGCTGGGGTGTAAATGGCGATGGGAAGAGGAAAGGCTGGGTGGGGATGACTGCACCAGCCTGTGTGGGACCTCTGGCATTGTCCTTGTTTTCGGTTCTGGTGCTTTCTCCTATCCGTAGGAGCAGGTTTTCGAGACCTCGCTACCACAGCTGTGGCCTTGCGTGGGTTGCGTAGCTGCATACCAGCCCGGGAATGTTGAACGGAGTTATAATGGATTCTTATTTTGACCCCGTGATTTAAAACAAACCCTCTAACATGTGGTTGTGGCTCGCGTGTTGTCACTTCACAGCACTTGCAGTTTCAAAACAGACGGCTGAAATCGCAGTGGTTTCTAAGAGCACTCTTGCTCGCTCCCCGGAGTCTTCCTCCCCCCGGCATGGCTCCCTTCCCTGCTGCCTCCAGCCCTGCAGGGACCCGGCCAGTCCCTCTCTTCCCCGGAGCCTCCGACAGGGAGCTGCTGCTGGAGCATCGGATATTGCAAGCTTTTGCATCACTGGAAGTGATTTTCCCGCGCCTTTTATCCCGTGCCCGGGTGAGGTGGACGGCCCCCTCTCGTAGCACACGAGGAAGAGCCGGCGAAGCTGAAGATGAGCAGCGGAAACATTGAATTTGTCTTATCGTGCTAAGATTTATAGTGTTTGCTGTCTTGTGCCTTAGCCTCATTTAAAGTACACACTTAGGCATGGCTTGTTGATATAAAGCATGCCAAGTCCCCGTCGCTGAATTTACGGGTGAGACATGGGGCCAAAGTCCTGCCTTAGCTCCCGCATAGGATTTTCCTTTAATAAGGATGGTGGAGCAATGGCTTATCAGGACTTTGGGGCCAGATCCTCTCCTAGAATAAATAAAGCTAAGCTCATTTACAGCAATTGAGCATTAATCTCTATAAGACTTTTCTGAAGATACATTGCAGTGAATGTAACGAGGAAGAGAGCTCATTATTTTCCAAGAGGTGACAGATGAGAGTGCGTTTCCACTGCACAATTGCCATCGCTCTTTCTTTTTAATCACATCACTGAAAACGTCTAGTGGCCACTGCAATGGCAGTATTTGTGAATGGAAGCTGGGTGTATTCAAAACAGTATGAGTCGGGCAGTTTTCCTTCCTTACAGTAAATCTTGCCAAATACCTAATTTTCAAAGATTGTGCTCTCGAAGCGCAGAGCTGAGGGTATGATTGGTTGGAGGACATTCACAGCTCAGTAATGAAACACTGATGTATAAAATGGTAATTGATCCCGGGAGCACTGCGAGTGCTGAGCCAGATCACATTATGTGCAGATTCCAGCGCGGCAACGGAAACTGTACAAATGTTGGCACAGAGGGTTAAATGTGAGATTAACTAATCATGTTCTGCAGAGATGCTACGGAAATGAAGTACATCGTGTCCAGAATTTTTGGGGTGATTTCTTAGAGAAATGGTTTGCCATGCAGGTCTAACCACTGTGCATTTGTTTTGCAGATGCAGCTAGAGGTGGTGGCTTCCTTAGAAAGGACTGCTGTGATTTATCGATAAATCCAAGCCTTATCCAAGCCTTTGACCAATCCCAAAAAGTCACTTCAGAAGCTAATGGTATCTTTGATGCACCTATAGATGTTGTTAGTTATGCAGATCCCTTTAAGCATACTATTTTCTGTGGAAAACTTATTTTTCTGTGTCAGAAAGGCTGCTACAGCACTTCAGTTCCAAAACAATAATAACAAAAAATAATCCCCACCCTGCTGCTGTTTTTAGACATTTGCCTTTGGCCTATATGACTCGTCTCTCCTGACGTCCTAACGAAACTGGTTCTGTGTGGGTAGTTAAGCAAGCAGGACATAGCAGTTGTGACGATGGATTTTGTGCCCCAAGGTACACCGTGGGGCTGTGATGGAGCTCTTCTGTGGTTTCTGATCTACCTGGAGCTGTGGCACCTCTCCATCCTCATGCGCTTCTGTGATTGCAAGTTCAGGGCTTTCCATGTTTGTTGGCTTCTTTGGATACTGTCCAGGGTCCCTTCTGCTGCATGGAGAGTGGGAGGGTCCCTTGAAAAGAGTTTTTTCTTTCTTTTTTTGGGGGGGTTGGGAGGGGGGGATAGAGTTGCATCTGTGGGGTTTATATGGAGGCATCAAAACTCTGCATGTCTCAGTCCTAACACAGAGGCTGTAGGAGAACGTGTCGATGGCAGACAGGACCCCACCATACCTGCCATAGTCTGCACCTGGTGTATGTGATTGGTGGTGCTTACAGAACGGTTCTTCTGCTCTTCCAAGGCAGGAAAAATCACCAGTGTGCGTGGGACAGGCATCCTTCGTCGAAAATTTGGAGAAGTTGAAGCTAGGGTAGTAGCCAGTCCCTGGTGCAGGAGTAAGCAGCACAGTTAGCTAATTAGTTAATCTTTGCTCCACTGATTCTCTGGCCACTGTGGAGAAAACAAAACAGAGCAAAGCTCTCTTTGCCTGCAGAGTGTTTAACTGAAAAGTGGTCTCCTTGTAAGGGTAATTTTCACAGAATCGTAGAATCGTATAGGTTGGAAGGGACTTGGGAGAAGAGACCGACCCTCCCCTCGCTACAAACTCTTCTCAGGTAGCTGTAGAGAGCGATAAGGTCACCCCTCATCCTCCTTTTCTCCAGGCTGTACAAGCCCAGCTCCCTCAGCCCGTCCTCATAAGATCTGTCCTCCAGACCCCTCACCAGCTTCGTTGCCCTTCTCTGGACACATTCCAGCACCTCAGCGTCTTTCTTGCAGTGTGGGGCCCATAACTGGACGCAGTACTCAAGCTGTGGCCTCACCAGTGTCGAGTACAGGGGGATGATCCTGCTGGCCACGCTGTTCCTGATACAAGCCAGGATGTTATTGGCCGCCTTGGCCACCCGGGCACACTGCTGGCTCATATTCAGCTGCTGTTGACCAACACCCCCAGGTCCTTTTCTGCTGGGCAGCTCTTCAGCCACTCTTCCCCAAGCCTGTAGCGCTGCATGGGGTTGTTGTGACCCAAGTGCAGGACCCGGCACTTGGCCTTGTTGAACCTCATCCCATTGGCCTCAGCCCATCGATCCAGCCTGTCCGGATCCTTCTGCAAGACCTTTCTAGCCTCCGGCAGGTCGACACTCCCACCCAACTTGGTGTCATCTGCCAATTTACTGAGGGTGCACTCAATCCTCTTGTCCAGATCATTGACAAAGATGTTAAAGAGAACTGGCCCCACGTTTTGGAAAACGTGCAGGTAAATTGGTCGAAGTTGTTCGATTCCGATTCAGGGTCAGTCCTGGTCTCCATGTCCGCTCCCCACCAGCCAGGATCACGTTATTGCCAGTTGGGTGGTAAAAATTCCTGATGAATGAAGCAACAGACCGTTTTCCGAGTTGCTGGGTAGTCTCTGAGATGGGCTGCAGGATCTTCTTCTCTTCATTTCTTTCCACAATTGCCTATTGTGTCTGAAAACAATTGCTCAGTTCTTCATCTTAACCATGGCAGGACTGTAAATTAGGCTACTTTTTTCTTCCTTTTTTTTTTTTTTTTTTTTTTTTTTTTTTTTTGGTCTGCATTGCTGAATCTTAAATCTGGTGGAAGTTGGCTGTTCTGCAGAGTTGAGATCCTGCACTTGCACGTGCGTTGGGCTTGGGAAAGGCGGTGACAGGGGTTAGCATCTGTCTGGGGAGTTCAGGGGTGGTGGGGCGGTGAAGGTGCAATGGGGTGGCATGAACGTGCTTGTACCCTCCCTCAGGATCCAACAAGCTCCAGCGCTGTGGGACGACAGCAAGGACACCGAGTCTTTGTGCGCTTTAACATGCACTTGACGGAGTTTGCATGTACTTGTATAATTTTGTGAAATTATAGGCTGGTGCTGTTGGGGAGGGGTTGTCTGTCCAGCGTGTAACACCACCCACAAACACCGTACCCTGAGCTCCAGGCTGTTCAGGCAGTAACAGTTAGAGGCTGCTGCAGAATTTCAGGGTGGTCTGGGTGATGTTCGTATCATTTTAGCCTTACCTCGCAGGGAGACGGGGGTATGAAATACGCTGCAAGTACCCGCCAGTGTCCTGCAAAGCTGTTTAATAATTGATATTTATGAGCACAGTTGGAAGCACCGTTGTTACCAAGAGCGCCATAGATCTTCAGTTAATCAGCGTGCCTTCGGCGAGCCTTGGAAGCCCACGAGCAGAGCAGGTGAGGATGCACATTAGAACCCCGCTTCCCAAGCGGTGGGGATGACGAGGGTGGGCTGGTAGAGGTCTCCCAGCTTTCCGAGCTGCTGGATTCACAAGAGGATTGCTGCCCTTGTTAAAAAAACGCACGTGGCAAGGAATACTTGTTCTGATTTGATTCTTAATTCCCCTCTATTTTTCATTACAGCTGTTGACTGAGGGTTTTTGCGTTACTTGGTTTGGAGAGGAGTTTGCCAAATGAGTGTCTCGCTGGCTCTCCCTTTCCTGTTCTCCCTCACTACGTTGCGCTGTTTGCGTTATAAACATCGCAGGATGATGTTTAGATCCAAATAAACAGAGTTGTCATGGCAATTAAAAGAAAATTGGGGAAGCGCTTTTGTTGTGCTTGTATCATGCCTTGTACGATGCCATGTTCATAGAAGCTTCAGCTATGGGCGGGATAATATGGGGTTTTTTTTGAAGAAACAACGAAACCCGAGTTTGGTGGATAACCATCTAGTGGTGATGGAATAAAATCATCCCACCTCATACTTACAGCCTTTTGGTACCTTGTAGTCTCCAAGAGCTCTGGCTGTACTGGGCAGGGCAGGCTCCAAGGTTTCCTTGTCCATTGTTTTTTTGGTTTTGGTTTTGTTTTTTCCCTCCAGACTTTTGCCACTTGCTGTGTGATTCATGGTTGGTCGCTTCTAGTCTCTCTGATTGACGCTCAGTAAATGAGCGGAGAGTTGCTGTTTTCTTGTCCTGACAGCACTGTGGCCATCACCAGCTGACAGATGCTCATGAAGTTAGGTCAGTGGTGCTCCACTGCCAGATGATTGTAGTTAAAAAAATATTTATAACTGGATAGAGCTTTTTTTTTTTTTTTTTTTCTTCTTCTTTGGGTATTGATTGATTGACTTTTAGCTGAAGCCAGTACATTTTTTGAACAGATGAAAAACAGATTTTTTTTTTTAGTGAGAATTCTTCTTGTGTCTGTCTGCTTTAAGAATGCTTTTAATACTTGGCTCAAAGGAATTTAATCTTTTTTTTTTTTCCGTCAGAAGACGATCATTTTATAGCATGTTGTACATTAAAGTTAATACAGGTATTCGGAGTGTATGAAAGGTTTTTTGTATATACATTTTTAGGACAAAAAAATACCTTGCATGCCAACAATGCCATCAGCTCATTCTCTCCCATTACTTTGTTCTCAGATCATTTCAGTTCTTTAATCTTTTACAGACGTACTTTCTTCAAAGCAGGATTTTAAGTCTATGGTTTATATTACAGTTCTATTTTCTTGAACAAATCTTATCTCAGCACAAGTACATTAAATGTAAACTAGGCAAATGCAAAGTATAATAAGTAATTAACAACAACTGTTTTAGTGCAGACATCATAGAAATAAGGTAAGTGTGTATTTTAGAATGTTTCCTAAAATTTGAACATGGGATAATTGGTGAAAGTATTGGAAGGATTTTAACATGAAGGAGAGAAACACTAAATATGCAGCTAAATTGGGGAAAATGCGGGGAAAATGTGTGGTCATTGCAATCTGTTAGCAGCGTACCTCCTCGAGGATTATCAGGGGCTTAATGCAGAAGTCACTGGATGAAATTTGTCATGTGGTATGCAAAAGGTCAGACTAGATAATTGCAGTTGTCTCTTCTGGCCTTAAAAGCTGTGAACTGGGTAGCATCAGCCATGCGTTTCCAGCAGTAGAGGACACAAAATGCGGAAGGTCCTTACTCTGAGGAGTTTGCAATCCAAACAAGATAGATACAGAATAAACAGGACGCGCCAGAGGACTCCAGAGAGGAAATGACTGGGATGTGGTTGTTTGTGAAGATGTGGTCTTTGAGAGAGCACTCCATATTTATAACCGCTGGGCATCATGTAAGAAATAAGCAGAGAGGAGGACTTTGAATGTGTGGAATAGCGCATAGAAGGAAAAATGATGGAAGACGTTTTATACGTTGAGAGAAGAGGGGAATGGAAAACGACCACAAGGATGGTCCGGTTGGTATCCTTGCTAGTGGAGGGGAGGAAAATGAGTAAAGGCTGCTTGGACCATAAATAAGGCTGACTTGATCTAGGCTTTCAAGGCAGGGCTGTTGAGTAAGAGTTATTTGCACCTTGTACTGCATCCCCCTGAAGGTGTCTGTGGTGCCATGGTCTCTAGTACCCAGGCTGGTGGTGGTGCTGAGCCTTGCTCTGCTCCTCTGCTCAACCCAGCTCCTGCAGGCAGGCCTAAAGGTGGGTTCAGACCCTGCAGGTACAGAAGTCCTCTTCTCTGTTAGCAAGGGGAAGAGGTGGAAGGGGTAACCCTGTGCCCTGGGAGCAGAATTGGGTTAGGGACTGGGTTTGTCGCTGTTTCGAGCCTGAGCATCTGAAGTTGTGGCCACAAACCTAGGTTGTGGCAACCAACTCTAGGAGTCCCTATTCAAGAACAGTAACATCTCAGTCCCTTTTAATATTAAGGATGTAAACTGAGGAAAAAACGTGGCCTCTTCTGAGTGATTGAGGATGTATTACGACAGTCGCTGAGTGCGAGCAGTGCATTTAGTGGTGGCATGCCTTCTGCCGCTTGCCAGCCCGTGCTGCCACGGGTACGCGTGAGTAGGGACCTGCTTTGTAGTTGCGGTCGTGGGCTTGTGTGCGAGGATCAGACCCACGTGCCTGGCCAGGTGGGAACTTAACAGGGATCAGTCAACTCACTGGTACCTCTGGACAGAATTACTGTCTGCATAATAGACCGTTACAGTCTATATTGTTCTGTTTAAAGTATGTTTTAAACAGCAGGGATTCCACATGATAGATTCTTTTTTCCATGTGCATTGAAAGCATTTTAAAACCAGTTTAAAAAAATCATCCGTATTAATCTAACCATATGGATGCATTTTAAAGAAGTATTGAGAGCAGAGAAAGGAGACTTTGGGAGCGTGCCATTTGCTGCCTCCCATCAAATGCCAAAATTTGTTAACAGATGAGGCCTTTGGATATCTTCTCAGCGGGCAGTGGGTTCAGAGCAGTTTCTGCCTTACAGTGCAGGATGCGAGATTCCTCTGGGTGCTGTAAATCTTTTACAATTGCAGAGGGATGGACTGCTTTAGCTGGAAGAGATGAGCAGTAGTACAGGCGTACCTCCTCCTTTCTGCTCCGGGCGCTGGAGACCTGCATGCTGTGGGTGACTCGCAGAGATGGAGGAAATTGCAGGGGTGGCCAGGAGCGGGTAGGCGTGAGGTCCGTGGCCATCACATGAGAGCTCTACGCGGTGATGGCCAGAAGATGATTTTCAGGCAGCGTAGTAGCGAGGTTGCTGGGCCACTTAGCAAATACTCACGAGAAACCACTCTAAAAAAGTACCTGTGTGTGTACAGGCAGGGGATGTTTAGGTAAATAGCTCCTGAGGGTGGTCTGTGAAGTCTCTCTTGTGTCTCCAGTAACAGTTTCCTGCTGAAGGGAATCATTGGGATCAAAAATCATATGAGCTGTGCTGTGATTTTTTTTTTTTTTTTTTTTTTTTTTGGCTGCTCTCCTTTCTTGCCGCAAGTTGGGCACCATGAGAGGGACCCTATCCGCAGAGGGTTTTTATTTGGTTTATCTGTTTATTTGGTTGTTGGCCTGTACCAAAACAGATTACATTCCAGCCATTATTGATCATCATAAGTACTAAATTTTTTTCACCCAGTCAAAGAAATTAAATACTGTGTTATTCACGTTTTTCTCCTCATGGCCATGGAGAGTATGGTTATCTAGTATCTGCTGTTATTTCAAAGTCCTGCACTCTGAAAGACCTCACGGTTGAAGTCCTGACTTGGTCTCGCCCCAGAATTTTGGATCAAGGTCCCATTGCGTTGCTCCCTTGTGCAAGGGGGGAAACCTGGGTTTCTCTGAGACCTGGGACGAGTACGCAGTGCGGATGCTGCTGATGGCAAGAGCAATGGGGCATCCCCTTCTCTTGGCTGCTGGCTGCTTGGCAGAAGAAGCAGAAGTCAAGGAATAAACTAAAGCAGGGCCTAAATTGTCCTCAAAGCACTGGAGAAGACTGCTGGCCCGGTTATCGATCCTTAGCTAAAGGGAGAGCGTTGGTCTGTTTTTGATAAGGCAGACGTCCCATGAAACTGGTCAGATCAAACCGTCTGCTTTTTGCTAGAAAAGCAAAATTCAAATGAGACTCGTTATCTGCGTGGTTTGTATATTTAGGAGTTGCGTTAATTATCCTCATTAGCTTCATTTCTTAAAAGAAATGCTCTTGATCTTACCCCTTGTGCCAGAAATACAATCTGGAATGAGTCTGTAAAAATAAATAACACATTGATAAGGTTCAGGCAACAACTTCTGAGTGCTCTGGTTCGGCAGCATCTGTCACCATGACTGTTCCTATTTTGCCTGGTTGGGACCCTTCGGATGATCTTTCTTGGACTTCAGCTGGTAGGAGACACCATTTTGAAAATCAGTCCACATGATTAAGAGGTATTGCTCTCTCTGATAATATTCAGCGCAGCTTACACTTGTCAGACACTGGAATCTATTTACTGAATTCTTTTCAGACAAGTCGTTTTTGGCACTTTGCAAAGTTTCCTTCCATGTGTCCTCACTGGCTGAATGCTAATTTATTCAGAAAGGCTCAGCTCCAAATACACGAGACAGTATTTGCAGTGTTTCCTACTGTCTGGACAGCACTGTGTTTGGAGAATTCATGCCTCCTCTCTCCTTCGTGTCCTTAATTTCCTTTGGTAGACACAAATAGTCTATGTACTTACGTTAAATGACATTGTATTGTAGTGGGAAAATGGATCTCCATTGATAGCCTCTCCATCGGGGAACACCCGATAAGCTCATTGTATCGATACAATAAATACAGTCAAAGTGCCTTTGACAAATGACATCTCTGAATTTTATAGTCCTTAGTGATTCCTCTAGCCTGGAGGGTAGAATGAATTAGTTGATCTAAGCTGAATTGTCCTAAATATCCTGATTATTTCTAATGTCTGAACCAGGAGCAGAAACAGAGGAGAATTATAAGGAGAAAGGGATAGAAATTATAGGGTATGCAAAAAGAGAGATTATCAGGTCTGAAGGGCAGTTGTTTCCATTTAGCCTGACCTTGTGTATAAAAGGAAGCTGTAGACCTTCTTGAATGACGTTTAAAACATGTAATCACTTAGTCCAAGCTTTGGGGTGGGATTTTGTTCTCCCTTAGCTGAAGCATCATAAGCAGCTCAGATGTCCATCTGTGTGGCTCTCAGCAGCGCTGTACCTGACGGTTCATGGCGGATTAACGAGGTGTAGACAATAAACTAAGGAAGTACTTTTGATCTCCTTTACGATCTAGGAAATAAGGCGCGGTGTCCCCTGCTCCCCTACCCATGGAAACTGCTTAGTTTGAGCGGGAGTGACATTAAAACGTGTGTAAGCACCGAAGATCGCTGACGTGCTCTGCCTATCCCCGGAGCTTTGTCCTGTCCTGGCACCAGGGACGCTTTCCAGTGTGATTTTAGCCACATAGCCCGGATTCAGCCTGTGTTTTCCAAGGCATCTCGGCTGCTCTGCAGCACATGCTGGATGCCGGTGCCCTCGTGGTTGGGTCGGGAAGCTCGGTGCTGGTCTCATGCCCGGACCTGCTGTTGTAGTTCACAAACAGTGTGTTCTTAGACCTAATTCCCTGCAGGTCTCATCGGTGAGGTGATCTCTGGGTGTGCCGCCCACCGGCCGTGCACATACGCGCGACGGCGGCTGTGTGCAGATGAGCGCTTGTGGCCACATGTTAATTAAAATAGATAAAATAAATAGAATGGTTGGTGGAGGTCACGCCTGGCTTTCTGTGTAGTAGCTCTATGGTTGGGGCCCTCACTCACGGAAAATTGCATGGGAGGATGTTGTTAAAGCCTGAGTCCAAATGTTTTCTCTTCCATAGTGTAAATTTTGCTTTTTTACAAGAGGGAAGCTACATGCATCCTGTTAATTAGCTGTTGATGTTCCTTTGTTGCATCTGATCTGACTCATACCTCCTCAGCCCACGTTGAAACCTTTGGCAATGAAGGTTTTCTTGGTGAAGACAAGATCTTATTTCTTGGGAATTGGGTCATTCGGATCAGTTAGGAGAGGGAGCAAATCAAAGCTTTTGAATTTAAGGAACTCCTCCAAAGGTGTCTTGTTTTTCACTGGGTGATGCAGTACTCAGGTAATGTGTTACTAAATCTGTCTTTTGGGTTTGGTAATCCTTGTGAGATCCTGCGAGTCAACCAGGTTTGAGTTTGAAGAAAAACAGGCAATTAAATGGGGAGGCACTGGTTTCACCTGCCTACCACAAAGAGCTGGTTGATGTCCTCCCGGTAAATTACAGCTTGCAGGAGGCAGTGATTCATCTTTGCAAGCGCAACAAGTGAGAGAGCACTTGTTTAGCAAAAGCAGTGTTCAGGCCTGTTTGCACACTTACTATTTTCCTGTAGAAATGCAGGAATGGATTAGCACATGGTGTGTCTCCTGAAGCTTCCAGACAATCCTTTCAGAGGGAAACAGAAATGTCGTGTTTCTCCTCCCTTTTCCTTGGTTGTGGCCATGCTTGCTTACCCTACCCTTGTGCTGCCGCTGGTGTTAGTGTGGTCGTGGTCAAACAGGCCAAGGGCGCATTGCTGTTGAAAACAGATCCTTCGTGCTACACTCCCGGGTTGGTTTTTCATAGAATAGCCCAGGCTGGAAGGGACCTTGAAAAATCATAGAATGGTTTGGTTTGGAAGGGACCTCAAAGATCTAATTCCAACCCCCCTGCCATGGGAAGGGACACCTCGGCTAGAGGAGGTTGCTCAAAGCCCCATCCAACCCAGCACTTAACACCTCCAGGGATGGGGCATCCACAACTGCTCTGGGCAACCTGTTCCAGTGCTTCACCACCCTCAGAGTAAAGAATTTCCTCCTAATATCTAATCTATATCTCCCCTCTTTCAGTTTAAAACCATTACCCCTCATCCTATTGCTCCACTCCCTGATCAAGAGTCCCTCCCCATCTCTCCTGTAGGCCCCCCTTTAGATACTGGAAAGCTGCTATAAGGTCTCCCTGGATCCTTCTCTTCTCCAGGCTGAACAACCCCAGCTCTCTCAGCTTGTCTTCATAGGAGAGGTGTTCCAGTCCTCATCATCTTCATGGCCCTCCGCTGGAGCCATTCCAACAGGTCCTTGTCCTTCTTGTGCTGAGGGCTCCAGAGCTGGATGCAGTCCTCCAGGTGGAGTGTCACCAGAGCAGAGTAGAGGGGGGGAATCACCTCTCTCAACCTGGCCATGCTTCTTTTGATGCAGCCCAGGATGCGGTTGGCTTTCTGGGCTGCCAGCACACATTGCTGGCTCATGTTGAGTTTCTTGTCCACCAACACCCCCAAGTCCTTCTCCTCAGGGCTGCTTTCAATCCATTCTCTGCCCAAGCTGTATTTGTGCTTGAGATTGCTGTGACCCAGGTCCAGGACCTTGCACTTGGCCTGGTTGAACTTCATGAGGTTCTCATGTGCCCACCTCTCAAGCCTGTCCAGGTCCCTCTGGATGGCATCCCTTCCCTCCAGTGTGTCGGCCACACCACACAGCTCAGTGTCATCAGCATATTTGCTGAGGGTGCACTCAATCCCACTGTCCATGTCACTGACAAAGATGTTAAAAAGCACTGATCATCTGGTCTAACTTTTTATAGGAAAGGAGATTGTCTAGAACCCTGCCCAGTCACGTATTTAAAACCTCCAGCGATGGGGACTTTGCCGTGTCCCTAGGGAGGACGTAATTTTTAATTGCATCGTTTCCCTGGTTTGCTAATGAAGCAGCTGTGTGCACCCTGGTCGTGGCACATGGGTGAGAGTGCAAAAGCACGTAGGCACAACACTGTGGTGGCACTGATTGAGGTTCTCCTAACCTTGCTTCTGCTCTCAGCTCGTCCGTGGATTTGCTGTATTGCCCCAGGCAGGTACTTTATCCTATTACAGGTTTCTCCATGGCACAAGAGGGATAATGCTGGTGACCCGTGCGGAGCACGGGGATGCATCGAGCTTTAGGTAATCCAGTTTAGCATGTGGATTAATGAGGGATGTCAGCCGAGTCCAATTTGTTGGCAAAACACTTGTTTGTTTCTCATCTCCTTGTGGCTCCGGGGCCACCAGGGACGCTGTGTATGCATGGGCTGTGCGCTCACGTCGCTTCCCGGTATAGGGACCGGTGAAACATGGAGCAGTCTGGGCTGTGAGTTACTTCCGTATGGGGGATCTGAGGTGCAGGCTGGTTTGAATGGTGTGCACTGGTGAGAAGGACATCACAGGAACCCTATGTGACTGTGAAAGTAAGTGCATCTGTTGTGAAAATAGCCACAACAAATTGGATTAAACTTAAGAGGAAACTGCACTTACTCACTGCTGATTGATGAACAAAGCGAATTTTGGCCTGTGAATATCGTGATGTGATTTATTAGTAATCACTTCCATAGTGTTTCTCATCTATAGATCTTAAGTGGCAATTAGTATGAAGGCGAGAAAGTATTATTCTTATTTTATTGAGGCACAAAGACATCAAATGACCTGCTGGAGGGCATTTCGTGAGTCAGTGGTAGGATTGGGCATAATGCCTGCTTTGAGGAGGATAATTTTTGTACGATTGGTTTGTGTCTGCCGGTGCCAGTTGTGTATGTGATTTGGTTAATAATTGTGAACATGACTTGAAATTTTATGGAGTTGTTCGCTGATGGTGGGTCGGAGTGTTGCCAGGACTTGCTGACGGTAGAGGCTAATTCATGCTAATCTGCAGATTTGGTATAGTTTAATCCAATTCATCTTGAGTGACTTTTTTTTTTTTAAATTCCAGTGCCCGTTTCCATTGCTCTATTTAACAAATAGATACCTGCATGTTATAATGGGAAGTAGGAGAACCCCTTCAACCCTTTACAGCCCTGTACGTGTCCTAGCTGTTGCTAAAGTAGTCTGCTGCCTTCTCGAAGCACACGGCTTACAGTGGAGCTGGATATCCTCCTTGTCCAATTAAGCTAGATAATTAAATCTCCCTTTTTCAGTCACAACCTGCATTTTTAATCCCGTAACTGAACTTGGCCTGCCAGAGGAACTTCTCTGCATTTCTCAGCACAGCGGACCCCTGGTAAACATGGCATTAAATCCAGTTCCATGCTGCTTCTCTGTATTCGTCTGTCTTTTCTTGACCTGGTACTTTTATGCTGGGTGTTTCCTGTGCTAATGGCTGTTTTATTTAAATGCCAGATTCACTGTGATTATACTTTTAGCTCAAAGTATAGGGAGGGCTCTTTTAAGTGTTAGATTTAGTTGCATGTACTTGATATTTAGAGTACAAGCACAAAGCATGTTTTGACTGAAGCTGCCTAGACCCAATTTGACAATCAAATAAAAAGCGGGAGGTTTCAGGAGTGAAATGGCAACATCTCTTCAGCAATACTAATTGGTTCCTCACTTCAGCATTCATTGCATGTCCTTTGTTCGGTGGTGGAAGCTTTTAAACCAGCCGATGCGTCTCACCTGAAGGGTGTTTTGCAGCTGCTGGGTGTAGGTGTTGGGGATGGGGTGGCAACCACAGCTGGGCTGAAGAAGTTGCATCTCTGTGGGGCTTTTCATGGTGATGCTTGATGACTTTGACACACCAAAATTTGAAGGTGCTACAAATAATGCTTCACTGCAGGGGTAAAGAAATTGCATATATCTTTTCCCATTTTAATGTTTGCCTTGAACTCTGATACCGAAATGGGGAAGAGTGGGTGCTTGTGGACTGTTTCCTTCTCCGTACCTGTAGCATCTCCTTCTGGAAGTAGCTTTTGGAACTAGATTCAAATAGTTCTTTACTGGTTTCACTTTCAGCTGATTTTGCTGTGTGAGAGGGGCAAAGCTGTACACAAGAGACCACTTAAACAGAGACGTGGAAAAAAACCCCCATGCAATATTTGGACTGCTTTCTAACACTTGAAGACTCGGATTCCTTCGTTCTTACTTGAGCTCTTTGTTCAGGTCAAACCGAGGCCATGAATAAATGATGTTGGTAGGTTTTTTCCATGTCTGTACAAAAGAGAGAGCATGTTGTCAGGAGAGCACATTTTTGAGCAGCGGTGGTTCTTTGTCTTGCGTTGGATTGTTAGGTGTAAATTCTGGGATTTCCGTCGTTCCTGGAGCATCTAGAGACCTCGCCTGGAGTTACTGTTGCACTGTGAAAATGCTTTGGTAGACGTGTGAATCCTCGCGTTAAGGCTGTGGGAGACCTGTCTGTGGGGCAGGTACTGCTGATCACCAATGCTGGATCCGTGCGTGCCTGGATCACCTCGTGCTTCCAATTTGATGCAGATCAGGCGAGGGCATTTGTTAGACCAGCCGGTCCATATAATTTATCCTGGATTCATACCATATGCAGAAGGACAGATGATACCTGACATCGTGGCCTTATGTATCTCAGCATATAGCTATCCCTTCAGCTTTTCTTTTTGTTTTTTTAAGCTGGCAGGAGCTTCAGTAGCTTGGCCCTTTGCATCATGTGGTTGGCGCAATTTTAACCCCATTTTATGGGATCTACCACTAGATTTCCTTCCTTGCTAAACTGTGGCCTGAAGAGCCAAGTAAATTATGCTGTGGGCAAGTCCATACGCTTGTGGTTGGAGTGTACAAAGACAGCTTGGACATTTCAGCCGGCAACGTAGGTGCATCTGCGGTCCCTGCATCGCAGCGTTCCCAGCTCCTGTTTGTGTCATCAGCAGCCCTTTTGCCCTGTCAATATGACAGCTGGCTGTGATGTATGGGGTTTGTGTATGTTTATTAGGTCTCATTGATTACTGTCTGTTCTGAAGACAGATTATTAATTAGCATAACAAATTGCTAGAGAGGGGGTGTGTGTAGGGAGTGGTGGTGGTATCGTCTGCTATCACATCTGGAAGAGATTCAACAAGGGATGCAGCTGTCTGCCATATAGTTAAGAATGAGGTCGGGTCAACAGTACAGAGTGAGGCTTCTTGTCTAGTAAAGGGAAAAAAATGAGAGTTTAGAGTAAGGAGAGAAGTACAAATAAGAAAGCCAAAAAATCCCCCAGTTTTTAGGATGTTGTTCCAAATGGGCAGTGCTGTTAAAGTAAGAGTTGGCTCCCGTGTCATGTGTATTGGGAGAGAGCTTTCAAACAACTGCATCGGTATCTCATGCTGTTCCTTTCCAGATTTTTTTATTTTTAAGGAATGCTGTCGTCTCCCGCTCCACTTATTAACTGTTTTCTGTGAGGAGAAACCTCAGTGCAAATCAGTAGCTCAAAAAAAAATCTTTGCCAAACCATAACTTGAAGGGATTGGATGCTGGGGATTAGTTTTTGCTTCCCACCTCTGGTGGTTTCAGGGCTTTTGTGGGCTGCGGCTACAGCTTGGAGATACCGTGATCCTCCAGCTGAGGGAAGCCCTGATGCCTGGTTATTCAAAGATACAGGGAGGAAGGCACCTGGGAAAGTCTTGTTTGTATGTGGGCTGCTGCCGTCATGCATCACAGCTGTACCAGGCACTGCCTAGAATTGACACTGCACTGGTGAGGGATTATTTGGGTTATAGAAATTAATATTTCTGGGACTGGACTGTACCATGGGGGAGGGAGAAGACTGGGAACTCCACAGGGGCACTTTTTTTTTCCTGTATTTTCTGCAAGAAAAAGGCAAACCCGAAGCATAGCTGGGACTAACAGGATCCTGAGCTGAACTTCGCAGCTTTCCCCTACATCTGCAGCAGACTGACCAAAGCTCTGCTGTTGGATTTTCCTGAATTCAGGGTGTGTCATTGATTTGTTCTGGATGGTGGCAGTTTCTCTGACTTCACTGCAGTTTCTTAAAAAGGTGGGGGGGAAGGATGTTTTTCATCCGCTGCAAAAATATGTTGACTATATCATCACTGAATATTCTTCCCTGATTTTTGTTGAGGAGAAGACTAATCTGACTTTTCTTTAATTCAGGCACTGGTGACTTGCTTTCTTTCTATTCTTCCACAAAGAATTCTCAAGTTGTGATTTTACAGAATTGGAGATAAAAATTCGTTCTAATTTTTAGAACTAAAATTCTACCATTTCAGTTATACAGACACTGTTCATGTCATGCTACAAAGAAAACGCAAGAATTTGAGCCTTTCACTGTAGTTACTAAACGTTTGCCATTGTGGATAAAATTGAAGGGAGGAGGAAAAGCCAGACCGAGCCGGAGGATGATCAAAAGTCCAAAAGGTCTCAGAAGCCCATGTGCCTGGGAGAGTTTAAAAAATGGGACACCGATGTCAAAGTCACTTTGGTGCTTTCAGATGTACCATCCCCAGAGTTCAAAGGACCCCGACACCGCAGATGGAGCAGGCTGAACCTGGGAACGGTGTGGGTTGGGAGCAGTTTATAACTGCAGATTGTCACTTGATTTTCTTTTTGTTATTGTCATGCAATTAAAGTCACAGCCATTCAGCTAAAAGACGAGGGTGTTTGGTTGGATTTTGGGGTCTGTAATCGCTGCTGTGATGTTGCTGCCTGGAGGCAGGGACTTGCAAACGGATCTTTCCAATAGGAGGATTATAGCTGGGGAGGGAGTGCTGGGTTTAAAGAAAGGAAAGTTTAAAGCTGTCGTATAGTGGTTTCCACTCAGATGAAAAAGCAGAGGATTTATAAAGCTTTTGTAAAAAAATAATAGTAAAAAAAAAAAAAGCATTGTTAGAGGACTGACAATGGAAAAGTTGCTCG
Organism: Numenius arquata; assembly: GCF_964106895.1. Taxonomy (NCBI): domain Eukaryota; kingdom Metazoa; phylum Chordata; class Aves; order Charadriiformes; family Scolopacidae; genus Numenius; species Numenius arquata. The sequence goes on along the minus strand of NC_133616.1, from coordinate 12,191,498 downwards.
GGGGGGGGGGGGGGGGTGGAGGGGGAAAGCTTTTGGGACTTGTGCTGTGAAAAGATGGTTCCCCACAAGTACGGGGTGAAGTGAGCTCCTGAAAGGCATGGCAGGCAGCTCTCAGGGCTGTGCATCTCTGAAATTTTGCTCCCGGGAGAGGTTTTCTCAGCTGACCCGGTGGCTGAGTTGCCGTGGTGCGGGGCTGCTCTCAGGAGCCCCTGCAGCAGTGAAGCCCCTCCGGGCTCAGTCTGAGACTGGGGACTTTATACACTTCGTGGGTTGGGGGTTTTTTGTGTCATTAATTGTGTGTTGGGCCCTCATGCTTTATGTAAAAAAGTCTCTCCTTCCATCCTTGATGAGGCTTAGAGGTAGTTTTTGCAGCTGGAAGCAGGGGGCAGGCTGCCTGGCGGGGGCTGCTGGGGGCAGAGGACTCGCAGCTGGGGGTTAGAAGCAGGAAAACAAGAGGGAGAATATGGAAACTTGGAGGCGTTTGAAAGATGAGGTGAAATAACGTCCTCCTCTCCATATTCCCCCAATGCTGCCTTAATCCATCGGGTCAGGAAGGGACTGGGATGCTCATTTCAGACCCTTTCTGTGCTCCCGTGCGTTGAACTCGGTGCGCTGTAAGGTGCTGGCCAGGTAGCAGGGCACTCAGCTGAGACAGGGAAACCCAGATTTGTTTCCTTGCATTTTTTAGGCCTTTTTGTGTGATTTACCCAGCATCATTTGGGGCCTGACTTCCTAAAAATCAATGATATTGAGGCATCTGAAGGTTTTTCACTGTTGTGCTCCTTTGGGTCCCTCTGGTCAAGTAGCCCATTGTTTGACTTGGATCAAACCACGAAGCAGCATCAGAGGCTCCAATACTCCCTGATAAAGGCTGCTGTATTTAGTTATGATAACTGCAAAACATCTCCATTTTGTGATTAAATTTGATCTCTGTTTCTGGTAGGATTTTAAAATACCATCTTTGTGAAAACAGCTTCTTTCAGGAGCGCGTGTGCCTCAGGACATAAGGATCTAAGGATGCCTGTAGAGCATTGTGGACTGGGAGGGTAATGGCTGTAAGTATTAATTGTAACAGAAGGAAATGTTTTTTTCACTAATTGGCAGAAATGGTTTTAACGAGATAAAGCTGGGTCAGACTACTGAATAGCACGTGTGAGGCTGAGCGATAGCCTCTGGTGTAAAACACACACACACACACACACACACACGTGCACATCTGGTTTTGAGATGCAAAACTAGAAGTTGATGCTCTGCTAAATTTTTTCCCGATGCTAACTGAGTTACTGGAGGATGGTGAAAACCTCTGGGAAGACTGTGGAGGAGAAGTGAGAGCAACGTGGCTCAATGACCGGAGCTGGCTGGCATTTCTTCTGTTGACAAAGAAGCCGGAGTTTCTGGGAGCTTGTGGAGGCTGCGCTGACCTGGCGAGCGTGGGAGTCCTGTTGGCCGATGGCCAGGGGGACCCTCAGGAGGCTCTCTGAGTTCACAGGGGCCAGGTAACGGCACAGGTTGCTAAAATCCTTGAGGACGGGGAAGGGTTCAGTGGATACCTGCTGCTGGCGAGGGAGCAGCCACGTTGACCCGAGCAAACCCGAACCCTGGGCTTTGCTTCAGCCCGGGGGTCACCGCTGTGGGGGCAGACAGCTGTGGCGTTTCTCTTTGTATTCAGCTTTTAAAATTCAAGTGCTTTGGACAGAAACGTTATAGTTTGAGTCTCTATCTCTGAGGACTTTAGTCTGTTGAGACGCTTTGCAGGAGCACAGAATATCTGAATGTGGAGTAACTTGCTTTTTAGTTTTATAAACCCTTATGTAAACACATTGTTTGGATCGATTGTTTAACTTTTCTCTCCACAGTTTGAAAAACAACAATGACAAAAAAGCCCGAAAGGGAAAAGAAACTAAACACTACTTATTTTCCTCGTGTGTCCTGTAACACTTTCCAAATGTAAAAGCCTCCTAAGATACGGAAAAGCAGCAATACTATTTATACTGCCTTTATGAAAAGACTGATCAAAGGAGCTCAACTGAGCTTGGCTTTATTTAGAGCCGATGACTGCATTAGTGTCAGGGTGCTTATTATTTTATTGAATTCAAAAGTTGTGGGCTCTGCAAAGCGTAAAGCCGGCTAAGGCTCAGATGTGTGCTCGATTTATATCGTATTATGTGCCTCACTATCACAACACGTTTTGTACTCTGATGGCTGCATTTCTTTGTTGGTCATTTGGAAAGTCTACTTGGTGTTTGGGGCTTTATTTTTCTTCTTTTTTTTTTTTTTCCTTCCCCCCCCCCCCCCTTTTTTTTTTTTTTTTTTTTTAAATTCTGCTGGAGGGTGTTGGGAATTGGGAAGGTTTGACCTTGCTGGGAATGCCTGAATTTTCCTCCACTGGGAAGAGCTAATCCCAGCTGCGTTCAGCTGAGCAGCCAATACCCCGGGCGCGCAGGTGGAGAGGGGTTAAAAGACATTCACGTGCCCTGACTCATGGTGCCCAGCTGCCACGGTCAGGCAGCTTTCTTGGCCTCTAACAGGGCTGTGAAGAGGCCAAGTGAAAACAGACCCATGAAAAAGCCTCGACAGATGAGGCGAGAGCAGTTTCTGCTGATTCCTGTACGGGCACGAGACCTTATACCAAAACTCCTTGACCTTGTGCACACACGTGGGGCAGCCCCTCTGCCTGGGAGTGGAGGGAGAGGAGGATGCAGGAAGCCTGCTCAGATGGGTAACTTAAAGGGTTAATACTTAAATGGTAGTATGCCAGCAAACTGCGCAGCTGGTTAAAGGCTGACTTTAAGGGGCTGATCAGATCAGATCCCAGACCAGAAATCTTGCTAAAAAGCTTTACAGGGGCTTTTATGAGCGCTATTGTCTCTCTGTCCCCATGCATGGTGGGAACACGGCTTTTGTTCTGTGCTGTGAGCAGCGGCTGTGGATGGGGACAGGCAGCACGGTCCAGCTCCAAATATTGCTGGCGTGGGACAGCAGTCATTTGACACGGCATAGTTCAGCGTTTTGTTGTCGAGATTTCTTCTTTTGTAACTGCTGGTCACGTTGGTGGTGAAAGCAATGCTGCTTTTAAAGCAGAAAAAAGCAATTCTTATGTGCTAGGCAAGTTTGGAATAGCTGGGTTTTCCCACGTTCTCTGGACTGTAGAGGTTGGCTATGATTTCCCTCCCCCCAGATGGTCACGTTTCTCACTTTATGAATCAGGTATTGTTTTACTACCTTCATTTAGTTATCAGGGAGGGTGTCTGTCTTTTTTTTTTTTCTTTTTTTTTTTCCTTTTTCTCTGTCTTTTGCCTAGTCACAGTTTGATGTTACCACCCAACCATGTCCTGAGCTCCATCAAAAGCAGGGTGGCCAGCAGGTCGAGGGAGGTGATTCTGCCCCTCTACTCAGCTCTGGTGAGGCCCCACCTGGAGTACTGTGTCCAGCTCTGGAGCCCTCAGCACAGGAAGGACATGGACCTGTTGGAACGGGTCCAGAGGAGGGCCATGAAGATGATCAGGGCACCTCTGCTATGAGGACAGGCTGAGAGAGCTGGGGTTGTTCAGCCTGGAGAAGAGAAGGCTTCACGGAGACCTTATAGCAGCCTTACAATACCTGAAGGGGGCCTACAAGAAAGCCAGAGAGGGACTTTTTACAAGGGCATGTAGTGAAAGGATGAGGGGTGATGGCTTCAAACTGGAAGAGGGGAGATGTAGATTAGATACTAGGAAGAAATTCTTTACTGTGAGGGTGGTGAGGCACTGGCACAGGTTGCCCAGGGAAGTTGTGGATGCCCCATCCCTGGAGGTGTTCAAGGCCAGGCTGGATGGGGCTTTGAGCAACCTGCTCTAGTGGAGGTGTCCCTGCCCGTGGCAGGGGGTTTGGAACTTGATGATCTTTAAGGTCTTTTCCAATCTAAACCGTTCTATGATGTATGAGCCTGAAAATAAAAGGTGTTTGATTCTTACCTAGTCCCCTCTTGTATTGGGAGGTTTGGGCAGCAGTGGGCATGGTAGATCTCCTGCCTGCAGTCAGTGGTGGCTGCTTTGCAGAGCTCTCCTGCCATTGGTACTGGCTTTGGTGAAGTCAGAGCCGAGTTAATACACAGCCTGCCTACATCAGCCCTCATCAGATGATCTGGAGATGCTTAAGAGCTTCTCATTTTCCGAACACTGGAAAGGTGGTCTGAGCAAAACCAGCAGGTATTTCCAGTAACGCTCCATGAAGTATGTGGGGTCTGGGGGTTTTCCCGTTGCCCGCTCAGGAGCAGAGCTGGCAGTTGGGAAACCAGCAGAGCTGCAGGTGTCCCTACATTTTCTGTGTCACATCTCTGCAGTGGCTCTTTGAGACCACAGCTCTTCACGGTGCCATATGCATGCCTCGCTTGCCCTCCTGCGAGGGAATTAAAGGGCAGCCCTGGGAGCTGCAGGTCCTGCTCCTGGTGCTCCTCAGGCAGTGCCAAAGCTGGGAGCGGGAGCTGAATTTCAGGGGTGCAGGTTGTGCGTGGTCCCAGCTGCTGTGGGATGGGGAACATGCAATAGCTGGGCTTGCCCTCAGTGTCTGCAGTGGGGCACTCAGCCGCGAGTGCCCGGAGAGGCTCTGGTTTTCCAGCTGCATCCTCCTTGCGCTGCTTGGTATAAGGGATTAACTCACCATCGATGCTGTGAGGTTGTGACGTGGACTAATTTATTTTACATTGAACTCATTAAGGGCTCTCTGTCATGCTTATTTTTGACCAGCAGTGAGAAACCTCTGTGATGTGGGTGCCAAGGACGTGTTAGCAGACGTGGAGTAGTGTGTAAGAGGGTACGATGGGATGAGCAGGGACACCCTTGCCAGCTCCAAACTTCCATGAAGTTTCCACGGCAGGCTTCACCGCTCATTTGGGGATGAAATGCAAGGTCTGGCACGCGAGTCTGCAGGGGTGGTTGACCCCTCTTGGAGGTGTCATTGATGATATAAAGCAAGCGTTCGACTCCAGTCATCATTTCCATAGGTTAAGGACCTCCTTTTCGAATCCTTTGTGATGGGGTCAGTAAATGTACTAAAGAAATTAGTAAACTGAGTAAATTATTAAGTCAGTAAATCTAACAGGGATTTAGGGTCTGCCCTCCCTCTGTTGAGTTTGAGTAATGATGATTATGTATGAGTTTAAACTGCCAAGTTTGGACTTGTATCCAGACTGCTACTTCAAGCCTCATGTCCTGGCTTTTAGCTTCTGGTCCGGATCCAGTACATTAGGATTAATATATGTATATTGGCGAGGCTAAATAGACCTTGAAATATGGTAGATATTAGCGAGATACTGGTGTGTTCTGTTAACAGCTCTGTTTCATATATATACCTAGAGATCTCAATTTTTAAATAAAATTTAGTAAACCAGAGGAGGTAACAATTTTTTACATGCAGCAAATGGCTTTTGTGGCCCGTGTCAGAGAGGGCTGGAAGTTTATGGTGGGGGCTACTGGGCAGTACTGCTGAGGGCCCATCTCTGCCTCCCTATCCAAAGAACTGACTTAGGAGGGCACAGAAGGAAAGTAAGAAGAATGTATTAACTAAGTTAAGTTTAAGCTCTACAGAGAGACCTAGATAGATTGGAGCATTGGGCCAAAATCAATGGTATGAGTTTCAACAAGGGCAAGTGCCAGGTTCTGCACTTGGGCCACAATAACCCCAAGCAGCGCTACAGGCTTGGGGAAATGTGGCTGGAAAGGTGCCTGGAAGAAAGAGACCTGGGGGTTCTAATTGACAAGCGGCTGAATATGAGCCGGCAGTGTGCCCAGGTGGCCAAGAAAGCCAACGGCATCCTGGCTTGTATTAGAAATAGCGTGACCAGCAGAAGTAGGGAGGTGATTGTGCCCCTGTGCTCAGCACTGGTGAGGCCACACCTGGAGTATTGTGTCCAGTTTTGGGCACCTCAATCCAAGAGAGATATCGAGGTGCTGGAGCGAGTGCAGAGGAGGGCAACGAAGCTGGTGAAGGGCCTGGAGAATAAATCGTATGAAGAGCGGTTGAAGGAGCTGGGACTGTTTAGTATGAGGAAGAGGAGGCTGAGGGGAGACCTCATCACTCTCTACAACTACTTGAAAGGACACTGTAGAGAGGTTGGTGCTGGTCTCTTCGCACAGGTAATTAATGACAGAACAAGAGGGAATGGCTTCAAGCTCCAACAGGGTAGGTTTAGACTGAACATTAGGAAAGAATTTTTCACAGAACGAGTGGTCGGGCATTGGAATCGGCTGCCCAGGGAGGTGGTTGAGTCACCATCCCTGGATGTGTTTAAGAGACGTTTAGATGTGGTGTTGGGGGATATGATATAGGGGAGAACTTTGTAGTGTAGGGTAGATGGTTGGACTCGATGATCCCAAGGGTCTCTTCCAACCTGGATGATTCTATGATTCTATGATTCTAAGTTGAAACATGAAACTGAAATGGCACAAAATAAATGAGTAAATTTGGTGTGATAGCTGTTTTCTCTGTAGTTCAACTGTTTGGTAAGCCAGCCGACTGTTGCTTCGCTGAAGGCGAGTCTCTCGAGGGGGTAAATTTGTCCTCAGTCCCTCCAGGGTTTATGTCTTTTTTATTTCTCAAATGGTGAAAGTAATCCCTCTTGCAAACTGAATTTTGCCTGTGGCGAGTCTTCTAAGGCATTGACTTTGAGCATTGTCCAAGGCTAATTAAATCAAAGAGTATTGATCAAATAGTTGGCTTTATGCTTTGGTTTTGTGTTCTCCTCGATTGAACAAGGAGCTGCCTCGCTTCCCCACATCCCCTTGTGTATTTAGGAGAAATAGAGAAGGAAAGAAGAACTTGTGACTCTCTTACCCCGCAAAAAATGTGAAAATGCAGGGGGGGACTGTGGGGGGAAAAAACTTTGGAGAGGAAGGGTAACCTCTAAACTGGAAGATACATTGGGATTTTCAAGGGGCAGGAAGGTCTGGAGAGCTGACAACATCTTCCCCTGCTGTTTGCCAGCACGTTTCTATAGGGTCCTTGCCAAAAAACTTCCCCAAAGTGAGGGGCTTTAGTCACGGTCACTACAAGGAGGGCTTTGTGAGGACAGTTCTGCCCCTTGTCTGGACCCTCTTGCCCTCTGGTGACACAGGCAGCTTAGGCCAGCTCTGTTTTTGGGAACATGTAGTGTTTTGCATGAAAAACGCAGTAACTGCATTAGTGGGGTGATTCTGCTTGGTCAAATGAGATGCGAGTTTGCAAACAACACGAGACAACAAATCTGGTAGTGGCTCGGTCCCGCTGAGGTGATAAAAGGCTCTGTGTTTTACTGCGTGGTGTATACATGTTTTATGCATATAAAGGATAAGTGCAAAATCCAGTAGGATACAACAGATTGATTAAATCTTTTGATGTTTGGTAACCATTTTGTTGCATTTTTAACTATCCTATAACTTTTATTAATATCTGTATCATTGTCCTGCCTTAGATGCCGAGACTTACATCCTCTAGTCTCTTAGATTTAACAGCTATTCTGTTAAGCGTCTCCAGACTTTGACCTGGCACCCGGACTCATAGGTAACCAAAAACAGTCCCCCCCAGCACTTCTCAGAATTTTGTCCATTAATATTACACAGTGTTTGCTTTTAATATATGTTACATATGTGTGGGCGCTGTAGTATCTCAGTCATGTTTATGACTTCATCCTGGTCTAATGGATAGAACATATGGTACTTGTATGGCATCCATATGAGGAGGGTTTATGCATTGTTTCTGTGTGTGTTTCTATATTTGATCAGTGTGAGAGCAGATATCCCAGCCAAAAAAAATTTGTTCATGGAAGAATAAGTGCTACCATATTTCAGAGTAAAGGCTGTAGCAGGCTCATTTTCAGGTTTTGCATATAACAGATGAAGCTGTTAATAGTGCCTTGGCATCAAGATAGTACCAAATGGAAAGGAGAGGATCAACAGGTGCCCATCCTGTGGTTTTGGTATTTTCTGGATTGTTTTTTTTTTTTTTTTTTTTTGTTTTTAATACTTCAGTCCTAATGCATAACGGGGAGGGGTGTGCGTGTTCATCATTGTCATGGAAACGGGGCATGACGGTGATTAAGATGGATGTGGGTTTTTTGGTCTTGGGGTGCATGTGGCTGCTGAAGCGTCTGTTACTGTTGTGTTCGGCAGCAGTTTCTGGAGATTTTCTGCTGTGTGCAACTTCCATGAGCACAGCAAATGGAGGCGGTGAGCGTCGAGCTTCTCCTCTGAGTAAATGCCAGCAAACAGGATCCACAAATTCTCTTTATCACTGAACACAAGGGCCCTTAGGGGTGTGTGTGTGTGGAGGATATTTCTGTCTTCAAAAAAGTTGCTATTTTGTTGAATTGCTTTAATTTTTTTGGGGGGGAAAAAAGGGCCGGCTTTGCTGCAGGAGGCTGGTATTTCGTGAGAAGTAAGTGGAAGATGGAAGTCCCTGGGATGGTGGTTGCATGCTCTGGGAGTCGGGGTTGAGGTCCCCGGTCCTGGCTGGCGGCGAGGACAGTCTCGTGCCTCCCGGTGAACGGTGACTCGTGTCCAAAAAAAGATCCTGTGCTCTTCTTGGCAAAGCTTCCCCAAGGGCTGCGAAGGAGCAGCTGTGGCTCCGAGCCATCACTGCGCTCCAGGGAGGAAATCCCGGTCTTTCGGGGCAGGTGGCAAAGTGCCCGTTGATTTCTGGAGAGGGTGAGGGGTTGTCAAGGTTTTTTGAGATTTGGGTGGGTTAGGACAGCCTTAGGGCTGCTGTAGGGTTGCAATGGCTGTTTTGGGAAGGCTGAAAATAGCACTTACATTAAAGTGCCCATGGCAGAGTTGCTTGGCATACACATGTACAGCTAGTATTTCTCTGGCATTGCATGTAGGCGCTCTAGTGCCCTTCTGTGTTGCTGAAGGAGCAGAAATGTCCTGCCACAGGGATGTGATCCAGCCCCCCTGGTTGTCTGACAAAGAAATTCTTGTCGCTAAACAAAAGGCTTTCACAAGGAATATATAGAGGGCCAGAGTCTCAATTTATGCTTCTCTCCATGGGATGAGTCACTGCACTGGTTTTTAATAGAGCCCCTCTGGATTTATGTGGCTGCTGCTCAGATTGAACTCTGATCCAGCCTGTGAAATTAGATTCAGTAGCCGTTGTGCTCCGCTGCTGCCCTGCTACTTGCAGGCAGGCAGTCGCTGGTTAAAGTCTGCTTCTGGCTTTTTTCTGTGCAGGTAGCAGTTACAAAATAGGTTGTGGAGCATCCTCCTTTCGGTTTACACTGCCTGCCTGCGCCTGTTGCTGCTTGTTATTTTTAAGCAGACATCCAATACCTGCTGCCTTGTTGGCTGTGTTTCATTTAATTGAATTCAGTCCTATGTGAGAACACGCTGATAAGTCCAATCAATACCTTCAGTGAAAGTTTAGCAAGGAGGAAATTAGCGATATGACAAGTTACAAGCTAATAATGAAGTAGTTGTGATGATTTGCAATGGGAATTTTTAGTGTCGTGTCCGCCCCCCCCCCCCCCCCCCCCTCCTCCCCAACCTCTGTTGGGACTTGCATCTTTTTTTCCCCACAGTCACTGCCAGGTTCTGCTGTGAAATTCAAGAAACATGATTTGTAACACCTTTGGAGCAAGAGATGGGGATTCCCTTGGGGAGGAAAGTGAGCTGGAAGAGCTGGGGTGCCGTGGGTGGGGCGGGCGATGGAGGAGGAGGAGGAGGAAGAGAGAGAGCCGGTTTGGGGGGAGCGGGAGTGGTGCTGAGCCCTCGGATGCATACCTGCTGGTCTCCGCTGTAAGTAAACCTGCATTAAAGCAGATGAATGGAAGTCAAAAGGGGAAAGGAAATTTCTTTCCCTGTGATGCTGTTGCCTTTGATTTTTCTTTAAGTAGCAAAGGCTTATCTGCCAAATAAACCCGCTCCGTAAGAATCAGCGATGGGCAGAAACTCTTGGAATTAAAATTTGTGAGGCTTGCAGTCTGGTTCTCTGGGCTTTGCGTATCTTGTGGGGGTTTGTAAACTTTGTTTTGCTTGACAGCCTATCTGCACCTACAAGGGAGGGTTTGCCTCTGGCTAGTGTGTTTTTTGCACTAAATGAAGCAAACCACCTCCCTCCCTTCTCCCCCCCCCCCCCCCTCCTGTAAAAGCTCGTCTGGAACAGCTCATCTGTAGTACAGCAACTGTTTGTTTTTTTTTTTTTTTACCTTCTTAATTTTTTTACTGCTCCTTTTGTTTTTGTTTTTGGTGTCTTGTGTGTCTGTCTTCCATCCCCTCACGCTATCTCTCACTGTTGAATATTCAAACTCTTGATCTGCACATGGGCTAAAAATTATTATTGCTTTGAACTTATAAATGAAGTAAGTGAATTCCCACATCCACCACAGGAAAGGAAAATATTCAGTTTGAAATATAATTCGGAGCCTATAGGAAAATGCATCTGACGAAGTTTGTGCTAATTCTATAGCATCAGCTCTGTTATCATCAGGAGTATTGCATGTAAGTTCTGTATTTTAATAGTAACGCAGTATGGCTAATTAGTTTGAAGGCTCTTTGAAGAAGCCGATGTATTGACTAAATAAGCTCTTATTTTTCAAAGCAACTCAAGGCACTCTTAATTTACGGAGCAGATAGTCGTAAAGCTGCCTTCGGTTTGGCGTGCTAGGAGCCCCTGTGAAGCCCGAGTGTGCTTGCCGTCAAGATTCCTCCAACGCTGTCTGCTAGGATTGGTGTCAGTGTGCTCCAGGGAGGTTTCTGGGTCTTTGGCACAGTAGCACAGCACAAATTTGTGCCACTGGGCTGGATGTGTCCGGGAGGAGGGTGTCGTGTAATGAATGCTCCCGCGCCACTGCAATCAGTGGCAGTATTGCCAATCTCCTCGCTGTTTGCAGGCAGGTTCAATCCAATAATGAAGAGCAGCTTTGAGTTTCTAACCAGATGACATAGCTAATCCTGAAGCGTGTATAAAGCGGCCATAGTTATTAGGAGATTTGTGGCTTTGAAAGTTCGGATTCCCTTAGTGCAGTTTGTTAATGGCAAGGATTTGCGCTAAGTGAATAATAGATGAAAGTCATCAAAAGGCTTACAGGGGATTTCTTGTGACGCGGTGCTGGTCTGTCTCATGCCAGTGCTGGAGATTTCTGGGCGGATCCTAAAAATAAAAATTAAAAAAAAAAAGGGTGTGGGGGGGAGAGAAAGAAAAAAAGGACAGCGGTTCCATATTTTGTGTCTCTCTGGGAAATGGAGTCGGTGGTGTGATGTGTTGGGAGCTACAGCCACAGTGCAGAGCAATGTGTGCTTAATTCCCCCGGCTCTGGCTTACTCCTGTGGTGACAGAGCCCCGGCAGCGAGCAGATGCTTCACAGCCCCAGGGTCTGGCAGGAGGGGAAGGGGTGGCCATGGCCATCTCCTCTTCTGCACCATGTGAGCAGGGCTGCTGCAGCACCTCCTTGTCACCTGGCATGGCTCTTCGCTGGGGCAGAGGCTCTGCGGTGCTCCTGGGGCGGTTTTTACCTGCAAAGGATGGAGGCTGCCAGCCCCCAGGACCATGGCACCAAGTGTTTCTGCAAGCTGGGAGCCGCTGGGCAGCAATCACGAGGGGCTCTGTAATTCTGTGTGATGGGGTGGGATCTTTTCCCCATCATGGCCCTCCTTCAGGACTGTTCCACCTTCATCAGGAGGGTGTCCCAATATTTGTGCCGAGGACTCCTTTCAATGGGGGACGTGAGTGACGATGCAGATAGTAACTCCACCCTGGTGAGACCCCACGTGGAGTATTGCATCCAGCTCAGGGGTCCCCAACATAAGAAGAGCATGGACCTGTGGGAGTGGGCCCAGAGGAGGGCCACGAAGATGGTCAGAGGGATGGAACACCTCTCTGATGAGGGCAGGCTGGAGAAGAGAGGAGACCTTGTAGCCCCTTCCTGCAGGGGACTACAAGAGAGATGGGGAGGCACTCTTGATCAGGGAGTGGAGCGATAGGATGAGAGGTAATGGTTTTAAACTGAATGAGGGGAGATTTAGATTAGATCTTAGGAAGAAATTCTTTCCTCTGAGGGTGTTGAGGCACTGGAACAGGTTCCCCAGAGAAGTTGTGCATCCCCTATCCATGGAGGCGTTAAGTGCTGGGTTGGATGGGGCTTTGAGCAACCTGGTCTAGGGGGAGGTGTCCCTGCCCATGGCAGGGGCGTTGGAACTAGATGATCTTTAAGGTCCCTTCCAACCCAAACCATTTTCTAATTCTGTGCCTTTACCTCCTTCTGTGTCTTGACCAGTCGCTGGGCTGGGCTCCTCACAGTCACCTTTTGGGTGGCAGCATCAGTCCCTGCTCAGAGGCTGGGTCAGGGCTGCAGGAAGCTCCTTCCTCAGCCCATGGGGACAAGAAATCGATTAAAAACCCCTCACTGTTTTTGTGGTGTGTTGGTGGTGTGAGGGGTCCCAGGGACGTTCTTAGGCAGAAACATTGTGGGGTGGTATCCCAGCATAGGATGGAAGGTGGGAGCTTGCAGTCTCCATTTGTTTTTTAATTAAGAAAAACTGATTAGTACATGCTTTTTCCCTCTACTGTCATGTCCCATGTTGGGTTGCAAATGTGTTAGAATCCGACAACACCTAATGAAGTTGCAACTTGGGACAAATCCTGATGCGTTTTGGCTGCAGCAGCAGCAGCTTCTGGGGGCTGATTTGCTGCTGGGAAAAGCTGGTTACGTGAAGAGATGCAGAAGGCAGAGTCCCATCCGCTGTTGCCCTGACTGTTAAAATAACGCTGCGGGGGGCTGTGCTGCCCACAGAAGGCAGTTTCTGGGGTGGCAGCCCCCCTTGTAGCCAGCCAGAGGGATGCCCATATATTTGTAGCTGGTGGAGCAGTTAAAGCAGGCGGCAGAATCTGTGTTAAATCCAGAAACTTCACTGTGTGCAAAGCGTTGGTTGGGAAGTTGAAATCATCTGCCAGCACTAATCCACTGGCCCTCTGAGGAGGGCACGTCTGGCTTGTTTGTGTTGCAAAACCGAGTGAAAGTTAGGAAATGTTTATGGTTGCTGCCATGCGTGTTCGTTAATTCTTCTCCCTTTTGGCCTCGTCCAGGCTCGCTGTGGTAAAAACAGAAAGTGAGGATGTAATTAGAAGCTGGTTTATAATGTGAGCATCCAAGGAAAGAGGCAAACGTGCTACAGACGGGCGCCTGTGTATCTGGCATTGCCCAGCTCCTGCCTTTGCAGACGGGTTGGTTGCAGAGTCCCGGCCGCAGTGCCTAAAATTACTCGGGTTTGGGGGCAGTGGTCTCGGTGGGGGTGTCCTCCTGGGGGCGGCTGTCACCCGGCCGGGGGTGATTTCCTCCGCCCGGGTTGGTGCCAGCCTCAGCAAGTTGGTAGTTGCTCGTGTTTTGCTGGTGGATCTGCCTCCGCCTGGGAATCCTGGGCATCCGTGAGCAAAGGGCTTGAATTCAAAGCCAGGGCACTTGCCTGGGCAAAAATAACCCCGGCCCCGTCGCCGGGGAGCTCGGATGGGAAATGTTTGTCCTCCTGGGGAACTGTAAAACTGAATGAGTATTGGCATGGTTTGCTTGTTTTGGAGAGGGCGAGTCCTTTATTCTGGCCGAACGTCAGGAATATCAAAGATGTATTTAGGCAGTGGGAGAGGAAGGGTTTGGTGTGACTGACGGAAACTGTTGAGCAAGAGAGACGGTGCTTTGTGCGGGGTTATTATGGTTAGAACCTGTCGCAGCATGCAGAGGAAGCACGGTTCAGCAAGCCCATAGTCAGCGCCGAAAGCACTTCATCCCCGGGATTTACTGTGTGCGCAGCCTGTCGCCAGGGCCGAGAACAAAGTAGCGATGTTAAATAGCTAAATAAACCTCCTGTCCCCGCAGGCGATGGTCCTCAAAGACAAAAATGCCCTGTGCGAGAGTGGCTGCCGGTGAGGTGAAGCGCTGGTGGCCTCCCTGGGAGGGGTGGGCTGGCGTGGTCCACTCTGGTACGGTCCATGAGGGCGGCGATGGGCAAGGGCATCGCAGGGAGCACATTGAGCCCCTCACCACAATGGGCATGCTTGTGGAAAGTTCACTCCTTTCCCCTTCTTCCTTGGGCCTCCTGCAGCTCGAAATCTCTCCTAAAGTCACAAAAAGTGATGTATGTGGGGGTGCATTTGTATGTATGAGTTTAGGCTCTTTTTTTTTTCCATTATGAAGGTTTTTTTACAGTGTTGTCTAATCATACTTTCAGACGTTTCCCCTGCTCTGGCGGAGAGTTAGGGTTTCTTTTTTGCTGTTAGTAGGGAGCTGAATTTCTCATCTCACATACGTGTTCCTAGCTTTGTGAGCTTCGTGGCCAAATCACGAGATCCGAGGATGCTGCATGACAGGCGTTGCTCCCCCTTGGTAAGGAGGGAGCAGCTGATGAAGTAGCTACCCCTCCCAGTATTAGGAAGAATCCTGGAAAATACTCAAAACCGAGCGGTCTTTTGAAGGCGAATAGCCCTTGCTGATAAAATTGGGCCCCTCAAATAAATCTGAGGGATGTGAGTTTGTTCCTTCCCTATCTGCCCCCCAGCAGTTGCGGGGTTATTTGAAGCCTGGCCTCCCTCTGTTAATAGGGCTCCTCTCAGGAGCTCAAGTAAGCTTGCAAAAGCATTGGAAATAAGTCTCTTCTAACCCGGCATACCGCTTCCTGTTGTAAAATAGACTTGATTAAATTTTCTGGCTCTCCCTTTCATTGCTTGCAGACATCCAAACCCTTCACTTCTCAGTGGAAAGAGGTACTTCGGGAATTACAACTAATGTTGAAACCTAAAGAATGTGGTTTCCCAAAACAATGTTGCAGATTTTTTGGTGTGTTTTTCTTTCTTTGTGTTTGTTTTGGTTTGTTTTTTTTTCATTTAATATATCATTGCTAAACTTTGCTGCTGGAATAAAAGCTCTTTCAGTGAGATGTAATTTTTAGCCTCTCTTTTGGACATTTGTGATAATTCCTGCACAGGGAAAGATAGGAATTTTTATCCCAAGGTGGTGACCCCCAGCCTGGTCGGCCTGACAGACCTGCAGCACATTGGTGTGGCTGCGAGTCGGAGCCAACAAGCCCTGTGGCTAGCGCTCCCTGGCGCTGGGGCCACCATCCAGCCCCCGTGGGCTCACAGACCTCCCAATGGGCACCTTCGCACCACGGAGTCGTCGTGGTCACCCGTGGGCATTTTCTGTGGCACCTTCCCTGGGTGCTGCATCTGTGCAAAAATCCTGGATTATGATAACAAATATCTCCCACGCTGAGCTTCTCATTCAATTTTGAGTACCAACCATTTCTCTCAGGTTAAATCTGCTCCCGGCTGTCATTGCTGCCTGGTGCGATTGGAAACCGGGGGCAGAATTAGATTTGCAGGGAGAAAGAGGGAAGGATGTGAGCTGGATGCTTGTAAATAAGTGGTTTTAGAGGAGTGATCCTAAAATAGCCTGGACTAAAGGTGAAGAGAGAAGTAGGGTGTTGAGGTGTGAAACGCCGTGATAAGCTTTGGGCGCTCAGGGTGAAGTGGGCGAAGCGTTGCACACTTTGTACGTGGGTCACACGCGGATGGGTTTTGACCCCTGCCTTGATCCTCCACGTGGGGCACGTGTAAATCACCCTTGGGTGATTTACTTCATGTTCTGCAGATGTGAACTTGTCTGGGCTTCCCGGTACGGAGTGATTCTCGCACCTCGGGAGGAACAGCGCGGAGAAGGAAAAGCCACTGCCGTGCGGGGCTGCAGATTTTCAGACAGAGAGCACTCATGCAAATCAACCTGCAATAAAGTAAAATTTTTTATTTTGACACTTTCTCTCAGTTTGGAAGTCAAAGTTCTGGGGCCTCTGTGATTCTGCGACATTTCTGAGACTTGTTGTCTAATTTGGAAGTATTGCTTTAAAAAAAGCCATGCATCTGAACTGATGATAACAAGCTGCCTCTCTGCAATTAACAGCAGCAGTGAAAACATTTTGAGCGCTGCCCTGTAACTTACAGCAACGACTGCAAAAAATAAATGGGAATTTATTTGTATTCCAGTGTGTGTGCTGGGCCTGCTCTGCAAGCGAGTCTTGTCTGCTTGGGTCCTTGCCCTCCTTGTAAAGCAGAAAATCATGCGTGGACCTAATTGGTGACAGTGCTGGTCTTTGCAGACTTCCTCTGGGTGAATACATTGGGAATACTCTTCGTTAGGGGCGTGGAGTAATTACCCCATGTCTGTCTTAGGCAGTAGGGTAGCCCAAAGGGGAGGGGGTCTGTAGGATGAAGCTGCTCAGACCTGACCTCCACATTATAGTTATTTTGGGGGTCACTTTGGATTAGCTTTAGTGAGGTCCCACGGACCAAACGCTGATGGGCATTCATCTGGAGCATACCCAAATCAAGACACTCTGGAAAATTTTTTGGTAAAAGTGGAGCAAGGGGAAAGTTTCTCTACTGTTGGCAGCGGTAGTGTTTGGGTATGGATGTGGATTTAGGGGGGTGACTGCACTCATTCACCCGTGTTGTAGCTTCACTACCAAGGGGAATGAATCAACCAAGTATAGTTGGTTGCCCTGTCCTCCCGGGGAGAGCCTGACCACCTCTGGGCTCCTAGAGGAAGATAAATTGATGCCTTCTTTGGCAAAAGTGTAGAGAAGGTGTACAACTCGACCTCACTCCAAGCTCTTGAGAAGAGAGCACTCGCATAGAGAGCGATTGGGAATGAAGAGCAATTGCATAGGACACCGAACAAAAAGCTTGTGCTTGTATCGCCTGGAGCTTCAAGAGCCTGAGTGTCTCCAGAAGGGCAGGAAATCGTCGTGGCGGGAGAAACTGCGTCTGAACAGCAGTAACACAGCCTGTGTCACGGGGTAATTGCAGGTGCTAACGCTCAGTTGTAACTCGATGTCATTTTTGGCCTGTTGCAGCAGAGGTAGAAAGCTGGTATTTATAATTTATTTATTTATTTATTTATTTATTTTAAACTGATAACTAGTCATTTTAAATTGCTCGGTTTTCTCATAACTGGAAGTGCTATTTGTGAGCAAGGCCATGTATGCGGTGAGCTGTCTGCGTGCAGCAGAGCTAGGAGCTAACAGACGGGAACACGCAGTGCCATGGTGGTTGGACTGGATGAGACCACTTCTGTTCGTACGCCCTGCCGCTAAACAAGGAACGAAGAGAATTTGTCTCCTTCATACCCATTAGTCTGTATCTAGGACCCAAACCCCAAAAGCACCACGTACATGTGTCTCTTGGGACTTTCAGATGCAGTTGTGGGACTTGAGTGTTTAGTAAGATCAGGTCCTTTGTAAAGTCCAAAATCTCTGCTGTCTAAATGCAATGTCGCTCCTCTGTTCTGCTAGCACAGCCAGTAAATCAGCGAATCCCAAAGGACTTTATGTTGTCCCTTGGGAGCAGATGGCTGCAGTTGCATGATCTGTTAGGCTTAGGATGTCTGTCAGAGCTTGGGGGGTTCCCTCGGCGTGGAGAAGCTGTGCAGCTCCTCAAGTCATCCTCTTCAGATGTCTGTTCTGGCCGGGGGGGAAGGTTCGGTATGGCTGCTCATGTCCTTCATCCACGTGCTAGGTGTTTTGGAGGTCCCTGCTCTTGTGGGGGTCCCCTGCTTGTCACTCTCACAAGGCTTGGACTGGCTCCTGAGGCATCTCTACAACGTGCTGGGCAGAAACGCCTTTTTTTGTGCAGCGCCAGCATAACTGCAGTGATCTAGCCTGTCTTCTTTCCACGCCAGCGATGGGGGTGCGATTCAGCTGGGCTTCATTGTCTGCGGCGAGGATGCCTGTCCTTTCAATTGTAGAATTTAGGTATGAATGCCCTTCAGCCGACGCCAGGCGGTGCTTCCGTCTGCACCCTCCCTGCAACTCCCTTCCCTGGGGCTGCCACGCACGCCCTGCTCAGCCCTACCGAGCAGAAGCCTGGTCCCCGGCCACCACCAGCCTCCTCTTCTCCTGTCCCTGCCTCCACGCTGCTGTGAGGAGGGCAGAGAGCTGGGCTGGGTTTAAACTCGTCATCTTGAGGTCCAAGTTTTGGAAAGTTCGCTTTGGCTGGGTTAGTTGAAAGCTGGATCGGTTCCCTTTTTGGGTTTGTTTGTACTGTTGGCCAAATGACTGTTCGTACTGTTGGCCAGATGACTGTGCTAGCACCTGAGCAGGATACGGGGTGGGAGGAAAGCTGTGGTGGTGTTTGGTGTTGCCTGATCCCACATGTGAGGTGTTTGTGAAACTGTAATACTTAAAGCCAGTGGCTGCACCACCTCAGACCTTGCAGCAACTCTGTGGGGTAAGACATGTTGTTGGCCCTGTTTTCTTCGTGGAAAGACTTGCCTGGGGCGCTGCAAGGGATCTGCAGCACAGCAAGGGAAAAAGAATTCAGTTCTCCCGAATTCAAAGCCGCATCGTTGCACCAATACCAGGTAGAGTGAGGTGTCTCACCAGGCTTTAGTCATGGTCCTGTGTTGCAAGGCTGAGCTGAATCCCATCTCCCAGGAAAAGACGCAAGGAGACAGTGAGTCCACAAAAACATAGCAGCTATCCTTCCTCTGCTCCCTTTCCACCTTTCCTGAGAGTTCAGGATTTCATGGTGGGCAGAGAGGTCTCGCTTGGGGTCTCCTGCCAGCCCTGCCAGAGGGGTGTTTGCCCAGGGGCTCTGGCAGACTTCAGCGGTGTTCCTGTTGGTTTGAAATACTTGGAGGTTTGGTTTCTCTGATGAGCAGCGAAGAGCAGACCTTTCCACGTCTGTTTGCTGCTACCATTTGCTTCTCTGAGATGTTGTTGCGGTGTGGGTGGTGTTGTGTTGTGTTGTGTTGTGTTGTGTTGTGTTGTGTTGTGTTGTACAGACTGACGGCAGCCAGCCTGCAAGCAGCTCGAGCATCGCCGCCCTGAGCACCAGCACTGTGATGCTCAAAGCTACAGGCAGTTCGAATCCAGGGGAGGATTAAGTCTAATCAGCACCAAACATGGTTATACCAGCTTATAAAAGGCCACAGAAACGTACCTTGAAATTTAACTTCCAAATTCGCTTTTCCTTCAAGATTTGAGTAGGTCTAGTTGCATTCCTTGCCATAAATTTAATAGTGAAAAATATGCCATAGGCAAAAAAGACCGCATTCAGAGCTCTGTCCTCCAGAAAGCCACCACTTTGGCTGTCCTGAGGAAGAGCTGGTGTGAGTTAGAGAGCCACAGCCGCTGTGAGGCTCGGGGAGGTGCTGCTTAACCTCTGCCGCGAGCTGAGGGCTGCTCATCCTCGAGAGGGAGATGGGAGCCCTACCCCAGGTCTCTCAAATGCGCACCCTGGGTGTGATTAGTCTCTCGGCCCCGTGACTGAGTTTTCCTTTGCCCTGTCTGCCTTCCCTCCTCCTGTTATTAAGGCAGGCAGAGAACATCGCGTCCCTTGCCCGTGCCATCGCTTGCAGAGCCCGGGGCAGGAAGGGGCTTGTCGGTGACGAGGCGCTGGATCGAGCGCGTTCCTGGTGTGCTGTAGCTCTGTGCCCACAAGAGTATGTTGAAGCAGCAGCTGGGTTTTCCAAGGCTTTTGCATTCTGCTGGGATAAATTGTGGTTGGAGAGCTTGGTCCCGTGGGGAGGCGGAGGAGAGGGCTGGCCCTGGGGTGTCCCTGCAGCCCCAAGGAGGGGAAACCTCCTGAAAGCTCGGCTGCAGCAATGTTTGCCCCAGACTTTGTAGCTCAGCGTTTTCCTTTGCCTGCACGCATTAAGACTTGACTACCGCCCAAAGACACGGCAATCTGTGAAAAGTACCCCCAGTGCTTGCCAAAATCTGTCCTCAGTGGGCTGGGCATTCTCACATGGTGAGGGTTTCATGAGGAGCTGTGTGCCCTTCCATCAGTCACTATCTGTTAGTCATTAATTTGCCCTGCCTTACCTGAAAAGCAAGTTAGCTCGTTTCCTGGTGTCATAGAGAGATGGTTTGTTAAGTTTAGCTTTTAAGTCCCCCTTGGGGCTGGAGGTTTGAGTTCTGCGAGGATCCGCACTGCCCTTCATCTTTCCAGCCAAAAAAAGATTGAGTTTCAAGATGTTTTTCCATGCCAGAGTCTTTCAGAGAAGAGTATAAAAATTAGTGGCTTGTCTGTCCTGCTAAGGACAGGTCCCGGGCCGGGGGGGCCAGGCGGGGGCTCTGGAAGCGGTTGTCTCAGCTGAGGTTTCTCCTCCATGCCCCAGCGAGCTGCACGATGGGCTGGTTGGCGAGATGTCAGTGATGCTCTGCCTGTATCATTTCCAAAGCACTTTCTGATCTATCAGGATGAAAGGTTCTGGAGAAATGCTAAATAGTAGTATTAGTGTACAATAAACATACTTCTTCAATATTTCTGATCCTAAAGTGGATCCAGATGCTTTCTTATGGCTGCTGGGTCTGCTTTGGTTTTTTTATTGTAGCTCAGTGTGGCCGTCTGCATTTGTTCAAGTGAGATGGGATGTGACAGAGAGCTTGTCACAGCGTGCTCTTGTCAAGTCTGTAAACCTTTATATTTATACGTGCACACACACAAATATAATATACATAAATGAAAAAATGACTGGCTTACTTTAAGACACTGTTTGCGAGTCTGACACTTCATAAGTGTGCCAAGGAACTTGGAATAAACTCAGGGAGTTTATCGTTTTTTATGATCACAGCAATCAGTTCAGCTGTGTAGGAGAGAGATGGGATTTGGCTGGATAACTCAAAGTAGTCTCCAAAGGAAGTGGACGTGTCCATCTCTTCATAGCTCTGATACAAAAAGAGTATTAAATGCCCCTTGATACCAGCCGCCAGTTGTGTTTTCCAACCTGTGGTTGAGCTTTGCAAGGGGTAACTCTCCCGCTCTTGTTTCAAGTGTAAAATAGTTTCCCCCCTGGTTTTAAGGATTATTAACATTTTCACGGTTTCTCCCCCACGGAGAAGAACAAGTCTTCCCTACAGCTTAAGGCTGGCGTTTCATATGGGCTGGGGTTTTACCAGAGCTGGTGCCAGGGTGAGATCGAAGCGGCAGGAGCAGCCGGGTGGTCGGTCCTTCTGAGGACACCGGTGGGAAAGGTTTCCATGCCGATGTTTTGGTGGTGTGTTAGACCCTGCTTGGGGAGATGCCGTGGCAGCATCTGGGGGACTCCAAGCTGTGCCGAGGAGAGCTAACACTACCTTGCAAAGACAGAAAGTGTGGATGGGTATTTTGCTGATAAAATGTTTTGTTTTGGTAACTAATACTAATAGATGGACGATCAGCTGGTAAAATCTCTTGCATTCCTAAAATCTGTGATAATAGGACTTGTAACCTGTTGTCATTTGCTGGCATTAGGAGTAGCTTCCCAAGGTTTCTTAGCTGGTGTACCAGATCCAGGGCTTTCACCAAATCCTACTCCAACCCCTGCCAACCAGAACGGGGAATAGGAAGTTTTATAGTCTCAGTTTTCAACAAATTTGGATCAGTCAAAGCTGCATGAGGAATATTTTTGCTCCATGCAAGCTGAAGACCGTGTTCAAACTAAGTGACAACTTGGGGGTTGCAGCTGATGCCCCATGTCGGTGCCGAGAGCCGTGTAGGCGCATTAGCTCTGGTTCTGCCCTGCCTGAGACATCGTTGGTGTATTGGTTGCTAAAATCGCTGAGAGAGCTCTACAGGGACCACATCTGAAAAAAGGCTTGTCTGTGTTGCGCACGCTAAACCCCCTGAGAAGTGGGATTTTGGGACCTGTCTAGCTTTTACACAATTTTCTGCAGTCCAGAGGGTGTATAATTATATTTTTTTGAATCCATCTCATTATTCCTTTCTGGCATGGGATGTTCCTGGATTGGTAGAAAGTAATTAAAAATCTGAAGGTTCTCACTCATTTAATACAACCTTTTCTGTCTTTTGTCCAGTGTTGGGAACTTGCTGTGCTTCCACGGGTTTTTTTTTTTTTTTTTGGTTTCTTACTTACATAGGGGAAGAAATGGCAGAGGAAAAGGAAGCCAGCTAAGTAGGCAGCATGTACTTGGCCAAACTTTAAAGTGGCGCAGGCTCGTTGGCTAACAGCAAATGACCACAAATTCTTGGTATATTAGTTTCTTATCTTGTCATAGGAGTTCGGTGTTACACCAGCGCTGTTTTTCCAACACATGGGGTGCCTGGTCTTTACTTTGAAACAAACTCTGAGATAACGATGCCACTTATTGCATCGCTGGTACCAGCTGGTTTCACCCTGTCCGGAAATACCTGACATCATCTGGTGTATGCGATCACTCGCTGCCATGCGAAGGTAATTGCTCACTGACCCAGAGAAGACATTTCTGGTTGTTGTGTGTGGTTTTTCTTTTTTTTTTTTTTTTCTTTTTTTTCTTTTTTTCCCCCCTGGAAACTTATTGTGTGCTTTGAACTGCCGAGAAGTACTCAAGAAGACATAAACCCGTGAGTTACTACAGGCTGCACGCCTGGAACATGCAGGCCATCTCCAGACATATGGAGTAAATCAGCACGGCTCCGCTGACTTCGGCGCAGCTGCGGCTATTACTGCTGGCTGTAACCCTGCTCCAGACTGTAGGGGTGGTTGTTGATCGACAGTGGAGAATAAAAAAAAAACACATCCCTTCTTTATTCCCTTTTTGTAGCTTTGCACTTCATGAACAGAATAAATGTGCTGCAAGTGGAGGTGAAACCATGAATTATTTTTGCCTCCATAAAATTACTTTATTTGGACGTATGCTAAGTTCCCTCTCATTCCACTTGGTTCCTGAATCAAGTAGTTGATTAATGCACGCACTTTGTTACTGGCACTCAGAAATACATCGGTGATTAGTTCAGAGATAGAGATCGGTGGTTTAAAAAAAACCCCACATACGTGCACCTGCACAAAAAAACAAGTCAGGCAGAACTGACTGCCTGAAAACAGGGTGGGCAGCACCCCTGTAAGCCACAGGACTGTGGGAAGAGGAGCTGCTTTTCTGTTTTCCGTGTGCCAGGAGAAGCAGTGCTATCAGGCTTATGTATGATGGATCAGAGTGCAGTGGTATTGCTGCAAGCAAAAGTCATGAATTTTAATCAACTTTACTGGCTGCCTTGAAATTTGAGTTGAAAGATAAATGTGAAAAACAGGCAGCCCATATTGTTTCTGGAACAAAACTGCCCCTTTTCTGTTGATTAAAAGAATTTTTCTTTTAACGTGATAATCAAAAATACTTCCATCTTAGTTCTGGAATTTTTTTTAGGCTAACCCTTCGGGTCCTGCCAGCCCCTTGTGCCTCCCTCAGCCAAGTGTCACCTCGTGGCCACCCAGATGGTGGCTGACCTTGGCTGCAGAGGCTTTCCAACCAGCGGGGCTCACTGGCTGTTTGCTTTCAGCTGTTTCAAAAAAGATGGGTTTCGGGCTTTTAAGTATTCTCAATGTTTAAAAAAAAAAATAAAGACTTGGCTGGTGAAAACTGCTGAGTGGACTGTCCAGGGAGTTGGAATCCAGTTTATATTCATTGGGGAAATTTGGCACGGCCAACATACTGGTCCTTCCCCTCTGTTGCTCCAGGGCTGCTTTTAAGGTTCTGTAGTTGCCATATTAATTTGGGTATCGGTCTTTCTAATTAAATACAAGTGATTTGAATGCCCACGTTGTCTGGTGGGGATTGCATCTAAGCTTTGGAAAGAAGTGGACTGAAGCTACCAGCTTGTGCCCCTGGACAGAAACACACACCCATCGTCTTATTTCCAGCCACCGCCAGACTGGTCCGGGGTACTTTGAGTAATTGAGAGTGTTTTCCTCGCTCCTCTGTACAGAAGTTTCCTTCAGGGGTTATCATAGCTGCTTTTCCTGTTTTGCCATTAAGTCAACTCTGTGCAGGAATAACTTTGAAGGGTTGTATTTAAGGCCAAACAACTTTTAAGAAAGGGAAGGGGAAAATAAGCCTGCAAGCACCAGGGAGGGGTAAAAAAAAAGGGTGGAAGACTCCTGAGTCGCTCCTCCTCTCTCAACCACAAGTGCTGTGTTATTTTCTCTTAGTATCTTCCATGGTTCAGCTCCACACCTAGTTTCTCATCTCCTCTGATAGCTGCAGGTTCAGCAACTGCTTTGTATTAGCGAATAGTTCATTGCAGATGCAGCAGAGGCTTATTTGATGCTCTGGGAAATTCTTGCTGCTTTCACTAGTGAGAAAGGCAATATATTTTGGGGGCCTAAATTGGTGTGAAAGGGCACATACAAACCTGCTAAGTACAAATTCCAGCTTGTTTCTACTCTCAGTTGGTTACACCCTTGGCTCGGAACCCAAATATTTCAAGAATTTGGGTTGAGGTATATGCTTTCCCAAAAGAGGCATGAAGTTAGATTCCCCTTTTGCATCAGTGGGTGCAGTTTCTGTAAGGTCACCAAGTATTCGCTTGAAGCAGAAATGTCAACTCCTTCAAGGCATGTCCAGAGACTTTGAGGAGGGGAGGTGATGCTTTGCTCTGCTATGGGAACCTGGTGGCTGCTCCTTGCACGGCTGAGATGACTTGGATCTTGCTTTGGTTGGAATATGCTTGCTATAAAGGAAACCCACCTTATTTTCGTGTCCCTTATGGGAGCCGGGATGCCTTATAGTGCCACGCGTTGCTGTACTGAGGCCATTGACACTACGCCTGCCTTCATCCCAGTGGCTGGTTTTTTATATTTTTTTTTTTCCCCCTGGGGCTCTCAAAGCATGTACGTACGCCGAAGCGGAAGATTAGTTTCACTACGGAGGATCATTTCAGATGCAAATGCTCTATGGGCTGCTGCACAAATGAAGCCTGCCTGATTTTTAATTTTTTAAAAATTCTATTTATTTACTTTAATGCCCCACTGGAAACACTCTCTGCTTTGCTTTGCTTTGCTTGCTCCACCTTTCCATGTTCCTGTGCTGCGGGTCTGGAGGTTGGGGTGGTAGGAACCTGTCTGGTGGCATTTACCAGTTGTATTACACCACGGTGGGATCAGCCTGGATGGCTGGTAGGGCTGTTACGATGCCTGATGGTATTCCTGATGTGATTTCCCTCTTAATGCTGAAGGAAGGGAGCATTTGCCGATGCCTCGAGGTGCCCTAATGCATCCAGGCACCAGGTCCTCGGCTGCCCGAGCAGGTGGATGAAGGTCACGGGATGCAGGGCTGGGGTGATGGGGTGGAATGCGGGGCGAGCAGCCGGTAACCCCTGTGCATCCCTTTCCTTGCAGTTACCTGGCCGAGCAGTGCTGGAATGGCGGCTTCGTCTACCTGATCATGTTGCGCCGCATCAAGCGCAAAGCCCCTCTTCCTCCCTCCAACGGCAACAACAGCAACAGCTGCGACCCCAAAGCCAAGCCCAGCCCCGAAGCCGGCGACAGAGCCGCTCAGAATGGGAAGAGGACCAGGAAGTTTGGGGTCATCACCAGAACACCGGGGAGCAAGGAGAGCAAAGAAAAGCTGGGCTCGGAGCACGGGAACGGGCACTGCACCCCGATGGAGGTGGAGGTTGCTCAGCCGGAGACCTCCGAAGCAGAAAGCAACGGGGAAGAGCAGCTTCAGGGACAAGGGGGACAGTACCGGTGCCGGCTGTCAGATGGTGGGGTGCCGGACATTGGTGACCAGTCTGCCCAGGTATGTTTGCTTTGGGGTTTTTCTAGAGAAGCAAGCAGCAGGTGTGCAAGCGAGCTAAAGGAATTTCTCAAGCTATTTCCTTGGTTTTCGTGCACCATCCTTGGTGCCTGTGGGATGGACAACACAAGCTGTTGGGGTGCTGGGACACAGGATGGGGTGCAGAACAGCGGGGCAGGATGGTTAGGGAGTTAAAAAATAATTGTGAGAAATCTCTGTCACGCTCCATCTGTGATGAAGGGGAAGGTCCTTATATCTCTCACCTCTCAGGGCTGGCCTCAGGATTTGTTCTGTTGAGACAACTGGTGACCTTACGACACCAGGGCAGGAGGTGTCAGTGGAAGACCGTCATTTTGTCCTTTGGGGCTTCATATTTAGCTCTCTCTGAGCTTGATGCACCAGACCGCGGTGCATTTATTTGTGTTACAAAACTTGTTTGGCCAGTGTTTGGGCACCACATGGAAGTTATTGTGAATTTTGCTCCGAGTTGATGAGATGGACGATTTGTTAATGTTTGGGACGACAGTGATATTGAGGCTTTCATTGCTTCTCTCTTCATCCTGATGGAGATCTTGGGGTTTGTTGCCTGGCTAGAATTGCAGTGTTGTTGGATGGAGAAAAATAACCCGAGCCTTGGTCAGGTTTCAGTGTGCATCCATCACCAGATGAGCTGTCTGCCCATCTTTCCAGAGACACTGATAGTATAAACAGATGAACGCTGCTGTGTTAGGCTTGGGGCTTGCTGCAGCAGCTGGTTTTG
Organism: Numenius arquata; assembly: GCF_964106895.1. Classification (NCBI taxonomy): domain Eukaryota; kingdom Metazoa; phylum Chordata; class Aves; order Charadriiformes; family Scolopacidae; genus Numenius; species Numenius arquata. The sequence continues at coordinate 12,165,260 of NC_133616.1, read as the reverse complement.
GTTTTAAGACTTCAAAGCTGGTGACAGAGTGGTGTGAGAGGACATCTCATCACTAAATTCTGTTGAGGAAAGTATGGGTTTAAGTGTGGCCTCTGAATTTGTGATCCCCTATGCTATGGGAGGGTGGTGGTCGTTAACTCAAACTAAGTTAACTTAAAATACATTGGAGAGGATAAAACTAATTTAAAAAAAGTGCTGGTCTTAAAGGAGCATAATTGAGAAAACTGCTTCTCCCATCAGTGAGACATGTTGGATTTCATGGTGCAGCCAGAAGGGGAGGATGTTTGTGTGCAAGCCTTATAATTGCAGTCATTCTAAAAGAAAACATTAAAAGTTTATAAAGAAATAAATAAATCCTTCAGTATTTTGAAAGCTCTGGTCCATATGAAATCTTCTTTAATCTGTTCTGAAGGTGTTTAATTAAACACGTGTTGTAAATGACGTCGATCAGAGTTTGTTTTGAGGAAGTGGAAAGCCAAAGTGTGTATATATACATATACATACATCTGTATATAAAAATAAACTCTTGATCCAGAGCCATCTCGTGCTAGTGTTACCTTGAAGTTTTGAGTCATTTTAGTCCAAGAAGTAAATTGTTAAATTCAGAACGTCTATGTATCAATGTGAACAATAAATACATTTTTAATGCAACACATATACAAGGTGGCTTTGTAGTACATAGAAGCGTAGTTGAGTCACTGGAAATTTAAGAGCTATAATCTGTTCAGTTGTGGTGTATCTGTCAAGAAGCCTGTTGGGAGGCACAGTCATTTAGTAAAATTGCTTCGCTCGCTCTCTTAATTTTTTTCCCCCGTTAATATTTTGCTTAGAGATATGACCTCTGTATGTGTCAATATTAATTACATTTTCCTGACATCTGAATGAGGAGAAATGTGAATCGCTGAAGCCTGAATAGCATGCCTTGCTTATCCTTTTCTTTTTAAAAATGAAGGGGCATTATAGAAGCCCATCACTTTAGCATCCGTGGGGTGGCTGCTATCAGAGTAATGAGCTGCTTATTTCAGTTTCTTAATAAGTATTGAATACTGACCATGCATAACATTTTTAAAATTATTTGAATCCTTAAAAAAAAAAAAAAAGAAAAGAAAAAACAGGTAAGGAGTAAAGACACTTGGGAGCCTCAAATCTCACTTCCAGCTCTGTTTTGAAAGCGTGACCTGGCACTCAGGCATGTGAGATCCAGTCGTGTCAGGAGCCTTTTGAAAACGGCATCCAGGACGTCGTGTCAGAAGTTGCAGCCTCCTTCCAGGCTTCAAAGCGCGAGCCAAACCTCTCGTAGCCGCGGGATGAGTTATCTCTTCCCGAGCGGGGACAGGGTGCATTGGCAGGGCACCTTCTCCACAGGGAAAGCGGCTCCATCCCTGCTGCCCTCCATCCCTCACCGGCCCCTCCACGCATTGACTAATAGCATATCCAGGGCTGTCAGCCCCGCGCCTTCGGGGAGCACTATATTCACTTCAGGAGGACGAGAGCCGGCCCGCGGTGGGCTGGAGGTCGGCTGTGGGTGGGAGGAAAGGCTTTGAGAAGCCTCTTGGCGAGCTTGATGGTCTTCCCTACCGCCCTGGTTCTCCCCACCGCTCCTTCCCCCTCCTCTGCCTCAGGATGCAGGTTGGGGAATTACTGAACTTGGAATACGGAGTTAGTTGGGGAATTACTGAACTTGGAATACGGAGTTAGTTGGGGAATTACTGAACTTGGAATATGGAGTTCAGGAAACATCTCTTTTTCTCCCTGTAGAAAGTTAGTTTGAAGTTGTCATAATGAAAACCGTGGAGAAGAGGTTGGGCAGAATCTGCGTGTCGTCAGCCGGTGCTGTACTGAGCCCAGCAGCCACCGCGGCCGATGCCTTGGGGATGTTGTGCTGGCAGTGCTTTTGAGGCATCCACGTGTCTTTGGTGTCGTTTGCTGTCAGGGTACCTCCTCTCCCACGGGCGTGGGGTTGTCCTCCCGTATTCTCGCTGCGTGCTGCTAATAACAGCAACGCCGAGTGGTGAAACGAGAGGCCAGACGGGTACTGTTTGTCAAGAGAACCTGCCAGGAGATTCCTGTGTTACTGGTCGGCGTGCATGTGTCAGTCCCCTCCTTCAGGCTTGCTTTCATCTCCCAGATCTTGGTCTGTCTCTCCTCTGCGCTTGGCATTGCTGTTGCTGTGTATAAAGGTACCTGCCAGGCTGTTTGCTGGTATGTAACCCTCAGTAAATATTGTACCTGACAATTAGCAGGCAGCGTTTAATGTTTACAGGTGGTTAAGCTGTGCTGCAATATTTTTAGGATGAACCTGAACGCCCTTTAGAATGTGGGGATTATTCAAAGCAGCGAGGCTGTGCCTGCCTGGCAGGGAGATCTGGAAGGTCTGGGAAGCAGACCTGACCTTGGAGAAGGACCCAGGCTGGCTGCTGTGGGAGTCATGGGCAGTGATTTAAGACCAGGCAATCTCTGAGCCGGAGTAATGATCCGTCACTTCCTGGGAAGATTGGGGATCTTAAATGCAGAAATCAAAGTTTACTTCTTTTATTCAGTGGCCTGAGACAGAGGGGTGTTTTGTAGGTTGGTAATTACAAAGACACAGAAGAAAGAGGAGTATGGGTGAGGGGCTGCTGGGGTCAGCTGAAAAATGATAGAAGGAAACTGTGAGGTTTCCTCACAATATACTGATTTTGTGGTTTCATTTTGTTTACTGGTAGGACAGAATTGCTCAGTTTTGTTCTCAGCTTCTCTTATCACAGTGTTTTTGGAAGAGCCGTGGACCGCTTCCTTAGCTGTTCAGCCCGTCAGGAGTGCCTGGAGGTGGCCAGGTGCAGCTGGCATGGGCAGGGATCATCAGGAGTAGGACTGTGAGGGTTGCAGGGGCTGGGGTTACGAGTGTGAGGGGTGGGAGTGTTGTTTTCAAAGGAGACCTAACCTGATCGAGGCCTGGCTGGTATGACGAGAGGCTTTTATTGACGAAGCGAAAAGAAGCTGGGCTGGAAGTGAAGTGCACCAAAGCAGACTGGCCCACCTTTGCTTCCTCTGGCCCCAGCAGGATGCTCTGAAAAGTCTTTAAAACATCAACCATTAAAACTGAAAATAAGGCATCTCCTTGAATCCTCTTGCTTAAGTATAAGCATCTGGATTAGTAAGGAATTGAAATCCAGATCCAAGTTTAGCAGTCACCAGCGGAAACTGTGTAAAGGAGGTTGGGCAGAGTAAAAGTGCTGTAGTAGCGAAGGGAGGCAGGTGGAGAGGGGCTGGGGGGCAGCATATGGGCATTTCCCCATGGGGAGAACTCGGTGGCATGGGAGGAGTGCAGGGTGTGCACCAGGTGTCCCTGGCTGGTGGTGGCCCTGCAACTTGGGGCCGTGGTGGGACACCTTTCCAGGATGGAAACAAGTCAGCGTCTGGTGGCCCCCTAAGGTGTGTCCGGTGTTTTTCTGAAGTCATTGTACCATCATCTTCTTTTGTTCGGGCCCGTTATTGCTTTCTTATTAAGATGGCTTGTCTCAGGAAAGGCTGAATGCTTTCGAATTGCATTTTGCTTTGTAGTTAGGAAGGACTGACAGCCTTTCTATAGCAATATTTGCCTATTAGCATTGGTAAATGCCAGCCTTACCTTGCCTTTTGGTTAATGGAAAACGTTCCTTATCTTGCCAAGCAGAAGAGGAAGGCTAATGGCACGTTACAGGAATCAAAAAACGAGGCTTGAAATAATGTACTGGCTTTAAGCGTTTTACTATTATATTTTTTTTTAAACATGATGGAGAAAAAGATTCTCATCCACTTGCTGTACCAAAACGAAAACCTTGCTGTGAGCAAGGTAAAGACAAGGGTAAATACTCGCAGCTTCACTGAAGCTACTGAAGCTAAGTTGCTTTACATCAAGTTTTTTTGGCAACCTCCTAAGCAGCAATTATTGTTTCATCAAGGCTTTTATGGGACTCTCATATGATGCATGTTTTAGACATAAGTAACTCTGTTTTTAGTTTTTAATGTAGATACCTTTAGTCATGTAACGGCCTTCCTCAGAATCTGTTTCTGTTCTTAACGTCTTTTTATCTGTTGTGTTTGCTTCCAACTTTCATTAACATGAATCCTGGGGCTATCTGCTGTCTTGAAGTTTTAATGTGCACTGTGATAAGCACGTCTTCCCTCTCTCTTGCCTGTTTTGGGTTGTAAACTCTCTTAGGGACAAGGGCTGTCTTTTAATTGTAGCTGTACCGCACTGACAAATCTTGGCCTTGCTTTTGCTTGGGGTTTTAGGAAGTGCTTTGATGTAACTAGTACTGAAATTAAAGTTAATTTTTTTTGCTGCCAGTTATGTTCCACCTTGCCATAAAACAACCGTCGTCACAACTTTCTGGGTTTAAGTCTCACTCGCTGCCAAATTTTTTCAACTGACTTAAGATTTTTGCCTTTCTTTGCTGTGATTTCAGCAATGGCTACAGCTGTGATAGCTGTGGATAGCAATCTGTCCTCTTAGTCTGTTTTTGGATTGAGTTTTCCAGGGGTGCGATGGAGCGTTGGGCATAGAGATAGTCTGATAATGGGTAAGTTGTAATGAGTTAGTTCTAATGTGTCATCTTTACACGGGGTCCTCACACTTGGAAATGAGCTGCCACCAAAGGCATCACAGATACTCACGAGGTTGTGTTACAGGAGGTCTCAGCCATGCTCAGCTATCACAAGCCTTAGGTGAGAGCACCAGTATGAAAGCATTTCCCACCTACACAGAAAGTGGTTGGTTGGTTTTGGTTTTTTTCATTTTGTGTATGGTATTAAAGATACAGCAAGCCCACAAATGGAATGCAAAGGACTGGCTTTAGCTGAAGTGTAAGTTCACACCATTTTATGTTTTAATCATTGAGTGCGAATGTTTGAAACCAAGTGGACGTGCCTAAAAATAGAGTATGCTGTTTGCCTAGGTGCTGTAATGTTCCAGGTGTTGGTTGGGATCATAAAGCTACATACACTTAATTTTTGAGGCTGGGTGCTGAAACCACTGAGCAAACGCAAAGGATTCCTGATGCTGACAGAGGTAATACCAGTCCCCACGAGAGACCCCTCTTTAGCTGACACAGGAGCGTGGTGACTTACTCTAGGATGGGCTTTCATCTACTGCAGGCAGCAAGGGTGTTTTCTGAGGAGCTCCAAACTGACCAACTACTGGTTCCCAGTAGCCCAACAAGAGAACGAGACTGGGCAAGATACCTCAGGGAGTGCAAACGCCTTCTAACCTTTAAAAGCCTGAGCTCCCCCGGGGCAATTGCTGGGCCAACCCCCCCCAGGGCCAGGGATAGCTGAGGAATCCTTTGGCTGATCTTGCAATAAAGCTTCATGAGACGGCAAGAGGGGAGCAGCCCGGAGAGGTGCAATCCAGATGGTGATGGCTCAGAATGACAAATGGCTCCAGCAGACTTTTGTAAGGGGTGATGATGTAGTTCAGGTGCTTGCAATGGCTGATAAAAAGTTTAAAGCCCTTGCCAAGGAAATGATGTCAACAAGCAGTCTGTCTCGGGAGATGGATCCCGGGGGGACAGTCTGCTTTAAGTCGCAGAATGTTCATCCACTCTGCTGTGATGCCTGTTTTCTGTATTTTAATTATGTGTTTGTGTTTGGGGGAGGGTATGTTTTTGCTTTTGACTGTTCCCCAGGCCTTATCCCCTAGGATGCTTCTCTTTCCACGGGGAAAGCACTCACATTTCAGTGAAGGGATGCCAGGCGTCTGGCGACCGTTTGTCCAAACAAGGGGACTTGTTAGATCAGCAGTGGACACTTGAATGCAATTGCAGTTGTGTCTGCACTGCTGGTTCCCACTTACTCCGAGGACACGGAAAGTTCACGTGGTCAGCGCTGTGTAATTCACATTAAGGGCTACTTGGGTTTGGAGGTTTTTTTTTTCCCCTCTTGCAAGTGTTGTAGGAGACACCCACTGTGTGGCTTGCATCATCCAGAGGCAGAAGCCAAAGGCTTCAGTGGCTTGGTGCTAAGAAACTTTCATAGGCAGTAGGGTTGGACAAAGCACTCCTCTTTTGGAATAGCTTCTTGATAAAGGCATTTAGATTTTTTTTTTATCCTGCTTTTGATTTGTCTTGGAGTTGTTTATCTTGCTTGTACAACAATGAAAACAAAACCCAAGGTAGCAGATGAAAGCAGGAGTCCTGCTGTCAGATCAGCCGTAAAAATAACCTGGTTAAGATCAGATGAAAAATATACTCATTATCCACTAATGAAATAATTGCTCCGTTAAGAATCTGCAAAAATCAGATTTTGGCGTGGTTTTCTGGTACTGAGTCATTCACACTAAAATCTGTGATGTGAAGAGTGATGGCTTTTGACTGTATCTTGAGATTGACGTGTTTGCTCGCCTGGTATGTGATCGTGCAAGTTAATTCTAACCCCAGCCACCGACCCGTCTCTCCCACCTGCCTACTGGGGAACAGGGATAGTGGGAGGAGGCGTGATTTGGCCCAAGGTGGGGCAGGCAGCTGGGAGCAGTGCTTTTGACTTACCCCACATCAGTGAAGGATGCTGGGGAGCGGTGTGTTGCTTTGCCCATCCCAGTAGACTCCCCGTCCCCGTAGAGGAGGATGCTCCACTGGTCGTGTGCTTTTGTGCTGGTCTGAATGTGGTGTGTTGCTGTTTGGGAGGTTTTGTCCTGGTTTTATGCTGCTTTTCAGCTGCGTTTGATCAGCACGTTGGCTGCCAGCTCCTATCAAGCCTATTGTGGTCATTTTTAAAATTTTGTTTTAATGCATGAAACTTACAACTTTCTCTTAAGTGTCATTTCTCCAAAGCAGCTTCGTGGCTGATGAAGAAGAGCTCTCTGTTTGCTTCTGCTGTTCCTGTGGGGAAACCTGTGAAGTTTGCAAGTGGGAACCAGTCCCTGTTGACAGGCAGTAAAAATCCACGTTGAGATGCGGAGGGAGGGACACATCCTGCCGGCTGTGTTAGGGCCCGTGGCACCCAGTGTGTGTGTACAGCCCTTGCGTGGTTATTAGTATTCTCATCAGGGATTATCTCTGTTTTTATTTAAAAATTGTTACATATTTACACGGGGTTTGGCTGAATTGCTGCGGTGACAGAAAGTGCTTCTTTTGTAGACAACTATTTTACATTTTCCATTTTACTGTGTGGCTTTTTAACTACTTACTGCGTTTCTGTTTTCCATTTGTTTACACCTTGCTCCTGCCAAGCTTTTCTTTAATACAAGATTTCAAAGCAATTTTTCCTTTGTATATATAGATTTGCAGCTTCTTGAGCACGGCACAGTCAAAATCAGTCAAACCCCTTTAAACTCCCCTGCAATTAGCTGGTGAAAGACAAGGAGGGAAGAACGGCTCCGGTGTTGTCGTTTATTTATTTATATATTTATATATTTATATATTTATTTTCCTCGGCACTCGGAGGAAAAACGTTCCTTTTTGTTTTATTAATGATGTGCTTATGAAATCGAGCGTTTGATGGTATGCACTTGGAGCAGGCAGAAGGCGAGCTTCCCCACGTCGCGCTGGCAGCGTGCTTCCTTCTCTGATCCGCAGCACGCTAGTTTGTCCCAGATGTGGGCTCCCTCCGGACAGAGGCTGCCCGATGTACAATGGCTTCACGGTGGAGGAGGACGGCCTGCGGGGACCCACTGGAAGCTGACAGCCGAATTCTCTGTTCTCGCTTGTGGTCTGTTATATAAGATGACCCATTTTTTTATAATTTTTTTTTTTTTTTGCTTGCAATTAATCCAAGTAGAATATTCATACTGTCTTTAAAAAAAAAAAAATTCAATTATTTCTGGCTTAGGCACTTTGAAGTTGATCAGCTGCAAGTGGAAAAAATGTGGTCCAAAGATTCTGCCTGCTCAAAAGAGCCAAGTTTGGAGGAAAGTTGAATCACCTAAGAATGATCATAGAATCATAGAATGGTTAGAGTTGGAAGGGACCTTAAAGATCATTGAGTTCCAACCCCCCTGCCATGGGCAGGGACACCTCCACTAGAGCAGGTTGCTCAAAGCCCCATCCAGCCTGGCCTTGAACACTTCTAGGGATGGGGCATCCACAACTTCCCTGGGCAACCTGTTCCAGTGCCTCAGCACCCTCACAGTAAAGAATTTCCTCCTAATATCTAGTCTGAATCTCCCCTCTTCCAATTTAAAACCATTACCCCTTGTCCTGTCACTACATTTCCTGACAAAGAGTCCCTCTCCAGCTCTCCTGTAGGCTCCCTTCAGATATTGGAAGGCTGCTATGAGGTCTCCCCAGAGCCTTCTCTTCTCCAGGCTGAACAACCCCAGCTCTCTCAGCCTGTCCTCATAAGGGAGGTGCTCCATCCCTCTGATCATCTTCATGGCCCTCTGCTGGACCTGTTCCAACAGGTCCATGTCCTTCCTGTGTTGAGGACTCCAAAGCTGGACACAGTATTCCAGGTGGGGTCTCACAAGTGCAGAGCAGAGGGGCAGAATCACCTCCCACAACCTGCTGGCCACACTTCTCTTGATGCAGCCCAGGATGCGGTTGGCCTTCTGGGCTGCTAGTGCACGTTGCCAGGCCCATGTTGAGCTTCTCATCCACCAACACCCCCAAGCCCTTCTCCTCAGGGCTGCTCTGTAGCCATTCTCCGCCCAACCTGTATTTGTGCCTGGGATTGCCACGTCCCAGGTGCAGGACCTTGCACTTGGCCTGGTTGAACTTCATGCGGTTTGCACAAGCCCGCCTGTCCAGGTCCCTCTGGATGGCATCCCTTCCCTATGTGATGTAACTGCAGAGAACGAAAATTAGCCATTAGCCCAGCTGCGGCCTGACTTGACCACTTGTGTTTCTTCTTGCTATAGAAGTGTTCAGAGAAGTGAGGGAAGTCAAAAGATGTAGATCTGGAAGGGACTTCAAGAGATGACCCAGTCTTATTTCCTCCTTTGGAGGACAAATGTTGGTCCATTGTGTCCATGAAACCCTACCATCAAGGTGGGGATCCACAGCCCCTTTCCATAGGCAGGTCTGCTGCTGCTCTGCATTTACAAGCAAAATCCATGGGGTGGAACTCAGCAGAGTTAACGTTTGCTCCCAGGAGATGGGGAGCAAATCTCTAAATGGAAGTTTTGGCTTCTTATTCCTTTGACACACTCCAGGCAAGCATGGATGTCTTTCTGAGTGTCCATCTTGGCCCACTTTCAGGTGAATTGCATGAAATTTGCTGGGTTGTCATATCCAGGTAGTCAGCTCACAATATCTAGTGAGCTCTTGGCACTTTAGGTTCTCAAGTGCTGAGCTTCGTTACTGCCTTTGGTTAACGGATACAGGTTGGCCTCCTTATTCTTAAGAGTGGCCTGAGCAGGGTATCACCTAGTCCCTGGCTGTGACAGGAGCTGGTAGCACCTCGCTGTCTGTCCTTGCTGAGGATGCCTGTCGTTTGAGATACCTGCCTGGACCAGCATCAGCACATCTCTGTGCTTTAGGCATGAAATGCTTTTGCACGGAGAGCTCTGGGTGCGTGTGTGCAGATTTATGGTGTCACTTGTGAACGAAGCTGGGGGGGATTATTCTTGAGTCATTTATAAACAGAGCTATGAGAATTTATTCTGAGACGATGGAAAAGTTCAGATGTTAATAGGAATATGAAACTGGCAGTGGCCAAGCAGCAGCCAGAACTGTGCAGCTGACCAGAGGAGACCGCTCAGCAGTCAAACTCCTCGTCCTCCTCTGCGCAGGGATTATGCAGGCTCCAAGGACAGTGACATCAGACCTGCAAACTGCCAAATCTAGCTACGCTTGGAGATTCCCTTGGGTATTGTAAGTCTCTGGAGCAGAGTGAATACAACAGAATCCTAGCTTTTATTTAAAGACTAAGTGAGCTTGTAGTTTTTTTGTTTATGAAAGAAAGCTTGAAAATGTGATCCCTTAATTTTGAATTTTTTAAAAGATGTACATCACTACTTTTTTTCTTTTTTTTTTAAAGTGTTTAGAAGTTGTGTGGCTGAACCTCAGAATCTCCAATAACTCAAGAAAACTGGTTTTAAGTAAAATGTAAATGTATTTACAAATCCTTGGGACTGGCACAGAGCTTTACTATTAAGACTTTCCTGTGATGGAGTCACATAAGATGCTCATTCAAAGGAGCAGAATTTCCTAGCTGGCTGTCAAATATCCTATACTGCTCTGTGCAAAAGAGAGAGCAACTTCATGGGGAGGGGAAGGAGGTTCTGCTGAACACCCCCTTTCTCCAAGAGGTTTCAAGCAAAGCCTGGCAATCTGCTTTTTAATACTTAGCTTTTAAAATCTTGGAGCGACGTACCTTGGAGGTATGTGTGTATTGGTGGGGGGCGATTGTTTTGTAGCACGTGGTTAAATGTAGAGCTATGAATGTTTTATGAAGAAGAGAGAAAGAACAGTGAGAGGATCTGATTTCCAGTCATAGAATCATAGAATCATAGAATTGTCGAGGCCGAACTGTTTATTCCCAGTGAAATGCACACAGCTGACCAGCGGCGGCTCGAGGGACAGCCTTTTCTTACACAGGAGATGGTGACCATGTCATTTGAAAATGAGTGAAAGAAATAGGTGTTTGTTTGGGTATGTGCCAGATGGTTTCCTTGCCTTTATCGTGGCTGCGCTCTGCCATCCGTGTTCGGGCTGAGCGATGCTTCACTTTGCAAGGGCTTCTGATTTCAGTGGGAGTTCGAGGGGAATAAGATGGTGCTTGCATTAAGGGCAGTGGAGTCCTGCCATTTGCTGCCGTTAAGTGTTTTGCTATGTAAATGAATATTTGAGAGTGGGTCAGTTAAGAGTAAATTTGGGTTGCCTTTTTTTTTTTTATTATTTTTTAATAAGATGTGTGATAGTGCGGAGTGCTGAGGAATGCAAGCTAGGCTTTGCATAACTCGCATTCCAAAACGCTTTTGCAAATCATTAGATGCAACTTTATGACTGCATTGTTAAACTTTATTGGAGAGTCTGCTTCCGAACTGGATTTAACAACGGGACACTCGGAGTGGCATCTTATGAGGAGAATAGATGGACATTGTTTCAGCCTGGGCTTGGTTGGGGGAGGCAGAGAGAGACTGTATTTCTCTGTTATACCACTTTCATTATGTATGCAAGGTACTTCACAGCAATAAAACCTCTCTGGAGCATTTTCATGCTGTAGCTCAGTTCTGTTTTTTAAGTAGATAAATATAGTTGACTCTTGCCCCTGCATTTAACACGGCATCTCATGTATCACTCTAATTAATCTTGGAGTATTCTCTGTCCTGACACGTCCTGTTATGCAGCAGGAGTCTGGGCTTTTATCAATGCATTGAGGATCCCAGTTAAACCTGTTGGGATATTGCCCATGTGCATGACTTTCAAGTTAACAAATTACCCACAGGTGTATATGTTTTCAGGCTCAAACTTTTGGGTTACCTCTTAAGACACCTGGTTTGTTTTTCCTGTTTCTCCTACTTGTGGTCTAGGGGCTGTATAACATTATTATTATTTTTCACTTTGTTCTTAAGATACTGGTGTAGATACTGACCTCTTTGTTCCTGTGTCTGAAAAACTCGTCTTACATTGCATTTAAAAGTTTCAGCATAGGGCCCCAGTGAACAGGTAAAAGAAGCACATTTTCTTCACTTAATAAAGGTTCTGATAAACAATGTTGGCCTGAAATCTGCAGGATGCTGCCACAACCCTCGGGTTTGCCGATATATTTAGCAGTTTCCCTTCTCAGAAACAAGCAGCGATTCGTACGTGCTCTTCACAGTTTGCCATGAAATTTTAATCATCTTTGCTACTTGGGCGTTTGCGTCCTGCGAGAACGTTACTTGTGTGCAGAACAGACCCGGGCAGAAATAGCTGACCCGGTGCCCGGTGACTGCAACACATGGCCTAAAAATTGCCTCCAAATTGTGCATTTTGCTGTCTTGCAAGCTTGAAAACTTCCTGGGGCTCCTCATAATTCTGTTCTACTGGTTCTTCTTCCCTTGGAGAGAGTACTGGCAATCGCCTTACGTGTATGGCTTGCTTGCTTGCTTGTTTTCCTCTTTCTCTTTTTTGCTCCGCTGATTTCTGCCGCGCTTGTGTTTCCTTGTGCCCAGTCCTGCTGGTAGGGCTCATGGGAACTAGTCCTTGTTTTGCATTTTGTATTGCTCCAGAGTTTGTAAAGCACTTTTTGGATAAATATTTATAATCATTAAAAAAAAAAAAAAAAAAGGTGTCCTAAGCATCGCTTCTTACTTTGCTTATACTGAAAAGTTACTCTCTGCAGTGGGTAAATTTATTATTTACAGTCTGTACAACAGCTGTCCCATAAGAAATATTTGACTGGCAGCTGATAATTTGAAGCTGGTATTTTCCTTCCTAATGTCTCAAACCCTGCAAACCCCTCCGGAGAGGGAAACGCTGCTGTGTGATGCCAGTCTGGTCCCTGCTGCAACAGCAGCTGCGCTGCCCGCTGTTCAAGGTCCCCCCTTGAACAACGTCTCGCTCCTCTGCAGCCCTGCACAGCTCCTCCTTGAGTTTTGGCGAAGGGGTTTGAGGCTGCTGGTTGCTTCGGGAAGAATCAGGGCGTTGAGAGCATCACCTCTGCGTGGCTCAGAGAAGCTGCAAACAGTCCTGCAAGGAAACCTCTACGTGCTGACCCTGCTCTGTGCTGCCTGCTCCTTTCTGCCTCCTTCGCTTGGACCACAGCTAACATGGCAAAGCTCAGCAAAAACACCTGTATAGCTTGAGCTATTCAGATGTGTGGTGATGGGCAAAGGTGCTACATAGCTTCCTCCTGTACCCTCCCAGCCCTCTCTCAGCTGTCCAAATCCAAATTCAAGGACTCTCTGCACCTTTTCTCTCAGCGAGAAGGTTGCCGCATATGGAAGATGCACATCCTGAAGGGGACAGACGGGCTGGGAATCCAGATAACGGGAGGCAGAGGGTCGAAACGTTCCCCTCACAGCATCATCGTCACCCACGTGGAGGAAGGCGGCTCCGCACACAGGTGAGGCGACAGCGGTGCCTTCATGGGAGTGGGTGTGATGGGGCATCTGTGGCCATCACTGTTAGCCAGGCTCATGAGACAGGTGTGGGGGTTTTGCCTTCCCATCGTGTGAGAATATGGCATTTTTGGCTGAAAAACTCATTTTTGTGATTGGCCACGGAAGCTTCTTCTGACATGTTTGGTCCAAACTATGGACAGATCAAATGCTTGCTCTTGGAGCCTGATGGCTTGTGGGGCTCTTTTTTGGAAGATGGGCCTTTCCCATGGATTGGCAGTGTATGAGTATGGGTCGTGCAACCCTAGGTGCTCACTGCCAGATCAGGTCCTGCTCCCTGATGGTGGGCAGATGGGGCTCCCTGCTACACCCTGACCATCTCTGGTGGGGCACGGAGGAGGTTTGAGGGGTCTCAGCCCTGCAAAGAGGATGAAGTGGCTCTGGTTATAACAATGATTTCCTGGGGGCACCTTTCTGAGCCACTTTTTTTGGCAAATAACACGTCACCGGTGGGTGCCAGCTTAGCGTCAGCCAGATCACATGTTGGCCATGCCTCCGTGTCCCACCGCGTGCCACCGGGGCCCGACACCAGGCAAGGACCACCCTGCAGCTCCACATTCCCGCTCTGTTTCCGCAGGGACGGCAGGCTGACGGCGGGCGACGAGCTCCTCATGATCAACGGGCAGTCGCTGGTTGGGCTCTCCCACCAGGACGCCGTGGCCCTCCTTCGCTCGGCTGCTGGCCTGGTGCAGCTGGTGGTCGCTAGCAAGGTACGGTCCTCTCCTTGGTGGTCTCCTGAACATACACCCGCAGGAGTTTGTGCAAGCGCTGCGTGGAAAGGGCGTATTTTTGATAGAGAATCACATGTGCGCATTTGCGCCCCTAAATTTAACACACAGCTACGGGAAATGTATCGCTCACTGCCATAAATCTGTGGCAAATCAGCAGGCTATAGACGAACTTAATGATTTGCTTGTATTGTCACTGTTGTTCAGTGTGCAGATGAGTCTGTATTTATTCAAGCAGACGTTACTTAAGTTTTGGCCAAAACCATTTTCTTAAAATATATGCTAAATAAAGCAGGCTGTTCTCAGCCTCTTCTGCTTCCTTCCTGCCTAGCCTCCGCAGCTCTCATCTCTCCTATCTGTGTGCCTGAGGTCTCTTGATGATGATCTCTTGGCTTGAGTTCCTTATTTTGTCCTTGTTAATAGTGTGGAGTGGAGCTCTTGCAGATAAAGGAGCATGAAATTTCAGGGAAATGAGAGTGGAACTCATTTATCAGTCGGGCACCTCGTTCTGCTTTCATTGCAGGAGATTGAGGGGATATTACACAACATTTTTTCCTTTGTTTAAGAAAATCCTGCCCACCCCTGTTTCCTCTCCTCCCTGGACCACAGCCTGCTGCTCCCCAGCTTGGGTTGATGCAGGCTCTTGGTGGGTGGCCAGCCAGCTCCCGAAAGCACCTGGGGTCTCAAAGAAGGACCTGCCCGCAGGTGGGGGCCATCAGGGTCTTTGGGGTGGTGGCAGGAACATCTTGGGCCAAAGGGACTGCTCATAAACCTGCGTTTCCAAGCAGAGTGTGCTGCGTCAGCAGGCCACTGCATCAGTATTTTTAAAATTTTTCTTAGCTTCATCTTCAGGCTGCCCCAGCCAACCTGGTGTGGGTTTCTGCGAGTTTAATGTTTGGATGCTCTTATGGCTTCCCAGGATGCTTTATGCTCGTGTTTTTCAAGAAGAGGCTCTATCCCACCACATTAAAAGTGGAGAGCCTGTAACTTCTGTAATGTCTCAGTTAGACAGTGAAGTTCATTGAAGACCTTCTGTAGGCTCACAGCCTGCTATTAAACCCACTGGTGTTTATTCTGGAAACAACACGCTTTGACCTGAAGTAGGTACATTTTGCATTTCCTTTAGACAATTGGGACTTTCTGCCAAAACGCAAAGCAGTAGACCTCATAAATTTCTCCCTGAAATTACTTGTTCCCGTGATGACGGCATCAAAACCATCATTGCGAATAAGCTCACAGCCTAAAACTTCACGTTCCTGATCAGGCTGTGGATCTGTTTGGCCCACACTCTGTGCGCTTGGACAGCATTCGTGTCCCTGGGAGGAGGACTTGGAAAGGCAAGCGGTGAGGAATCTGGCCCGTGCCCTGTTCCAGGCAGTCTCAGAGAAGGTGTAAATAGGTGAAGTGTTCCCTGGCAGCTCCCTCTGGGCGTTATTTGTTGGTATGGGAAAGCAGCCTTGCACTTTGGCCTGGTGAGCCCTCTTGAACGCAGGGTTTGTTTTGAAATCAGTAAAGTCAGAGTCTGTCTGGCCGCTGCTTTCGGCTGATGCCCGTGTTTGCCACCTGGAAGAGGTGCCAAAGACTGGAAACAGATCCTGAAGCATCGGGACTGAGCGGGTAGAGGATCGGTGGGCCAGTATTCGTTTTGTTCTCCTAGGTAGGGCGTATTATTCTTGCACGTGCAGATAGATAAACTTGTGAAGGGAACATCCGCACGGAGGGGGTGGGAGCACAGAGTGGGATTTGGGATGCAATGAAATGAGTAATGAGGTCCGTAAACTCCGAGTCTGCTTGCAGTGACACTTAATAAACCCAAAGTGGGGAGGAACAGGCTGCTGGGGAAGTGTTTATTTTAAATTCTGCTTTGTGAAATCTAAATGATTTAGACGTGCATTGGCCTGTGTTTACTATATATGCACTTCAAAACCAGGCCTGTTTCTCGTAACTGGACCGTTAAAGTTTCAGCACGTGGAAGTGTGTAACGAGGGGAGGATTACCGGGGAGCGCTCACTGGGCAGGCGCAATGGAGCGGTTTCACCATGGCTTCGGTGGGTTTCTGCACGCGATGTAACATGTTTTGTTGTCTCTTGGGTAGGAACCTGCTGAAGGGGATTTTCTGAAGTACCCATCTACCAGTTTGCCAGACTTGCTTAGCACTTGCTCAGTCCAGGACTCTGTCTCTTGCACTGACAATAAGGAAAACGAAGAGCCAGAAGAAGACGACGTGAAAGGAGTGAATGCGTCTCCTGAAAAACTGGTCACTGTAAGTGTGGCTTTGGTGTGACGTTCTTGCTCTCTCCCTTGACGCCCGTTTGCGTCTGTCATGTTCTACAGCCTGACACGGAGCAGGTCCATGGGACATGGCAATCCCACCCAGCCCTTCTTTGCGTGGGACGTGGGTAACAAGCCGCAATGGGGATGGCATCTACCACAGCGTCTGCCATCTCTTGCTACTTGCAAAGCAGCAGCACAGGGAGCAGGAGCTCTCATGTCCTCCAAGCTATGTGGCAATCGTGGTTTTGTTTTTCTCTCTGCTGTTGGATTGTTTTCCACCCACTTCCACTGCTTTTGTTGGACCTGATGCAAAGTCTCTCGCAGCGCTTATGCAGTAACACGCTCTTCTTTCCCCTCCTTTTGTACCTAAACTTCTTTAACAGTTTATGATCCAAGTCTTCAAGTTTTTATTTGCTCTTTTGACGCCAGCAGACACTGTTGGGGGGAGGGGTATGAATTTCTGGCTGTGAACCGTAACTGAGGTTTTGCTGAATAAATGCTGCCGGTTGATAATCTCAGTTGCATTCCCTTCAGGGCTGCATTAAGCAGAGATTAAGTGGATTATTGTTATTTATTTGTAACGTAGCAGCTCTCTGAAAGTTCATCGGTGTTCTGGGCTTCTGTTGTATTGTACAGACAAAGAGTAAAATGGTGTTCGTACTCTAAAGAGCTTGCAGGCTGGTTTCCCAGCAAGGGAAAGCAGGTGGATTCACTTGAAGCTTTTATCTTTTTATTTTATCTTATTGTCTTTTTCCCCCCTCTTTTCTGTGGCAATTATAATAAATCTCTTGAACCTTTGGACGGCTCAGATGTGATACTGGTTGCGTGATTTGTTCTGATTTTGTATTCATATACTTTCGCTTTTCTGAGCAAGCAATGGCTGCCCGGGACAAGTCTCATGGTGTAGTCCAGCTGATGCTGGTGTTTGCTTCATTCCTGCCTTCGCTTCATCTCTGATCTTCTTTGAGTCTGTGCTTATAACACTCCTCACTCTCACGCGTCTCTTTACTGTGACAAGTTTTGTTATTTCCGCACTGTCTTCTCTTCTGTGTGCCCGGGTGCCTTTTTGCAGGGAGGAGGGGAAAAACAAATAAATCGGGGATGCTTAGCATGCTGATGACAGTGTAGTGTTTGCGTGCTAACTTGAGTGGGCACCTAAGCATTCTTTTGGCTATCAAAATACTTTAAATTCTTCTATATACCATATTTCAAATGCTGGTAATTTTCTATAAGGCTCAGCAACACTTAAAAATAAATTTTATCAAAACTTAATTATGCATGGCTTCAGGATGCAGCTCCCCGGCCTTCCAGTGATTTGGCACATGCTAGGAGTTATTTCCCGACTTGGTTTGCTCCTGACTTTCCAGTAAGGAAAACTTTGCCTGGTTTTCAGCATTCTGAAACCCCTGTTTTCAGGGCACTCTGAAGTCTGGGGTGGACAGGCTGTAGAGTGTAGACCCCTCAGCTCTACCCACAAGCCTGATCCCTCCACATCAGATCAGGGAGAGCTGAGCCAGGCTGTGCAGATCCTGTGTGCCGCCAGGCAGGACGTAGGAAGGTAAATGTATGGAAAAGATAAACTTCACACATGGCTTCTTTCTACCTGGCAAGATGGGGGGAACTTCTCATAGCAAAGCTTAGAGGTTGATTTCAAGGTCAGTATGAACATGAAGCATCATACGATTTTATTTTTTTATTCTATTTATTTTCTTTTTTTTTAATATATATATGTAGTCATAAATTATTGCAAAATTGCTTTGGAAATTACAGTTCTTTGCTGCTCCTGCTGTCTTGATGGTACTCACATGTCTTCTCTTTCTCATATATATTCTATTATATTTATACTGTAGATAAGAGATGACAGTGTGACTGATAATTAAAGCAGGAACTAGGCTGGACAACTTTTAATCAGTACGAATATAATTGTTTTAGACTTCCAGGGTGGGTGGTACTCAGGATCTGGACCAGGTAACTGAGGCTGTGGTCTTAAATTAAGTGTCAGATGTCTTAAATTTGAAACCAGTTCTCAACCCAGCACTGGCCAGGAGTTACCTTTCTCACTGCCAGTTTCTAACCTCTGACAAGAGGTTAATGACTTTTCTTGTTTGCTGTGCAGGGCTTTGTAGACAGGTGAAGGGATGCTGTCGGGTGCTGGGTGGTTAGGTAACAGCAAGTAACTCAGAATGATTTATCATCAGCTGGTGGTTCACTGTCCCTTTGCTGACCGGCATAGAAGATGCTACAAAACTTGCATGAGCCCTTAGTGTTGTCTGAGGTCTTCTTTCATTAACTTTGCTATGAATGTAGTTCAGTGTTGAGTATTCAGAACCATAATTTATAGATCTGATGGACTTCCTATTAATGCCTTAGCACCTGATTGCTTAATGGCTGAACCAGGCACAGTCCTTGGTGCAGATGGATCAATGTTATCTCCAGGAGCTCTGCAGACCCCCCCTGAGAGACGGAGACCCTCCTGCAGCTCACATATGCGTAGTGAGGTGTTCAGTGAAGTCGTGTTTGAATTAAAAGGGACGCTGCCAGGCCAAAAAAGATAATAACTTGGAACTTAGGTATATATTCAAACTTTCAACCTTGTAGATATTCAGAATCCAGCTGGATCCGGTCCTTAGCAACGTGGTCTAAATTGTCTCTGCTTTGAGAATCCAGGCTAGACCAGGGACCCCCAAAGGTCCCTTCCAACCTGGCTTACTCTACAATTCTGTGATTTTTTTTTTTTTTTAAAAGAGATAGAAATAAATCTCTTTTCTACTGGCTGGGTGTTAAAAGTTTTCTCTGTGAGCAAGTTCTTTAGAACTCTTTAAATTCTGCTTCAGTGTTTGCAGACAGGGAAGTATAATCTGAGCTAATCAGCTTCCCCAGGACACAGCAGAAGAATTTAGTGACACTTGAAAACTGTAATTTAAGAGAAATAGCACTTGTAAGTCTTACTCAGGTGTCCACTTGTTGTGTTTCATTAATAAAAATTTCATAATACAATCTAATTGGAGCTCTGTTCTTACACAGTCTCCTTATGTAAAGCCCTATTTAACATGAAACATCCCTTAAAGTTCCAACTTTAATAAAACTTGTGCTGCCAGGCAGAAAAAGGATTACATTAATATCCTTAAAGTTAATTTCTTCTAGAGCTACTTTGGCCAAAATGTTCTTTAACTTCAGATACAGAGTACTGGGGCACAGAGTCATGTTGTGTTAAATTGTCCTGAGGCACTTTGGGAGTTTTAAACTCTCCCTAAAATCCATATTTTGCCTCGTGCAGTTGATACTGCTATTTTAAAAGGTCGTTACTTGTGTCCAAGTGAAATAGGATGATATGATAGTATTTGCCTTTGACAATTTATTTTTAATTCTGACTCACTTTTCCTAGTATTTCTGTTGCTTGAAATTGAATCTGTCACTGCACTGCTGGCTGGTGGAGCAACCTGGGAAATGAACTCTAAAGGGAAAGCAGGTCTACCAAGAATTTGCAAAGTGTCTGATGAATTTGGGGCATTTGGGATCCCCAGACAGAGGCATGTACCACCCTTAGTTGCTTCAAAGTTTTTTGCCTTTGTTTGTGCTGGTGCTATATTGTTCAGTATATGATGATCTGAGTATTTTTGAAGGGTTCAGCTTTAGTGACCCAGGTTCGTATTAATGGAGTCAAATTCTAAAAAGTTACTAAACACAAGAAAAGGGTGTCTGCTTCGGCGGGTTTCATCTGTAGTTGCTGGAGGCAGGGAGAAAAGCCTGGGGACCATTCCTCTATACTTCGCTTAATCTTGTGCTCTCCCTCCGGTACCTGCTGCTCGTGATGCTGGAGGCAGGACCCCGAGCAAAGTCTATTCCGTGAAGAATATCGAATTATACAAAAGAGGAATTTCTTATTTGGGAAAGGAGGTCATTGCTATCCCTACCTGTTGGGGGGCAGCTGGGAAGGGAAGAGATTTGCCTCCTCCTGCCCAAGCCGACCACACAGGCGAGCCCCAGGGAAACAGCCCCTGGCAGCATCCCTGGCTGCATGACCCTCTGCCGAGGGATGGTGCAACCCTTTTGCTCATGTTTAATCAGCTTGAGTTGACCTGCAGTGCCTGATGTGTACCTTCACGCCGGCTGTGGGTGCGTTGCATGTGGAGCCGGCTGTGACCCAGCAAGGTCTCGATCCTCCTACAAGTAACAGAGACAGGATGTCTCTGCTTTAAGGTTTCTTGCACGAGCTGGGTTTCCTTGTCCCTGCCAAAACTTACTTGTGTTTTTTTGCAAGGCATGCAGCTGAAAGTGGATAAATAAACCTCTTCTGTGAATATGCAAAAATGCATTTGTTTACCTCCTCTCCCCCCCGCCTCCTTTCCCATTTTTATATTTTATCTGAGCTGTAGGACTGCTTAGTTATTTTCTCTCGTGAGCCTTTCTGTCTTACTGGGGAATCCATATGTAATTACCTGTAGCCATGCAAGCATAATAAGGAAGAGGATAACAATGCCGTAAGTTTAAAAACACTCTTGGGGTCAAAAGTTCTTCTGGAAACACTGGGAGAGAATTTCAGAGAAAGCATTAGCACTGAGAAGGAACAGGAAGCATAACTCAACAATTAACTGTGTGCAGAGCACGGGGAGGGACCCTCATTACTTGGAGGACTTGAGTGTTTGTTCCCATTAGGGCACTGCAGTCTCCAAAGAGGTTGCTGAAACACGACTCACTCCTCAAACAGCACCGCACGGCTGGAAAAAAAGCAAGAAAGAGCTTTTGCTGGCAGAAATCTGCTTTGCAATGAAATGCTTTACTTGGTCGGGGGTGGGGGAGAAGATGAAGAACCTGGTGTGAGGCTTGGCTGTGGCCAGCCCTTGTCCTGGAGAAGGGTTTAATACCTCCTTTCCTCTTCGTGGTGAGGGCTGGCAATGTTTGCCGATCCTGCCTCATGCCAGATTGCCCATGGAAGGGGCAGGCGAGGGCAGGGTCCGGCCTCTTCTTAGCATGGCTTGGAGCTGTTGGTCAGCTGTGAATACTGCATTTGTTGAAAGTCTGGCAGCACTGTACCTTTCTGAAGGTACAGCCTTGTCCAGCAAATCCGTGGGTCTCTGCCTGTGCAGTGCCCTTCACTCATGCTGTGGCTGAGCAGATGCACAGGGTCCTACGCTGACTCCAGAGGACTGGGGAAGTGCAAGTTTTTAGAGTAAATGTGGTTAGGAATTTGGGCAAGAGAAAATGACAAAATATTTGGGGACCAAATCTTGTTTGCCCAGTGTGGCTGTTCTTCTTGTGCTGTTTCCAGAAGCTGTATCACGTTAAAATAAACAATTGGAATTCGTCTTATTGCCAGGGGGATGTTCTGTGATGGGCCGATGGTGGTGGTGCGGCGCTGGGAAGGGCTTGCAGAAGGTGTGGGCACACATCCCATGAGTTTGCAAGGGAGGAAGAGTGGTGAAAGGCCCCCAGGCAGGCATGTCATTGAGTCAGTGTTTTCCACACATCCTAAAATCCTAAAATTCACCTGTCAAAGAGATGCTAACGTGAATGTCTTCTTCAGGTCAGGAGGGAGTTCCTCAGCAGCAGTCTCATTCTTGCCTGTGCCCGGCTCCCAGCTCTTCTGGGCCACTCTCTACTGCCTCCATGTTAAAGGCAAGCCCAGAGAAAACTGTTTCACCTAGAGGCCAGCACTCTGAAGGGTTCCCTGTAGACGTGATCCAGCCTACAAACTGTGAAATATCTCCTGTTGCTTGGGCTCATGGTAGATAACCTTTTTGGCTTGACCATAAATATCAGTGCAGACAATGCCCAGAGTTACAATTTTTGCTCTTCCCCTGTGATATGTTTGAAAGCCAAGTCAGCAGAGTAATAGAAACACAAGTTTATCTCCAGTACAGGTTCTGCGTGGCCTTTGTTTTTGTGAATGAGGGTTTTTCCCATAAAGCAACAGATACACTACAGGCTGTCTCTCCTTTGGCTGTTTGGATGACTGCCCAGGTTTGAAGGAGATGAACTGCCTTTAACAAGCTAAAAATAACCCCCTGATGGCACTGGAACAAGAGAGATGCTGTCACAGCCATGCGGTTCACATACATTAACAGAAGGATGAAAAAGGCTGTAGGATTTGAGAGTTAGTGTGAATGTCGTATCATTACATCTGCAGTTTGTTTATCTGCAAATGCTTGAGCGTGTGCAGAATCCGGTCTTGGTTGGGCTGGGTCGAAACTCATTCGAGATGTGCTGTGCTTGAATAAATGCAGCCTATATAATGTCTAATGGCCTAATGGCTTCAGATCCTTGATTCAGGTATGAATGATACTTAATGCTTACATATTCCACATCCTCTCCTGTGCTTAGGATGATATAAAACGTGGGTTTGGAGCTGAAATCCAAAGCTCTCCACCAGCTGTGTCATGGGAACGCTCTTTGCAGCTGTGGGTTAACTTTGGTATTAGGAAGATCTTCCTTCATTCTCAGGAGAGTTGTTTATTTTAAGGACTGCTTATTGCTTGCTTTGTCCCTCATTCTGAGTGAAAAGGTTGTCATTTAAAAAAAAAAAAAAGGCAGAATCAATTTATTGTTTGTCATGATGGGTAGGCTCTAGATTTGTGCTAAGCCATGAACTGACCATTTATTGAAGGAAATAATGGAGGAGCTGGACCAGCTTTCGCACAGCTTGAGTTCCATGTGTGTCTCCTCTGTTTACCAGGAGGAATCTTCTGGGGCCTCTTTGCAGCACATGGAGACATCTCGTGGGCAGCAACTAAACTGCATGCAAGCGTGTCATGCTTTTTGATGTTTGGAGGGAAAAAAAGGATTAAGCATAAAAAAAGAAAACAGCAGTGATCTGTTTGTGCACCATTTCAGAAATGTGTGCATTTGATTTCCTTTAGCTTAGAAGCTGTTTCTAGTGAAAATCGTAATGTATTGCAGAAGAGGAGTAATGTGGTCCAAAAAGGATTGGGAACTGTTTAACTGGGAGCATCTTACTGTTTCCAAGGCATGTGTTGTCTGTGATATCTGTTTCTCAGAGAGCTTAGCTGCATTAGCCATTTCCTGCATTTCTTCCTATTTAAAAGGATATTTTTAAAGTTTTGTCTCTTCAACACATTATTATTAATTTTAGCAACTGTTTGGAAGCCTGAAAATGAAGTCTGCTTTGCTTAACTGCAGCCCTGACCGTAAATATAGCACTGCACCAGTGGGTCTCTGGAGCCGGCACGGCTGGGATCCTGCTACGTCGAGAACCTGCCAGCATCCTCTGCGCCGCTGTCGGTGTGTTGAGGTTCCTGGTACCAAACACATTGAAGAAGGTTTTGGGGTGTCTTGTAGAAAATAAATAAGAGTGTTCTGGAGGATGAGAGCGACTCAGCTCTGCCACAGAGTGTTTCCAGTCTGTTTGCTGAGGGTGCACGGGCAGATGTTGCTGCTGGCTTTGTGCTGGGGAGTGCCAGCTTATGTTCCATGGGCAGGTTTGTGTGTGACTCCTCTGTAGGCTTGGTAGAGAGCTATAAAAGTAACCATTGGGGTTTTGTACCTCCTGCAGATGAGAGCAATGTCCTTTCTAGCAGGGCGTCAGTCTCTTCTCCCCAGTCACAGGCAATAGAACAAGAGGAAATGGCCTCAAGTTGCACCGGGGGAGGTTTAGATTGGATATTAGGAAAAATTTTTACACTGAAAGGGTTATTAAGCATTGGAATGGGCTGCCCAGGGAAGTGGTTGAGGCACCATCCCTGGCAGTATTTAAAAGACGGATAGACACAGTGCTTAGAGATATGGTTTAGTGATGGTTTGTCAATGTTAGGTTGATGGTTGGACTAGATGAATCTGAAAGGTCCCTTCCAATCCAGGCAATTCTATGATTCCATGATTCTAACTACTGCATTACAGCGAAGGCTTAGGGTGGCTTTCGAATGCAGGCATTTGGTAGAGTTGATAGAGCAGGCATTCTTAGAGACCACTTTAAAGGTTTTTGTTTTGTTTATTTGGCATTTCCACCTATTCAGAAAATTGGGCAGCTCCAGTTCTTGACTCTTTATCAGACTTCCTGATCTTCTTGCTGCACATGAACTGGGAGTTTTCCAACACTTTCTTTATAATTAGGTAATGGCGGCCTCAAGTTCCCATCCCCTTTGCCCGGGCAGGAGGAAGCAGGGGCTGCACCCGCTGCTCCTGGCAGGGGTAATTCCCAGACAAGCTGCTGGAGAAGGCAGCCAGTGCTTTGTTTCTCCAGAACAGCCAAATACAGCCCAAATCTGAGCCCTCCTGGAGCCATGGTGGTGGAGCCTGCCCCGGCCAACATGCAGAGACACTGTTTGCCCCAGCAGCTTCGAGCTGGGGGAGGAACCGGGACACCAGGTTTTTCTAAGATGCCAGTTAAGGCACTGAATTAGCACCGTCATGGAGGTGATGTTCCTTCTCTTTTCCTCCATCCCTGGCTCCGTTTGGGTCTCTGTGTTTGTGCCATAACAGAAAAGAGCAGCATCACAATACCCTTTAGAAGAGGAGAGTCATAGAATCATGGAGTCCTGTAGCTTCCTTCAGATGTCATTAAATCTGGGTTTAATTTGGTTTGGCTGGGGTTGCTGCATTTCAGAAAGGTGCCCTTGGGTGCTGCAGCCCCTGATGCTGTGCGTCCTGGCTCATCCTGCTCTTTCCAGCATCTGGGCAGCTTTGTCCGTGCCCTAAAACAGAGCAGTAAGCCATGGGAAACTGAGTGCTGGCCAAGATCAGAAAATCCATGTCCTCTGCATCGTTTGCAGTGTTAATTCTGGTAAATTACAGTGCTGCAGTTTGTAATTTATCTGGGAGACGGAGTCAATTAAACTGAAAAAGAGCTAATTTAAACGGGAAGGTATTTTACTTTCTGCGTGAGGGAAAGGGGCCTGTGGAGCTCCCTGCCTACCTGATACATTTAAAGCTTAAAGCATGCTGTGCTACAGAAAGCAGTAAATAATTGCACCAGTAGCTGGAACAACTAGAATTATAATAGATCTTCGAAGACAATCTCCAGAACTTTTGGAAAGGCTGAAGCCTCTCCGGCATCAGCTAATCTGGAGGGATGAGGAGGAGAGACTTTGCGCGGGAAGCCAGGTTTGCTTTTGGGGGTGTTGCACCTTTCTCTGGAGGGGCTGGTGCCAGCCGGACCGGCTGGGTCCATCCTACCGGCTGCCCTACTGACAGCAGCCTCAGGGTGTTAAGTATGTTTGGGGTAGCGCTGCCTAAGGAAAAACCATCCTGGCTGTATCAGGACCGAAGAAGATCGTAGTGTTGTCTAGGTTGAAAGGGACCTTTCAGATCATTGAGTCCAACCATCAACCTAACACTGACAAAACGCATCACTAAACCATGTCCCTCCGCACCACATCTACCTGTCTTTTGCATACCTCCAGGAATGGAGACTCCACCACTTCCCTGGGCAGCCCGTTCCAATGCTCGATAACCCCTTTGGTGTAGAATTTTTTTCCTAATACCCAATCTAAGCCTCCCCTGGTGCAAACTTGAGGCCGTTTCCTCTTGTCCTAAAGATGAGGAATTATCCCGTGGAGCTTGTGCAGGGCCATGGCCGTTCCTCTTTCATGTTGCTCTTTTAAAGAAGGGCAGTGGGCTTGCTGGTGGGCTTGCTTTGCCAGTGCAGGTAGGGCTGAATTTGGTGTTCTGCAGGTGGCTCGGTCTAATTCCCACTGTTTGGCTCCCTAATATCAGGTGGAACTTGCCTACATGCTGCTATGGCTCCTCAGCGCCACCCAGTCCTGCCGGGTGGGAGTCGGGTGGGATCACCGATGGGAAAGGCAGCAGCTTCGGAGCTCCGCAACCCCAGCACTGAAGACTTTTTTTTTTTTTTTTTTGTTTGCTTATTAAATTGTGTCACCCCCTGCGTGCCGCCTTGTTTCTGCGGGTCGGCGCCGCTTGCCAATCTGTTTGCGGCTAAACGATGCAGACTCTCATAATCCCCCTCCTCATCTCGCCTAATTAAGGGAGCTCTGCCCGAGCGAGGACTCTGGGGGCAGTTGTTCCTTCTGGTGCGGTGCCAGGACCGCGTGTCCCTGATAGCGCCGTCTCCTTTGAAATCAATTGAGATGTCACCATCGTTTGATCCCGGAGCTACTTAATGAACTGGCAAAACAGGCTCTATTTTTAGATCTCCTTTCAAACTACTGTGCCTGTTAAAGCTCCCCTTGTCCTTAAGGCCGGGAGCGGCGTTGGGCAGGATTTATTGGTTTAGTTTAATAGGAGACATAGAGAACCGAAACAATAAGCTCCGTTTCCCTGAAAGTGAGGAAAATTAAAATGGCATGGTTAAATGCGGGCGGCCGCCTCGAGACAGTAAAGCGATACGTTCACGTGTGGCCAGAAGGATAAGGTGGAGCTGGGTTTTTCTTCTTGTCTGAGCTACAGCAGAGCCAAAGATTACAGACGCACGACTTTGGGGAGTTCTCGCAAGCTTTGTGGGTTGGATTTCTAAGTGTTTTCCGAGTAGGGTAGAACTGCTGGTGGTTTATTAGACAAACTCAACAACTTAAAGAATATCTACTTCATTGTGAAGGCTAAAGTGCCTTCCTCTACGTGTTTATAATTACTGTCAGAAAAGTGTTTTTGCTAACGTGAGAAATAAACACAGACATAGGTAATTGAGATGTTTTTACTTCTTATTGTAGTCTGAAGCCAAGCTGGATGACATGTAATTTCAGGAAGCCGCTGAGAGCGCCTTGAGGCTTTCACTAGCACTGGTGTTTGCAAACACATGCCCTTCTGCTGATCACACATGGGGTTTGGGGGTTTGCTGCTCTGCAGGCTCCCACCCCACAGGGTTGCCCAGGGATGAGGTGAAGGGACTGTTTTAATGCGGGTGGCGATTGTCTCCTGTTCTTCCTCGTGCCCCACTAGATGGAAATGTGTGTAATTGCAGAATGCATCTGTACTTGCTTCTGTTGCACAGTCAAAATAAATAAAAGAAAAGAAAAGCTTCAAAACAAACCCAAACGCCATGTAGTAGAAACACAAGATGTACCACATGGGTCGGTCTTGAGCCCAGGCTCGGTGTGGAAACTGGCCATGGCAATTTCAGCATCTCTCCGTGCCCTGCTGCAGAACTAACCTGTTTTTCCCCCCTTGCTCTGAGCTGGAGGAAGCAATCCAACTTTGGATGGGGAGTTGTGTGGTCTCATCAGGTATAACGTGTCCATGCAGTCCATAGAAACAAAACAGCTCTGCAGCTCTGGACCCGAGCTGGGTTGTGCTCAGCTCCAGAAATGTGAGGTGGGACCCATCCCTGCCTGTTGGGGTAGTGAAACAGCATAAACAGGATGCCGACCACACTGGCTGCGCCGCTTGGGCATACCCCCTCGTTCTCCTCCATCCCTATGCTTCAGCTGTTTCTCCACCACAGAGTCAACACTGCTCCTGAGTACTGGTTGTTTTTCATGCCTTTGAAACCATAAGCTCTATCATTTTTGTGTGTTTGTGCATCTGTTTTCTACCATCTACAAGGGGGGAATTCTCACTTACAAAGGGTATTTTTGCTTATATGATAAATTCCAGCATAACTTTGTGTGATCCATGGAGTCCCAGCTCACTCATAAACAATTCTGCTGCCTTCTGGGTACGCTCTCAAGGGATCGTAAGGGAGAGTTGGTGATACTTTTGCTGTGGGTTTGTTTGGTGTGTTTTCTTATTTGATTCCTTACAGCTTTTCTGTAATGAGTCCCTCACTGGGATGGCCAGACTGTAAGCACTGGTTTTCTCAGACTTCTTTAGATGAATCCTGTTACAAGGAGCTGTGACCTGCAAAGTATTTGATACTAGAAGTGGACTCTGAAGTAGTTGCTGCAATGCCTTGAAAAATCAACAAGAACTGGCTAGGATTTGCAAACTGTGTAAACGCTGTGTAGCTGTTGATGTTGAAGGGAGAGGAATAAAAAGTGGTTTCCATCCCAGCTTCCTGTTATCTGCCAGTTTTATCTTTTCCTGAAGTTTTTACCCTGTGAACTTGTCCTCGTTTCAGCTGCGATAGTTTATTTTCTTCCTAGTAGTTGCTGAGGTTTGGATTTAGTATGAGAATAGTGTTGATAACACATACTGCTTTAGTGGTTGCTCGGTAATGTTTATATTGTCAAGGAATTTTTCAGCTTCCCATGGAAGCTGAGAGGGAGCATAGACAGGACAAGCTGGCCAAAGGAATATTCCATGCCGTAGACATCATGCTCAGTGTATAAACGGGGGTTGGTTGGGGGCAGGAATCCACGATCACTGCTCGGGACAGGCTGGGCAATCGATCATCAGGTGGTGAGCAATTGTATTGCATCACTTTATTGTGTGTATTCTTTTACCATTGCTATTACTTTTTTTCTCTTCCGTATCTGTTCTATTAAACTGTCTTTATCTCAACCCAGGAGGCTTTTTCTCCTTTTTCTCCCTCTTCTCCCTATTCTGCTGTGGGGGGAGAAGTGAGTGACCGGCTGCGTGGTTCTTGTTGCCGGCAGGGGTTAAACCACGACTGAAGTGAAATCACAAAGTCTAGACTCTGTGCGAAAGATAAACTTTGACTTTCTTGGTTTGGGGATAAGAAGAACTGGGGGATGTGAGGCAGGTTCTTAGGAAAATCCTGCTATTTTTAGGCTTGAATAGTGGAGCAGAAACTATTTTAACACTAAGAGTGTTTAGTCATTTGGGTGGGATTTTTTTTTTAAACTGAATTCCAGCAGTTTGTGTAGTACATTAAAAGTATAATGCAACCAGTAAGCAGTGGTATTGGAAATTTTGTCATCCTTGCCATGAGCTGTCTGGATAATCATGCAGAAGATGAATGATGGGTAATGGGATGAAAATGCAAAAGAATTAGTGTGTGTACGGGGAGCGTGTCAAGAATCACTGTGTAGCAGTGACTCTCTAGGAATGTAGGAGAATTACTGCTGTAGCTCGGTAAAGGAAGCAGTGAGTGGAGAAGGGAGTCACCAAGGTCTTCCACACCGCATGGGTTGAGGAGAGTCTTTGTGGGTGTGTGGCCATGCTGCTGTACACTGTCACCTTCTATTGTCACCTGCATCTAGGTAAACACGGTGGGTAAACAGGCTCCTCCTGTTTCCATGCATTTACTCAGGCTGGTGGGGTTGCAAGTCCACGCGTAAATTTGAGCATTTCCGGGCTTTTAAGTACTTAGCTGTGCAGTCTTCATAACTTTCTGCTAAATTAGCTTTTTGTCCATTATGCATCGGCATTCAGCACTGGACACTAACAATAAAATAACACTTTTTAAAAGTAGTTTTCTCTATAGAGATGTGATGTCTTTGGAAGCTTGCTGAGCTGAACGAACTGCAATAAAAGCTAGGTTAAAAACTTGTTAAATTGCAGGTGGAAGCACCTGAACGAGGTGCTGTGGATGCTGGAGGCACTCTGGGGATATTAGTGTGGTACCCTCCAGAGGACCCCTGGCCATACTGAGCTGTAGGTGTGTGTGCCCATCAGTAAGATTTGCAATAATGTCCAAAGGCATTGCTGAAAATTACTTACAGAAGGGTGTGATGGCTTAATGCAGTGACACATTTAGGAAAAAAAAAAGATGATGTGCAGTGGAATTTTTGTCCCTTAGCAAAAATGAGAGGAATCCCATCAACTTCTCTGGTATACAAATAAAAAAGTTTGGGGATTTTTTTCTTCATTTTTTCAGGTGATGGAAACTGAGAAGTCTCAAGATCCAGCTTGTGCAGAAGCGTCCAAAGGAAACAACCAGAGTCCAGCTCTGGGAAGTGGCATACTGAAATACAGAAGTCGATCCCAAGGTAAAGTTGGATTGATAAAAGATAGGAATAGTAAGATTTTTATGTTGTGTATTTGTTTTCACTCTCTAAAAGATCAGTTTTCTTTCCTTTGGAGATGCTATTAATTTAATTTGGAAGGAAAATCCCAGCTGTGAGATGTTTGCATTCAGCCTCCTGATTTGAACTATCATATGGCCAGAAAGATGAAGCAAAATTTTGGAAGCTTCTTTCTTTCTTTTTTTTTTTTTTTTTTTTTTTTTTTGTTCTTTCACTTCTCTCTAATTCTTTTTTAAAATTTACATTCCCTATATGTTTCAGCGTGCTCTAGTACTGAGGTGGGGGACATGCTTCAACGTGCCATCACCAAAATATCCATTATGGTGAATACTCCCTGAATTTTCTGTTGCTTTTTCCCCAAGGCTTAACAGTCACCTGTGTGCAGACCTCAATCATGTTCTCGTCCCCTAGTACTCTGTGAGTCTCCCTCCCTCCTATGTTCACCTTAATTTCCATTTAATCAGGTATTTTTGGCATCCTCCAGGGAGCTCCTCTACCTGTAGCCCCTGTGGCTGTGTGTTGGTGGCTCAATGGGGATGCAGACCCAGGTTCCAGCTGGTGCTCTGGGCTGTGGGTGATGCTCAGGAGCTGGGCTGCTCCTGAAGCATTCCCCACTCTGGTCCCAGGCCTGGGCTGCAGCGTGGGCAAGGAAGCTGCATTCAGAAATGGGCAGAAAATACAGTAATGCAACTGTTCTCCTAGAAGAAGAGAGGGAGAGGTGATGAGACAGGATTAGTTGTAGGTGCTAGGAGGGTTTGGGAGTGAAAGAAGTGCCAGGAAGCCGGGTCCTGCCAAGATACCTGTGTGCAGCAGTGGCGCCTTGCATGCCCAGGAGCTTTAAAACCAGAGGTAATTTCACACCCAAAGCAGGGAGTGGGTTTAAATCACGTCTGGGCAGCGGGCACAAATTCTGCCTGTGGATGTGGCAGCAGAATTGCTCTAATGCTGAGTGAAAAAGAGCAGCAGACCCAGCTCTGTGTTCCATTCCTCCCTGGTGCTGATGCTTGTACAGCCTCCAGGTGAGGAGGAGGTGGCAGAAAAGGGCTTTGGGGCTCTCCTGGGCAAATTTACAGCGGTTCTACCTCAGCCCATGGCTTGTGAGCCCTATCCCCAGTGTAAGGTCGGGCAAGGAGGAAGAAGGGAAAGCAAAGCTGTCCCTTTCTGTGGCAGCTCCAACTTAATGTTGGTTTAAAATAATCTTAAAACCACGTCATGAATTCCAACTTGCATGAATTTGGCCTGTCTGTGTCTTGGGTTTTCATCTGTAAGATATGGGTTAATGGGCCTTCCCTGCCTGGTGGGGAAATGGCAAGGATAAATGTGCGAGAACTGCTGTGACTGGGGGTCCTGTGGGGACCTCAGAGAAAATGAGAGTTGGAGGAGCCCTGGTGAGAGGAGCGGGGTACTCTGCGGCTAATTACAGGATGTCCTTCAAGACAAATAATTCTGTTTCTTACATGAACTCTGCACTCTTCTTCTCTTTAAGGCAACTGGGATCATTGCCAGAAGGAAAGAAAATAGCATTTATTTGGCACATTTTTCCTTTTTCCATTCCAGAAAATTTTCCCTCAAAGTGACATGACACCTCCAGAAATGAATACTGCTACAGTGTCAGGTCTTTTAATTTTAAATAAATGAAGCTTGAGAGCTTAGTGCACTGGCAAGTGCCATTGGGTGAGAACAGCTGAATTTTTTTTCTGTCCCTGAGCTACTGGCTCAATTACCTTCTGCTTTTCTTTACTACCACAAGCGACAGTGCTGAGGAGTTCAGCATCACTGAAAGATCGTAGAAAAGCCTGTGACAGCAGGAAAAGTTTTTAGTTGAGGATGATCAAAACTAGCTTCTAACTGCTCAGTTGGGAGCTGCGTAGCGCTGTTTTAAGGCACTGTTGAAGTTGGGATTTGCAGGAGGGGGTTCTGGCGAGGGGATAAAGCAGCTCTGAGAAGTTTGCGGGATGTGTTTCTGTGATTTTTCCCTAGGTGCCGGATCCCGCTTGGAGTCCGTGGGAGAAGATGATGAGCTGACAGTGGAAAACGGTGAATCGAGCTATGAAATAGCGGTGAAATATTCCCGGGGTGGAAGAAAGCACTCTCTGCCCCAGCAGCTGGAGTCGGCGGGAGCCAGGCAGGTGAGTGGAAAGGCAGGGCTGGCACTGAGCTCCGTCCTTCGAGGTCTGTCTGGAGCTCCTAGAAGCAAGGGTAGTGAAACGAGGCCACAAAGGTACATCATGGGGATGGAAACCATGGCTGGACACCAAAATGGGAATTGTTGGCCACCTATGGAACCTTCTTTACTCTGAGGATGGTGAAGGGGATTACTTCTTGCTGTGGCCAGGAAGCCCTAAGTATGAGTTGTATGAGAACTTGCAGTTCTAGAGATCTGAGGACTTAAACAAAAAAATTCTGCTTCTCTTTATTTTAATGAGTTGATGATGTAGGCTTTTTCCTTTTTAGATAAGGACTACAGTCTATCATGAGGCTACCCTTAATCTTTTTTAATTTAAATTGTGACTGGTACATTACAAAATGATCCTACTGTGCAAAGTGCGGCAAAATTACTGTGGCAAGATTCACTTTGACTGTAATGAGCTAGGATTTCATCCCTTGAACATTTTTCTGAATATATCTATAAGATTCCACCCCCCTCTCCCTTCCCTGACACACACAGTTTTCCCAGTATGACATGCCAGTGCCTGTGCCAAGCTATCACAGCAACTTCCCTTGTTTGCTGATGTTTGTTAGGACTACCATATTGTGAAGAAATCCACCCGTTCCTTCAGTGCTGCCCAAGTGGAATCTCCATGGAGACTGACCCAGCCGTCCATCATTTCCAACATCGTTCTGATGAAAGGGCAAGGCAAGGTGAGGATTTCTGCGTGTGGCTGGTTTTTCACATATAGCAAGAGCTGGTGCTTAAGAGGTGTCTTCCACACCCAGGACTCCCAGCAGCTCTCAAGGTAGCCAATAATAAAAATAACAATAATGATAAACAAATCCCATTTTCAGATGTAAATGTCGAAGTTACACCTGCAAAATACAGGGGAAGCAATGTTCATGTTGTGCACTTGATGTGGGGTGGCTTTCATTCTGATTTGGTGCATCTGGTCATTACTACGGTATCAAATATTAATAATGGATCTATAAATATGGATGTTTATGCAAAGTTGGTGCAGCTACAGAAGAGTACCTGTTTGCATGCATATTTATGGAGAAGCATATTTTATCTCTGTGGAATCTGGATACATTAAAAAAAAATCACTGCAAATTAAGCGTTAAACCCAGAGAGGTTCCTGGTTGATTGCCTATCTGAGAGCACTGAATTCTCTGGGTCAGAGAGTCCTCTTTTCTCCCCCAATAATGTGTTTCAGCATTTCTTAGATACCAGCTGGCTGAATCCTAAGGGAAAATAGACGAGCATTAACCTAGGTGTATATTGTTTTCCCTAATCCCATCCACATTAGTATTGGAGCTGTCATTTGAATATGTTAAAAATATGCAATGTCTTTTCTGAAGTACTCTTTAAACTCATCAGATGGATGTGTTTTGGACTAAAAAGACTTGTTTTGACTTTCAAGCTCAAATACAGAACAAATTCTTTGTTGTGCTTTAAGTTTATTAAGGAGTTAGAAGTAGTGACTTCTCTGGGTAGATTGAATCATGGTTGCTACAACTGTCCTTGTTTCAGGAGCTTTAGGTCTTTCATGACATTTCCAAGTGAATATTTCTTCACTTTTCACTTACTTATTTTTTTAACCTCATTTTTCTCATAAGAATAAGTATATTTCTCCCTTGGGATAAGCCACCGTCTCCTGCCTTTCTGCAGTTAGCTCCAAGGCGTTAGGAAGCAGTTGGGTGCATGCAGATTCTACTGATCAGGAAGCCCCTCAAACAGCTGCTGGTTCAGGTGCCTTCCACCCACTTTTTGGGCAATCACCTCTGTTAGGAGTTGCGCTGCATGCCTTTTGTACAGTAGCGTTTGCTGCATTAACTTAATGGGGACCTGGGACCTGAAAAGTGTTTCCGTAGAGTCTCAGTGTTGGTGGCTGGGACCCAAGTGCGTGCCCTTGGTTTTTCATCTGTAGGTAGATCTGCAAGGGGTGGTTTCCAGTTAGACGGTGGCAGCGCTTCTCTGGGAAGGTAGGCTAGGGTGGGAACCACCATGCTTTTGCAGCCGTATTTCCCCCACCCCACCCCACGGAGCCGTGGGGAGAACTGCTGTGTCTGTGCAAGGGAGCGCCAGGAGCCTCGTGTTTTCCGCAGGCTGCTTTGCAGTTGGTAATCGCCCGGTAAAAAGTTGGTTGAGTTATTTTGTGTTGCACGGGGGAACCAGGATGTGCTTCCTTCCTAGAAATCGGTAATCTCTTATCAAATTACTAGGAGCTCGTAACACCGATAGTCTGCTTTATATTCATGGAGTAAAACAAAAGCGCTGGTTGTTGCTTTGGGTTGTAAACAGAGTGTCTGGCGCCTGCCCTGGCAGCATCCCTCAGCTGGAGAGCACTGCCCCAGGCGATAATAACAACCACGGCTTCAGATCACTGAAGCAGAGCAGTTTTCCACTTCCCTTGTCCACCTGGTTGGTGACTTTTCTCTTTATTCTGTAAAATACATGTACAGCAGTGACAAGAGGAGAAACGTGTCAGGGGGGGTGGGGTTGAGGGCAGGGGTGGGGAATGGATCAAGGAAGTGATTTGGCTGGGAAATAACTCATCAGAAGGGGGAGAGGTTCGTTCTGCCGTGCTCATCCATTCCCTGATCAGCTTCGCGAGATGGTCCTGCAGCCAGCCGGGGCAGCGCAGGGGCAAGAGCTAACGGATGGAGCCCTGGGGAATGTATTGATCTAGATTTATTTAAATACAACGTGGTACATGTCTCCAGAATAATTAAAAATGTACATGTGCATGGCAGCCCCCCCACGCCAGCCCCCTTCCATCTGAATTCCTGACATTACAGCACTGACCTTATGGCATGTTCTTAAGCTTTTCTTTTTTCCTGAGGAAATGCAGGATCTGTGACAGCAGAGAAAATGCAGTTAATCCTGGATGTAGATCTCAGGGGTGGGAATCTACTGCCTGTCAATTTAAGAGCAACGCGTTACAGTTTTTAAAATTGGAATAGGATAACATAAAGCCATTGACCCAGTGTTTAAAAAAAAACCCAACCTCTTGAAATAGCATTTTTGCCTTTTAGCTTAAGGTGGCTGCTGCTGCTTTTTGACTGATCAGTGTGTTGATATTAGATTGAAAGTAAATCAGGAAATGCAACCAGAGGTAAGATGGCAGCGTGATTCATCAGGAAGTATTAGGTTTTGATCTTTCCTTGGTCTTGTATATTATCGTTTTTTCTCATACAGGTGAGAATAAAGTAAGGTGCCAGCTGTGTGTCTTCTCCTCCCTTTTCTGCAGGGTCTTGGATTCAGCATTGTGGGAGGTCAGGATTCTGCTCGTGGACGCATGGGGATTTTCGTAAAGACTATATTCCCAAATGGAGCAGCAGCTGCTGATGGAAGGCTTAAAGAAGGTATGGTAGAGAGAATCCAACTGCATATAAAGGGATATTATTTCGGTCTAGCAGAAAAATTCAAGTACAGCTTTATTTAGGCATTTGGCCATCAGCAGGAGCCTGTGGAGGATGTAACACACCCTGTTTTTTCATCCTGGGGAAGATCATTCATAGCAGTTAACTTGATTATATTGCATATTGAGAAGGGGAAACTACAGCATGATGTGTGGGGTTTTTTTCCTTCCTCTTCAGTGACCTTTATTTGCTCAAGCCATAAGCTGCAGTTCTTCAGTTGGAAAAGGTCACTGATAGCAATGAAACATATCTATCCAACCAACATCTGGTCCAAGAAGGAGTTATACAAAGGGACATGCTTGGGAGAGGCTATTTTGGGCCCTTGTGCTCTCTGAGCCTCTTGGTGTGATTTTGGCATGAATCAACAAGTAAGAGTCATGACCAGAAAAAGAGAAGAGGAAGGATGGGTTTGGCAGTAAGGTCACTCAGATGGTTAAAGAAGTAGATATATCCTGACTTTATTACTGCATTTCCAGTTGAGATCTTTGAGCTGGATGTATGGCCTGCTCTGTGTGTGTTTGCACCCTGATCTGAGCACTCCTGTGCTGGGCAGACAGGCTCTTACGCTACGCACTGTTGAAAGTACAGAGTGACCATGAGTTCAGAGCCGTGATTTGCAGCTCTTCCGCAGGGGCTGGGTTCCTTCTCATCCACAGAAAGCTGCTCCTGTGCTACTCCTCTCAAGCTGTTCCCGTGTTACTTCTCTCCTTCTCATATCGTCGTTCCCCTTGTTACACCTCATCACACTTGTTGTGTTCGAGGCTGGTTTTGGTGCCAGCTTTCACACTTGCTGCCAGAGGGAAGCTCGCGTCCCTTCAGCGTAGGTTGTGCACTTGCCATGGGAAGCCAAGAAGTAGCAGCTGTCCCATAAACCCAGCAAACCTTTGCAGGCTATTCAGAGCTCTCATATTCTTTTTTTTTTTCACTGCGGCAAGGAAAGGAGCAGAGGGGTAGACTTGGCTGACCGTGTCGCCCCATCTAATTTTGCACAGATGCAAGTAAAATTGCAGGGAGTTGATCTGGATTCTGCTCACTTTGCCCTCTTTTTAATAAAATGAAGGCAGATCAACACAGCTGCGTGTAAGTAGTAAGACCCAAAGCCTGGAAGCAGGTAGAAATGTGATGGAATGTGGTTTTTGGGGTGAGAAGAGCATCTGCTGTCACACATTTGCAGTGTGTGGGCTACTCGCTTCTACGCCTGCAGGCATTTAACAAAAGGACGTGTTTGCATCCTGAAGCAAGGCCAGTTTTCTCTGAACAGGCTTTGGAGTGACCTGCTGTAGTGTTTTACCTAGATTCTTGTTTCCACTCTTGATACACACAAAAAAGAGGAGTTTTGTAGTACCTTTGGACTTTGTTATGAGCATGTGTTTTCAGACTTTATTTAAAATCCGTAGTGTTTTCAGCTTGTTAGTATGAGAATGCCAAGGTAAGGATCTCTGCTGAAGAACAGTCTTTACTCTGCTAATTCATCACTGTTACCTTGTAAAGGCATTAGTAAAAGTGAAAATAAACTGAGAACATTAGAAGGCTTTTTACTGAGCAGTTAATTGGAATCCTTGTAGTAGCGGGTCGCCTTATGTACAGGAAGGGTTTTTACCTCTCTATAGCCTGTATATTGCTGACTTCATTTTTTGTATCTAATTACCAGGGGATGAAATCCTAGAAGTTAATGGAGAATCTCTACAAGGGCTGACCCACCAGGAGGCCATTCAGAGGTTTAAGGTAACACAGGTGCACTACGGGAGAGATTCACCCTTCTCTTCCTTCAGTGCCATTTCGCACCCTGGGCTTTTCGCTGCCACAAATTACCGTGTGTGGGTTTACTGGCAGATGTTGGTGTTACCGCGTCACCTCACGGGGCTCCTCTGGTGTCTCTCCAGCAACTCAAGAAAGGGGTGGTGACGCTGACGGTGCGGACGAGGCTGCGCAGCCCCAGCCTGACGCCCTGCGCGACTCCCACCTTGCTGAGCCGCTCCAGCTCCCCCAGCTCCAGCGCCAGCGGTGGCACGCCGGTCCCCGGCCCCGAGGAGGCGGACGGTTCCTCCTCCAGCCGCAAAGGACCCGGCCCGAAGGACAGGATCGTCATGGATGTGACACTCAATAAAGGTTGGGGTCTGTTGAAAGGTGCTTGGAGAGTGAATCCATGCTTCCTCAGGGAGTTTTTGGGAATAGGATAGAGGCTGTAATATCCAGGGCACCTGCCTGTGTCCATCTGATCTTGAACCACAGGACGGGTGAGAAAAACATCTTCTCATGCAAAAACCCTTGACAAGTTCCCCCTTCCACATTTTGCTGCTCCACAGTCAGGAGACTCTTACAGGTGGCAGTTGGTGCCCATGCTGCTGAAAGAGGAAGGCTGGGAGACACCAGGCAAAATGTGAGTCAGCCTCTTGGCAGCCCAAATGGCCATGCCCTTCATGTAAAGGGCAGCTCTGGGGAAGGCAAAACCACGCAGAGTGCTCAGAATTCCCCAGACGAGCTGTTTGAACTCCTTCCTGAGGGATGCTGTCATTGTCAATAGTTGCACAAGCTAAACTTAGAAAATATGCTATATGGGGTGGGACAAATACACCTATTTTAAAGGCTTTAAATATGCTGATTTTAAAGGTTGGCTTAAAAATTAGGAGAGAGAAGGTCCAGCAATTCCGGTTTCAGGAGCACTGTTATCTAAGAACAGCAGAGGTGAAAGTGGGCAGAGGTAATCACTGAACCAGAGATAATGTCTCACCTTTCTTCCTTCCTCTTTGGTGAGGGGTGCCATGCAGATATTTAACAAAAGTGAGCAGCACAGATGACAGCATCTTCTGCGCTCACGTTTTCTGCAATAATTTTAAGTGACATCTTTATTGGATTGCTGCCCCCACTGCTTTGTGCTTCGGACCAGATCAGACCTTGTGTGACATTTCCAGGCGGTTCCCATGGCACACAGAAAATTTGCTGGGAGTGGAGCTAGTCCTCTCAGTGATGGATCTCAGAAAACAGTCAGGATCAGATATTTTCAATCCTGGTTTCCAGTGTTGGTCTTGGCTTCCTGACTGACTGCACCTAAGGCCAGCCCTGAAACAATACAGGAGTCTTGGTCTCAGATGGGATGTGGGAACACAAACACTTGTGTGTCCTGTCTGATTACAATCTGCAACAGTACTTTTCTTTGTACTTTTTGTTTTTCACAGAGCCAGGGGTTGGGCTCGGCATTGGTGCCTGTTGTCTCACGCTGGAAAACAGTTCTCCGGGGATATACATTCACAGCCTGGCCCCAGGATCAGTGGCTAAAATGGATGGCAGATTAAGGTTAGTTAAAGTAGAAACATGCTGGAGTGGTTTTACAACAAAATCGATTCAGACTTTGTTTTCACCAGTTGGTTGGTGTAGCAGGGAGGAGATTTATAGTTAAGCATTCACCAAAAAGAAAACATTTAAATAAAGACATTCCAAAGTGGTATTAAATACCCAGGAAACATTATTCTGTGTGCTGGAAGCAGCATGATCATTAAGGCTTGGGGTTTTTTTAAATTCTCTATACAGAAAACTGAGCCTAATAGCACCCTTTGAGCAAGGGGAGCAGGAAGAAGTGCAGCCTCATGTCTTTTTATCAGAGCTGCAGCCAGAGACCCCAGATTGGGAGGGAATTTGCAGAGCTCTGCTGAAAGCTCAGTCACCTGAAACTCTCTTAAAAAGAGCTGGGGGAGACATTCTTGCAGCTGACTGTGCCCCTGGCTGCAGCAGCGCTTTCCTGCCCTTGCTGTCTCTCTGGCAGGATCACTGCAGGCTGACCTGCCCGTCTCATTTACTCTGTCATGGAGTTTGGATGTCTTGAAGGAACCATAAGAGAGAGAAGCAATCATTCCTAGGGTTCCCTCGTGCTTTACCTTGGTTTAAGTGACAGAGAGTTATTTGCTGGTCCTCCTCTCCTGGAGGCCTCGTTTTTCAAAAAACATCGGAGGAAATCTTCCACCTTTCTGCCTTCCCTGCATGAATGCTGGTGAACACTCGGGAGCGTCGCTCAGGCAGGGGGGGCTGCGCTGGGCACCCACTGGGGCTGCGTGATCCGCAGTGAGCCGTGGGATGAGCAGTGGTGCGGGGAGGCTGAGGAAATGCCGTGCTTTCACATGGGTAGAGAGTGCCTTCTGTTCCCTTGCTGGCCAGGAAAACTGTGATAGAGCAATTCGATTCTTTGGGATAAGGGAAAAAGATAATTTTATGGTGGCATCCCTGCCAGAACCCTTGAAAGTTCCTACCATGTAGAAATGTCTAAAGGAGACAGTATTTAATGCTAACTTGCTTTCTCGTAAGCCTCTTTGGAAAAGATTGCAGTGCTGGTTGTGGCTGTATGTAACAGCTGTATCGTTTATTAGGTTTAAGTGATTGATTATATCCAGGCATGCTTCCCAGATTTCTAGCTTGCTTCTTTGAGACATTGCTTCTGTTGTCCCATCAGTGGTTTATGGCTCCATAAGCCAAAACTTACAGGATGGTTTTGATTTTTGGAAAACTTTGTTAATCAAATACTGGCTTTGCAATACCAGGAGGAGTTTGAATCCAGCTCCTCTGAATCTGGAGCTCCCCCTCTCAGTCATGCGCCCGTGTAAGTGACTCCATTTGTGTAGTTTCAAATAGCTATGTAAATCCAAAAGATGGGCAGAGCAGCGACCCAGATGGGTTGCTCTGTGCTTTCACGAGCCCGTACCACAAGTACAAGTTCCTGAAGGCTGCCACGAGCACTTGCCACTTTGCCTTTGGCCTGTGGACGCACGGTGCAAACCCATTTCTGTTGTCACAAGTAGCCCAGTGTAAATCAGCAGTAGTAGGTTGTTTCAGTGTGTCTATTTAAAGCAAATGCTTTAGTAATTATGGAGAACGCTTTAATGATATCCCTAGTTGATGATCTTTTCTTTCAAATGCTTCCAGATGTCTGAGCACTGTGAGCAAGAGTTAAGAAATTGGGAAAACAAAACTAAACAGTCTATGCTTTCCTCTCAGAAGAGGGTTGGGTTTTTTTTTTTCTTTTTTCTTTTTAATGGGTTCTGTATGTTAATTTGAAGCAAATACAGGCTTATCGTGCTCAATTTTTTCCTGGAGTCATTTCATAAACTCGTATCTAAATCATGAATTTCTTATCAGTGTTTGTGTTAAGTAATTCAATATGATGGGAAGGAACAGCCCATCTGAATCTAATTTTTCCTCTTCTGTGCTCAACAAGTACATGAACGCAGAACTGGAATTGCAGTTTGCTTTCACCCTGTTCCAACTGCAGCCAATTTTCTCTGTTGATTTAATAGGGTTTGTAGCACTGACGGTAAGTGCAGAGGGGATCTCTGGACCTCCCTCCTGAAGGCAACAGGACTTTAAAGCATTCATGTGACTGGGAGCAAGAGCAAGACTGGCTTCTTTGCAAGTCAGATCTTTTCCAGACACTTGTGTCTTTGAAAAAGCTTGGCCATCAGTTGAAAGCACAAATGTTTCTGTAAAAGGCGGCTGTGATTAACTGGCTCTGTGTCTCTCTGCAGTCGAGGTGACCAGATCCTGGAGGCAGATTCAGTGAGTCTGCGTCATGCGGCTTTGAGCGAAGCCTACGCCATCCTGAGCGAATGTGGTCCAGGTCCCGTCAGCCTTATCATTAGTCGGCATCCGAACCCAAAGGTGAGGAGAAGATGTGGTAGTGCATCTGGGGTGTTTTCATCCAGCCCCTGTAATTTGAGTCTTGCTGTCGGGAAAGCAGCAAATGAAGAATATTGGCTTTTTCTGTCTATGGTGTGTGTTCTGCAAGAAATCAGGGTTGTAATGATGCCTTCCAGTTTCCTAAGTTGTAGCAATGCTGGACTGTCCCTGCTGCTTTTCACTTAGTCACCCACTGAACAAATGCAATTTTCCTGGAACTACTTGAGTGAAGTGTTCCCATCTTTCTTGGTACTTGGACCAAGTGGCAACGCAAACACAGCACAAATCCTCTTCCTCCTTAAAGTTACTTTGCAGTTAGTTTGTCTTTGAGTAGAATATAATCTAGAGCCAGGAATATAAATATCAACAGACTGAACTGATCAACTATAATAAAGTAGCAGGAATTCTGTTTTTAAAAAAGTAAAATCTGTCTAAAGATCAAAGTTTTCCTTCAGGAATTAAAATGTGAGAGTCTGGAATGTACTACTACTGTGAAATCTGTGCAAGGGCAATTTGGAAATAAGGCTGTGTTTACAAAGTGAGTATTTTCAATCAATTTTTAAAAATTGGTGATAGAAGATAAAAGCTTTTTAACCAAGCTATAGGGAATAACAACTTATTTTATTTCAATATTTCAAAGAATTTCATGAGTGTACAAAACCTTCCTGTTTAAACAGGAATGAAGCTGTAAAAATATTTGCATTAGTGGGTCCAGAGAGTTCTGACTTTTGAACTCATAACTACAAATGGAGGCCTTAATAAATCCGTATCTGGGAGAACTCAGGTTTCTTATTTTATAATTAATTGTGAATTTTCTGCTAAATCAAATATACAAACAATAAGCAAATACGGGTCTACTGCCCAGAGTTTATTATCATTGCTGCAAGGCCTTGTGCTGCTAAAAAGAAAGGGGCTGTGATTCTGTTAGCTAAAGGTAAGCAGGGAGAGGGTAAGAGTTGGGCTTATAGCCTAAGATAATAGTATTTCTAGGGAGTCTGTATGCTGTGCTGAACCAGCACCATGGTTCAATCTGATTGCATTATTAAGGCATATAGACTTTTGGGGGAGCCTGTAAGTAGCATGAAATAAAAACTCCGTGGAGTGGAGCCTGCCCTCTCTCCTCTGTCCTTCAGCTTTCTGTTCTGGTGGCTGGAAAGCCGCTGAGTGACCTAACCGAGTATCTGCTGAGAAGATGAACTGAGTTAAGCTAATTGCTTGCTATTTCTCAGTAACAGAGGGAAACTATTAAGTGGCTCCTATTACAGTTTTCCATAAGTGATATTTAAAATGACAACAAATCTTTTGCCAAGAAATGCTAAGAAAAGCTAAAAGTTGAGCTGGAGAGACCCTAAAGCATTTTTCCCCCCCAGGCAGTATTGAATCCACAGTCCCTCATAGTTGGGTCTCTGAAGAATGTCCATATGGGGACCCATATTTATCGTTATGTCACTGTCACCCTTTTTCTGACAGCACTGGGGGCTCTACAGAAGCATGTGTCGGGGTTATTTTATTTTATTGTATTTTATATGCTCTTAATAATACCCCAGCCTGCAGATCGTAGTTAGGAATTAGCTTGTCCCTCTGCAGTTTGATCTGCCTGAGGCATAGAGGATGCTAAAAAACAAAATTGGCAGAGCTTGCAGAAGTGTGGATTTTTGGTTAGCTTTAAACAAATACTGCAGTCTGCCCAGCACCTCGTTTTACTCTTGGGACATCTTGTACCCAGAGGTTTGTGTAGAAGTCCTGGAGCATGCTCTCAGGGCTTGGTCCGTGTCCTGAAGGAACTCCCTGTGCCCCAGGAGCCCAGAGGCTTTTGGTTTGCTGTAAGGTCATGCCACAGGCTGAAAACAGAGATGTATTTCTACAAAGACTCATGTTGTTTTGGACATTTTTATACTTAGTATCTCGTTTTATGACACAAAAGGTCCACAGTACATTTTGTTGTTGAATATGTTCACTTCGGTGTTTTCATGTACTTCCAAGAGAAATACCACAAAATTTTCTTTCTTCTTGTTATTCTGAGTCAATGTGGCATTTAAACTATGTTTAAACTGCTGAGTTTGCGTAGGAATATTTCGAATCTTCATGGTTCAGAAAGATTCAAGTTTCTAGTCTCTATTTATCTTGAATTTTAATTCATGTAAAGCAATGTGTATAGAAATTATTTTCGACAGAATTAACTTGCTTTCTGTTTTTAAATATATACTCCGGCAGACTAGTGATTCCTGTTACAAAATTATATGGAATTTTCCAGTAATGAGAATTAAGTGC
This sequence comes from Numenius arquata, assembly GCF_964106895.1. NCBI lineage: Eukaryota > Metazoa > Chordata > Aves > Charadriiformes > Scolopacidae > Numenius > Numenius arquata. The sequence goes on along the minus strand of NC_133616.1, from coordinate 12,121,968 downwards.
ATGGCAGTAATTCAGGACAAAATTAGCAAATATGGTAAACCAGTATTTATTCTTAACCCAGAGAAACATTAATTACCAATTACTTATTTAGGTTTTCTTTTTAGAAGCAAGAAATTAAAATTAAAAAGACAGCTAATAACTTGGGAAGTCTGGTATTCTTCCGGTAGGTTAAGTGTAGAATATCTTCTGATGTATGCTTGTACAAGGCAGTCGTTGTCCATTTTAAGGTAATATTTTCTTGATAAATCAATGTACAGCACTTAATTGAGTTAAAATTGTGGTGTAATGGCTTCATTTGATTTCCTTAAGTCTGGTGCTGTTTTATTTATTTGTGTAATGTGGCACTTGGATGTGGTCTTCATGAAGTCAGCAGGTTTCTGCCTCCTGGTTTCTGCATGGCATGGAGGGAATCTGAATCAGGGGACCAGGACTTGGGAGCTCTCAACTAGGTTTTCTTTACTGCATCTTTAAAAACAGTAACATATCTGAAATTAATAATGTGTTTCTTGTGATAAGTGGTCAGACTTTCATATTCATTTCATCTACCTATTTTGATCTCTGTCTTCATTTTACTGTAGGTTTCTGAGCAGGAGATGGATGAAGCAATCGCACGTACTACCCACCGAGAGAGCAAGGATGCCAGCTCCTCTCACGTCACAGGTAGCAGCATGTTCTCTCCCAATATATGTCCTTTTCCAATTGCAGGAAGGTTTAAAGACACGCTCTTGGGTTCCCCAACATCAATATTTTGAGGGCCCTCGAAACAACAGAACAGTTCAGGGGGTGTAATCACTCTGTCCACTGCAGAAATTTTAGCAAGAACATCTGGTTTAGATGGATCAACTCTATAGCTCATGTTACTTGATTTGGGTTTCACTGGACTGCCATGATCTGAAGGTAGGGTTGCCAAGACGTGGTTGCTCTATCTTCTCTTCAAGATGAATGGGAAGCACAGTGTCCTGGTAGAAAAAGAACAGGGAGGAATCAACTCCATCTGTGTATACTTACCCATGTAGGTGGCCAAAAAAAAAAACCACCAAAAAAAACCCAGAGAAAGTATTGTTGTGTCCTTTTGAAGAAGTCCAGATATTGCATACTGGACTATATGTTTTAACTCTGTTTTAATCTTTGGGGTCACGTCAAAATGTATGTTCTGGCATTTGTCTGATGTTTTTGAACTCCAGATTTAGCACTTCCTAAAATCTTACAGATGAAAGCAAACTCTTGGCAATGGTAGAGTGACTGAGAAGGTAATTTTTAGACAGATATGTTAGATTTGCAATTATTCTCTTTATATCTGTGTCAGCTAGGACATTTTTTGAAGTAGATCTTGCCAGTGGCTGCTAATTTGTCTTTCGAGGTTGAACCTAGTTCAGCAGCATGCTCCAGTGGGTAAAGGAAGACCATCTCCTGCTCATCTCTTGTTCATAGCTCTGTCCTGGGCCTGGCTAGCCTAAAGTGTCTCTGCAACCATGTTTCACCTGATCTGAGGGAGAGCTTGTGAAACGTTAAATAAATCTCACTTTAGGAAAGCAATTCAGATAATAAGTAAGTGAGATTAAATGCAGCCCCCAGCTCAGAAGGTGAATGAGCAGCTTGTTTGGATATATGGACCACAACTTCAATTTTTGGCATCTAACTAAGCTGTGTTTAACAGGAGCTGTACAAAAAAGCCCGTCTCCTAATGTGAAGGCCAAACAAGGAGAGACCTCATCTCCCCTCAGCTGGACCATGAAGCGCTTCCTGGAGCCAGCAAGCCGGGTAAAAGGATCAAATGCAATAAAAACAGCCTCTGCTTTAAAGTCATCTTTTACTGAAGCTTTTACTTGATCAAGGAGTTCAAAACCAAACCCCTGTGCTCCTTACCTGCCACATGGGCTCCATAAAGGGGGTTGTTTCTTACGTCACAGATTTAAATCATGACAGCAGCAAGCTCCTTTTCATCTGTGTGGCTGTAGCCTCCGCACAGAGTGTGCCAGAGCAAGCTGTGAGCTCCCACCTCCTGCCACCTCAAAGGGACACAGGGATGAAGTTAGCAGGAGAGAACCGAGCCTGTGAGGTCCCGGGTTCAACCCGAGAAGGCTGAGCACTTGGTCTCTCTCTGTAGCCATTGCAGTGGAAAAGTCTCTGGTTTTCCTGGGAAAGCCAAAGAAGCCATGCAAACTGTGTCCAGAGCTGCAAACCCTTTGCTTCTCTCAGTGCCGAAGGTGTATCAAGGGAATTACAGAAGTGAATGGTTTCATCCCTAGTTTCTGCATTGAACCACACCTGCAAAGTGGGAGTGGGATTTGGAACACTTTTTTATTTATTATACTGGCTAAAAATGTACCAATGTGTGGCATTTCAGCTGTCCAACTTTGTCCAAGTTTGACACGCTCAATATACTTACAAGTCATAGAATCATAGAGTTGTCTAGGTTGGAAGGGACCTTTAAGATGATCTAGTCCAACCATCAACCTAACCCTGATAAAAAACCATCACTAAACCATGTCACTAAGCACCGTGTCAACCCGTCTTTTAAATACCTCCAGGGATGGTGCCTCAACCACATTCTTGGGCAGCCCTTTCCAATGCTTAATAACACTTGCAGTGTAAAAATTTTTCCTAAAAAAAAGTCCTCTGTTTTAAAAGGTGGCTTCAAGCTTCCTCTATTGATATGGCAATGGGAGTGGAGTTTGTGGTGCTTGCATGCAGGCAGGGGCTTTAGGCACCAATGAAGGTTGGTCACCAAGCTCACATTTTCTTCAGCAGGGATCTGTCAGCTCTGAGGCAGAGCTTTCCCAGTACTTCTCCCACGACGGTACGAGCCAGCTCCCGTTTCCTGACGCTGTAGCCGGCTCCTGTGACGAGGAGCCGCTCCGTCAGAAGAACAGGAACAGCCTGTTGGATGAAGGCTCTCTTCTTCCTGGCAACCTGAGTAAGCGGCGGAAACATGTCCGGTCTTTTGGCTGGTGGGGGGAGAGTCACTGGGCACTGGTTTGCTTTACAGGAGAGTGGTGGCGATTCCTGGCCTGGTGGGAAATGCCGGGCAGCATAGTGTCCATCGTATTAAATTCTGGAAAATGGAAGGGGTTTACAACAATGCACATAAATGCCTGTTTCCATGGTGTTTTGTCCAAATTGCTCCTCTGATTATGTGAAAGTGACTTTATTTGATTGGTTTGGACGAAACTAGATTGACAGCACTGCAGGTTGTTCGTTGGTTTTTTTTACACATGTATGATGATCATCTGGTTGATTACATTTAAATGAAAGTGTTCACAGCTATCTCAAAGACACAATTTCAAAATGTCGCATATAGCAGTGTAACAACAATCAAATGTTCAATTTGACAAGATATTTTGCATATCTGTCTTTCTCCCCATAGTAATTGACTGAAAGAATCCTAGGTTTCCTTACTGACATGCACCTGACCTCAAATTCAAAAGATATTGCATTTTTTCTTCCTTTCCTATGCTTCTCAAGTAACGTCTTTGTCTACAGAGTATTTTTCTATGGAAATTCATTATTTAATGCTTAAAAGCATTTTTACATTTTAAAATACCCACAAAACAAAGCAAAACCAAGAAAAATCCTACAAAATAAAGTGCAGCTCTTTCTAATAAGGATGTGGAAAGGGTTCTTGGGTTTATTAGTCTTTAATTTGAAACTCATTGTCATGTTATTGTGCCTTTGTTTGTTCAGGAAAGCATTTTTTCACTCTCTGTAAGTTAATGCAGGCAGTCCTGAGCATAGATTTAAGCAAAATATGAAAGAAACTCTGTTGTTTAAAGTAAAATACACATGTGAATTTGCATCCCTTTCTTCTTTGGGTCATAGTCATAATTTAGAAATAAACTGAAAATAGAACCAGATGTGCCATGAATTGATTTTGGGAATTACTCACCCATAAATTGTAGAGCTATTTGCCATCCCTCTTGCTGTTTATTGTAGTTTGAGGGAGGGCATGAAAAACCCGGTTTTGCTTTTGAGGAGAGGTTAAGCTTCCCCTGCAAACAGAGCCACATGTACTGTGCTGCAGTCAGATGCATGGGATTAAAAATAATCTATAAATGCAATAAAATTATAACTTTTTTTTTTTAGCTGCTAGAGAAGCAGGAGTGGCAAAAGCAAATGGCCTGGCTTCTCCAACTAGTGGGAGATCATCTGGCCTTCACAACAAGCACGTGGAGTCTGTCCGACCTGGCATCCTCAGTGACAGCCCCAAGTCTGCCCGCAGCCCCTTTCATCGACAGAGGAGGGTTGTTTTCTACGATGGTGACGTTAGTGATGACGACGAAAGTTGCCACTCGCAAAGAAGCCAGAGGGCCAAGAGCCAGGAGGACGCTGGCATTGTCATTACAACCTCGTCTGTAGAAATCAATGATGAAAGCCAGGACAGCGAGTCACCTAGATACAGTGGCACGGAGACATCTTCCCCTGTCCTCAGCAACTCCATGGAGTCTGCAGACAGCACACTGGAGCAAATTGACTCTCCTTTCTTCCCCATCATAGCGTTCGATTACTCAAGCGTGCCTGAAGTTCGTTTTGGTAGCCTGAGTTTGAAGGAGCTCCGGGAAGCACAACTTGAATCTAAGAGATCGCCAAAACTTGAGCACAGAGCTGTCACAAGAGTGAAAAGCATGATGAGCACAGAGTGCCGAAGCCTTCAGAGACAGCGGGTGGAGGAGCATGGCTCTTACAACAAGCCTGTTGCGAGGACGCTCCCTCACAGCAAGAAGTGTGAAGCACCCGATGGGGCCGGGCAGGGGCAGGGTGAAGTAGTCACCCTGGTTCGCAATGAGCACGAGTCATTTGGCCTGGATTTGGAAATCCAGGCCATGCCCTTAAAGGTTGTTGTCACAGGGCTGCGGCCAGGCGGACCAGCGGAAATGGTAATTTTTTATTTGGGTGCCTTGTTGTGATTTGCTTTGGCTTTGCAGGGATGATCATTATTAAGGAGGTGATCTGTTGAGAGTAAGTGCAAGGGAGATGTTTGTCTCTGCAAAACGTCTCATCCCATATTATTCCGAAGCTGCTGTTAATGAAATGTTTCTGATTCAGAAGTGCACCCTTGGCTGATTCAAAACTAAAAAAGTCAAGAGGCAGATCTACTGAGGTGGACTCATCCCCACTCGCACTTAGTTCTGAGAAAATACTATTCTTTTCCTTTCTTTTTACCGGAGGCAAAGACAAAATAAGTAAATCCTGGTGGTAAAAATGATTATTATTTTATATGCACATATTCCTGTGTTACGCAAATCTGGTACCAGAAGACCTTAGGTGCTGGCCAGGTTTGCAAAGTGCCTAGAAGTACCAGTGACCAGTGCTCTTCTGCATCTCACACATGCACATACTAGCGTGGGTACTTGCTTCGTGCTGGATGTGGAATTGCTGACCTAGATGGAAAAGTGCAGAAAGAGGAAGGAGGATACTCAGGTGTAAAAAGCTGGATGTGGTGTTTTTAACCCAGATAGCAGCCGGGAGGGTGAGAGGAGATGTAGTAGTTTGAGTTGGGCTGTGAGAGCTGGGAATTTGGATTCTGTTCCTCCCTTTTTCCCTGACTTACTGTGCAGTGTTTAGAAACTTAGGCTTTTACCTTAGGAGCTTAGTGCCTGTCCAGTTTGGTTGTTCAGTTGGCCCAATGGGAGGTTGTGACCAGCAATATAACTCATACGTGAAATACAAAAATGATAGACAATCAGTCCTGAGGAAACTAGGACTGATCCGTCTCAGTTGATTTAAATGAAGAATGCTGTGTTCTCTGTCCTGATACTGATCTCTCAGAGAACCCAGCAGCTTTTCTGACCTTCCTGTTTGAGATTGATCATTAATTCTTCTCCTGGCAAAAGCACAGCCTGCTCTTTATCTACATGTTGGCAAACTGACAGCAGAGGTACCTCTGCTTTGCAGTGGTGTGAAATAGGGAATGTTGCTCATAAGCCACTAATTGCTTCCCTGCAATCTTTGCCCCTGTGGCAGGGCTTCTGAGGTGTATTCATAATTTCTTTGGATCTGTCATTGCATCAGGGATCAATGGGCAAGATGGCTGTAGGAGACGAGATTACCACCATCAACAGCATCCCAGTCAGTAAGATGACGTACGAGGAAATCTGCTTGCTTATGCAGTGTCTTCCCACATCCGTAACCCTGGAGATCCAGAAAGCAGCATCAGGTGAGAGAGTAGTTTTGCTTTTGTACCATTTATTCTGAGTACCAGTGAAGAAAATTCCCCCGGATCAGCTGGGTCTGATCTTCTGCTGCCCCAGCTTCCAACATTGATTCAGAGCAAAAGCAGGGAGTACATTGTGTCTGCATCGGTGAGCCAGGCAAAGCACTTCATCACCAAACTGGGCTTTGGGGTCCTCCCTGGCACCACCATGAGGGGAGCAAAGCTACTTCTGGGTGAAGTATTCAAAGCTCCCGCTTATCCTGTGTCCCTCCTACCAGCACTTGCAGAGGCCCGAGTCGTGTCATGCAGAGCTGGAGCTAACTCGGCAGTGACCCTGTCCTGACAACCCGTTTTACTGCTGTGCCTGTTTAGTAGATATATTCACCCTTTCTAATAACATCTGTCTCTCTTAAATCTGAAGTTTACTTAATGTTTTTATGAATGGACAATAAGATAACAAAAGCCTCTCTTCTCTCTTTTTTCTCTTTCCCTCTCTTTTTCCTTCCCTTTCCTTCCCTTTCCTTATTTTTCTCTTTCCCTTTCATGTGTCAGAATTCCCTAGTGTGCAGAAAGATGAAACACAAACCCCAAGAAAACTAGATCTTATCAAAGTGTTTATTTGCATGTTTCTTACAAAAAGTTTTCTCGTTTGAATTGAAATAGTTGAGACCTCCTTAGCTTCTGCTCAGGGCTGATTTATGCTGCTACAGCAATATATGCTTCCCCACAGACTGTACAAATTACGTGGTGTGGAAATAAGTGTTTGAAAAAGAAAAGCATACTTTTCAAATTCAGGAAGAACATAATATTTTGCTTCGTTTTAGGTTATGATCTTCTTCATGTACCTATTAATACCTGGGAGCCTAAAGTGCTTCCAGATGCTTGAGTTCCAGTTGTTCTTTAAGTAATTCCTGGCTTGGCAGAGAGTCCTGTTCTTGTTTCCTTAGGCTGCTGTGGCTTTTACAAACTAACAGCACTGCGGTAGGGGCAGACTGGCACTCCTTTATCAGGCAGGTCTTCTGCTCTCCCCTTCCCCTCGCCCTGCCCCGCTGGCAGAGGAGAAGGTCTCTTTGTTGTGTGATCCAGCACACTGAAGCAAGGCAGCACTTTGAATCTTAACCTGGCTGCTTCAGATGGACTCTCCTGAGACGTCTTCTGCTTTGTTGACTCCAGGAGGAGCCTGCACTGCTTAACATGGGTACCTAAGTTAAGTGATGTGGATAATCCCGCAGGTTTGTGCAAGGATTAGAGAGATGTGCTGGCATGTTTGAATGAGCAGGAAAAGATGCTGGCTCTGTGAATACACCCTTCCTTCTCCATGCACTTTCTGGGCCTCATCTGGTAGTAACTGGGCTCTGGAAGGCAGCTGGAGTGGGAATGTGTGTCCCAGAAGCAGTGTAGAAAGGTGTAAGCAGGTGCCGAGGGTGAAGTGCTGAAAATTGAAGAGCTGGAGAAATGGGTGAGGTGGACTGTCTTGGAGTGCAACAGTGACAGGGAGCTCAGTGTGTTGCCCAAGAGTGGGTTAAACATGTATTGGAAGCAAGGACAGGTCTGTGCCAGAAATCCTGTAAAGCCCATATGCTCAGTGCGTGTATAACATCAGCCATGCGTGTCACATTAAACACCTGCAGAAGTGCCGGGAGGATCAGAGTCAAGTTGTTTATGCACAGCTCGTCACTGTGTGTATCCCTTCACCTTTGTTGGCTGTGCCAGGGCTTTGTGTACCCTCTGCAATCTATTGGAGACATCTTCCGTCAAACAAGTAATGAGAAGCTGTACTAATCAGCCTGACTTACTGCACACTGACACTTAGGTAGTTGGCTGCTGGAATTTCAAAAACGAGAATTAAACAGATCATGACTGCTCACCTTGGATAAGTGGACTGCTCCCTCCTGTGTGCTACTCAAATACACAGGGTTATGATTAATTTGTGTTGTTGTAAACACCATTACAGAAGAGGAGGAGTGCAGAGCAAAAGGGAAGCATGTAGTCTCACTATAGAGGTGTCTATTTTTGGAATAAAACCTGGTGTTTTGTATATAATTTCCTATATCTGACAGGATTTTGCCTTTTTAAAAATTTTATTAATTTTTATCCTAATGCAGGTGTCAGCAGATTTACAAACCTCATCCTGTCTCCCGGGGTTGACAGTCAAAATCAGGCTGATGTCAACAGCATCCTCACCACTGAGGAAGCACCGAGTGCTGGGAAGCGAGAAGGAGCTGGTCTGCAAAATGCCGGTGGTGGCCGTGCGGTGGAGAGACCAACACTGCCACCTGATGCCACGAGCAGAGATGCGCAAAGAGGGACCACGAAAGGCAGCCGCCCCGAGGACTGCGCCGCCGCCATCCCCGTCACCGACATCGATGACTTGCTCAGCCAAATGGGTGCCCCCGAGAGCAGGGCTTCGCGCACCCCGTCGCGAGCCGAGAGCCCCCTCCGAGAAGAGTACACCACCATGTGCTGCTGTGGGACGGACGAAGGCTGCCCCGGTTCTGAGCCACGGCCAGCCAAGGAGGAACTGCTGGAGAAAACTGTGAATTGTGGGGCTAATGCTCAAGGGGTTTTGGGGCTGTCTGTGTTGGACTCCATTAACACAGGCAAACTTTTTACTGTGAATAAAAACTCTTTAAACAACTATTCTAGGAATTTTAGCAGTTTAAATGAGGATGAGATGCCTGCAGCAAACTCTCTGGAAGGTAAGAGAAGCGACCCTTTTCCAAAGTCTATGTATGGAGCTGCAGAGGATTCTCACTCAGATGCGGAGTCTGTCACCGAAACTTTTGATAGTGCTAATGAGGTGCTGCTTGGGCCGTGCACTGCTGCTAACGCCCCTGCAGTCTGTGCTGCAGCGGAGTCGGATGAGGAGCAAATTGAGATTTGTTGCATGAATAATCAGCCGCAAAAGCCTGCACAGGAGCAGCATCTCACATCTGCAACAAGCTCTTCCTCTCTGTCCCCACTGCACCCTTACAATGGCAAAGTTTCGCAAACTGAGGGCTGTGCAATGTGTGGGTCACTGGAGACAAGCATCAACAAACTGGGCTTGGAAGATCACAGTGGTCCCACTTCCTGTCCTTCACAGTGTTCAGATGTGTCCTCTGCATCCTTGTGTTCTCCTTCCCCAGTTTTATTGCCAGAAAAGGACATCCTAAAGAATTCAGTCAGTGTCCCTGAAGTTTACTCTTTCTGTAACAGTGGTGCCTTAAGTACAGAACAACAGATGGGTTTGGGGAACAGTAATGGACGTATAAAATGCTGTGAATCCATTGAAGAGGAAGGGTCTCTGCACTGCAAAAAGATAAGCTTTTGCTCTGCTAGAAATGTCGATGGCTTGGAGAACAACTTGCTTGAGAAAGAAGGATATTGTGATGAGCAGAGATCCAAATCTGAAAGCCAAACGGTTGTTGATGACTGTAATCATGCTGTTAGTTATTGCTTAGTGAAGAAAGAAACCAACAGTTTGTCCAACTTGTCTAAAACAGACAGCAGTCATGTGAATGCATCATCATCAAGAGCAATATCACTCAGGTCTCCCTTCCCTGCTAGATCTAAAGATCCAAAGGCTAACACAACTTATGACTTGCCAGGGAAAAATGAGAAAATTAACTCTGCGACTTCAGGAAGGACTTCAAATGGAAAAGTCCAAAGCTCAGGCACAAATCACTGCAAAGGAGCTGCAGTACCACACAGCCCATCCTCACAGAAAAAATCCTGTCAGGAGTCTAAGGGAATGGCACAAAAAAGTATAATGGACACCCTTTTAAATAACCAGAAGGCCAAAGCAGGACCAAAGCTAAAAGGGTTCACCATTAAAAGCAAAGCAAAGGCAAATTCAGATTCTTCTGGCATTAATCCTACCAAAGTCAATGGGGCTGATCAGAAAAGGAATTCTGTTTCTCCACAGCAGTCCCCCAAACTCCTGGCAAAGAAAACACCATTGTCCCGTAGTTCACCTACAAACCCAGATCCTGGAAAGAGCATTTCAGCAGCCTCAAGGACTCTGAAGTCAGAGCTAGAAAATAAACCATCTCTGGTGATTTCTGAAGATTCACTTTCGCCTCTCCTAAATGGCACCAGCAGCTCAGTAGCAAGGAGTGAAATGAAATGTGGCTGTGAGGAGCTAACAGACCTGCAGCAGGCATGGGGAAAGCCAAAAGAAAAGCAAGTTTCCATGCAGCCTGCGGTGTGTCAGGGTAAGGGTGTTAAGGTGGACGATTTCAGAGCCAGAGATGGTCAGTCCAAAGTTACTTCATCTCCTCAGGGGATACCAAAAGTTGAATATGCGAAAGGAAGGACTGAGAAACCTGGAACAGGCCTGAACACGATCAAAAGCATCTATAGTGCAGATGACCTTAGGCAATTAGATCTACAAACCATAGGACCATCTGCTGGAGGCTCTTCTTCATTGAGGTCCCCCTCGGTTCAACAGGAGCATCTGGAAGGGCAGGAGATCCAGCGTACTTTCATTGAGGTGAAGCTTTCCTCTTCAACATCCTCTTCCTCATCTTCCTCTGCCTCTTCCTCACCAGCATCGTTTTTGCAGCTGCCATTGCTGGAGAAAACAGAAGAGGCACATGCGGAAGCACCTCGGCTGACTGAGGAGATGGGGACCATGCAGTATTTCTCAAAAGTGGATACCACCGGAGACAGAAGTCTCTATGGCTTCTCAAAACCTGTGACGAGGACTTACTCAATGCCAGCTGAGTTATCGGGTCACTTGAGGGAGGACTGCCATGTTGCAGAGGTGCAAAGCCCCCAGGGCCACGCTGCAGAGGAGAAATACCCTCAAGCGGCAACAGGGATGTTAAAGATGGTCCATCTCAACCTGGCGAATGGCCAGAGCGGGAAGGAGCAGGTGTACACCTCCAAAAGCACCCAGAGGGTCCATGACATGTCCCCCTCTGCCAGCAACACTAGCTGCCCCACCGCCGATAAGCTGAGGAGCTTCAGGAGAAATTACTACTACTACGAGCTGAACTGGCCGCATGAACCTACCTCATCCTTCTCCGTGAAACAGAGGATCAAATCCTTTGAAAACCTCGCGAATTTTGACCGGCCCATCGTGAAGGCCATCGATATACACTCGGCCGCGAGGTCTCCCCTGGCCAGGAGGTCATGCGGTGGGATGGCCACCACCACCAGCCCCGCCGAGACCCCGCGGGCCTTGCGGCGCAGCTTGAGCTCCTATGGTGGCAGCCCAAGCCCAGCCCACACCGTGGCCAAGTCTCCCATCAGCGCAGAGCCCAGGCGTGTGGCGGAGGGTGACAAGGGGGAAGGAAAGCCCCAGAGGAGCGAGGATGGCGGCGCTGGGGCAGACCCGGCCATCTTTCCCCCCTCGGCCTCACAGGCACACCGCAGCCGGGGCCTGGGGCGGCCACCCCTGTCCCGCTCCCGGCTGCGGGAGCTGCGGGCCCTCAGCATGCCTGACCTGGACAAGCTGTGTGGAGAGGGCTTCTCAGGGCCACCACAGCCCACCTGCTTCAAGACAGAGCTGGAGATCACACCCCGCAGAGCCCTGGGCATGTCGGCCCGGAGCAGCGCAGCCCCGCCGGCCCGCTGCGGCCCCGCTGAGGCGGGCCCCATGGGGATGGGTGCCGGCAGCCCTCGGGACAGCGGCTCAGGGACACCGGGGTCTGCTTCAGACGACGACGCACCCCACGGCAGCTTTCCAGATGGGGAGCGCTCAGGAAACAGCTGGTCCATCAGGTTGGTGTTGGCTTTCCTACTGCCATTTCGTTTTCATCCCCACAAGCTTCTCCATTGCCCCAGGTCCTCCCCAAAGCCCGTTTCAGCATTGGCCTTGGCCCCAATTCCCCTCACGGTTGGGGGTGCCGTCCTTCATGCTCTTATGCTGCCTGGTTGCGGCCACAGTTCAGTGCAGGATGAAACACTTTATCCTGACTGTATCCTGTCTCCTTTTCTGTGTCCCCACTGGCTGTTTTTGGTGAAGTTTTTGGCCGTGTTACGGCACAGCAGCCGCTGTGGAGGGGAGGCTGCCGCAGCACCAGCTGCCAGCACAGCCTGCAGTGACAAACGAGCTTGTTGTCCTGCCAGGAGCCGTACTCAGATGTAGCTGTCTCCTTGTTTTTGTTAATGTCTGTTGCTAAAACCATTGGGAAAGGAGGAGGGGAGCAGAATGGGGACTGATTTTAAGGGTTATTCTTAAATTGTCTTCTCTGCCCCTTCCCATTCTCGCAGGGTACACCACTTCTTACCTGCATTCAAGATTTCTGTTTGTTAATGAGCTGGCCCTTCATCGTTTACCCTAATGCAACCTACATTGTATACCCAAAATGTATCTCTACACAATCTAGAAATATAAAGCTCTTTTATATTTTTCTGTTCATTTTAGCTTGGATCAGCTGCTCGTCTCAAGCCTGGACCAGCAAAAACTGCAATCTGTTTTGTCAGCAGTAGTACCAAAATGTGATGTTGCTGCTATGCTCCAAGAAGTCAAAGCACAAGTAAAGGTAAAAAACAGAAGATAAAAACTAGATTATTGGCAGTATTTTAAGGATTTTTCTTAATGGCAGATAAAATCTCTTCCAAACAATTTCAGAGCTCCTCCAGTAGTCCTGTGGTAGGTTACAGTTGATGGTCTTTTTTCTATTACTGGTGTTTGAATGGCTGCTATAAACCCATAATAAATTTGAATGACTTTTGTATAAGAAAGGGTATTGTTTGTCAAGCGCAAAAGCAGTTTTGAGCCACAATAAATATACCTATTTTAAGTGGAGAAGTATGCCTCCATTTGAGTTGTTACTACAGCTGAGAAGCTCCTGGATTTGCCAATAACTGCACATCAGAATTTAAATTTCCACCAGCCATCTGGGTTAGTCTCGCTTTCTCTCCTGTGCAGGGGAAGCTCTGTTTCTGTCTGTGCCTGGAAGTACCTGCCTGTTGCTAGAAGCTGCAATTAAACAAATTTAATTTATTTTGTTTAATGGTGAACTGGTGGATTGTAACACCAGAAAGTGGCTGCTGGAGAGTTTGTGAGAGACTGCTATACCCTTTTTGCTCTCTTCTGTGCAAACTGCTTTTTGCATTAAGATAACCTGCTTCATTATCTAGGTGTTTAAAGAAGGCCTCCAAAGTGAAATGATTGCCAGAACATTACTTCCCCATTTGCAGTGTTTGTGTTTGTGTTTTTAGGTTACATCCACATCCTTTTTAAATCAGAACAGAAGTTGATAAAATAATGACAGCACTGGAGGAGAAACTGCCATCTGGTCTGCGTAACTGCTGGCTGAGCTGCATTTAGAGTGTTCCTGAGTCTTACTCACAAAGATTGCGATTTCAAACATAGAACAGGCTCAGGGAGACAGGACCTCCTCAAAATACCCAGCTTTACCTCCTTCCAGGGACAGTGTAGCTAAAGCTTCCAAGTCCCAAGAGCTTGATGAGCCAAGAGGGCTTGGTAGGTTTACTGATAAAGTTAGGATTGGATTGTACTTCCGGCCAGAGGTAATTAAGTGTTCTTTAAAGTATTTTGCACGGGGTCTTGGAGAGATTGTATATTTATGCCACTTTTCAAAGTCTAAAAACTCAAATATTTATAAAGCCGAATGCTTTTTTGGAATGCACTCCTTGTCTGCATAGTTTCTTATCCATGTTTAAGCCCAGTATGGCACGTACACTGGAAAATTTTATGCTAGTCAAATGCTGGATTTAAGTGTACAATAGGACAGTTCTTCATAGTTATGCAATTGCTGAAAGATGAGATGAACTGAAGCTTCACTGGGAAGAATTTGTCATCATCTTTTGCTCTGAACAATGCTGAATTTACTGCTAGCATTTAATAAGTGCTACTAAAATAAAAAAAATAAGATGCGGGCATTTTATTGTTTAAATCTTTTTGACCGATGATCTGTGGCTAACAGGCTAAACAGAGATGATCACTGGAGGCCCTGGGTGTCCACTGAGTGGCCACGTAAAGCAATAAGCATTTGTATGTGCTCCATAGTACACGTGCTGGCTGAGGACAGCGTTGAGAGCTGGGGAGGGAGGAATTGCAATGGGAAGTCAGAGTTCAGACTGACCCAGGACATGTGGTCCTCTCACAACCCTCTAGCATCTGAACCTCTGATATTTTTATTCTTTTTCTTCCCCAGTGTAAGCAAATTGTTGTAGCAAGGGTTGGAAAGAACCTGAGCTCTTAAACAAAAAGGGTTGCTATAGTATTTAACGGTCAAAGGTATGTGTTTATTTCCATTACCCTCACTGCACTTTGAGCTAGCCTAGATGCTTAACTGATTTTATCATTTCTAGCCTAACATAAAGCTGTTCTCACTTGGGTACAGGTGAGAAGGGTCTTAACATCTACAAAGGACTGTGGGCTAAGATGTTCAGCCCTGACTGGTCCTCTCTCTTCGGGCGCAGATGGATCAGTGATGTGGAGGAGGATGACACTGGTTTCTGACATTGGCTCTGTGCATCTCTAATGCAGAAAATGTTCCAGGGCCGCTATTTGGCAAAAAAAGCACACAGTGAGGCCAAGAATTTGACTGTTGTTTCACCAAAAAAGATAATAATCTGTGATTCCCTGTGCCTTTTGAAAGAAAATTAAAAGGCAAATGCTGAGTTAAAATACTGAGTTTAGTGAACTAAATATGTCACTTAATGCTAAGTAGATTAAGAGGTTGGTTTCTAATGTTGTGCCATTAATTTTAGTGTTGGCAGTTTCTGGAAATTACTGATGTTGGATGGGATACGGGGAAAAAGCTGAGAGACCTGCTCTCTACTCCCCTCTTCTGACACTGTGCCTTACAGACAGTTACTATCCCCTCGCTCCAACAGATACCTGCTTGTAGTTCCCCTTACACCACAAAATGTGTTTTCTGTAACAGTGCCTGGTTTTGTCCTCACAAACGTTCAGAAGACAGCACCAGGCTTGCTTGATGAGACTGCTTCTCTCTCATGGCAAATTCTGTATTCTGGCAGCGGACCACCACTTCGAAGAAAACAGCTTTACACCTTTGTTCTGGTCCGGAGCCAAGTTCAGCCCCGGTGCAGACCTGTGCTAGTCACTTTCCTGTACTGGATGCTCCCATTTACACAACAGCACAGATTTAGTCCCCTTTGGATCACTGTAATGGGCTCCTTACTTTCATTTCCCAAGTGAGAGTTTTCCTGCTGTGCCATCTAACCTTCCCAAGCTTCAGTTTGTAGCCATTGCCCCATGCAAGATTGTCCAGCGCTGCTGAGAAGGGATGGATGAAACTGCCCTGCATTACATCTTTGTAACTGCCTTTCAAGAGGAAGGAGAAATGGGATAACAAAAGTGTTTGTATTTCCCTGGAAAGTACAGTGCTTGGTCCAGAAAGGTGTATGGGAACTATTGAGTTTTGACTGCAAAATGTTGAGCAATGCAAAGTTGATTACAGCCTGTGAAAATTAGGCTGCCCAACGTTTAATACCCTTCTGCTGTCCTAATTTTAACTTTGCTTTGTAGCCTTGGACTGACTGAAGAAACCTTTGCTGTCATGTGATCTCTCTTCTACTGATCTGCAGCATGAACAGAAATGCATTTAATGTCTCAGTTTTAATTCCTTGAGTTGACTTTTTTCACCAGCCATAATCTGAGGGTACTGTTGATTTGTCATTTGTGCGGGAACATGGTCTTGATCTTTGGTTTTGTTTTTCTTTTCCTTCCCCTTCCCGTCCACCTCCATTTTTCTGCTAGAGCAAAGAAGACACATACTTTGTAGTCTTGCACAAGGAAGAAGGAGCTGGCCTGGGATTTAGTGTGGCTGGAGGAATAGATCTGGAACAGAAATCAGTCACAGTAAGTGATGGCTGCAAGTCATGTTTTTTGCAAAGCTCACTTTAAAGCAGGCTGGTGATTAGATCAAGTGCTCGTTTATCAAGACTCACTGCAAGTCATTCACAGTCATAAAACAGTGTCTCTCAGAGGCGGCTGAATGCCATCTGCTACTGAGATCAGAGTGTGTCTAGGAAGCGTAATTTTTATTATTGGAAATGGATGCCAATTATGTTTTCAGTCTTTAAAAGTCTGTTACTGGATGAGATCGGCTAGATCTAAATCCTGTGCATGTAGATAAAATTCTGCATGCAATTGCAGTGCATGCCACCTTTCAGGGGAAATTTTCATTTCCAGCCCGTGAAGTGTTTGAAGTTTTTTGCAAATCCTGAGAATGACTGTTTCAGACCTCAGCAAACATTCTGGATTTCACTTCACAAATTTGTTTTGGTGTTACTAAGACCTGTCGATTGTCAGTAAATAAGGGTTGGGTTTTTGAGTTTGTTTTTTAAAACAGCCTTATACGGCATTTTGAACCAGGGATATTGTGTGTCATTAACTGATACTGGTATGTAAAAAGCAATACCAAGCAATTGAAATAGTGTTGAAAAAAAGATGCGCATGGCAGAAAAATCCAAGACAAACAGTGTCCCATGTGACGATTTCTTTACACAAGATATGCATTTAAATTCTGCCCTGAGAGACAGAGATCCATTAAGTGCTGAGATTGGAAGTAGGATGTGTCCTCAGTCTTTGGTGCCTGCAGCAGCCCTTGCAGGAATCTTCTGGTTTTTGCTCTTAAACAAAACCAATGTAAGAAAATATACTTTACATTAAGCAGTCACTGAGTTAGGACATGGTCACAGTCTAGGGAATGGATCCCACTTCTCTCGCTACAAAGGTTGTGTTCTCTGTCCCTGGCCCAAGGACTCGCAGTGTCAGTTGTGAGGAAGGGGAAGGCTCAACATCAGTGTCCCACCCTAGAGAGGTCCTCACATAGAGACTGGGATACTACCTGAATATATGATCTTGAGCGCTCTCGGGCTGTGTGGCTGATGAAGTCTTTCTTCTGAATGCCATTAGCATGAGACTGAAAGAGCATCAGCTGCCACTCTTTCCTGATCTTCTTTGTTCAGTGTGTGTAAAGCAGGCTTCTGAGGTGGGAAACATTTTAGTGGCCATGACCTACTGGGATTCTGGGTCCCAGCTGGATTTAGGATTGCCATTAGGTGCTGAGGTGCTTAGATGGGCTGTTCTTCCTACGCTTGGGAGCAGAAGTAGAAATGCCTTGTAAGCTTCAAGGTAGTAAGGAGCTAAGCATGTGAGGGAAGGCAGCAGATGTTTTGGATGTGGCCCCTGTATTCCTCTTGCATTTGGGTGTCTACATCTGTCATTGAGGCTGTTATTCCAGCTTTGAATGCCTGCTTAGCCTGGCTGGATATTTATCTCCTTGGATCTGTAGGGTTGTGACAGCTGCCCATCTCAGCATGGCCCTGCAATGAGAGGAAGAGGAGCCAAAAGGCTTCTGATTCATCCTTGCTGGTCTGCGTATTAGGAGAAATTCCTGAGAAAATGCCATGCAGAGTTGTGTCCAGAGATTTGCTGCCTTGAAACTTTGCTCAGCAGATCTAGAACTGTGTGCATGGGAAACCGTATTCTGGCTACTAAAATGACAGTGCCCGATAGGCAAGACTTTAAATATTGGGTCTCGACTCTTCTAGTCAGTTGCTTTCTGTAAATGGTACACATCTGAGTCTCAGCTGCACTTGCTGGAGTTTACTCAAAATTTAATCCAGTGCTTGAAAATACATTTCAAGCCACTAAATAGTCTCTGTGCATCTATTTGCATAGTATTTGACCAGCCAAATTGACATGGACAGCTAAATACTTGCACAGCTGTAGCAAGTCAGAGCCTTTCTTTGCATAGATGCTGTGCACTGCTTAAAAGCGTGTGCTTGGAAACAGCACAGGATGCATATCCCAGACAGTGAGAATTTGGGGAGCGGGAGTCGCACACCACAGTGTTGTTCTTGGTGTTTGCTGTAGCGCAGATGTGGATTTAACCTGTGTGTCACTTGGAAGTATGTTAATTGAAGACCTTTGAGGAGTTCAGTGAAAGTGTAAGTGATTTGTGATATTACATTCTTTAGGTGATTTTGGTTGTCTTTGGCTTAGAAATGACCATGCAATACCAGCATCTTTTCCTCTGCTTTCCCCCTATCCCTGGCTGCAGTTCTTGTCCAGTCACTCAGGCCTTAGTATTTGAGGGTGCTTGTTGGAGAAAATGTTGCTTGCTTGATGTCCAGGCAGCGGGCAATGATTGCAAACTTTGGTAGGGACTCTGTGTTCACTTTGGCCTGTAGAGCACGATGTGTGGTCATGAGATTAATGTGTCCTTAAGTTAAAATCTTTCTTGTAGGTCCACAGAGTGTTTTCAAAGGGAGTGGCATCTCAAGAAGGGACTATTCATCGAGGAGATCTTGTTCTATCAATCAATGGCAAGTCTCTTGCGAGCTCACTCCATGGTGATGTCCTGAATGCTCTTCATCAGGCAAGACTATACATATATGCCGTCATTGTCATCCAGAAGGAAAAGGACAAAGCAAACAATTCCTCCAGACTTGAGATACCAGCTACTGGCAGAAAATGTGTGGGGTCTGGAAAGGATGTTTCCATGGAAATAGGAACAGGTATGATCTTTGTCCAAGAACAGTTGGAAGGATTCCCTCACAGAGCAGACTGAAGGGAAAAATGTCCATGTGTTTTAGATTAAAAGCGTCTGTGCTTTATGTGATTGAAGAGAGCAAATGAAATTACCTTTAAATTTTATTTGTTCTCTTTGGAGCCTAAACCCAGTTTGGGTTTTTTATATTTTTAAATATCATAACTAGGCAGAAACTTAGAAGGACATTTAGGGCCTAATTCAATTTCTGCTAAAGTTAGTGATTCCACATATTCTTTCAATCCAGGATAAACTCCTTTTAAGTAGTAACAGTAGTCAGGGCAAGAAAGCAAACAATGAAAAAATAAAAAAACACCCCAACCTCAAAGAAAATGCCAAGCCCTGCATTTTGTTACGCTTAGCAACTGAACTTGCTCTTTGTAATAGCAGATTTCATACTGTTTCTACTAAAAACATAGAAAAAAAATATTTTGATAGTACAGTAAATGGAGCTAAGCCAAATGCAAAGCAGCCATCCCATAGGAAACAATAGATAAATGGTTTAAGTGGAAATGTATCAGTGGAATGGTAAGTTCCTGTTTGGGAATAAGGCAGCATTTCAGTGTGAAGGCTGCATTTCAAGGGTGATCTCAATTTTTTTTGTAGAATCAAGACACAAAATCCTTTAGTACCTGTCTGATTGTTGCTGCTTCGGGAGCAGGAGGTGACCTGCTTCAGTCTGGCACTGCTGCAGTGTCTCTGGGAGGAAGGGGGCTGTGGTTACAGCTTATTGCTGAGATTTGGCGATGAGGCTCCCAATACTGGGCACTTAGCTCAGACCACTCCAAAAGCAGGACGTGGAGCTGCCACTCACCCATTTTTAACCTGTTGGCTGTAATCACTGCTGGTTTGGGTGGGGTTTTTTTCTGTAGTACTTTTTATTGTTTTATGCTTTCACTGCATTTTATAGTACAGCTTTGTAATACAGCTTAAAAGAAATAGGAAACACTCTGTAAATGAATGGATCAGCCCTTCTGGAATTGCTCCCATGGATATAACATATATAATTACTTCAGAATCCCTTTCTACCCTGAACTCCCTGTGTCCTGCACATTGGCAAATGCGGAATATCTGCTGGCTGCAGGCACTAGGGGGCAACGTTATCTCATAAACAACGTAGTACTGGGTTATTAAGAACATATTTCCCTCCTGCAAGGCAAGAACATCTTCAAATGTTTTAGATAACATTTAAAGTTGTTTGAGATAACGGTAGCAGTAATTTGTGATAATGCAGACTGCATAATTTTACATTCACACAGGGCAAAGAGGGTCCTGTTTTCCAAAATTGTAGATTTATTTCTTCCTAAGCAAAATTGTACTTTATGTCAGCTACAGCAATATTGCATTCTAAAAATATCTTCTGTGTGGGAGGTGGGATGCATCTACAGGTAATTATGGTTATTTCCATAGATGCGAGACCAGAAACAATTATGCACACTAGTGAATGATTACAGATTTTTCCTGAAGAGGATGGAACATGTTTGGTTAGCATAATGTTTCGTTCATTACTCTTATTTAAAAAGATATGGCTCATTGAATAAGCAAGTGATAACAAATGAAAGAAAAAGAAATGCTCTCCACTCAGTATCTTTGTAATTTTTCAGTTATTTTGTTGATGTTTAGAGTCTTTGCTAAGTTTGCTAAGATTTAATTTTGCCCTCCCCCCCCCCCCCAAAAAAAAAGCCTTGGCAGGTTTTTGTTGAACATGCAAAATGAAAAAGTCTCTGTACATAAACGCATTTTGCACTGTCTCCCCTTCACAGCTGCAATAATGCACATGCAGTTCTGAGAAACTGGGTGACAACATGTTCTAGTCTGAATATGAACTGAACTCTGTGTTGCTTTGTCACTGCAGCAAAAACAAAACCAACCAAACACAACTTGCAATTTACTGTTAACTGCATAACAAGATATTATGTGTATTCTGTCACAGATCCAAACCTGGATATGAATGATGTCATCTGCGTTGAATTATTGAAAACCTCTGCTGGCTTGGGATTCAGTCTTGATGGTGGAAAAGCTTCCATTGCTGGAGACAGGCCCTTGCTTGTAAAAAGAATATTTAAAGGTACTACAAGCATGCAGTCAATATTATTCCAGTTTTCCTTTTGTGCATTGTACAGACATTTTAATTCTTGGACTCAATTTTTTTTTTTTCAGCAAGGGTGGGCTTTGTGGCCCTCATTTATAACCACTTACTAGCCAAAGTGGTCCGTAAAAAAGCCTCTCCTGGGAATGGCTAGGGATTGCCTCTGCTAGTAAATCTTTGTGGAGCAGTCTGATTTACTAAATATGATGCATTTCCTTCCTGGGCTTGTCCACTATTCTAGACATTAAATTACAGGAGCAATATCGTGTGTAGGGGTTTGAGAAGTTCATGCTTTATCCGATTCTCTTTTCTAAGAGAAGCATAGTGCAGATAATCGGTGTGGTTCCAAAGCACCATCCTGCATTATACCCAATTATTCATTTTATGGGGGTTTTATTTTTTTTTTTGGTTAGCTATGAGTATTAGCTTTTGCCAAGAATATGTGATGTTCATATTCAAAAACCGCCACTCTTGGATGCTTTGTTTGTCAGCAGGTAGTTAAACTTCTATGAACTGTGTATAGAAAGGAAACCAATCCCACAACTGTGCTGTGATTTTAATATATCTTAGTTTGAGATTGACTTTAGTGAAAAATACAGTAGTTTCTAAAGGAAGCTGAAACTCTTAATGAAGCTTGTGGGTGTGCAGAATTTTTATAAGATTACTTTTCAGCGGTTTATTCTCTCACCAAGAAAAAAAAAGTCAAACTGATACTTCCTGAATTGTATATCAGTTTCTGTGTGTGTGTTTGTTTCGGCCTCTTTAGAAATTGATTCTGAGAGTAAAGAGCATGTTTAGTTTCTGAGTCCATTACTTTATATCCTTAGATACAGTCCTTTTCTCCTCCCCTCACCACGATGGCTGATGTTGGTTAAATTATCGTTACAGAAAACATACTTTCATCAGCAGTGACGGGTGTGTTCTTCTCTAGCTGTTTCTGTCTGGTGTGTTTGTCCTAAGTTTGCTACCTGTGTTTGGTTTGTTCACCCCTGTTATCTGCGTCTTACAGTCTACTGCATTACCTGCTTATTACCATGTTAAAATTCCATTTAAGAAAATACATCCATGCCACACGCAACCTTTATGTTTATTTTATTGACCAGGTTTTCTTACAGCTACAGAGATAATGTGCAGCATATTTTATGCACTCATAGTGCTTCGTTCAAAAACGGATATTTCTTCTGCAATCGAGCATTTATCTTGGTTAAAATAACATTTTCTGCGAGGTGCAGCATGGGGTAGCTTGCTAGAGCTGAGCTGAATGTAGGCGACTTGTACCGAAATTGCCACTGTTGGAAAAATGGTTTATTTGCTGTTCATCACAGTGGAAAGCAAATTTTTCTTGGTTTACTTTTTTTTTAAACACTGACTTTTTTCCCCTTTTGCTCCTAGGTGGTGCTGCAGAGCAATCTGGAAACATCGAAACTGGAGATGAAATTCTTGCTGTTAGTGGAAAATCATTACTTGGCCTCATGCATTACGATGCCTGGAACATTATTAAATCTGTGCCAGAGGGCCCTGTTCAGTTGCTAATCAGAAAACACAGAACTTCAGCGTGATGGAAGCACTACATCTAATCACAGTTGCTAAGACAAAACTTTTAAAACCCATTACAAGCTGTCTTTGTTTCTAAAGTCACACAGAAGTGTCTTAATGCTCTACAGAGAGGTGCTAAGAGCCTTGGAGAACCACTGAGTAAGCGTGTGATGAGCATCATAAAATCTCACCTAATTTTTGGGGATGAAGGAAGCCAAATGTTAGAGACATTTTTGTATTATGTGGCCGTTTTAATGGAACTTCAAGACCTCTCCTGGGTTTGATTTAAAGTATTTTGACTGAGATAAATAACACTGTGCCTGTCCCTGATATTTTTAGTATCTGCAGAGCGTTGGGAGTATAATTTGTTGGTTGCCATCCTGTTGACAAGGATGGGTATTTAGACTGTACTGTATCACTTAGCTGTAATAAGACTTCAGGACACTTACTTAGGGTCTGGTCCTTTTTTTTGTTGTAATAAGAGAATGTCTGGAACAATCTCACTTTATTCTTCTAAGTGCAGTTTTGCTAAAAATGGATGACGAAAGAGTATAATTTTGCACAACTTTTATGCCTAAAACATGAGCATTTTATTGCGAAGCTGAAAAATTCTCTTAAAACTGATGAACTAACTCAGCAACCACCACAACTGAATCTACTCTTAGACGCAACTTGTATCTGAAAGCTCTTGGCATTAATGCAGTAGAAATCTGTCCAAACAATAGACCACCAAGGTGTAGACTTGAGTTGTTAATTGTGATTAAAATGGGAGCGATAAAAATTGGGGTCTGGATTTTCAAATTTAGTCTTCAAATGTTAGGCACCTTTAATATATATATATATTTTTAAAAGAAGGATGATTTCAGGTGCTGAGCACTTGCAGATCCCACAGACTTCAGCGATCCCTAAGTATGTCTGAAAGTTGGGCTGCTTTTATTTGGTTGCAAGAAATTTAAGGCTGCCTGACTTGAAACACTCAAGCTGGAAAATGGTGGTCTAAAATGGGGATTATAACAGATTAAATCTGAACTGGCCATATTTGTGGTGGCTTTTAATCGCTCTTTTTTGTCTTCTCCTGTCCAGTATTTATTTTTTCCTTGTGTGAGAGTGGGTGAGGATGTGTGTGGAAGATACAAGTGTGTCCGGCTGCGTGAGGAACGGGCTGGTGCTGAGGGTTCTGGGTGGTGAAACTGAAAACTGTTGTCATAGACGGGAGAAACCATGGTGTTAGGTAGAGCAAAACTGAAAGGGGTTGCGGTGCTGCGGGAGCTTCATTTGGGTTTTCTCGCCTCCACTCACAACAGAGGTATCGGTAGTGAGCCATGCTGCTGAGTGTTATTTATAGTCTGCTGGGAGGAGAGTGTATGGGTGCGAGAGATTAGACTCTGTTATTTCTCTTCTTACATTGGGGATAGCTCAACAACATAAAAGAGATACAGGAGGAAATGGGCCAGTGTCCTTACCAGCTGAGAACAAGTTGTTTGTTCCAGAGTGCTCAGGTTGTTTGTCACGTTAAGGCTGGAGACTCCTCGCAGCCAACATGCCCAGGGTGAAGCCTCAGCCTGGAGCCGGTCCAAATCTGCAGCGCTGCCTACGTTTGTAGTGAGCCAAGACACCGCACGGCTGCTACAAAAAGGTCTGGGTTTGTCACTTGGCCCTACCCCAAGATCATACTGTAGTTCAGTTTATTTACGTTTATTCAACAGAGCTTGGAGCAGTTGTCTCCAGGTTAGGGGAGCGCTCGCTTTGGTTCGTTTCTGTGACAGCTTCATTAGGCTGCAACTTGTGAGGTGCAGAGGAAAATTCAGTTCTGCGAGGCAACCCAAGACCAGGCAAGCAGAAAAGCTGTGCAATGTTTGCCTAAAAATGAATAGATTTAATTCTCTTTCAGTGACGTATTAGCATGTGAATCCAGGGGGAGATGCAGCTTTTAGTTACAGGAAAGGCAATACTGTACGTAGTCCTACAGCTGCTTTGCCTGCAGGATTTCTGTTGAAATTAATTCAGGTTCGGTGCTGTGAAATGACTGTGGAGTGGGGTCCCCTGTGACCCTGAAGCTCAGCTGCTCTGTTGGGATAGGCCCTTGCCTCTGGTCACCTCCAAGGTGAGAGAGGCTTCAGGAGGATGCAGCACTTGGGTCGGAGGACCACGCTGAGGGCGAAGGCCTGTGCTGGGATAAAAGAGGTTATCCTTGCATTTTTGGTGAAAAACAGGGAGAAGACATTTGGCAACGACAATGAAATGGTGAGGCCTTGTTCGGGAATGACCAAAATCTGACTGTAATAGCGTGTATAATAGATACATAAAATGCATGTGGAATTTAACGCAGCGTAGTGAATACATACCTGTATACGTATAATACGTACAAGTGCAGTACTGACTTCTCGCTACTTTAGTGTGGTAAATCACAGTTGTGTTGTAGGAAATGGCATTTTTTTTCAGTCCACAGTTTAAAGCTTTGGAGGCTCCAATGCAGGGAGGCGTCCATCTCCCTCATTCCTAAACTAGTGTGAGCTCAAAGGTAAAATCTTCATTTTGTAAATTAAAGTTGATTTGAGGTGTCTTAAGATGATACGTGGTGAATATTTTCAGACGCTTATTTGCAGGTACTGCTCATTGTGAGTGATTAGAATGCTTTCATTTTTCAGTAATCGAATACTGTTCAGTATTTTATTTTACATGCACGTAGATATGTGTTTGCTGAGTAACAGCAAAGAAAAGCGGGGATTTTTGTGCGTGATTCAGTAGTGGCTATAATTTAAAAGATAGGTTTAGTGTTTTAAGTCTGATAGTTACTATGAGTAGAATGATAACACTTCCCTACTAACATTACAGCAAGAAAAAGAATAATATTTAACCCTGATTGTTTCTGTTCCTGAAAATACTTCTTTTTTTTTGTTTGTTTTTATGAAAGAACAAGAAACATCTTTACTGATGCTAGCAGTGTTGATACGATTACATCAGCATTTCCTGACATTTCTGTGGGGGTGACATTCCCCATAAAAGCCCCAGGATTTATGCAAGATGGGTCTGCTTTATCACAAACAGGATGGACAGAACAAACAGATGTAGGGAACCTTTGGCTGCACACCTGGCAAAGTAAATGTTATTTTTCCAAGAGTCTGGTCACACCAAAACGACCGAGGGCGTTGCATGAGTTCATCAGTGTTCAGTAGGTTCAGGAGTATTTTTGGCCTTGCTGTTTGCATGTCAGTCCCCACGGTGGTTCTTTGCCATGCCGGAGGGGTGGCCAAGCTCTAGGAGAGCGGTGACTCTCCAGAGACTCACAGCTGCATCTTGGAATACCAAAAAATCAGGGTGATAAAATTACAGACTTGGTCCAGAGCTCCTCAGTGGGGACCTGAAGGCATTCCAGATGAGGTGAATTTGCTCCTGGATGGAGAAGGCCTGGTGGAGTGCTTTGCTGCTTCCAGGCCTGGGGCAGCTCAGGGTGCATGTCCTGAATTTGAGAGTGGGCTCTGGTGCGATACTGCTATTACATGTTCTGCAGCATTTTGTACCCGGAAGCTCTTTCCAGCTTCTCTGGGGACTGCATCTGTATTAAAAACCGTGAGATCAGGCCTAAATTAGGGAGGGAGCAACATTTGATCATTTTCTTGCTGAAAAAAAAAATATATGAGGGCAGATAAGTATTAATAAACTGTTGAGTGATTCATATTTTCTAATGACCCTCACTTAAAATTAACCCTAGTTAATGTTCTGCAGTGGTTCTTGTCAAAATCTGAAGGAACTATTCCTAGATGAGAATGTTTACCTGCTTCTACATTTAGGGTATGTAAATGTACACGTGGAAATATTGATAAGGAGTAGAGTAGGTCATGTGAGAAATGGGGATCCCACTCTATGTAGCTTTTATGTGTTAAGCTGATACACTTATTGTATTATATTGTATATTTACACTTCTATTTATATAAATAAAACTTCTTTTAATGAAAAACTGTTTAATATGCCTTGTATATTATAAAAAAGTGAGTGCAATAACATGAAATAGATTGTACATTTTTCAATTTGCTGTCTCTGTTATGTAAATCTGTATCGCCATAAACTGTTTTGTTTGGGTTTTTTTAGTGATTTTGAAAATAAATGGTATCCTTAGTACTCCTCTAGGTATTTATTTCTGCTATGCCAAAGTCTGCGTGGTCCTGGAGAGCGCCATCAAAGACTAAGTGTTAATGCCGTCCACGTGTGCATCTAAGTGAGGTACTGCCCTCTGAGGACTGGCATTCGGCGTGAAGAGGATTAAAGCATGTAAGAAGTGTTAGGAGGTGTTTTAAGGATATCCTGGAAGCCATGCTTTGTTTTTTCCTGCCCCTGTGCGAGGAAAAGGTGGGAGGGCAAAGGTGAAATGTGGAGCAGCAGCCTCTGGAGCACGTTCCCTGTAGACTGTACCTCCTGCCCAGCCCCTGGGCTATATGGGAATGAGTTGCATGCGTAGGGAATATGTATATATGGCTATTTATTATGTCTTCCATCTACCCTGGGGGTAAACTCCCCTCCAAAAGTCCAGAGAGCTGGAGGCAACCTCTGTGTGGATGGAGTGGAGCTCACAGCGGGAGCTGGAGGCTGTAACCTCCACACTGGGGAAGTTCGCATCAAGTGGTTCACCTTTTTACGGACACGTCACTGTCCCTGCATGGCAGCTCGGAGCTTCCTGCCTCCTAGCAAGATGAGGCAGCCGGGAAAGCTCTCCTCACGGCCGCTTCGACGTGGGGGATGCCAGCTCCCAAGCCGGGGGAAGGAGCTGGCAGGTGGAGGGTTGATATCCCCGTGGCCAGCCCGCACACGTCACCCCGTGTTTGAGTGCGGGGTTGGGCACCCGCAGCAGCAGCCGCCGGCGCGGCTGGAAGCTCCCACCCAGCTCACGTCCCGCTCCTCCCTGCACAACTGCGTCCCCCAGACCTAAGCCCTTCCCTCCGGTGCTGCCCAAGAGGGTCGGCTGGGTTTTTCTGCCGGGGGGGAGGAGGGTGTCTTGCTTTCCTGCGGAGGGTGTTTTCTTGGTGCCCCCAAAGGCGCCGCATTTGCTTTCGGTTTCCCTTCCCGGGTGGGGTGTCAGGAAGGTGCCAGTGAGCAAGAGTCACGTGAGGAGGGAAAAGCTCCGGCGCTTCTGCTGAATCACGTTGGGCTCCCGGCCTGCCCCACGGCACCGGGGCCCTTTCCCGGGGCAAAAGGAGGACCTTTGTGGTATCTCGGTTCCTCCCATCTGCATTGGGACCCCTTTTCCCCACGTCCCTCTCTCCCTTGCCAATAGCCGTGATGAGGGACACCACGGAGCATGTGGTGGTGCACGGATGAGATGGTGCATAAAACCAGTAATGTGGGAAAGGGGTGGACAGGGAGGTGTGGAGCAGCCCCCTGGAGCTCGCTCTGGCCTTCTGTCCCTGGATGGAGCCTGACTTCTCCCCCAGGGCTCCATGGGGAAAAGCAAAGTGGGATCATTAGGGGCCCTGGAGCATCTCTCTTACGAGGAGAGGCTGAGGGACTTGGGTCTTTTTAGTCTGGAGAAGAGAAGGCTGAGGGGAGATCTGATCGATGCCTATAAACACTTAAAGGGTGGGTGTCGAGAGGATGGGGCCGGTCTTTTTTCAGTGCTGCCCAGGGATAGGACAAGAGGAAATGGGCACGAACTTGAATATAAGAAGTTCCAGCTAAACACGAGGAGGAACTTCTTTACTTTGAGGGTGGCAGAACACTGGAATAGGCCACCCAGGGAGATGGTGGAGTCTCCTTCTCTGGAGACGTTCAAAACCCGCCTGGACACGTTCCTGTGCTCTGGGTGGACCTGCTTTGGCAGGGGGGTTGGGCTAGGTGATCTCCAGAGGTCCCTTCCGATCCCATAGCATTCTGTGATTCTGATTTTTAGCCATGAAGGTCTCTGCTTTCTCCTCTCCCCTGATGTCCTCAGTGCTGGGGCAGACCGGCCCCCCTTCCAGGGATTCCCCTGTATCCATCCTCCTGTCTGTCCTCTTCCCACTTCCATCTGACACATGGCAGAGCTGGGGCCTCAACAGGGCTCAAGCCTCAGAGCAGCCTGGCTCCTGTAAAATCAATCTTGGACAAAATCTTAAATTGTCCCAGGCAGTGCCTAAGTGAAGAGGAATGCAAAAAAGAGAAGACACAATGGACTTAACCCATAAACCCATAAATTAGATTGTACGTGTGAAGTGGCAGAAAATTACATTTAAGTTTTACCTGACTTGTTTGTCCTTCAGGGGGCTAGGCTTTTTCCGAAGGCCTCAAGGCAAATGGGGAACTTGGCACAAAAGGAAGAGAAGTCTGCACTTTCAGGCACAGGTTTTTTTATTCCCTGATCATTAACATACAGAGCTCAGCTCTAAATGAGATGAGTAGAAACACCTATTTTGTTGTTTGCAATCAGGTTTGTCATTCTATCAGAAAGGTTTGCTTCTCATCTTTTATTTCTTTGCTGCTCTCCTCTTCCCTGTTAGCATCTCCCGTCGCAACTTAATGCCCAAGTAGGGTCCATGTGTCTCTGGTGTGGCAGTTTATGGCTCCAAAACCTCACCTATATTTCCTGGGATGTGTCAAAACTGCCACTTCTATCACATTTGGCGGAAGACTGGCGGTCGCCCTCCGTGTCCCCACGCAGGGGTGCTGTGAAGGAGACCTCCCCAGGGAGAGAGGAGGGGAATGTTCCTGGTGGCCCTCCCCAGAGCCAGTGGTGGGGCAGGAGCAGGGTATGAGGTGGCCGGGCGCGATGTGTGTGACTGTGATGGCAAGGGGAAGCAAAACCTTCCCAGGCCATGACCCTGAACTGCACTTCCCGGTGCCCAGGGCCACACAGGCTCAGCCCCAGGGCCAGCCATTGCTGCGAGGGCATGTCCACTCCCCTTGCCCTGGGCTGGGAGATTCAAAGCTTTCATCCAGCAGTTTGGTGGGTTTGGGGGTGTTTTTTTTCCTTTCCTATGCAATATTGGGTCGTATAAACACTCTCACAGCACCTCCACCCTGCGTCCAGCAGCCCTGTATCAATAAATGCCTGAAGAGCAAGCGATGCTGCCTTATCTAGGGCTGATCCCCACTCCTTCTGGTAAAGGAGATTGGGTCATTTCTCCTTTTACGGCTGAAATGAGACTCTCATCACTGGCCCTTAGCAAAAGCCCATTTCAGACTCTGCCTTTAAGGAAAAAAGCCAGCCACATCTTGCTCTTTCCATGTAGTTGTGCTCCTCAACGCACTTGACTCAGCTACAAGACTTCATAAAGTAATGATGACTGCAATAATTTCTACAGCTTTTTTTTTTCCTTTTTAAAAAAAACAAAATCCCGCTCCTTTAATGATCATAAGAAAGAACATTTATGCAAATAAACATCCTTCCCCAAAAACAAAGAGTTGCCCTTCCATCCCGCAGTGCGTCAAGCTGTGACTAGAAGGATGTTTTCCAGCAGTCAGGGTATTTTCTGAAGTTAGCCAATACTAAAACCACGGCCTTTTTGCCTTCCCCTTGATAGTCCCATATGCGCTGGCCTCACCTCGCTCTGCAGCTGAATCAGTCTGGTATCGCTGCGCTGAGCAAACAAGTTACCTGAAGTTGTAGTCCTTTGGATTTTTCCCTGTCCAGCTAAGCCATTTCCTTGACGTGCTGCCGATGCTACAGCAGCACAGCCCGGCTGCTGTCATCAAAAATTACCTCCCTAATTCCCAACCCTGGGCAGGAGGGGCCTGGATGTGGCCTGGTGCAATTGTCACAGCTCGGTCGTATCCCTTTTGGGAGTGCAAAGGGGAAAGTGCAAACAGAAATCTGCCCTTAATTGCTGCCACACAGCAGGTGGCAAAGGTGGCTGCGATCTCGGCTCGGATCCCGGAGCTGGGGGAGGAGGTGCAAACGTGAAACCTTGACCCAGGCAGAGCATGATAATGCAGGCAAAACCCCAAAGGCACAAAAGCCCAGTGATGGGCACCATCCCAGAGCCATCCTCTGCTCTGAGCCCCCCACGGTGGGAGTCACGGTGGTAACACAGGGGTGCCAGCATCCTGACACCAGCTCTAAGGACTCATCACCAGCCTTATTCAGTGCTGCTGAAAGTAATTTATTTTTTTTTGAGGTTTGGAAGCTGGCCTGTCCCCTGCAGAATGTGCCTTGGCCCTTCAAGCAGTGGCAGTGCCACGGAGGAACCAGAGACACTGAGCCAAGCAGTGTTCCTGCTGTCCTTTCACGGGGAGGGGGGAATGACACCAAAGCCCCCGTGAGGCTTAAATGGTTTTATTTGAGGTCACTGCCATTTCATGGGACATCTCCTGTTGCTAAAGGAGTGACACCCACCTCCACGCTTTCGGAGGGCTTGCGGACTGGTGCGATTTGCATTGCAAAGAGACCATGCGTGAGAAGGGAGGGCAGCCTTGGCGTGGCCTCATCATTCTTATGCCATCATCCGGACAATGTAGTGACGCACATGGGTAAGGACCCTTGTTTACAGCTGCAGCAGCTTTTGGGACTGTTGCTCACTGGGAACCCCGCCGCCAGACAGTCACCTACTTCATGGAAAACCCTGCCAGACCAAAAGATGACACATCACATCCCCAGCCCTTCCTGTCCACCCGCCATGCACCTCTACGGATACATGTCATGGCCTTGTACCATCTTGTGTCGACAGGAGGAAAGTGATAAAATTAGTCCCTTCCACCAGCGTGCGCTAAAAATAATGAGCAGCCTACGAGACATTGTTTTTCAGACGGCTCAGAGAAATCTCCCGTGGCGGGGAGGGGGGAAAAGGGGAGGAGGGAGGTGTTGCCTGTTGTCTAGCAATTTGTTTCGGAAATGCCTCTCGTGCATCCAGCCCTAGGTGAGGGCGCCGGGCTGGTTTTCGCCTGGGCGAGCACCGTGCCAACGCCACCCGGGGCCACACTTGTTGGTGCCCATGGGCCGTGGCTAATGCAGAGGGCGACGGGGCGGCAGCTCTGGTGGTTTGCTTCGGCAGGTGGGTTTGGCTTGTTTTTTTGATATCAGGTGCTTGCGGGTGAGTCAGGTGCCTTCAGACAGCCCTGACATGCCCCAGTGATAGGATTATATTTTTTTCCCCTTGTCCTTTAGGGAGGAGCAGGTCACAAGCATCGTGCTCTGGTGGTCACCTGGCTGGAGATGGACCAGGCTTCATCGGGCAGGGGGTGAGGGTGTTTTCACAAGGCTGATGAGTCTTAGAAGTGTAATTTGCTGGTGGTGCTGTGCACCTGTGGCACAAAAAGCATCAGCTTGTCACCAGGCTTGATGTGCCTTCTCAGGACTGCATCGCTGATGCCCCCTGAAGTAAAGCTCTTCCAAGCCTCTGCTTCATGGCTAACTGGGAAAAGACAGGGAACTGCTTCCTTTTCGGTTTGTTTCATTTATGAGAAACCAGAGCCTTTGGCCAGGAAGCTCTTAGTCCTCCTGGTGCTGGGAATACGTGTCCCAGGGGTGGTGCTCCCTGCCCGTGGAGCTGGGGAGAAGCAGCACAGTGAGTCAGGGAAAAGCCTGCTGATGTGCACAGCGCAGCAGGTGAGGATCTCGGGCTCTCCTCTCCACAGACACATCTTTGGGTCCCAGCTTTAGGGAGGAAGAATAAGCTCTGCATTATTCCTTTGCAATTCCCTTGCAGTAAGCAATATTCCCCCTCTCCCAAAACTCCAGCTTCAAACTTTGGAGAAAGTAAAAGCCTGACGTTGGTGAAACGCTGTGTTCCTTTCTGCCCGTATCTGAGAAAAAACCCTTAACTTGGATATCTGTCCTTCACTGATCCCCAAGGACTCTCTTCCTCGAAGCTGCTGGTAGAGCAGCCCCTGACCCCACCCAACTATTCTATGGGCAGTAGTTATTAGAAAATATGGGAAGAAGTGTCTCAGTTTCCCACTTTGAAGTTCCAGGATATGGTTATTATTCCTCTTAAAGGCAAAAGTAAAACCCTCATCTCCCAATGCATACCTACTGGCACTCTGCTGTTGCCCTACTGTGTGCCTGCTGATTTGGAAGTATGCAAGGATCTATAATATAATCATGCTTTCAGAATCCACAAAAAAAGAAAAACAAAACAAAACAAAAAACCCAAGTTATAACAACAATGACTCATTTTTTTTTGCAAACGCTTTGCATTTATTATCTTAGCAAGAAGTCAAGACATCATACATGCATGGCTTATACAGCGAACCATCTGGCCTGTATCCAGAATAGGTCTTAAGAAAAGCAAACTTGTGTTGATACGGTCATATATCAGATCTTTTGCAGAAGTAACAAAAGGAATCTTAGGGAGTGCATCACCAAGCGCTTGCTCATATACTGGCGCCGACCACTTGGATCTATGTCTTTTTTCCTGAGCTCCTGGTGAACGCTAGCACTGTTGACAATGCTCAGAGAAACATAAAAACACTTCACAAAAAGCAAATAATCTAGACAGAAAAATACTGTGTTAATACTTAACTCAGATATCCCCATGACAATACATTTTAGTGGATGCTTTTTTCATAACAGTCATGTGTGCTGCAGCTGGAAGAACTGGGCAGGCTCTGTGAAGCCCGCACCTTTTTTCCTATCGAAATTCAAAGCAGCATGCATGGAGCAGAACACTTTTATTCAAACACATTTCATCTAGTAATGTGAATACTAATGCCAAATTTTCCTGAGAGTCCCTGACAGGCATGATCATTGTTTAGTATCCTTGATGAAGACTCCAGGACTCCACCAAGCCCAGAACATACAGCAGGAGCCCTTGAAGTTAGGGCTGTCTTTGACAAACAGCTTTGCCGAGTTGGACACAGTGTTAGCCTGGGAGCTGATGTTTTAGCCCAACAGAAACTCTTTGTCTTTACTTTTTAATACCTGAAGAACCGACCTCTGTACATGTCAGCAAAACACATTACTTTGCAGTACTAAGAAAAATACTAACTATTCTTGAAACATTACGTTCTCACTGAAAAGGTGTTAGCTGGCCTAGAGGAGGAGGGAACCGTGCCTGTGGTTTAAGCCGACAGCAAAGTCCCAGTAACACCACTGGGACGGGGCTAAGTCCTCCACGCGGAAAGTGGGAAAAGTCAGTCAGCCTCTGCTTAGTGAAATCAGTGACAACAAGTAACAGCCATACACAGCTGGTTGTGACAGAGTGACCAGGGCTATGTAATGACAATTTTGCAAAGGCAGCTTCAGAAAAGATAACTGAAAAATTAAATATAAATGCGAAGAAGAAGTCACTTCAAGGCAGGAAAAAAGGTAATTTGAACAGAGGCAGAATTCAGAACGTGCAACTATACAGCCTTATACAATGCAAATGTACTTACAAACCAGGTTAGTTAAGAGAAGGAACTCTGACCATTGACCTAAGAGGTAGCTACAAAACGTGATTAGCTTCAGCCATTTTCTTTCTAGCTCGTACCCATGAAAAAATACTGCTTAGGGTCATGTCTGACATGAATTGACTAGCAAAGTTACTGTTCGACTTGACGGCCATCAGCACGCTTAATTCAGCTCCTCCAAAGCCGGCCAAAGGTAATAGCCCCTCAGTGAGATAAGCATAATTCATCCCCATCCACTGGATGTGCTACAGTGGCTTCATCATTCCGGAACCGAAATGAGTTTGCCATGAAATGAAAGGGAAATAAAGTACAAGGGAAAAACCTTCACTTGTAAGTGTCATTAAACATTCAGAAATCCAAGGCTACTTTCCTGTACTGACTGTAACATTCAATTTTATTGATATTATTTCTTCAAAGAGAGGTAGTTGCTTTCTTTGAATAAATAACATTCTCAATAAAACTTGAGATTCAACTTAGATTGAACTTTAAAATCTACTTCTGTTGAAGAGTTATTTTGCTCCTTATAAAGACACAGCATTATTGTCCTGTTTTAAGAATTTCTTTGTAATATTGAAAGAACCCTTCCACCACACATACCTCAACATCTGTATCATATATATGTCTTATATAATGTTATACTAAAGTATGCTCCCCTCTGATGCATGATGTATTTCCTTTATGATTAGAAAATAATAGGCTTTTTTCTATTTAATATACTATATTTTT
Source organism: Numenius arquata (assembly GCF_964106895.1). Classification (NCBI taxonomy): domain Eukaryota; kingdom Metazoa; phylum Chordata; class Aves; order Charadriiformes; family Scolopacidae; genus Numenius; species Numenius arquata. The sequence continues at coordinate 12,087,686 of NC_133616.1, read as the reverse complement.
ATGTCAAGTTTTATGTCATGTTTTGAACATTTTTTCATACTATTCTTTGAGCCTAACAAGTACCATTCAATTAATAGTTGATGAAATACTCATTTCATACACAGGGGGTGCACATATTTGTATTTTTTATAAATATTATATATACGTACAAATATATACATACATACAATATAAACTAGACCTATGCAACATCATGTTAATTCATAGAATTGTAATGTTTAGTCTACAAAGCAATATCCTGTAACAAATAACCTTTCAATAAAGACAGTGGTTAACTTAACAAATGAAATAATCCCACCACCAGGTCCCTGTCCATGCTTTAGAAAACAAGAGCAGTCAGAAACCGAGCACCTGGCCTTGTGATATATGTTTCCAAGTTCCAAGACACTGACACTATTTTTGGTTTCTTCCTGCAGGTGGTCTGAGCTCGTTGGTGAAATGTAGCTGTGGTTTGGGGGACCAGAGGGCAACAGGGGAAACCAGGCTCCCGGAAGTCTTCTCAGACCAGGCTGAAGGGCAAGTTCTGTCTTGCCCCAAGTCTCCCCATCGCATGGTGAGGAGCTCTGCTACCTTTTTTTTTCCACTTGGCATTCATACGCCAATATTGCCGTAACGCTCTTCAAAGAAATCATGTGGTGACAGCCATCCTTCAGCGGCCGCAGGCAGCAAAGCGCAACGCAAAGAGCTTTCATCATCTCCCAGTGTCAGCGAAGTCTCTTGTTCCAAATCCACAAAAACCAAGGTCTTCCCCTGCTTTCCCGGGCACCGTGTCCGAGGGGAGCTCACGTTTCCGGGCAGAACAGCTTTGTCAGGAGGTTCAGAATCTTCTGCCGCAGGTCCCACTTGTCGCCGATCCTGCGCAGCTGCAGGGCGCACTCCGCCACCACCTCCCGCTCTGCAGGGGACAAGCCGTCAGACACCCGCACCGCCGCCTGCCCGCCCATAATTATTTTCAATTTTAATGAGATCTTGGCAATACTGTATTTTTTATTTTTTTTTTTTTTTCAATTTTTTCCCCTTTTTTCTCAGTATTACCCATCACCACCGCCAGTACCCTCCTCGCGTTCACACGGGTGGCCTGCGGCCCCCTCCTGCCGCGGGTGCTGCCCCCGCTCCGGGTGCTGGAGCCGGGGAGGGCAGCGGTCGAGGGGGAGAACCGCCCCCCCCGCCCCGTGTGTGTGTGTATGTGTGTGTGTGTGTGTGTTTCCCCACCTCACCCCGCTCCCTTCACACCCCGGTACCTGCTGGAGCGGCGGGGGTCGTCGCTTTCCGTACGGTCCTGCCGGGTAACATCGCGACGCTGGGATGCGGACCTCAGGGATACGGACCGCAGGGATGCGCACCGGAGCTGAGGCGTACGATGAGGCGAAGGGCACCGTACGGCGGCGGCAGCGGAATGCGGGCGAACGGGGCGGAGCGCGGCAATAAAAGCGGCGGGGCGGCGGGGCTTTCCCCGCGCCGTGACGTAGGAAACCGCGCGGGAATCCCATCCCCCGCCTCCCGCCTTTCTCCCTCCCGGCCTCCCTCCCTCCCCACCCCCCGCACCGGGCGGGCAGGTGGCGGCGTGCCGGAGCCCGCCCCGTGCCGTGCGGGAGTGGGGCCGGGCCCCGGGGACAGCGCCTCCCCTGCGGGACGAGGAATGGCGGGATGGGGTCTGCTGGAACGGCAGGAGATGGAGGGATTGGGCGTGCTTGGGGGAGAAGAGGTGGCAGGATGGGGTGTGCTCAGGGAAGAGGAGATGGAGGCATGGGGTGGGCTTCTGATAGGGCAAGAGGGGTGGCAGGATGGGGTGTGCTCAGGGAAGAGGAGATGGAGGCATGGGGTGGGCTTGTGGTGGGGCAGGAGAGGTGGAGGGATGGGCTTTGCATCTTCTAGGTGGAGAGGTGGGGTGGTCTTGTGCTAGGCAAGGAGACATGGGAGAGTGGGGCTGTGCTTTTGTGGTGGTCCAGGAGAGATGGACGGGGTTGCACCTGCAGTGAGGAAGAAGAGGTGGAAGGATGGGGTGTTCTTGGACAAGCAGAAACAAGGGATGGGATGTGCTTGTGGTGGGCAAGAAGACATGGGGGGATGGCTGTGCTTGTTCTTAACCAGGAGATGCTCCTGACACAGTGCTGTGGTATTATTCAAGGTGATGGTGGCCTTGGCTTCAAACAAGCCATAGGGAAACAACCTGGCCCATTTCATGGGTCATTTTCGACTTAGGGGTTCCCTCCCACTGCTGGATCCTCCCTGCGGCCGTGCAGTGTCTGGTCAGCATGTCGCTGGCTGACACGCACCAGGGCATGGTTACCCGCTCTGGCTGTAATCTTAGATGATGATTTTTACAAGAAACAGGAGCTGGAATTATGAAGTCACCCTTGTGACTTCGTGATTGTTGCACGGTGTTGGGAGAGCTGCCAGTGATATGTGAGTCACTCATTAGCCTCCTGTCCCTCGGAGAGTTGATATTATTTGGTGCAGAGGCACCTAAGATGGTCTTTTTAGGGAGCAAAAGAAAACACCTTGATTTAAAGAAAGCACAGATGGGCCAGACATAACAAAGAACTGATTTGTGGCTGGAAGCCACTAAATGCCCACCTCTCCCATCACAACACAGCTTCAAGCAGGAAAAGACACTGTGGTGTAATGCAGACACATAAGGGGCTGTCGAGAAGCTCATTTCTGTGGGATAGGAGGCTCTAAAGTCAAGTGTCTAGGAATGCTGACGACTTTGAGTTCACCAGCTCAGCTCAGAAACACTTTCTCCTGCATATTTTCTGGAAGTGATGCCCACACCTGAAAGATGGCTGGGATTTCTCTCCCTGTGTAGGGAACCTTAGCCCCTCTAGCACAGAGCGGAAGGCACAGCGGTGCTGTGGCGCTGGCATGTGGGACAGGCAGTGGTGCCAGCTCATGGACAGGGCATTTCTCAGGGTGAGATGTCCAAATGAAGGCTACGGCTGGATGAGGCTTTTCCACAGCCATTCCCAAGACAGTGCCTGGGCGCTGACATCCTGCACCTCATCCCGCAGTGCACTCTGCTGGGCTGTGACGTGTCAGAGCATCTTAGGTTGGCCGTGGAGGAGTTTCTGACATTTTTGAGAAGGTATTGCCTTCATCTCTCGTTCTTTGGTATATAACCCATATGGCATAGCAGCTTATTTGCTTGACTCAATGTGTTTAGAGTTGTTTTTCAGCTGTGAACACCCTTGTTTGTAACCTAGCCGCGCTCAGGAAGCGCTGCCCTTTGGCCACATCGTTCCTTTTACATAAGAAACAGCTTCTTCAAAACAAGTCTGTTGGGTTTTCCATGGCTGGAAGGCCGGTAAACAGCTGAGGAGCATGTCAGGCTGTGTGATGTGTCATCCTTCTTGGTAGAGATGCTGTGGTCTGCAGCACGTGGTGCTCAGGGCTGCCTCTCATGGCTGTAGCCTGACGGCTGCTCCATAAATCATGGCAGGCCCTCCAGGACACCAGCACAGGGGGCCGGGGTGCTTACTGAGACCTCCACGTGCCCCCCAGTGCCCTCAGTGCTCCACAGTGCCAAACGCAGGGAAAGCGCCTGTGACCTCTGGCCACAGGGAAGATGCACGCACCAGTCCCTTCCAGTGCTGGGCACACAGGTGTTATTTTGCCCATTTATTTTGCTTGTTTAGGCAGAGCCAGGGATGAGCTGGGGCTTGTTCTTCTTCTTGAATTTGGGGACAGAACTAGTACTTGGGCAAGTTATTTAAATCACTGTTCCTCCACTGAGGCCAAAACCAAATGAACCTTCATGCTGTCCTGCTTAGCGACACTTCCTCACCCAAAAGGGGGGACAATCTTTAAAGGCAACTTCTCCCTGTATCTCTGCAGCAGCACCGAGAGATGGGACCTTCTTCTGTGCGTACGTGGGAGAGGAGATGCTTTCCTTGCCAGGGCAGCTCTGCACAAACCAGTCACGGGAATTAATTTATTTTCTGTATTTTATTTTAAAATAGTAGTAGGGTAATGAGAACAGTGCGGGATCTTAGCGTACAACGCAGGTTAATAGACCCGCCTGCGGCCCGGGGTATGCGAAGTGCTCACCCCTGCTGAGTGCCCCCCCATCGCTGCGCTCAGAGCCCTGTGTGTGAGCGCAGCGGTGTAAAGCAGGAAGCCCCACTGTTGAGAGGGGAGCTGGCTTGCACCACCTCGGGATCTGGCCCACCACCCCACAGGTTTTTACTGGTGTGTGACAGGTTACAGTCCCTTACGGCGGGAGCTGCACACGGCGGGGCCGCTGCCAATTATAGGATTGCACAACAGGGGCAGAGCAAAAAAAAAGTCCATTGTGGTTTCAAGGCACCAGCGAGCTCTGACTTTTTTTTTTGTTTCAGTTCCCTTAAATAAAGTGGTGTAGCTGCGGGAAGCACAGGCCTCTGGGAAGCTGCTCTACTGGAGCAGCCACAAAAGCTGTTTCTTGCCGTGGCTCCACCGAGTAGGACCATGGGTCCCCAGGTGGGCACAGCCATGGTAGGGAGCAGAGCAGCAGCCCAAGGAGTGGGAGCACCTTGGAGCACTCTTCCAGTTTATTTCTGTTTAACATCATTTAAAGTTAGCGCGATTACACAGCTGAGAAGACAGAATCATCTTGAGGTAACGTGCCCTGAGCTTGGCTGGTGTCTGGGTGATGTGGTCTAACCAGGAACATGTTATTGAAAGCCAACACGTGACAGACTCTCAGTATGAATAACACTGGCGGGCAGGCTTGCTGAAAGGAAATCGAATGTTGCAGAAATGAAATCAAGAGTAGGAGAGAAAGGAAACTAGCTGTTTTGTCTCTGAACTCAAGTTATTTGTGCTGAATCAGATTCAAGCTGGTTCCACGGTAATCTCTTGGTTATTGGAGTTCATCTTCTCATCTTCCCCAGGCTGTCTGGTGTTGACAGCTCCTGTGTTAACTGAGAAGCTGTTTGTGTCTCTCTCTCCCTTTTCCCGTTTCTGCAGACCGCAGAGTCGGCAGTTCCTGTTGATCCTCGCAGGTCCCAGCACCCGAGCAGGAAACCGGGCTCCATTGTCGGGAGCACAAACCAAAGGTCATTTCGGGAAAGCGCCAGGAGGGTGCGGCCGCCCAGAGCGAGGGTGATGATGGCCTCGGCAGGCTTATTTTGGTTCTTGTTTTTGTTCTGTTTTGTTTTTGGTGCCTTTTTTTTTTTTTTTTTTTTTCTGAAATCACTCTAACGCTTTTGTTTGCTCTTCTCTGGAGCCTTTCCTCCAGGGACCTCTCTCACCGTTATGAGCAAAGCTTCATAAATCCTTAAGTGTCAAGCATTAATCTCAACCTCACTTTTCAAGGAAACAGCTTTGATCTGTGTTAGCGATTTCTTGGTGGCAACTGTGGCAAAGCTTTGGTCTCCAGCAGCTGCTGCTGCGCTGCTGACACCTCCACTATGGTGAGGGAAGAGGTTAATGCAGATTTATACAGTTACGTGAGATATTGCAGCTAATTCGACTTTGAGTTGCTGATATGATCCAGCGCCAGACAGGAAAAGAAACTAAGGAGACCTGCCTGCCTGCTGCTCAGCTGTAACCCCCAATTGCACACATCTTCCCTGCTGTTTAAATATTACCTAATGGCCCTACCACTTGTTCTTAGACACTCCCTAATGCAGTTCACTCTTGCCTGCTTTCCTTGTAAGTTTAAGCACATAATTTTCCTAGCAAAGGATGAACTGCATGGCTTGTTCATACATCGCAGTGTTCTGTCACCAGCAGAAAGGTGAACACCCAACTTTTCCTCTGCCACCACCAGTGTGCCAAACAGGCTGCATTAACTAATTATTTCCAAAATGCTTCTGAAAGATGACTCGTGTGTGTCTGATCTGGTGCCCACCAAAGCCAGGCTGGGCAAAGCAGTTTTCCTACTGACAGTGATAATATTTGGTTGAGGATGGGGTCAGATAGCAGAGCCCCTCCTTGATACAGCTGGACTGTAAGAGAGTTTATGACAACTGTGTGCTCTTTAATCAAGGAGTAGCTGGGAGGAAGCTAGTTGACTGAATTTTCCTGGCCTTAGGTTGTTACACAGCCAATTCTAAATTAGCCGGGGCAGATTACCTGGTGACCTGAATTTTCTGTGAAAGCAGAAAGAAAAGACACTGCAGGTGGCTCCCTGTAAGGTCATTCCCGATTCAGCCTGTCACCAAAAAGCTTTCTGAAGAGCTAAAAAAGAATGTAAGATAGTGCAAATTTCACTAGGTAGTTGTTAAGAGGCTTTTAGCACTCACAAAGGTGGCAATATCCTCATAAAGGCCAATCTTTGCCACTGCTATCCAGATGAAGTAGGTATTAGTAAAGTAATATTGGTGTTGATGACTGTTTACCAGGCTGCTGGAGTGTTTGCTGAAGAACTCTCCTCCGTGTGTGTAGGTGTCTTTGCAAATGCCAATCATACCGTTAGCACAGCTGCGCCATCACTGCTGGGTTTTTAGGAGTCCTTCCTTGGATGGTGACTATGGTTATTTTCTATCTTGCTATCTTTGTTGAGAATTTGAATGTGCTCGCTCCATTTCTGGAATTCATCATTGCTTGCTGGTCTGACAGATCTTTTTCAGGCTCTGGCTACCTCCTGTTTCCCCTGTTCCTTACGCCTCCTCTGCACTTTGTCAGAATTTTTGTGTATAGTCAATGCAGCAGATGTGGGATTGAAAAAAGAAAGGGAAATCCCATGTGTGAGACGCTTGGCGCTTTCTTGGCATGCCTGTGCCTTGCAGCTGAGCCAGCAATCTGGTAACCCACACAGGGCTCATTATCAGTCACTTGCTGTGAATCACTGAAGTCTGAGAAGAGAATTAGGGAATCCAGAGGAGCTTTGCTGGATGCTGGCATGGTGACCTGGGATTCCTGGTCTGGCACCAAGCTGTTCCTCAGTGCTGCAATGTCTCCCCTCTACCCTTCCAATGCTCTTCAGTTGGGACAGGAGCTATTTTGCACAGTTAGAAGCTTCTCAGACTATTCTGAACAATATTTTCTCTGATTTGGGTTTTGGAAATGCCTTGTCTGAATAATCTCCAACTGGATAAAGAATCACTTTATGACCCTAAATCCCACAAAGCTGATTTCAAGTGGAAAAGGTTTTAACTGGAGAATTTAGGGCAAAAGGTGAAAAGAGCAGAAGGTGGGGACTCAGCCAAGGTGGAAGGCAGTATCTTTTGTGAAACCTTCTGCTTTGAAATTTTTAGGGCTTAACTGTTTCATTCACTGTAAATGTGACACCTCTACATTTAGAAAAGGCAGATGGTATTTTCAATGTTGTAAGAAAGTATAGGATCTCCTCTACAATTTGAATCACAGAATCATAGAATGCTTTGCATTTGGATAGACCTTTAAAGTCACCTAGTCCAGCCTCCTGCAATGATCAGGGACATCTTCAAGCAGATATGTTGCTCAGAGCCCTGCCCAACCTGACATTGAATATTTCCAGGGATGGGGCATCAACCACCTCTCTGGGCAACCTGTGCCAGTGTTTCACCACTGAAAGAAATAAAAAATTTCTTCCTTATATCTAGTCTGAAATATTCCCTCTATTAGCTTAAAATCATTACCCCTTATCCTATCACAATGGGACCTGCTAAAAAGTCTATCCCCATCTTTCTTATAAGATCCCTTTAAGAACTAAAAGGCTGCAATAGGGTCTCCGCGGAGCCTTCTCTTCTCCAGGCTGAGCAACCCAAACTCTCTCATCCTGTCCTCATAGCAGAGGTGCTCCAACCCTCTAATCATTTCTGTGGCCCTCCTCTTGACCTGCTCCAACAGGTCCATGTTTTTCTTGTGCTGAGGGGTTCAGAGCTGGACTCAGTACTCCAGGTGGGGTCTCACCAGAGTGGAGTAGAGGGGCAGAATCACCTCCCTTGACCTGCTGGCCACACTTCTTTTGATGCAACCCATCAGACAGTTGGCTTTCTGGGCTATGAGCGCACATCGTTGGCTCATGTCCAGCTTTTCATCTACCAGTACCCACAAGTCCTTCTGGTCAGGGCTGCTCTCAAACCCTTCACCCCCCAACCTGTATTGATCCCAGGGGTTTTCCTACCCAGATGCAGGACCTTGCGCTTGGCCTTGTTGAACTTCATGACGTTAATATCGGCCCATTTCTGAAGCCTGTCACGGTCCCTTGGGATGGCATCCTGTTCCTCAGGTGTGTCAACTACACCCCTCAGCTTGGTGTCACCTGCAAACTTTCTGAGGGTGCACTCAATTCTGCCATCTATGTCATTGATGAAGATATTAAACGGTACTGGTCCCAGTGCGAACCCCTGAGCGACACGGCTCATCACTGATCTCCATTTGGACATTGAATTGTCAGTGGTTGTATGAATAAGAGATTAGGTGTGTTTGGTTGCAGATCTTGGGCCATTTCTCTGCTATAACAAGGAAATAATGAGAATCTGATTTGGGTTTCATTTCAAAAGATATGTTTAGGAAAAAAAGGCATAAATGTATGAGACTATATTGTGTCTAGAAGAACACAGCCCAGACCTCAGAAGCTGGGAGGGGTATGGGAGCAGCTGTGCCCTTACACAGACACTGCCAAGATACACCTATTTTGGGGTGCTCTGGTGAGTATGGCAGTCTCCAGCCACCAGAGCATCACCAAGGGAGGCTAGACCATTTCCATTTCTGGATCTGCAATGCTGTATCGTGGCAGTGTGAAACCTGCTATATGCCCTAATTCTCTACACAAGTGGTCCTTTGGCAGGTTGCGTTGGCTGAGAAGTCAGGCAGGCTGAAATCACATCTTGGTAAAAGCTTGTAGGACGGCCACAGACTGTGAAGCCAGAGAGACCGCTTGACTCATCACTAGACTGGCAATGGAGCTGGTAAGAGAGGGCTGACAACATCCCATGTCATGAGGTAGTTTCACTTTAAAGCTTTGCCTCTGATTACGCTGAAATGAGTTCATTTCCTTTTCGGTTTTATTTTTCATACACAGAAACACAGAGGGAGGGAGGAGTGTGTAACTTTTGCTGCTTGTTCTAAATGGGAGCGAAAACGAAAAGCCTCCCTGGCTGAGACGGAAAGTCCCCTACAGCTGCTCTGCAGATTTGCCGCATGCCTAGAGAGGCACGAAGGGCTGCAAGAAGAAATGTGTCGGTAACAATAACCTTGCATGGAAACAGAAGGAGGTTTGTCCCTTCCTGCCAACAGGTGCTCCCCTTGTGCTCTCAGTGCTTTCCCTATAGGCATGAGCAGCTCACAGAAGAGAGGAGGACATGCTGGGGATGGTGAGACAGGGTGGTCGTGTGCAGGCAGGAGTGCTGTCCTCCCTGAGCACTTGACTTCTACCATGCTGACCTGAGGGCAGGATCCATCCACTTCTTCACTTCTGGGAAGCCCTTCTATGGGGAGCAGATCCATGGGGAAACACGAACCTGCAGCTGTAAGCCCCAACCTTTGCTAAATGAACACCACGTTTGAGATCCTGCCTCATGTCCAGGTGACATCAGGGAGAGGAAAACCAGAACAGAGCTGGACACATTCGATGTCTGCTCTGGCTCCGAACATGGGGGCCAGCTTCTCCCACACACCTACAGTCATGTGCTGAATCCTCACGCCTGCAGGCATGCTTTTGGTCGTGGGTGTGCTGCTGTGGGGTGTTGTGGCGTTTACTGGTGGGAGAGGGAAAGCTGCTGGGGTGACCTTTGGCATTAAGCGTACAAACAAACAAGCCAGAAATAAGAAGTCTCCCTTCTAGTGTTAGGACACCATGTTCTTCCTCACCAGAGATTTCTCTGCAGATGCGCTGGTTAAGTCCAAGGGGTGTAAAGGAGAAGTAAATAGGGGAAACAGGAAAAAGGGGGTTGCACTTGACAACAACAAAGTATTTTTTGCACTTTGCAACCTGTTTCCATTCTCTGGTCCCTCTGTGCTTTGGGAAGGTGCCGGTGTCAGCTGCCCCCTGCCTCCCACCTGGGTCTGGGTGCTGTGTGCACATCCTGTGCCCCTCAGCAGGGCTGTCACCATCCCCTCCAGCTCCACATGTGCAGGAGAGGAGTGGAGGAGCACAGATGCGTGTGGGGAGGAAGAAGAGGGGGAGGTCACGGTCAGGAAGCATGTGGGCTGTGTCCCACAGGCAGGTGTGGGAATCGACTTTGTGTGGCAGCATCTTGAGTAGCATCATGCTTTGTGGTCATGATGACATCCTCCCTCCCTATTTCATCATCCTGTCATGGGCAATGAGGTTTAGCTGATGTGGGGGAGGGCACATGGGCTGTGAATCTGGAAGGAGCTCTCAATCTGCAAGGACACAAGAAGTCGGGAGTTTTTTGCTGTTTTTGATCTTTTGGAGAGGGTTGTTTGTTTGTTTGTTTGTTCTTAACACAAGGCAATTAGTTGTCAGGTGATGGTAGCAGTCTGCCAAGGGATGGCTGGTGTGACCAGGATGTGTCTGTGGTTATGGCAGAACATGGTGGAAAGCAGGGAGAGGAGAGGGGAGTGCTGTGCTGTGCTGAGGAGGTGACAGAAGGCCTCTGAAAGGGCTGGGGAAGGGGTAAGTGATGGAGGAGCCTCCCTGGACAGCAGCCAACTGCTGCCCACCTCTCTGCAGCTCTGGGGGATGCTCGGGACAGTTTTGCAACATAGAGTCAACAGAACCCTGACAAATTAGTCAAGAGCCCATGTGGTGGTTTGTTGATAAGGTGTCATGGGTACTTTCCCTGTCTGGACCCCAGTGCTGCTGGCAGGGATGTCAGAGGGAGGTGCTCTGAAGGTGCCTGCTGAGTGCTCAGAGGAACCGGCAGTGTGTCCTGAGGAGCCAGTGCCCTAGAAGATGAACCAGGGAGTAGGTGCGGGGTGGGATGTCCCATGCCAGGAGGGCTGTAGGGCCCCAGTCAGCATGGCATGGAAGAGGAGAAACCTAGTAGCCCCTTCTGTGGGGCACCTGGAGCAGGCTGCCCCACAAGCCCACACACACTCCTGCAGGGATGCCTCAATGACTGGTGGTCTGGACCCCACAAGTGGTGTTCACCTCCTGCTGGGAGGAGAATGGCTGGCTGGCTGGCTGGCTCTTCTGCTATAGGCATCCTTGCTGACCCTGTTTTTGCCGGGGTGTCCCTTGTGAACCCATGAGATGTGATCCTCATCTCCATGGCATGTGTCTCCCTCAGGTGACCATGGTGACTCTACGGGATGAGATCCCCCCTCTTTGGGATGTCCCTTATCATCCTGTGGCATATGACCACCTCAGGTGATGCTGATAACCCCATGGGCTATGAACCACTGGGGGTACCTTGATGACCCTGTGAGAAGTGACTTCCATCCACGGTTGTCCCTGGTGACTATGGGTGCCAGAACATGCCTGGGCTGGGAAGAAGCAAGCAACATGGGGCTGCTTTCCTCGCAGCCCCATGCCTTCCCTTGCTGGCCTCTCACGGAGTTCTCCAGTTTCTCTGGAGATGTGGTGTTGCCACCACCACCTCCTCTTCCTCAAGCTGGTGATGAAGGTCCCACATCCCATCAGTCAGGCTGGAAAGTCATGCAGGGGCGCAGACTATGGGACCAGTTGGCCTCAGGGCTGTTGGTGTAATGATTGCACCCTTGAGCTTCACGTTTCTGCTGCCCAGCAGAAGCCACATGAGGCAGAAGTCACCTTATATCTAAAGTTAAATGGTGGCATCTGGCAAATGGTAGCAATGGTGGCATCTGGGTCTCCAGTCCAGGAGTTCACAGACTCACAGAACTCCACATTTGGCCAATAAATCTGGCAGTGATCGTGTCAAGTCTAAAAACCCAGAAGGCTTGGACAAAGGAAGCCCACAGAAGTTTGGATGCTTAGTCAAAGTAAATAGTGTAAACTTTCAGTTTTGGCTCAGGGCTGAATCGCTATGAAAACCACCTTTTTTTTTGTGGTATCTCAGCAGTTGCCAAAAAGCAGAAAATGACGGCACCCACAAAAACAACAAGTAAAATACCTTGTCAGGCTTTTAAAAACCCCAGTTAAAAAATTCGTGATACTGTACTTGGGAAAATAGAGTCACCAGTCAGTCAATTACTTACTGGACCTGCAGTTCTGGGAAACCTCCAAGGGATGAGGAAGAATCTCTGTTTACTAATTTATCCCCCAACAACAAAGCATGCATAATAAACAATGTGCTGAATCTAGTATTGGCAACTCTGATAATCATTGTATCTATCCATGATATTCTTTGTAATGCCTATTTCTGATTTTATTTGTTTCCCTGTCCCCAGCTTTCCCTTCTTTAACTTTTTTTTATTTTTTATTGTGATGCTTCTGGGTTTGTCTCTTCCTTCTAGATGATGTCCTACCAACCAACCACATGCTTAAATTAAAGAAAAACTTTAGAATTTAAGCAGACTAGGTGAAAAGTAACCATACTCTTTTTCCTTTCAATTTTTCTTGTTGTTGTTGTAGTCTAGTTACCCTAGGTTGTGAGATATTTGATGTGAGGGTTATTGGGTCATGATACTGAATTGACATTATTATTAACTTTATTAATTACACTATTAATTTACATAGATAATTTACAATACAATGGTTAGAAATGTGACGTATATATGTAACTGGAGCAATTGCCAAAATAATACATTTCACCTGATACTTATGAGAGGTTATGAAAGATCACATTCTTTCACAGGTGCCTAAGCAAAGTCACCTGTAAATCAAAAACCTGTAAGTCACAGCCTGCCTTCTAACACTGAAGCAACAGTGTTATTCTCTTTTATTAGTATATTTGGTAGATTCATTACTAGAGAAAGATTGGAAATATCCTTAACTGTGACTTCCCATATTTATTCTTATGTGACTATCTATTTTTTTTCAGGTACTTTTAATATCCTCCCAACAGAACAGGATCTTAGAAGCAGAACATGACCTTACAAATCCAACAAGCTCTAAACCCAGCTTCTGTGTTCATGGGAAAAAAAAAAAGCAAGTTGAGAAACCAAGCAGTTGGCAGCCAGGAAATGGAGCCTGTTCTGTGACCTCTCATGATAATAAGAGGGTTTGGTGGTTACAGATTTCTCCTAGGAGCAGAACATGGTGTGTTGTTTATAAAGAAAAGAGAAGGAACTTGTAAGCATTGCAGTTGCGGTACATACAGATATTTTCTACCTGCTATTTCTTTTCCTCTATTTACTTTTCTACACACACAGGAGTTTGTTGGTGAGGCACAGTGCAGAACAGAGCTTTTTGGAGGGAGCACTCAAGGCAGCCTGCTGCTGAAGTGGTGCTGTGCACTCAACCATGAAGAGAGAGATTTTCTCATGCTTGTTCTCTTAATAGCTAAGGTCATTCCAGCTGGATGCATCTGGCTGCTCTTCCATCCCCACCAATAATCAAAATGTGGCAAATATGATGGAGGGAAATTCTCAATGTGAGTCGAGGACTACTTGGCAAGAATGTTCTTGGAGTGGAGGATCAAAGCTACTGTGCTCTCTGGGACAGTGGGATCAGTACATTCTCCTGTGGTTGTAAAGCATTTGAACCCGTGCTGTGTGTAGGATGGACAATCAGCATAGCGCACTAAGCATTGCCAGGCAGGGGGAGCTCAGGCACATGCCTGTAATGGTGGCTATGGGACACATGAGAAAGAAGATGTTTGGACTACTGAAAACAGGACAGGTGTGAAGTCATCTTTCCCTTCTTTTACTCTACCAATTTCTGGCAACTTAGAAGCATAAGGACTCCTGATTCCAAAGATACATTTGAGGGGTACCTATTAAATATAATTAACTATATTTAATTGTACAAGAGTAAGTTTTCTTCTGAACCCATTTTCACTTTTGACTTGGACGCTATTCTGTGGCTAAATTCTGCACCGGAGTTACCAGCCTGCAGGCTGGTTATCATAGCTCTAAATCATTATCTAATCGTTTTTCTGCTAACCCTGCCAATATGACTCATTCTTTATTTGGATGATTTGCAAGACGCGTGAGCTAGATAACTGCACTAACTGTCAGAAATCCAGGAAGGAGGAGACACATTCACAGAAGTAAATGTAGGGCAAGCCTATTGTGTCTCTAAGGATGTCTGCTTAGCCTTTTTAATTTATGCATATCAGCATAGAAAATCAGCTGATGGGTGAGCCTGTTTAAGAACAAAACTGAGAAAAACCTTTATGCAAAAGAGGAAGCAGTCATCAAAACTTGTCTATGCAATTATGGGCTATACACCTATTTACTGAAGCAGAGGAAATGGAACAACTTTAAACTACATGTTTAAAATGTGCTTCAGCCAGTAGCCAGCACGATTAAAATCTATCTGTCTTCATACCTTTTTGCTTTGGCCTTAATTGATGTTTCCACAGCTCAGTAATCTCTGGTAAAGAGAAGAGGATAAGAGGCCTCTCTACAATCCATTTTTATAGTGTTTCTCTAACTGTTTATCAGAGAATTATCCTGAATTCTTGCTCCTAGGTATAGACTAGCCCAGGATATTGCAGCTGTTGACAATGTTAGGGATGGGGAGAAGAGCTGCTTTTAAAAGGATAAAGTTTGAAGTTTTAGAGAGGTGACATTTTTACTTATTTCCAGATGATGAAGCATAGAGATGAACAGGACTGTGAGGAAAGCTACACTCAACAAAGACCATTAAACTATGTTCTCAAAGAGACTAGAAACACAAAACCTGGGAAAATAAAGAGAAAAGACAAAAAAAAATCCCACAAACCTCCAAGGACCCCTTATGGGAATAAATATATTTCCCTCTCTCCCTCCTACAGAGACTACACAAGTAGTCACTTCTTGTTATGCAGGGTCAGATGCTCTGCTCATGATTAAATTGCTAGATAGTGTGCTGGAAGGTGACTTTATTTAATGCCGATCCTTTCTACTCTCCATTGTGTAATGGAGTTTTAGCCTAACTGCAGCCTCCCAGTGGAAATCCCCAGTAGGTAATTTTTCTCTTTCCTTTATTCCTTTGACATTTATTGTACAAAGCTATATGGAAGTTGTTGCTGTTTTTCAAGCCATTGATGCAGAGGACAAAGATTGAAGGAGAGGCCACCCAAGGAATGACCTAATCATCAGATAATTAATTGTCCCCCTTCTCTACATTCTTTTCTGTGGCCCCCAGAGCTGGGCACTGAGCCAGGCTCATGGCACTGGGACAAGCATGTGTGAACAGGGGATGGGATACACCATCTTCTTGATTGTTGCCTCAATTTAACAAATGAAATTAACTGATTTAATACTTGCAACAATTAAACATGATCCCATCCCTTAATACTGGTGTATCCTCAAAGAGCTGCCCCAGTGGGTTGCTGGCATGACCACAGCAACACGGTCAGAGACATGCCCCCTTGCAACATCTCCTCTTCCTTTGTCGTTGGCTTGGCTTGCAGAGCCCTCAACCCCCCATCCTGATTTCTGCGTCGATGGGTGTTTGAAGATGTTCTAAAAGGTGCTGCCCCTCTTCTGTGTCTGTGTGGGGGCATGCCCGGAGGAGTGGGGTGCTAACCACTGCCACTTGCTCAGAGGAGTGGATATCCCCTCTGCAGTGGCATGTCAGGTTTCACAGGAAAGTGAAATAATCACCGGAACTCTCAGTGGTGCCTGACCCTATCTTGCAGTTTCATGAGCTCCCAATCAACAGACTTCACTACAGGACCTGTTTGATTTCTTCTGTTCTTCTTTTTTTCCCCACCTTCTTTCTTCATTTTCTCTTTTTCTTTTTCTTTTTTTTTTTAATTTCTCTCTTTTTTTTTTTTTTTCTTTTCTTCTTGTTTTGGAAGAAGACATATTTGTATATCACCTTGTTAAACCTCAGCATTTTGCATTGTAGGGCTGCTCAGATATCTGCAAAAAATGTTTGTACTGTGCCCCAGGATAAGGAAACCTGCAGATGACAGCTCTTGGCAGAATTTCATTTAATTACTCACTGAGGTGGCCTGAAAAGCCTGATATTCAGGTTTGCTCAAAGAGGACCTGAAATGACAAATGGCCCACGTATGACCCTGTGTTTGAAAAAATGTCCGCATGATGGTAGACACCCTGTTCAACAGCTTTATTCATGGCATCAAAGGTGCTGCCAAAGTAAAGAGAACTTTGAAAACTGCTTTAAAATACCCTGTTTCATCCTCTGCATGGTAAAATGAATATTATCAATTTCATTCCTTGTATTAGCAAGGCCATAATATTGTTCAGTCATGCTTACATGAAAGGGTTTATTTAAAAAAAGAGGAATGAACAAGAGACAGACCAGCTTGATTTTCAGAGGGAGATGCCCAGAATTTACAGACTATGGCTATGCAACAAGTTTCCAAACACAGCCTTCATTTAGACACCTTCATATAGTCTCCAAATGGAAGAAGGAAGATAAAGTGAGATTTAGATTAGATACTAGAAAGAAATTCTTTACTGTGGGGGTGCTGAGGCACTGCAACAGGTTGCCCAGAGAAGTTGTGGATGCCCCATCCCTGGGGGGTGTTCAAGGACAGGCTGGATGGGGCTTTGAGCAACCTGCTCTAGTGGAGGTGTCCCTACCCAAGGGAGGGGGGTTGGAACTTGATCTTTAAGGTCCTTTCCAACTCTAACCATTCTATGATTCTATGAAAGTGCCTTTTATTTAAGCGTGATCCTCCAAAACGCTTTCCAGCTCTCAAAGGATATGGAAAAGAGCTGCTAACTAAGGACATCCTTCAGTTCAGCCCTGAGAAACCTGTGATTATGCCATGCTGCATCTCCAGTGCTCTGCTGCCCATCTAGATGTGCTGTGGACTTGGGTGCAAAAGATGCAATGGAATAAGGGGGCAGGGTGGGGGGAGTGGAAGTTTTGAAGTTTCCAGAGCCTTTGAAGCTGCTTTGGGATGAGGGAGGAAAGGACAGAGAGTGAAGAGGAAAGTGCAGGGGATGGTAAAGGATAAAAGTATGACATTTCCATGTGTTTGGGACAAGTGACCATGGAAGAAGTAATAAGAACCTCAAAATGTGGATGGTCTCTTACTGTCTTGCAGCTCGTAAGGTGAAACCTGTAGGGGATGCACAGAGCTCAGTGCAGGAAGCTGTTACAAAAGGTTTTCCCAGGGTAATTTCCTAGAAAACAGCTGTTCTGGTGCTCTTGGATTGGAAACACAGTGCTCTTCTGCAGAGAGGTAAACTAATGGAAATCAAAGCCTGAGCATTCAGAAAATCCTGTGAAAACGAAGGCTTTACAGGAGATAATTCAAGGGAAGACTGTGAAACCTTCTAGAAAATGAGTATTGCATCATTTCAACAGAGGGTTAATATATTGCTCTGCTTGAGTGGTCACATCACCACCACCCAGAAGTCACCCCACAGTGAGTCATCCGCCAAAGCAGCCCTCAGCCCGCTAAAATTCCCATCCATTATCTAGCTTTGCACAGGTCGCGTATCCAGTCAGCCTTGTTTTACAGACCAAACCCTATGTTACTGATTCAAAAACCACAAAAAAGCACACTCTTTCAAGGCTGGGAGAAAATAAATATCGAAATCCTTGAACTCTGTGACAAGCCTTTCAGACATTACTTGCTTGTTGAAAGGCTTAATCCTAAAAAAGTCCCTACTTCAAAGCACACTGAAATCAGTCACCCTGTTTTTGTCACGCTTCTGTAACTACATATATTAGAAGGTCCCCAAAGCCCAGTTCACTAATCTTTTCTAATTATAATTTTGTGAAAAACCTCAGACCTCACCTTGAAGTTTTCTCACTGCCAGTGTCTTTTTGATTTAAATGTGGTTGTTGATGTCTGAGTTTTTGTTCACCCTGGCTGATTGTGGTGATAAAGCTATTTTCTCTGACCAGCTACAGTAACAGAATCCTCTGGGCAAAGTGGGCTGAGCCGTTCCTTTCCACCGTTATTATGTGGTGTAATCAAAGATCAGCACTGCCTGATTAAGAAGACCTTCCTCTGTATGGCTGAGGTGTGTGATCTGTCTGGAGTTCATCTGACTGAACGAGGTGCTGAAAAGGAGCACTTGCATTTTCCTGGGTTTCACGATTTGCCTCTTATCTCACTTTATCATTGCTGACTGGTTGAAGGACCAATGATCCCCTGAAGGTGAGATCCTGTTTTCCTGCCTCAGGGTCCACGCTTTCACTTAGTGGCAGTGACCAGGGGAAGCAGTGCTCTAGAAGAAGGGTCCTATGAGCCAGTTATGAGAAAGCATCAGGTTCCTTCAGAAACTTAGCACATTTCTTGGAGTCTGGGCAACATGACTTGAGGGGTCAGATCCCACCCTGGAAAACTGAGTTCCAGTGTGACTGTCTGAGGCCTTCACACGCAGGTCAGCCATCCAGAGAAATATTTCCCAGTAGATAATTTGATATTACGTGTTTGAAATTCACACTGTAGCTTAAATTCCTCCAGTTTGGAGGCAGGCACAATACCGTGCCATTGGATGGGCGACCAAAAATTCCTATCAGCTGTTTGCAAACAGCTGCGAGTTATCTCTGCAAGAGAAGAAAGCAGCAACAACATGCCCTAATTATTTGGAGTTGAAAAACTGATTTTAGAATAGAACGATGTGTTTAGGAATAGTTCTTGGCCAGAGAAGCTGGTTAAGTTCTATCAAAATTGTATTTTCTGACTGCTCCTCACGTCTCTAGCCTGCAGTCCCAGGCACACCGGGGCAGGTCTGGGAGCAGCCCAGCCTGTGTGAGGTTTGCAGGTCCCTCTCTGGAGCCTGGTACTGATGGCACTGGTGGCTCATGGCTAATGTGGCTTCATGGAAGAAGTGGTTCACTTTAGTCAGGTAGTCTTTAATAACAAAAATAATTTCAGTTATTTGGGAATATCAAATGAAATTTTTGCTTCTGTTGCCGTATCTTTGTAGAGGAGCAGAAGACAGATGTGGGGGCTGTGTCTCTTTTGTGTGAAAGCAACTCTGCTGCAAGTTCTGCTTCAATGTCATGAAGGCGTCTGAGTGGAAATTTTGATATGTGGTTGTAGTTTGTAGCTCACTTGGTTAAAGATGAATTTTCTGACTTCACCGGAGTGCTGGGCAGGAAGGACAGTGGATGCAAAATGGCAGGGAGAAGTTTCCATAGCTGTGCTGCTCAAGGCAGTGCATTGTGGTTTTAGGCCAGGGACCAAGAGGAAGAACATCCATGGCACCTGTTCATTGGCAGGGTCCACATGACAGCCAAGCCCCTGTCTCTGGCCCAGCCACCCACGTGCAGCAGACAGACGGGTGCAGCTCCTCTGGCATTTGCACAGCCGGCTGCAGCTCTGTTGCTGGTACTGATTTATTTTCACATCTGGGGTTCATGCCACCTGCGGGCCTCGTGGGAAACCAGCGAGAAATTCTTTGGTGTGTGGGTGTCCATTAGCACATGTCTGTGTGTCTTTTCCCTTGGGGACCTCTGGGCTTGGGAGCAGGGAGCAGCAAGGGCACGCTCTCATGTCCCTCTGGCAGAGGCTACGACCTCATCAGCCAAACTGGCAAGAGGAAACTCATGTCTGGCTGGAGGTCCAGCACCTCAAACCAAAGTGCAATCTCTCACCCTAAAACATTTTGATGGCAACTGATGCCAGCCTTTAAACTGTACCTGGAGAAGCACAGGTTTCCTTCATCTTCTTCTTGGAACTGGTGAGGCCCCACCTCGAGTACTGTGTCCAGTTTTGGCCCCTACCACAAAAAAGACATTGAGGTGCTAGAGAGGGTCCAGAGAAGGGCAATGAAGCTGGTGAGGGGTCTGGAGAATAAGTCTTATGAGGAGACGCTGAGGGAGCTGGGGTTGTTCAGCCTGGAGAAAAGGAGCTGGGAGAGAAGGATCCTTATCGCTCTCTACAACTACCTGAAAGGAGGGTGTAGAGAGGCAGGGGTTGGTCTCTTCTCCCAAGTCACGGACGATAAGACAAGAGGAAATGGCCTCAAGTTGCACCAGGGGAGGTTCAGATTGGATATTAGGAAAAATTTTTACACTGAAAGGGTTATTAAGTGTTGGAATGGGCTGCCCAGGGAAGTGGTTGAGGAACCATCCCTGGAGGTATTTAAAAGATGGGTTGACATAGTGCTTAGTGACATGGTTTGGTGGTGGTTTTTATCAGAGTTAGGTTGATGGTTGGACTAGATGATCTTAAAGGTCCCTTCCAACCTAGAAATTCTATAATTCTGATTTTCCGGTGGGGTGGGAGTTCCCTGAATGGGGAGAAAATGGATAATTAATAAAAGCTATCAAACAATTTATGAAATTAATAAAATGTCTTACACTTGGTGACAGTGAGCCATGCCAGATTTTTCTTCTCAGGGCGGTTGACCTAGTGTTGGCTTGTGCGGGAGGTAGGTGTTTGCAGTCCTGCTCCAGAGGTTTGTGCAATGCAGAAGTGGCATATTTGCCAGACAGGAAACCATTCCTGGCTGATTTCACTCCAATCCCAGCAGCCATGGACTAAATCATCTCTGCAGAAGAAGTTTATCTTTCATTGCAGTCTGGTTTTCTGTGTAGCAGGTGGAAGAGGTAAGAAATTGTTCACCAGAAGGGCCCATGGGTGAGCTGTGTGTATTGTATCTCCAGAAGTACAGGAGGAAGGTACCAAGAGGGTTTGCTGAGAAGTAACATGGTCAAGGACGGTGGAAAGAGGTGGAAAGGACAGGATCATGGGAGGAGAGAGTCCTTATTTCAGAGTGCCAAACCCTACAGAACTGGACTTTGAGCAAAATCTGGACCTGCCTGCCCAGATTTGTTCAGTCCAGAAATGACCAGGCACCAAACTGATCCTGAGCATTGCCGTTCAGCCTGGAGAGATTTCTGGTCAAACCCATCATTTCTGCACATGGCATGGCTTCCTCTCCCAGATGCCATCTGTTTCCATAGGAAAGCAATGCTATCTCTGCCTTTCCAAGTAAAATGCTTTCTTGCTACTCTCATTAACCTTTAGAAAAGAAAGCAAGAGTGGACAAAAATGACACCTACTGGACATATCTGGGTAACTTCTCTAGAGATATCTAAAAATGTAGGTCTTTTAAAGCATCTGTTTACTACAATGACTGGGCTATTTTGGGGTCTTGAGAGTCTAAGTACTTCTGGCCTCTAATAGGACTGTGGGGTATTGCTGTTATATTTATAGCAAAGTGTGTTCAAACTCAAGACATCTAAGGACAAGACTAAGGTTTCTCAGCAAATAATTGCACAATTTCTATGACTCACTTCCTTTGCCCATAAATTGTGGAAGTCCTGGGTTTTTTTCCTTGCTACATTTGACTGCATTGTTTAGTCCTTGAATGGTATTTTCGAGTTAAAAGCCTTTATTGTCTAAAACTCCTCATTGCACCCTTATGGCACCCATTTTTAAAAAAGGTAGAAAGGAGGACTCTGGGACCTACTGACCTGTCAGCATCACCTCTGTGCCTGGGAAAATTATGGAACAGGTCCTCCTGGAAACTATGCTAAGGCACATGGAGGACCAGGAGCTGATTTGAGACAACCAGGGTGGCTTCATCATGGACAAATCTTATCTGACCAACCAAGTGGACTTCTATGGTGGAATGACTTCATCAGTGAACAAGGGAAGAGCTACTGATGTCATCTGTCTGGACTTCTGTAAGGCCTTTGACATGGTCCCCCAAAATATCTTCCTCTCTAAATTGGAGAGACATGGATGGGCTATTCAGTGTATAAGGAGTTGGGTGGATGGTCGCATCCAGAGAGTAGTGCTCAGTGGCTAAATGTCCAGATAGAGATTGGTGACAGGGGGCTCATGTTAGGACTAGTACTGTTTAGTATCTTCATCAATGACATAGACAGTGAGATTGAGTGCACCCGCAGTAAGTTTGCAGATGACACCGAGCTGAGTGGTGCAACTGACGTGCTTGAAGGATGGGATGCCATCCAGAGGGACTTGGACAAGCTCAAAAAGTGGGCCTGTGTGAACCTCTTAAGGTTCAACAAGGCCAAGTACAGCCCTGCATCTGGGCTGGGGCAATCCCTGGTATCAATACAGGTTGGGGATGAAGGGTTTGAGAGCAGCCCTGACCAGAAGGACTTGCAGGTACTGGTGGATGAGAAGCTCAACATGAGCCCTCAATACGTGCTTTTATCCCAGAAAGCCAACTGTCTGATGGGCTGCATCAAAAGCAGCGTGGCCAGCAGGTCAAGGGAGGTGATTCTGCCCCTCTACTCCACTCTGGTGAGACCCCACCTGGAGTACTGCATCCTGCTCTGGACCCCTCAGCACAAGAAAAACATGGACCTGTTGGAGCGGGTCCGGAGAAGGGCCACAAAAATAATTAGAGGGCTGGAGCACCTTCCCTATGAAGACAGGCCCTAATTTTCAAATTGTTGCTAATGTATTTATAGAAACATTTTTATTGTTTTTTATAGCAGAAGCCACATTAAGTTCTAATTGGGCTTTGGCCCTTCTAGTTTTCTCCCTGCATAACCTCACAACATCCTTGTAGTCTTCCTGAGTAGCCTGCTCCTTCTTCCAAAGATCATAAACTCCTTTTTTTCCTGAGTTCCAGGAAAAACTCTCTGTTCAGCCAGGCCAGTCTTCTTCTCAGCTGGCTCATGTTTTGGCACGTGGGGATGACCTGCTCCTGCACCTTACAGATTTCCTTAAATGAAATTGTTTAAGTGAACCCAACTCTTCCAGAAAGTAGTGCTGAGTCAAAGAGAGGATAGTCAGCTGGGGAATTATCATGGACACATATGACAGATGCTGAATTTTTAACCAGTGGGATTTTTTTCTCCCCATATCTAGTGTTTTATAGTTACCTGTCTTAAATTTCCTCTGCCACTTCATTGTCTAGTTTTTCACTCCTGCAAGATTATTCAGCAGTTTCTTGTAACTCACTGCAGCAGTAATAAGACTGTTCTACAAATTGCCCTGCCCCATGAGTGCCAGTGCCCCACAGATGGAAGTTATGTTTTCCATGTTCTCTCAGTTTTGGGGAGATTGCAAGCAATGAAGCTACTGTGAGAAGTAATTGTGGCTTTATGGTGTGAAATTCTCTTCCCTGAGAGGGCCGACCTAAGTCAGGGTGGGGTTGATGTCCACACCAACTGAGGACAGGTTCACAGGTGAGCTCCATGGCTTGTTAGCAGGTAATGGGGATCTGAAGTAGGATTGGAGTGAGCACAGAAAGTAAAAGTTTTGAATGTTGCTGCAGTGTCTTAAAATACCAGGATTTATATCCAGTATGTAGAACAAAACATGCTGGTTAAAAGAGAAATGGTAAAGAAAAATTTTCTTTTAAAAAAATATCCCTGAAAAATGAAAGAATCCCAGAGTTGGAGTCAGAAGCACTGCATATGCGCTTCTGCTCATCAGCTGTGTCTTCAGGAGGACCGCAGGCTGGAAGAGAGGACCTTGCCGCAGGGGAACTTTAATACCGAATCATCAGAGCTTTAGGGTAGAGAACTGAGCGAGTTATACCCCATTTCTCAGTGAGGAGGAGGAGGTTCTTTTTATTTTCTGGTGGCTTAGCTCCCTCTGCTGTGTGTGTGAGCTGAAGGCTGAGGCAGGAGCATTTGGATGGGCTTCCGAGGGAAAGCGAAGGTGAGGGCTCAGATAAAAAAAAAGCATTAGGGGAAATCCTGTGTCAAAATGTGCCAGGCTGTTACTTGCTCGCTATATCTCTGGTGACAGCCTCCAAAACCCCAGCAGCTTCACCAGAGATTGTGGTACCAGGGAGGCAGACTGCTGCCAGCATTCATAACCCCCTTTATTTACGAAGAGACTGACACTTCCAGTTTCACATGGGAAGATCTTCATTTTCCTCCCACTGCTAAAGCAATAGTTAAATTTAATATAAAAGGGCAAGGTAACATTTGCATTATTTATTGCTAGGGGATTTCTTTGTTCCTAATGGATAATTAGTGTACCTATTCACTTTGTCCTTCTGGTTTCCCTATTTGCCTTGCTTGTTTTCAGTTTCCCTGTAGTGATCGATTTCCCTTCTCATGGTAACATTGTACTTCTCTCTGCAGTAGGTTGAGAACAAAACACTGATGACTCCATACTGGCAGGTATCTTACCAAAGACACCTCCAGGGCATTGCAGAGTTGTTTCATTAGCCTCACTCCTACTACGGATGAATTAGAATAATTAGGGCTTACATCCATATGAAAGCCTAAAGCCATCAATGGGACTCTCTATCAACTGCAATGAGTTTGGGATCAGGCTGCAAATATGTGACAGCAGTTAGCAACAGCCTCTGCAAAAGCTCTGTTCATTTTTTCAGGAGCTGCTGTTGAGCAATGCAGAGTATTTTGAGATAACCTCTCCAGGTACAGCTATGTCTAGGTGTGACAGACCGTAAAAAAACTGCCTCGAAGCCTGTGTTCAACTTTATTGTGCAAATACCTGAACTCTTTGTTATTTCCTTCCTGTGTTGTGTTCATTTAGATTGTTTTAACAGGCAAACGTTGTTCCAGTCTTTGCATATTTGTTTCTCATTTGAAGTCAGATTAGATACTGTGACAGGAAGGCTAATATGCTCATCTCAGCCAAGTTTTGATTCCAGAGATGGCTGTTGATTAGCCAAAGTATGACCCTGAAAAACCACTGAAAGATGTTTGAAGCAGGCTGTTGTAAGGGCTGAAGTGGGAAAGACGAAAGTGTGTAAGATATTTTACCTACTTTTACACCAGTTTTTAGGGACTGCCAGCATTTGAGCCCAGACAATGGGGACATCAATTTTATGATGGTCTCTGCATCCCCTGGTGTTTTATCCTTAGCGTTACCCCAGTGGGATTAGATTCCTGGGCTGTGTAAGAGAAAAGTAATAAACAGTAATGGAAATTAGAGTAATTTACAAGAGAATCAGAAGCAGTGAAGGAAAGTTGCTTCTTAGTTCATAGAATCATAGAATGGTTAGAGTTGGAAGGGACCTTAAAGATCATTGCGTTCCAACCGCCCTGCCATGGGCAGGGACACCTCCACTAGAGCAGGTTGCTCAAAGCCCCATCCAGCCTGGTCCTGGACACTTCCAGGGCTGAGACATCCACAACTTCTCTGGGCAACCTGTTCCAGTGCCTCACCACCCTCACAGTAAAGAATTTCCTCCTAATATCTAATCTAAATCTCCCCCCTGCCAATTTAAAACCATTACCCCTTGTCCTGTCACTACATTTCCTGACAAAGAGTCCCTCTCCAGCTCTCCTGTAGGCTCCCTTCAGATATTGGAAGGCTGCTATGACGTCTCCCCGGAGCCTTCTCTTCTCCAGGCTGAACAACCCCAGCTCTCTCAGTCTGTCTTCATAGGGGAGGTGCTCCATCCCTCGATCATCTTCGTGGCCCTCTGCTGGAGCCATTCCAACAGGTCCATGTCCTTCCTGTGTTGAGGACTCCAAAGCTGGACACAATACTCCAGGTGGGGTCTCATGAGCGCAGAGTAGAGGGGTAGAATCACCTCCCGCAACCTGCTGGCCACACTTCTCTTGATGCAGCCCAGGATGCAGTTGGCTTTCTGGGCTGCCAGCACACATTAGATTTTGAAAAGTGTTGTGAATGATGATTAATTTGATTTAATATGCTAAATTTAATTAAAGTTTAACAGAACACATTATAGATCAGAATGTAAATAGTTGTGATTATATGTTTAAATATACCTGACTACTTCACTTTCTACCGCTGCAAAGGTCAAGGCACACATAGTCCAAAGAAATGTGAGTCAACCTATAACTGGTTTTAATCTTGGATTTAGGACAGTAGTAATATGCTCTGCATAGAATCATAGAATCATTTTTGTTGGAAGAGACCTTTAAGATCATCAAGTCCAACTGTTAACCTAGCACTGCCAAAACAACCACCAAACCATATCCCTCAGCACCACATTTACACGTCTTTTTAATACCTCCAGGGATTGTGATTCCACTGTTTCCTTCCACAGCATGTTCCAGTGCTTGATAACCTTTTCAGTGAGGAAATTTTTCTTAATACCCAATCTAAACCTCCCCTGTCACTCTTGATGCCATTTCCTCTTGTTCTATCACTTGTTACTTGGGAGAAGAGACTGACCCCCACCTCACTACAACCTCCTTTCAGGTAGTTGTAGAGAGCGATAAGGCCTCCCCTCAGCCTCCCCTACTCCAGACCAGTTCCCTCAGCTGCTCCTCATAAGACTTGTGCCCTAGACCCCTCGCCAGCTTCGTTGCCCTTCTCTGGACATGATCCAGCACCTCAATATCTTTCTTGTAGTGAGGGGCCCAAAACTGGACACAGCACTCGACCTGTGGCCTCACCAGTGCCGAGTGCAGGGGGGTGATCGGTTTCGTAGTCATGCTGGTCACACTATTCCTGATACAGGCCAGGATGCTGTTGGCCACCTTGGCCACCTGGGCACACTGCTGGCTCATATTGAGCCAGCTGTTCACCAACACCCCCAGCTTTCCACCAGCTTTCCACCAGGCAGCTCTCCAGCCACTCTTCCGCAAGCCTGTAGTGCTTCATGGGGTTGTTGTGACCCAAGTGCAGGACCCGGCACTTGGCCTTGTTGAACCTCAGATCATTGGCCTTGGCCCATGGATCCAGACCCCTCTGTAGAGCCTTCCTACACTCAAGAAGATCAATGCTCCTGCACAACTTGATGTTGTCTGCAAACTTACTGAGAGCACACTTGATACCTTTGTCCAGGACGTTGATAAAGATATTAAAGAGAACCAGCCCCAATACTGAGCCCTGGGGAACATCACTTGTGACTGGACTTAACTCACTTCACCACCAAACTCTGGGATTGGCCATCCAGCCGGTTTTTTACCCAGCGAAGCATATACCCATCCAAGTCATGAGCAGCCAGTTTCTCCAGGAGAATGCTGTGGAAAACGGTGTCAAAGTCTTTACAAAAGTCAAGGTATACAACAGCCACAGACTTTCCCTCCTTCACTAAGTGGGTCACCTTGTCATAGAAAGAGATCAGATTAGTCAAGCAGGACCTGCTTAGCATCTTCAGACATCTGCAGGTGCATTTATTTATTGGTCTTTAAGAAGTGGTTTAGTTCTGGTGTCATAGACATTCCCAAAGGGGATTTATCAGGGAGTATAACAGAAAGGTTAATCCCCCAAATGAAGCAGATTCTGCTGAGTTCTGAGCGCAACACTTTCCTTACTAGAACTGGATTGAATTTGAACCATTAAAGGTGTGCATCTGTTCTGCTTTATCCCTGATTAGGAGAGCCTCACCTCTGCTGGTGTCGCTAACTCCTGAGGGAGACAGAAGGCTCAGAGCCCAGCTGGTAGGAGCCACATCAATAAAGTGAGATTGATTTGTCAGAGCTGGAGGGAGGGAAGGTAGATTTGGTGGGTGATTAAAGTCTGAGTTACAGCAGATCCTGCAAGCAATGGCAATTTTTATGTTGCAGCTCTAGGACTGATGTTACCAATAAAGGAGGCAAACACCCAGGTTTCAGACACTTGTTCAAGCTTGACTTAAAATTGAAGGTTAGTTTCTACTTTAAATTTGTGGAGGTTATATATCTCTTCTTGTATGTCAGTTTCTTACTGCCTCACCTCATAAAAAAACCTCCCCAGTTTTTTTTTCCTGCTAGATAAACCACAAGCTACAGACAAATCACAGAATCACAGATGACTATGTCTTCAGCATTGTCATTCATCCTAAGAAGTTGTGTTTGTGAGCACCATTCCTCTGTGTTTGATTACTTCATGCTTGTAGGCCAATTAGGGAAGGGTCAAAGGATTGGTATGTTTATGTACATTCAGGGCTGAAATGGACTGTGTGTTTTAAGCTGTTCTACTACCCACTTTGCTGAACTCAGAGCTGGGTGGAGGTGGAATTAATTGCTAACCAGTTATCTTATCTGAAAAACCATTGAGTTAGGAGAAGAAGCACTCAGGTGACATGTGGTTGACTGAGAGGATGACCTCTCACTTCAGAGAGCTTGTGGGATCCTCTTTTCTGCAGGCAAAAGTATTGCAAATGAAATGAACGCCGTTTAGGCAGGCGAGGGCGTTTTTGGGGATGATGTCAGTGCTCTGCATTGATGCCCCTGGGCTGCTGATGCAAAATCACAGCATTGTGCCGGGAGCCAAAAGGTGGTGCTGTTACTGCAAGGGAGAGGAGAAAAAAGTGGATCCCGATCTCTTCAGCAGTGTTTGGGGCCAGCTAGGGAGCAGGAGAGAACTAAGGGCTGTCCCTGCTTTTCCAGGTAATGAGATGCTCGAGGGCTATCTTGGTGTACAGGACACCTGGTGCTGGTGGGCAGAGCCTAGGAAAACAATAAAACTCAACACAAAAATATGCATCTGGAGGGAGGGGAAGGAAGAAAAGGAGGAAGGAAATCTCAGGCTTTCACCATGTGAGACATCAGAGAGAAAACAAGATTGGAGAGAGGTGGCAGATGATACCGGGCTGGGCTCTGCAGGGCAAACAACCCATCACATGCTCTGTGAGAAGGCAGCCACAGGGCTGCTACTTGAGATAAACATAAATAAGGAAATGGAAGCACGAAGGATCCTCAAAAGTAAAGGGAAAATCAGCAAGACAATGTGGAGATTCTTAACATGGAAGTGATTGGCAGCAAGATATAACTGAAACCCTCCTGAGATGGTGTCTGCCTTGGTCTCTACAGAGGCCTATGTCAAAGAGGACATGAAACTAGTGAAACCCAAACAAATCACATCTAGACTTGCCCAGTAGTAATATTTAGGTGCTGTGCAGGTGAATTAAAGAATTGGTGATCCAGCAGGAAAAAGCGTTGCCTCCTTGTGAGACTCCTTCCCACAGCAACCCTCATATTGTGGCAGGGAAGAGGTCTGCAGTTGACTTCTGTTTCTGAAAATATCTCCTTATTGTTGTCCAGCTTAGCAGACACCTGATGTGTGCTGGATTCTGTCCTTTGGGGCTGGAATTGTCCCCAGCCACTGCTGGGACAGTGAGATTTACACAAACAAGAGAGTTCAAATTCAGCTTTGGAGGGGTCCCTTGAGGATGACTTTAGAAAACAGCGTGAAATTCAGTGCACAGTCTTGGCTGTGGGGAAGTTGCTGTCTTAAGTCATTTGAGGAAGCATCAAGGTAGCCAAGCCCTACCACCTTTGCTGTCTGGCCATGAGATGCTGCGGTGACCATCTGAGACACTGGGCATGGCATTCTGCATCCTCCTCCTCACTTGGCAGGTACAGCCCCACTGTGAAAACCTGCAAAGCAGGGTCTGAACTGATGTTTCTCCTCTCTCTCTGCAACCACCAGCCTTGCTGTATGACTGCGATAGGTTATTTGTTAAATGAATTGGAAACATTGCTCGAGAACGGGCTGAGCTGTGCAAGATAGCACCCACACCTAATTTTTGTGGTTGCAGGTTAATGGCAGCAGGTGCGAGTGCACGCTATGTTGTTCAACTCATGTGTGTGCTTTTGAGCAGAAGTATCCCTTATCCTTGCAGTTTTGCCTGGCTCATCCTCCAGGAACTTTTTGCCCTCCCAAAGCTAAAGACAAATAAGTCCAGGAAGAGCAATGGGTGTCAAAGGAAAAACAGAAGGGTGAAGGGTTAAAAATGTTGGCCTAGGAGCCTGAGTGGGGATTTCCAGCACCCAAGTGTCCCTGAAAGTGCTCTGTCTTACCTCTGCCACTCATCTTTGGTTTGCTCAGCCTATGTCCCCGTGCCTCTCCTGGACTGTGTCCATCCAGTGCCTGAGGTCTGGACGCTGCTGTGTGTTCACAACTGTTAGACCTCCTAGAAAGCAGCTGCTGTGCAAACTTATGTTTCCTTCAGGAGGTAAGAACTGGAAAAGTCCCATATTTGCTTTCTACTTAACGATGTACAGCTCTGATTAATACCAACCGGAGTTAATCAGAGGCCTTGATTGGAGTGCAGCAGTGTAGGTCTGTAATCAAAATCTTTGTAATCAGAAACGTGCCAAAGAGTAAACGTATGCGTCAGCCTATGCCTTCAACATAGGTGTGTTGTACCTGAACGAGAGATAAGTGGAAATAAGCAATAAATGTTTGGAAGAGAAGTCGCTATGTTTCTCTGTGTGCTAGAGAGGTATGTTTCTCTGTGTGCTATGTAGCTCAGGGTTCTCACTGTGCAGTGATATCCTTGTTTGTACTGGATGTTTCTACTTCTTATCATTAATGTCTTCAAGCTTGTTTATTGAACTCTGGGTCAGTTTATTCAGGTTTAATGACTCTTCCACCGCATGTTTTCATTTCAAGCACATGGCGGGGGCAGCGTTTTGTGTGTTGTTGCATGGCTCTTTCAGGAGGTTGATCTTGGGTCATTGATTGAACTAGTAGATGAATGATAGGAGTGTCTGTTGTGGTCTCCTTTACTTTCTTTATTTCTTTATTACTTTAAACATCTGTTTCTCGTTTGAATGTTATATTCCCTTTTCTGCTTGTGTAGAGGGTTTTTGGTGAGGACAAAAAAGAATGCGGTTCCTAGAGGACAGTCTTAGCCTACATCGGAGCTTGTCTCCCATAAAGCGAGGGAGATGGTCTTGTCGTTTATGCATAGAACTGGAGTTAAATGATCCATGCTTTTTGCTTGGTCTTTCTATAATCTTTTTTTGGAAATCACAACAGGGAATTAAATTATAAAGTATATTTGTGATATATTTTTGGTATGGCTTCAGCAGAAAGCAGATTGTGTTGTTCTGTCTAAATTTCTGCTTGTGTAGGAGATCTTAGTGAATACAGAAGAGGAACATCTATGGTTCCTAGAGGATACTCTCTGACTGAGGGATATCAAGCTGTAATAAATCTGAGCTTTCTGGGTAGTTCCCACACTGTCTTCTCATGTATTCACAAGCACGAAGAACAGCTTCCAAAAGCCTCTGTACCAAACACTTGCAGAGCTTTGGCTGGCAGGTCAGGCTGTGTTTCTAAGTGCACATCTGGAACGCAAAGACATTGACCTCTTAGTTAACCAGCAGCTTACAGATGTGTATTTATGAGTGAAAGAGAGAGCTGTGGAACTATCATGTAAGCTGCTTCCTGTATTTCAGGCCATGGTGACAAATCACCAATCTGTGCTGTGTTTCAGAAAGCCAGGGAGTATTTCACTGCAAAATGAAATACCACTAAGAGAAGGACAGAGGTAGTTTTCTCATCCATCTGATGGATATTCTGAATATCTGCCTGAAGAGGTCTGAGGGATATTCTCAGAATCCTTTCAGTGGGATGTGTAATGGATTGTAGGCATCTCCAGCCACTCATGCCTGTGGCTTATTTTGCTTACCATGAAAAGGGATTTTTTTTCTCTTCTGCAGATAGAGCTGACTGAACATGAGCCTTTGCCTTGGAAGATACTGTAGGTACACCCTGACCGTACCCGTACTCTGTCCTGTACTCCTGTTCACAGTGGAGAAGCTGAACTTAAGATATGAGTCCCCTGTGTCGGAGGACTGGAGCTGCCAGAGACACCAGGTTCCCACTTTTTCTTTTCACAAGGCCTTTCACTACCTTGTACTTAAAAAAGCATGAGTGCGTTATTCTGATAAGTTTTTTCAATGAAGACGTAAACAAAAAGGCTGCTCCCTGATTTAAACCTGAAATACCATGGAAAGCACATAAGAAAACTGAAGAAACCTGTCACAACTGATTTTGGGGGGGTTTCTTTCCTTTGTGTGGTGTAATGTTTTTCAGCCCTGTGCAATGTGGCTTCTCCATTGAAAGATCTCTCCCCCCGGCCCCACAGCCTGTAGAGAACTCCCTTTGTGTTAAAAGTCTCTGCGCTTCAGTATCTCTTCTAAAAATAGCATCTTAGATCTTAGGTATATCCAAATGCAAAACAATGCTCCTGTATAGAATAATCTGGACTCTTAAGAATTTTTCTGAAGACTTTGAAATCTGAAAAGGTTCTCAAAACTCAGTGAAATGTTTTGAGTCTTTGTAATTTTTTTTTTCCTCTTCAGAAACAATCTTATGGTCCTGCAAAAAGGCGGGAAAGACATATTCAATACCTGGCTCTGCCACAGAATCTTTCCAGGTTGAGGCATTCAAACAATTTTTCTAACTTACACCTCCAAAGAGGAACACCAATAATTCCTTGCTTCATCAAGTTATTGTGGTGATAGATGATATACCAGTAGCTTTAGGAGGGAGGTGATTGGATTCTACCCTCCCAAAAGCCAGATAAAAGCCAGTTTTGTGGACTTTGTCATTCATCCCCAATACTTTTAAAAATACTATTATTAATAATAATTTGTGCCTGCAGATAGAGCCATAGATTGACTTGCAGTCCCTGTTGAGCACTTTGATGTTGATTTGATGGTCATCACAAGCACAAGCAATTATAGATGGAGGGTTCTTGGAGTGATTTGATCCAGCTAGAAAGGAGAGAGCCTGTGAAGATTAGGGTGGTTCTTCATAGCATAACTCCTTAAACGATCTCTGCCCCCTTCTTAAATTCAGGAGGAGAGAGTCAATTTCAATTCCATCGTTTGGGCTCACTCAGTGTGTTGGGCATGGATCAAACTCAGTGCCTGAGACAGGAACAATCCTAAGGGAGGAAGAGGGAAAAATTGTAATGGATTTATATTGAGAAATCTTTCCTATATGGAGTAGCAGTTCTAGCCTAAGAGTGATTTTTGTTCTCATGTTAGAGATCTACATGATGATATAATCTGCAATAACAAATTCTTCCCAGGTTTTTTTTGTTTTGTTTTTGTTTTTGTTTTTGTTTTTTGCATGGGTAAACGCCATTGACTGGGAAATGTTGCCAAATTTCTCTGCAGCATACAAAGCAATAATGAAGTTCTGTGACAGGAAGTGTATTTAATGAGTGACATCTGTCTCCTTCACCCTATCTGCCATTTCCATGGCAGTAATTGCCTCATTTATGTGAATAAAATGTTTGACTCTAATGTCTGATATATCAGTGACATCCTGCGTAGCATATGTTACAGATTAACATAGTTGATGTTGAAAGCTTTCATAATCACTTTAAAAAGTACAGTAGCCATTCTGCTACGTGAGTATATAAATTCATTTAAAACAAGAAATCATTATGAAACTGTTTGGAGCTCTGCATGTGTATGTGTAAAAGCTATTTTCATGTAAAAATCAAATGCACAAGAATGAAATGACATCAGTCTTGCTTGCAAGTCAACTCTTGCTTGCAAGGCAAAGAGCCCTCCCATGGCAGCAGTGTGCCTCTGTATCTCAGGGCTATAATGGCTTGGTTTTGAGTAGGCTTGTTCATAGTAATTGTTGTGTATTTAAAGGACTTACTGTGGGGTTGTAGCTATCTGTGTGTTGTATGCTTGAAGTCTCTTCAGTGATAAAGGTCTTCTGGAGATCTATACGCCAGCCCACAGAGAAGTTTCCTTTTAGGGGGGGGCTGTGTGAGATGAGCATTTTCTATACTGACTCCATAAAACTGTCAGTGCATGTCTACTTGATTTTTGGCTCCTTTCTTCCTGCTTCCATAAAAACTCCTAAGATTTTCTTTAGCCAAGTATTCCTTGTTGTATCTGCCTGATTCCTTTGTACCAGCACTTTCCATTCTCTGAGGCTTTCTCTTGGCTGTTCAGCATTATTAATTGTTTCAGTTGGCCAAAAAAGCATGACTCTACACTGAATAGATGCTGACCTCATGAGAGCCAACTTTTTTTCTCCTGATCCTTTCAGCGCAAAAAGAGGTAATTCTTATTTTCTTTATTCCACTTCAACTACCTGCCAAAATTTCAAATTTCAGCCTATATTCTGGCCATTACATCATGCTTTTTACATGGGTTTTCTAAGCAATACTTGAGGGGAGAGCAATGCTGGTGCCATTTAAATCAATGCTAAGCCTCTTGTGTCCTTTAAGTGGTCTGGAGACCAGTGCTATGCGAGTGCTGACTGCTGCTTGCAACCTCAGTGTGAGAGTGTGTGTAGTCCCAGTGATGTCCATATGTATTGCTGGTTTTGGTTGAAGGCTTTTTTTTGGCAATCTGGGACTTAACAAGGGATGTTTTCACCAAAATGACTACTTCTACCTCTGGGATACCAACCACCACTAGAACAATAATTACAGTCTGTTCAAGAATGGGATGCTCGGTTCTACTTTCTACTATAGAAACGCATTTCTTCCTCAGTGTTTGGCAAATTTTAAAACTTCAAAAAATGACATCTCAACACATTCCTGCAACACTATTGCTCTGAGTAATTCTACTAATCAGCAAGGATTAGACAATTGAATCATACCAGTGTTAGAAAATATAGCCCCTTAAGGGAAGGAATATTCTTCTTCCATCTTCTGCCCTGTACTATAGGTTTTGGCTGTTTTTTAGCTTACAGTGCAGTGTGTGTTAAATGATGGAAAGTGGATCATTTCTGTGAAGTGTCCTTTTTTTTTTTTCTTTTCCAGTGGCCTTCTTCTGTCACTGAGAGCCAGGGTATGTCATTCATAGGGGACAAAATTAGCTAAAGAAAGAGGTCTAGGTCAAGTGGGAATCATCTATATTAAAATAAACAACCAGAGGAATCCAAAATGGAATACAGCTTGTATGTCAGTAAGTTTGCCTGGAAAACACTTTGGCACTTGACAGAAACAAGATATTTTGGCAGTGGTAGAACTTTGAAGGAAGGGAAGGAGAGAAAGGACAGAAGGATATTTTTTTTTAAGTGAAACTGGTTATGTAGAGGTGCCTGTGATAACTTTACCACTCTCCTATTGAGTTCCAGCACAGCCCCAACATGTTAGGCTCTGTCCAAAAATAAACAGGATCTGCTAGCTTCAGGCTTCCCCAAAGCCTGATGTGGCAAAATGGTCCCATCCCAGCATTGAATTCTCCCTTTTCTTCTTCTGATGAACCCAAGTAAATGACATGTCCCACTAGATCTTGGTCTTATTTGTGGTGTAATCACATATTCACAAGTGCATGACTCAAAGCAATTTTTCCAAATAACTTGGTTTTGGGATCCCTTTTATCTGGTGACAAAAGATTCTAGTCTGGATCTGAGAACTTCTTCACAGAACTGTAACAGTTTGACAGGGTTTCAATTTTAACAAGTCAGCATTTCCTAATGGGAAAAAAGTACTTTTTTTTAAAGAGAACTCCCAGCTGGTACTGCTCGGATCACAGTATCTGGCCTTTCTCTGAAATGAAAACAGACAGAAACTTCTAGGGCAGTTCATCCTGTTCTTATTTCTAACCATTTGCCTTCAGGAGCTGGTACTATGAGAAACACTAAATCTGATAAGATGGGTAAGAAAATGTGAAAGTTGGCAGTACAGAGTGAGACGATCCTCAATGATCTCAAAGGTCCCTTCCAACCATGAAGATTCTGTGATCCTGAGAAGCTCCTTAAGTTTCATCTCCATAAGTTTCATCTCCTTGATCTATAACTGGTGAGTTCGCACCTTCCAGTTTAATGGCTTGACTGCAATGATTCTCATCCAACCAACTCGAGAACAGTTAAGATGTCACTTCCACTGTATTTGATTTTAGGTTTTTCCTTCTCCCTCCCCCTTCTTCCCTTCCTTTTTAGCAAAGTTCTCCCTCTTTGCTTGCCCCCCCCCTTAAGGAGGCTGAAGCCTGTAAATATGACTTCTGTCCATATATTAAAGAACAAGGTGGAAGGCACCCTACACCTCCCCATCTTTGTTCCCCACTGAAAGGGAAAGGATGGAAGATGCTGTATTGATCAGACTGGCGAGAGGCTCTCAGAAGAGAGCACTGTTAGTAGATCTATATTACATTAAGTAAAGACTCTAAACTTACCCAGGACTTCTGACTCTACGTGTTGCTAATTTTAGACTAGGCATGGCTCCTTGGTGCAATGGGAGTTGGGCAAAGGGCCGGAGAGTTTTGCTTTCCGCTTTGGTCTCCCATTGAAGTTGTTTCCTAGAATAGAGTTGTTTCCTGGGAACCTTGTGTTGTTATGGGGCTGAGATCTCTAGGCGGTGGCCTCTCATTTCTTGTTCAATTCTATTCCAGGATTGGCACATAAGTGTTGAGAAAATGTTACACTTACAACATATATGCACCAAGAAGAGCAGCTGTAATGGGTCAGGATAAAGGTCTATCCAGCCACTTACTCTCTCTTTAACAATAATGTAACAGATAATTTAGGAGGAATTTAATAAGGCAAGCCTAGAGTGATAACTCCTCTGCTGTTCTTTTCTGGCTCAAATAATTTGGTGTATGGTGATTTCCAGAGCCGGAGATGGTATCTTTGTCTTGAGAAACTCCTGATGGATTTTTATTCCACAGATCCATCAAGATGGGTTTTGAATCCATGCAAAATATTCAGGGTTCCCATGGCAGTGGTTTTTCAGTTTAAATAGACTTTGTGTGAAGATACATCTCACTTTATTCTCTCTGAAGCTGCCTCTTTCTGTACAGTTAATTTCTTCTATGCTTTTCACACTCACCTGCTCAGGGCTGTGGGGGCCTTCTACTGTGCTGCACAGTACTGCTAGCCATGCCTGCCACCTTTCTAGGACATCTGTAGGTGGGACAGCACAAATCTTGGAGACACCCCCCTGGGTTCCTTCTTCCACTGAGAAAGCCTGTTTATTTTTGCACTTTTTTTCCCACGTGTGAAGATGAGATCTTTCTCTTTTGTCCCAGGACTCTTTCACTTCTGTAGAGTCTTTGGTGAGTGATACTGTAAAAAGTTTTATGTAAAGCTATAGCTTGTGTCTATGCTGAGTACCCAAGTACCCAGCCTCCTGTGCTAGGAGGTAGGGGCAGGGAGCAGAATGAAGCCCCCGTAATCCAAGGGGAAATGGTGAGGGACGTGCTACAGCACCTAGACATGCACAAGTCTGTGGGACCAGATGTGATCCACCCAAGGGTACCGAGGGAGCTGGCAGAAGTGCCACTTTCCATCATTTATGAGCAATCCTGGCTAACCTGGGAGGTGCCAGTGGACTGGAGACTGGAAAATGTGACACCCATCCACAAGAAGGGCTGGAAGAAGAATCTGGGGAACTACAGGCCTGTCAGTCTGACCTTGGATCCTGGGAAGGTTATGGCACAGATCATCTTGACTGCCATCATGCAACATGTACAGGACAACTATGTGGTTAGGCCAGTCAGCATGGGTCTATGAAGGGCAGTTCCTGCTTGACTAACCTGATTTCCTTAATGACAAGGTGACCCACTTAGTGGTCAAGGGAAAGGCTGTGGTTGTTGTCTACCTGGACTTTATTAAAGACTTTAACGCCATTTCACACAGAATTCTCTTGGAGAAATTGGCTGCTCATGGCTTGGATGGTTGTACTCTTGGACTGGGTAAAAAAACTGGCTGGATGGTTGGGCCCAGAGATCGGTGGTGAATGGAATTAAATCCAGTTGACAGTTGGTCATGAGTGGTGTTCTCCAGGGCTCAGTATTGGGGCCGGTTCTATTTAATATCTTTATCAATGTCCTGGAATAGGGGATTGGATGTACCCTGAGTAAATGGTATTATGAGGAGTGGCCGAGGGAACTGGGGTTGTTTAGCCTGGAGAAAAGGAGGCTGAAGGGAGACCTTATTGCTCACTACAACTACCTGAAAAAAGGTTGTAGCGAGATGGGTATTGGTCTCTTCTCCCAAGTAACAAGTGATAGGACAAGACGAAATGGCCTCAAGTTGTGCCAGGAGAGGTTTAGATTGGATATTAGGAAAAATTTCTTCACTGAAAGCATTGTCAAGCATTGGAACAGGCTGCCCAGGGAAGTGGTTGGAATCGCCATCCCTGGAGGTATTTAAAAGATGTGTAGACGAGGTGCTTACCGACATGTTTTAGTGATGGTTTTTTCAGTGTTAGGTTGATGGTTGGACTTGATGATCTGAAAGGTCTCTTCCAACCTAGACAATTCTATGATTCTACACTGTCAGAAAACTGCTTCCCAGCCCATGCTGCTCTTGGACACTGACAGAATCTGCCTGTTTTCCTTCCTGAAGAGGCTAACTCATTTGAGTATCCATTCCTGAAAGATGGCATGGGCAAGGCAAGCCAGCCCATACTTATGTCTCCTCCCTATCCTAGGTAGCTCTCAAGTGCTCTGCCAGCATCTTGAAAAAGGCTTCTGTGCCATATCTGAAGGCATGCAACATATAATCCTAACTTCATACAATATAAACAGAACTCTGGTGGGCTACAACACAGCCCTTAAATAATTTCAGATACTTAAGTGACCCTCTTTTCTACCCCTCTTTCCCATCCCACCCCAAACTACCCCAACCAGTTGTTTTAGGACAATGGAAACACCGTATGTTTTGCAAAGGAGAGAAACTGCCATGAAAGTCAACATGTTGATCTACTTCAGAGGGGGCTAGCCCCAAGATGTGTGAACGTGTCTCTGGACTACTTGGCAGTGTCTGTAAGTCTTTACTTGCTTTCTAAGCTGTGCAAAGGCAGAGCTGTCAAACAGTGCTGAGCACAGGAGAGTAGGTGGGCTGCTGTCTTGGAGTGTCCCTTGCAGTTGTTCTGCAGAACTGAAGCTACGTTCTGTTCTCCAGGTTTGGACCAGGTGGAGATGAAGGGTGCTGCAATAGATGATGTTGTCAGGAGGGCAGGACTGCAGGAAGGCATAGGACATATTTCCTTTGAGTTACCTTGGAACCAATATAGTATGAAAGTTTCTTTCTGGAAAAGATCTAAAAGTGAAACCCCAAGCAATTTTGATGAACTTTGCTTTTCAGCAGCTGTGCCTGAGCAGCCCTCACCTACTGCTTCCTCCTTGGTTCTGACCTCTGACGTCCTTAGTTGTACTGATACTGTGTTGTACCACCAAGGCACTACATGTTGTGCTCTGTGTGAGGTGGCGTTCGTATAAGGAACTCTTAAACTAGCAAAAAAAGGAGGAAAAAGGGGATGTTTCTTGTAAAGGCATTGCTGTCAGAAGAAATACGTGTCAAACACGCATATCTGGTAGTACTACTTCTTGGCATATTTGTGTTTAACCCCATGTCTTCATAAATACTGTGGTATGGATGTAAACTGCAGGTCATCATATTCTTATCTTTAAGTCCATTCCTTCAATGTGTTAATGAAAAAAAGAATCTGTCTGTTTACAGCCCAGTATATTTCCATAACAGCAATAACTAAATTAGGGAATAAATCTGAGCTGCATAGACTGTGCACCTCCAAACCCCTCTCTTCCACTCTCCTCAGTCAGTTCTCCCTGGAATTTGGGATAGGGTCTCCTTATGCTGCTGTATGCAAGGAGGAAGAAGAGTGACTCCAGATTGATGCCAGCACATAAGTGAGGAGAAAGCAGGGCCAATATTCACTCCTTCAAGTCCAGAAGTCTTGACTTCCTTTCCCTTTGCTTTTTAGCTCTGCACAGCATTGGAAGGGTTTTTTATATAAAAATGTGAAACAAAATACAGCTCTATATCTGGGAATCTGTTTTCATATGGAAATCTGGCATACAGAATTTCTTTCCTTTGACAGGACTCTACTTCTGTAAGGCTTCCCACATAAAAAATTTAAGAAGCTAAGCAGTACAAAATGCCAAGTCATCAGCATTTCCTTTCTGGACTCATGGTTGCTACAGCCTTGATGCAGTCTGCTGCTTTCCAAGTAGGAGCAGGAGTTTCTTTGTGGATATTTACCCAAGCTACTCGCAGAGCAGTTGCTTAGAGTCATGCAGCTCAGTCCGTGTGAATGATGTCTGGTTTGCCAAAAGGTTCCGCTTACAAAAGAGGTTCTGATAGAAAGAGTTTCACTGAGCACAGTTGGCATAAGTACACTAGCAAAACAGCACCTCTGACACTTGTATGTCACCTTATATTAGAAGATATGTTTTTTGTATAAGCTAAAAATCACAGACCCAAAGGATGAAGAATTGTTGGGAAATGAGTGAATCACTGGTATGGGGATGCATTTCTTAAACAGAAAAATCAAGCCCGTGAGAACTTGCTATTTCCCCCAGCCCCACAGAAGATTGTATTGCTGAGAACAAGAGTCACTTCTTTGGAATTTCTGCTCAGTGTTTCAGTTCAAAACTGTTTGTTAAAAAAATGAAACAAATGCACAATGTGGAGCAACTCCTCAGCTGGGGACAGTTCTGACAACGATGCTTGAGACTGCACATTAAGGCACCAGTAACATCTTCCAGTCTTGCTGGCTGGAGAAGGAAGAGAGTACTAATTCTTATTTGTTTATGCTAGTTTTGGCTGTTTGAAATTATTGATATGTCCCTTGAAACTGTCTCTGACCATTTCCCATTGAGCACAGAGGCATGTGGTGGTAAGCACAGACCTGGCCTAGCTGCTGGACTTTCTCCTGTTGAACTCAGCATTCGAGCTGTTCATAGCAGCAACAGATGTTTCTGCTTCTTAAGGTCTGTGGGAACTGCACTTAACATTTTTTTCCCCTTCTTCCTTGTAGGAACAAATGCCAATATAGCTGAGATCCAAAAAGTTTGACCTTAGCTTTATGTTATTATTGGAAGGTATTGCGACTGGATATCCTATTGTCCATTCTCAAGTAATAAGGCGACAGCTATTAATGCTGTATTTGCTTTTTTGCGCATAGTTTCTATGTGTGTGTTATTCAGCTACTTCCTGGCAATAAATAGGGGAACACATAATCACTGTTGCCTTCAATGCAAGGGGGTCTGTGAGATTCATCTTGTTTCGAAAGCATTAGGCAAGCTTAAAAATAAGCTTGCTAGCAACTGAAACAGCACTTTGCCTTGTTAGTTAGTGCTGTAAGCAGTCACCTGGTATTACATTAGAGGGATCCATTTCAATACTGTTCATAAGATGTGACTCTGTCCTGAGTGCCCAGATGTAGATATCTCAGAAACCTGAGCTGTGTGTGTTAAATCTGAGAATTTCAGAATGAGTGCATGTATTTGAATTACTATTATTATTACTTTAAAAATATATATATAAAAATTGGGGCTTAAATCTGAGCCTGGCTTCATTCCCTGTATGTCAATAGTATCTGTTTTTGCTGAAGAGACCCTCGCTACATAGTGGATTTACCTTCAGGAAAAGATGGGCTTTATGCCATATTTCCACAGGTAGTTTCTGAGTGTGAATTAACAGCTTTGATTTCCAGCAGAAAGTCCTTAGAAGCATTCTTGGCAGTGCCTGATCAGAGGAGGTGCCAAGTTCCAGCAACCCTTGGCCTCCCTGCCCAAGTCCCAACATTTTGAAGATGTCACGTGGCCCAAGGCTCTGTGGCAGGTCTCTGCATGGCCTCTCCTCTGAAAGAGAGCTGCACCAAGTTGAGTGGTCAGAGAGGAGCTGCAGGACAAAGGTGTGTCCGAGAAGGGTATGAAACATGTCCCTGCTTTCACAGCACAGGCTCTGGTGTCCCTCCTGCTCCATGATTGCTGTCAGCAGCTCTGAAAATGACCCAACTGGCTGCATCTTGCGTGTGGGCTTGGGAAGTGGGAATGACATCCCAGGACTGCGTTGGACACGTGCAGCTCCTGGAGGGTAGGAGAGATGAAGGAGGGTGTTTTGGGGCAGGCAGGATCTGTCTGCTGCGTTCCCCAGTGAAGGAAAACTGATTACTTCTCCCACAAGCGGTTTTGCCATTTGGCTTTTTTGAGCAACTGTTGTCACAAGCCCAAATGCAGGTCTTGGTGGTAGCCTTAGAAGGAGACCGTATTTGCAGGGTAAGATTGTCATCAATACATGGTATACAATACTGACTTAAGGTTATATGGACTGCAGGCAGAGGAGTGACAAACTGCGCAGACAGGTTATACTTGAGTCTTGAAACTACATGTTTTCCTGTTTGGGTGAAAAAGAAAAGATGGGGGGGGGGGGGTGTCGGGGGTCAGGGGGAGGGAAGGGTGTTTCTATGCACTGGACTCCCAGCTTTCTGGACAGTAACATTTCAGCTGAATCAGATGTTTCAGGAGGCTATGGGGGATCTCCCTGCTCTTGCTGCTGTGCCACCCAGGGCTGGTGCAGGGGTTAAGGTCTGCCAGCCCCACGTGTAGAATGCGGTGCTGGAAGGAGACGAGGGAACCAGTGCCCTGTCATGGGAAACGCAAATCCCTCCAGCTTCCTGCTATTGCTGTTTGTTTGGAGATGGCTTAAGACTGAAAAATGGGACTGATCTGGCAGTGATTGCTCTACTGAATTTCCTACATGCTGTCCTGGTACTGTGCGGTACCAGAGTATGCCTGGTGTGCAGCACCCCTGGGACAGCTGATGAGGCAGGGTTTCAGCCTGATGATTCATCAGGAGCAAGGCATACAACCCATGACAGTCCCGGTCGTGACGGGGGTGTAATGTAAGGCTGCCTGCTGGGACAATGCCCCCTAACCTGCTTCGGTGTTAATCCTCTCCCAGGATGGTCCTTGGTGTGGAGCTGCCGGGTGGGATGCTATGAGCAACTGGGCACACACCTGGGAAAGTGTCTCTGGTCTGATACCAGTTCCTCCCCAGGACCTTTCTTTAGCAAAGATTCAAAGGAAATCTCTTGTGGGGCCTCTTGTGGTCAGGTCTGTTCTCCCGCACGGCACTAGCCACAGCAGCCCCCTTGTGAGAGCCCAAAGGAGGGCGCTCTGCTCTCTACAGCCCAAAAACCATGTCACAAAATTACATTGAATTTCAAAAGTTTCACAGAATTCAGAAACTTCTTCTCATCAGCCCTTTCTCCCAGCCATGACCCTTTTAAAAAAACGTTATTTTTTTAAAATTCTGTTTCATTCCTAGACCTTGTCCTGAGTCTCTGCTTGAATCCCTGTCTTGTCTCTGAGCCCCTGAGAGTTTCCACCCCTACCAAGGTTAATGAATGAGGTTAAGTTTACAGTGGTGCCCAGTTCAAAGCATGAAATGAACAAAGTGTAAGCAATCCCTTTGGATGGTGTCTATAAAATCTGGCTTTCGGTGCATCTGCCCTGATAAGTCAGTGCAAGACAGAGACTTTATATTGCATCTTGGACTGCTTGTCATGCAACTTCTCAGAGAGCCTTTAAACAGATTTGTTTTTCAAAAGCAGCAAAGAAGTGTTGAAAAAAAAGGTGACAGTAAACTCCCAACTGACACGCATGAACGTAGCCCTGTATGTAAGAGTTATGGCATGATGCTGAGTGGATGGGCTTCCCAAAATCTTACTGAAACAACAGCGAAGGAGAACATTAAGTGCCTCCCATGTGATACGCAATGGATACCCTTACAATAATACAGAAACTAATATAAGACACACTGTCTGCTAATGTTCTGCTAACTGTTCCATTGCTGTAGTCTCAAATGCAAAGACTCCCTACGTTCTTGTAGTAATTAAAGCAATAATAGCAATAAGTCACCTTGTGACTTAGCATATCTGCGTAATGTTCACACTGGTTGTTTTCATACGCGAGAGCAGGGCATATCTTCCGTGGACATGGGGAAGAACTGAAAGGGACATCTTGTACTGGAAACT
Source organism: Numenius arquata (assembly GCF_964106895.1). Lineage (NCBI taxonomy): Eukaryota > Metazoa > Chordata > Aves > Charadriiformes > Scolopacidae > Numenius > Numenius arquata. Next base: position 12,044,549 of record NC_133616.1, on the reverse strand, counting down.
TTGCCACCACACAGTGACAGTAAAGAGCTTAAGTCAAGTCCTGTCACTGGCGGCTGGTCAAGTGGATAAGATACCAGTGTATCAGTTGGTATAAAGGAGATTTTGCAGTCTATTTTCAGATTAACAAAATAATAGAGACATTAATAAACAATAGGTACTCTATTAAGTAGGTTTTAGAAGTGCATAGCTGCTCAGTTTGAAGCTGGGATCTGGGAAAAGAAAGACATTTTTAATAAAAGCAAGGATGAGACTTACAAAACCTGATGCTCCAGTCTCCCACTGACAAATTTTCTTTCTCTGGTTCAGTGAATTTAACTGGTTTGTGTTATCAATATTGATAATTCAAATATTTAATTTTTTTCTTCTTCATATCTGTACATATGAAGTACTTGTCAAATTCAGCTTAAATTTAAGATTAGTTTCAGATTAATTAGAGCTACAGTTGTCAGTGATCACACAGTTTATCAAGTGTGTGTCCTGTTGGAAAGTAGCAGAAAGACCTTTCTGTCCTCCAAAAGACACCATCTTCTCTCCCTTGTCCTTTCCCTCTCCTACACTTACTAGTTCTGCAATCAGTCCCAGCATCAGTGGCATGAGGAACAGCCCAAGGGCTTCTTTTCTCTAGATGCCGGGCACCCTGAACCCTGTCAAATCTATGTATGTTTAGCAGTGCCTTTTCATAGCCTGGCAGGATGAGGCCATTTTTACCATGATTAGTTAACTCCTTATAGTATCTTTATGGATATAAAATGTCATGAAAGCCCCAGTATGTTTTGCAAGGGTAGGTTAAGAAGGCAGAGTGCCTAACTGGTGGTGACGCCCCACAGAATTATGGCAGCACAGCCCTCTGTGGTATATATCTGCTGGTCAAACGTTTCCTCTCTGCAATACAGTAAACATTGGTGTAATTTACATTAAAGTAGCTGGTGATGAAATGTGCCCAAAAGACAGATGTTTTGGATGCGGTGATGTTGTCTGTTCCCATGGGAGTGGTGCAGCCCTGCCATCCACGCAGAGGCTGGATGCGGCTCCGGCCACGGGACAGGACCTGCTCCTGCTTGTTGCCCTCCTCGTCCTGTGCTTGTAAAACCCTTTGTGCAATAGGTACTCTAGTCTGTAACTGCTGTTCAGAAACTCTGTGGCAATACTAATAAATAACTCTGACAACTGGGCTATTTTAGATTTGCTTGCCTTGACTGTTGTGGATTTTTTTCTTTTTTAGCTTGGATCTTTTTTCCAGTTGGAGAGTGAAAGACACTTGGTTCCTATCATAGCAGAGTAAACCTGCTGTTCTGATGAAATAGTTTTCTCTCTTTCCTTTCTTTCTGTGTTTTATATTTAAGTTTTTCATTCACATTCTGAGTTATCCACATAAATAGAAACTATGTTTCATAGTAAACATTTATGATGTTCATAATTACACTGTCAACACATGACAAAATTTATTTATTTGTAGCAGCACCAGAATGCTTTGACATTGCTAAGAATAATTTAGGATGTACTGCCATCTAATGGCTTTGCTAACAATAGAGGAAATGAGTTACCTTGGCTCATACTAGATTCAGAAAGGAAAACGAAAATGTTTTCAGTTAGAAGATGGAAAAACGTGTTAAAATTACATTGCTGAAGAGAACATCTGCAGACTTAGCTCCTTTTTGACAGTTTGAGGTGCAGCAATTGTTCACAACGCTGCTCTGGTCTGCTATAGGAGTCCATAAGCAAGTGCAGGGACACATTTGTGCTTTACCGACGTGTAACTTGAATTCTTCAGCCTGTGTCATTAAACTGAATGCAGCTCCTTAAAACAAAAGTTCAACAACATTTTCAAATTCCAGTTTTAGAGAGGTCTTCCTGTGACTGTGGCTTGACCTCTCTTAGTGGTAAAATGCAGTAGATGAGTACAGCCTGTGGCGCTCTGAAAAGGGGGAGTTTGTCATGACCATCTCTTACGTCCTCTGCTGCAAAATCCCCTCCAAAACAGCCTTTCTGATGCATTTTGTCATAATTTCTGCTAAGCACAGAAACAATACCGCCTCCCAGTAAGGCTTTGAATATTTCTGCTGGGCAAGCAGGTTTGGTTTTGCTGCCAGATGACTTAGCCACTTCAGAGCCTGAGCCTCGATGGCCACAAGCTGCAGCAAAACAGCTGGTGCGTGGGAGCCCACTGGGGCCGTGCACGGGAAATCCCTCAGAGAGGGGTCTACGCTTCTGCCATGCCTTGTACAATAGCGGGATTGTTGCTTCTGTAGTCAAACGGGAGAAAAATGACAAATTATTAATGGTGTGAAAGTGTCTTCCCTCACCTCTGTAGCCCAAGCTCTGACTCTGTTCCTCTGTCCACGGCTCTGTGGAACTCCCCTGAACACACATGCACACCCTGTTTCTCTCACTGGACCCGCATTTGGCTCCCTCCAACCTCCTTCTGCCTGTCCCTGTGTGCCTGTCCGTGCTCTGGATGCTGCTTTGCTGGGGCTGCACCATCCCAGGAGCACCCAAGGGACAGAGAGACCCTTGTGTATGTGGTTGGCTGTGCACAAAGGGAGATCTGGGCATAGAGGCAGCCCTGCAGCTGAAGTGGTGCTCCAGAGCATCTTTTCTCCAACTCTGCACCCCCCAAGGAATGGCCTCACTTTTAGAATTGTTCCTTAATCAATTTAAACTGATTATCATTTGTTAAACCTTCCCTTGGAGCATCACTCGACAGCCCTGTGTGAACGGCACAGTGCAATTGTCCAAGCAGTGTTGCAAACAGTTTATTCATCCCCTTGTATTCCCCTCCATGACCCCAGGAGGAGTGGGGAATGTTGACTTCTCCTTCTTGCTGCTTTTTGTTAGCAGTAGTCTTGTGTGCATGTCTCATATCCAGAGTGCAAAAATTGAAGATGTTCTTAAAAGCAGTGTGTACCTCGTCTATATACCATAGGTACCATATTATGGTTCACATCTCAAGCTTAACTGAAGAGAGGGTGGGGTGGGAAGGGTATGACTGAGTAAAAATGCAATAGTTACAGAAATAGCCATCTTTGAAGTGGCCCAACTGGGTAAAAGTTCTAGCTATGAGATTAAAATTCTTAATTCCCTCAAGATTTGAAGAGTTAAATACACATTCAAATTCTCTGACATAAACAGTTAATACATTTATTCAAATATTTTTTTAAAAAAACAACCACAACATTGTGCTTAAGTTACCTACACATAACAATGGCCTCTGTGAGTGCAAGTGAGTCACTGTAAGTCACTAAAACTCTCATAAGCATATGAAGATCATTCTGTCGGTGTCCAATAGAGTGCATCCCTAGTTAATGGTATGGCCACCTGACTGATCAGCGCTATGGACTTGTTCCTCTGTGGAAATGAAATCCTGCGCAGTCTTTAAAGAAGTAATTGCTGGCAGTAGAAAAGTCACTTTGGAAATATGTACAAGGAAGTTATATATAGTAAAGAAAACTGTTCTCTGCCCTGGGCCTAGGGAAGGCGCATGTGAAAGGGTTATGCTTCAAAAGGGAAGTTTATCTTCTCTGCAGCAAGAGGAACAGTGAACAAGAAGCACAAACTGGAGTTTCTCGGTCTGTGCAAGATTTCCAGTTAAGAGTGAGTTGTGACTATTCAGGCATTATCTCTTCCTACCACCCCACTTGCCTGAACCCTAGGTTGAATCCTAAGACAAGAGGTTTCTGGCACATTGCACTTAATTTTTTTTCCTTCCCAGCTTCTTCAAGCTTGCAGTTGGGTAATCCTGGTCTAGCATCACCCTTGGTCCTAATTGATTTGCACCCAAGGTCACTTTGGCTTAGGACCTGCATACCCAATGGTCACAGTGTTGTTATAAGAGTGATTTATCCTCCTACACCCGAATGAGCTCTCTATCCCAGTGTCAGATGGTGCGCGCACAACTGGGAAATTCAATTTTTCACTCGGATGCCGAAATTCCGCAAGGGACAAAGTTCTGTTAAACCTCATGTAACTTTGATCATTTCCAATGAAATGTCAGTTGCCAACAGGAGGTCAAAGGAAGTCATTTAAACTGATTGTTTGTAAAGGAAGCTATCAGTTAGGGTTTAATGCATTTGGCCTAAGCTGAACTTTAAAACAGGATCTTAAATCGCTTTTAGGTTGGTCTTCCTCGGAGCTGACTCCAGCAAGCACAGTGCTGCTGTTCAAATTTAGCAACTGTTTTAGTAATTAGTTTCTTAAAGTCTACCCAAAAAGGCTTGCACAGCATAGCAGCAGTTAGTAAGATGGTGAGCTACTTCAGGAGGAAGAGCAATGTTTTGTACAAGGGGAATTTTCCAGTATGGAAGATACAGGGAAAGGTGGGAGAAATGGCTTTTCTGCTTCTATTGCAGAGATAAGGGCAGCAGGAATTATTCTCAAAGTCTTCATCTCAAATAAAAAATGTAACGTCAGGTGGTAAGTCCTGCCTTTTTCACGGTTTAGCAGCTCATCTGTAGCTAGCTTTAGCACTGATTGATTAGAACCCAATCCTAATTTAATGCAATAGAGTTAAAAACTCTATGTTTTTCCTACCTGTGGATGCTGTTGCTCCCTTGGTGTATTGGAGAACAGAACAACTCCCCTGTAATCCAAGAGGAAGTAGTTAATGATTTGCTTATGCACCTGGACACGCATAAGTCTATGGGGCCGGATGGCATTCACCCAAAGGTTCTCAGGGAGCTGGCAAGAGAGCTTACCAAGCCTCTCTCCATTATTTATCAACAATCCTGGTCAACAGGAGAGGTGCCAGATGACTGGAGGGTGGCCAATGTGACGCCCATCTACAAGAAGGGCCGGAAGGAGGATCCTGGAAACTACAGGCCTGTCAGCCTGACCTCAGTACCGGGAAAGATCATGGAGAGGATCATCCTGAGTGAGCTCTCAAGGCATGTGCAGGGCAGCCAAGGGATCAGGGCCAGCCAGCATGGGTTTATGAGAGGGAGGTCCTGCCTGACCAACTTGATCTCTTTCTATGACCATGTGACCCGCTTTCTCGATGAGGGGAAGGCTGTGGACGTTGTCTACCTGGACTTTGGTAAGGCCTTTGACACCGTCCCTCACGGCATTCTCCTGGAGAAACTGGAGAATCATGGCATAGACAAGTGTACCCTCCGCTGGATAAAAAACTGGCTGGATGGCCGTGCTCAGCGAGTTGTGATTAATGGAGCAAAATCTGGTTGGCGGCCGGTCATCAGTGGTGTCCCTCAGGGCTCAGTTTTGGGGCCAGTCTTGTTCAATATCTTCATTGATGATCTAGATAAGGGGATTGAGTGCACCCTCAGTAAGTTTGCGGATGACACCAAACTAGGTGGGAGTGTTGATCTGCTTGAGGGTCGGCAGGCTCTACAGAGGGACCTGGACAGGTTGGACCAATGGGCCAAGGCCAATGGGATGAGGTTTAATAAGGCCAAGTGCCGGGTTCTGCATTTCGGCCACAACAACCCCAGGCAATGCTACAGGCTTGGGGAAGAGTGGCTGGAAAGCTGCCTGGCAGAAAAGGACCTGGGAGTGTTAGTGGACAGCCGGCTTAACATGAGCCAGCAGTGTGCCCAGGCAGCCAAGAAGGCCAATGGCATCCTGGCCTGTATCAGGAATAGCGTGGCCAGCAGGAGCAGGGAAGTCATCGTGCCTCTGTACTCGGCACTGGTGAGGCCTCACCTCGAGTACTGTGTTCAGTTTTGGGCCCCTCACTACAGGAAAGACATTGAAGTGCTGGAGCGTGTCCAGAGGAGAGCCACCAAGCTGGTGAGGGGTCTGGAGAACAAGTCATATGAGGAGAGGCTGAGGGAACTGGGCATGTTTAGTTTGGAGAAGAGGAGGCTGAGGGGAGACCTCATTGCCCTCTACAACTACCTGAAAGGAAACTGTAGAGAGGCGGGGGTTGGCCTCTTCTCCCAAGGGAATAACGACAGGACCAGAGGAAATGGTCTGAAGTTGCGGCAGGGGAGGTTTAGATTAGATATTAGGAAGAATTACTTTACTGAGAGAGTGGTCAAGCACTGGAACAGCCTGCCCAGGGAGGTGGTGGAGTCACCATCCCTGGAGGTATTTAAGAAACGTGTAGACGTGGCTCTTCAGGGCATGCTCTAGTGCCCGGGATTGTTGGTTTGTGGTGGGGTGTTGTGTGTGGGGTTTAGTTGATGGATGCTGCTTGCTTTTTTTTTTTTTTTTTTTTTTTTTTTTTTGGGGGGGGTGTTGTTGTTTGTTTGGTTTTGTGTTGTGTTTTTTTGTTTGTTTGTGTGTTTTTGTGTTTTGTTTGTTTGTTTTTTTTTTTTTAATGTGGTTGGACTCGATGATCTCAAAGGTCCCTTCCAACCACTAAGATTCTGTGATTCTGTGATTTTGCCTTGCTCTTCCTACCCAACTGTGCCTTTCCTGGGGCAATGGGAAAACCTCTCCTGCAATCAGGCTTAGTGCTCCCATCCATCCAAAGCCACTTTCTCACTCAACAGACCACGTATGACAGTCACTGCAGACAGCAGCCCTTTCTGAAGAAAGGCAAATTTCCATTCAGCAAAAGTCATCAAAACTTCTGCTTACAGCCTAGAGTGCTCAGTTGTCAACAGCCTCTCCTGGGCCGATACACGGCTGCTGGCTCTTACCGCATCCCATTTGCTTCTTGCCCACAGCTGTCCAGAATTGTCAGCAACGGTATGGGCACTTGCTAAATCTTACAATACTGACGTGCTGAGCTGATGAATTAATTGTAAGTGACTTCTTGACTAAGTTGGTATCCCAAGCATAGACCTCATCAGTTCTTGGCATGAAGAGCCTTTCCTCAGGCAGCTGGACTAAAGCTAAGCTCACATCAGTTTAATGTCTGTGTCCCTTTTAGAAAGAAATTTGTTCATCCATCCCATCTGTTTGCTCACCTTATCTTGACCATGTTCTCCACATCATCTGAGCTACCCATGCACTGTGACTTGTGCCTGAAGTCTCTGTAGCAGGGTCTTCATCTCTCCTTCCTATCCCCTCCCTTTCCATTTTATTGACACATGGGAATGCTGTTTGAGTGCTGTGCAAATCCATGTGTGGTGAAATTAAGTCATTGCCTTTTTCTCATCTGTTTGTTTCTGGCAGCTGGCCCTTCAGAGTGGTGTGCTAATGGAGCAGGTCAATAAAAATGAATGAGTGTGAGGAAAAGATGAGGAGAACTTCTGCAAAACCTGGAATGCCTCTGGATACGAGAGACACTGTGGGAAAGACCTTGCGATTTTGTCATTGGAGGCTTTCTGAAGCAGAGCCAGCCACAGCTCACGGCCAGAAAACAAGCTGGGTCAGAAAGTTGGCACAGCTTTTGGTTCAGTTTTGTTCTTTTTCCTGAAGCTGAGGGTCTGTGAATGCTGCTGAAAGCAGAGTTCTTCTTCCCACCACTGCAGCCTGAGCATCACAGTGGTTCTTGATGATGGGGGAGGGAGTGAAAAGGGGCCTGGGTGGAAAGCTGGGCTGCTGGGATGCACTGGTTTGGACTGCATTGTGGGGGAAGGAGGTCATTCCCATCTCTGCTTCCCAGGCACAAGCAACCGCTTTGAAGCAGAGGAGGAGGTGCTGTGGAGGAGTTGTTTTCCCATCTGGTGGTTTCTTTGCCATGGGGATGTGAAGGAGCATCCCTTACAGGCATGAGCAGATGCTCACTTCCCTTGGGGCTCCACCTTCATGTAAGGGCAGATGCCACCAGCAGCTTATTGGCAACCCCCAGCTCATGGGTGAAGGGGTAAAGGAAGCGATGACATTGCCATAGAGATTTTCATACATGGAGTCGCACAGGAGTGGGCAGGGTGCTGGAAGGATATGCCTAAAGAAATCACGTTTGTTTAACTTTGACATCTTCGTAGACTTGTGGAAGGGAAAAAAAATCATCCATGTTGTATTCAGTCCTAATTTATTGCTTCTGTCTGTGTTTCCAGGTTTTTTTATTTTCTGGGGTGAGAGAAAAGACTTTGAAGGTATATGTATTTCCCTCTTTTTATATGCCTTGTTGTCCTTGCAGATGCTGGAATACAATGAGCGGTTTTCCACTGCTCTTGTGCCCCATTGAGTCTGTGTGTCTCATCCTCATGCAGAAATTTTGTCATGCATGGTTTTGTTGCATCTCCCTTTCTCTCCTCTACCCTGGCTATCTCTGTAGCTCAGTCAGATATGCACATCCTGGGCATTTGCATGGATCCAAGTATTTTAAACAAGAAAGTTTTGGGTTACATGTTCTTGTAATTTGCTCTCAAATTAACACTGGAAAACTTTGCTGCAATGTCAGCCTGGCTGTGTTCTTGTAAAGCAGTCCTCTCACAAAAACAGGTTGTTATATATACTTTGTACTACCATATAGTTCAATCTATAACTTGGAAGGTTTTCCTTTTTGTATTACCCTTCGCCTCAGCCCTCTTGGCTTGGCTGTGGCCAGATGGGGGTTTAGGTTCCCACTGGTGTGGTGTCCCCCCAACCCAGAGCCACAGGAGCAGCAGCTTCCCAGACCCTCCAGTGGGCAGCTGATCCTACTGAAAATTATCATCTTACGCTTTTCCCTGCCCCTGCTCACTTGTGGCTTAGCTCAACATCTTAATTTTTCAGAGCCACAAAATCCTGTAGTGTCTTTCTTGCACGAGTAAAACTGCTGCTGGACATTTCCTGCTTATATCTTTTTGCCATATTTTGACCTTGTTTTCTTTTAACACAGAAATACTGAGAGAGAAAAGTGATATTGAACAAGGTCTAGTTTATTCATACTTATGAATTATTGCTATCTTGCTGCACTAATGATGGCTATTTTGTATGAGATACAATGTATTTCTGAGACATCCACACAAACATCTATCTTGTGGTCCAAATGTTAGCCCAAACCTGCCGCCAAGTTCTGGCTTGCAATCTGTGTGCGTGGATATGAATGAGTTTGGGCTCTGACTGGGACATCCCCAGGGTAGTGTAGACCCAGCCTTCAAAACTGCGTTGCTTAAATTGTGTTAGAGGACGTTTCGTCTCTGTGCTCCACAGTGCCAAGGCTTTCTGGTTTGGTGTGTATTTTGCTGTTTGCCTTACCGTGACATTGCTCACTCTGACAAGCTGCCTTTGCTGTCCACACATGTCTACCTATCTCCAAGTAGTTGTGGTGAGACTTCATCAGCGTGGCTCTTACATTATGCAGATTCAGTTTTCATTTTCTCCAATGGTTGCAGATAATTTGGAAAAGACAAGGGGAGAAACAGGGGAGGAATATGTGTGTACCAGTCACAAGCAGGGTAAGAGCAGCTGAAGACATGAAGGTCTGAGCTCTTTTAACGTAGTCCTCTCTGGGGAATTACAAACCAGTGGAAAAAAATCTTTTGAATTATGGGCTCTTGTTAGAGTAACAGGCAGCTGTAGCCGTTCCCAACATGCTCTCGTGGCCATTTAAAATAAATCTCGGGTTTGACAGTCTGTGGCATACATCCAGTTAAAAGTCAACTCGATTCTCCTTTGGTACAAGTCTGAGCAGGAGCTTTGTCATTGATTTCCATAACAGCAGAAACCAGCCCTAGCATTTGTCACCTTGTTAGTAACATACCCCCCATGGCACTTCTTGCTGGAAACGTTCACAAATCTCTCCATAGTAAACAAATGTGGCCTGAAGTGGGGCCACAAGATCCTAGCACTGGTGCCGTGAAGACCACAGCTCACCAGCTACTCATATAACTGTCCTTAGAACAGAAAGCAACACATTCCTCATGAAAACCAGATTGGGACAACCCGGGACATGCAGAGCAGTGATTATAACAGGGCCAGGAGGATAGATAGCAATATATATAATTCGTCACCACAGCACACGTTTTGGAAGCAAAAGGATTTCATGTCAGGAAAGGCATGCTTGCCACTCTATATTTCAGTTGTGAAGGGCTAACCGGAGCTCCGGCAGAATCTGGATGTTAGATATACCTTGGGCTTTGTCAGCACAAGCTAGGGTTGCACGGTACATCCTGAATGTCCAAATTATTTTAGTGAGATTGGTAAAGACTTCAGTGAATCAGGAGCAACTGAAGAGTAAGCATGTATGAACTACTTTACCAGTTTGTTGCACTGTTAATGATTACCCACCCTTCGTTACAGAGCAGCACGAGTAGCATAGCTGGCATCTCTAACCATTAGCTAACGAATGCCTTCTCTTCTGTTCAGGCTGAATTGCTAACAGGAGAAGCTACTATTACAGTTATACGTTATTCATGTTCACTGTGGAGTGGCTGATGCCATCAGTCGCTGGAGCAGGAGTCCAGTAGGGTGCTGTACTGGGCAATTGTCACCCTGGGTCCAAGCCAGTGCTGAGGTGGGCAAGGAGGCCCCGATGCCAACCCAGGCAGGGGGGTGGGAAGTCTGAGATGGATGGGTGGGTGGAAAGACGGAGAGGAAAAAGGCTTGGAGGAGAAGGCAGCAAGCCTGGGAACGAATGGCTGAGAGGCCAGGGTCGTCTCATACAAACCACACATCCAAGAGAAGTTGGGAGACATCAGTGGCTGACAAAAGGTGTCACTCCTCCTTGGACACTCCTCAAACATTTCTTCTCCTCTGCAGGAGGCAGTTGGCTGGCATTTGGGCTGACTTCTGCCAATGGACACACTGTCTAAAATCAGGGCAGGTACTGAATAAACAGAGGAGCCCTCTGAGCTGCTCCTTGGCTACTCTTTAGTACTGGCCTGAGCCCTGGAAAAGGATCTGGAGGGATCCCTCACCAAAACAGGCAGAGGATGCCAGAGCAGTGTGGGCACACTGATGCATCGCTCGGCCGGTTTCCGTGCTGTGCCTGCTCGCACCATGTCTGACAGCCTGTTTGCTCATATGGGCTGCTTGGCTTGGAAATGCCTTGTCCCAAGTGTAATATCTCATACACATGCTTGTAATTCATCAAAGCCCCCTTTGCTCTCGTGGCAACTAGCCACTTAGATGTATTTAATCCAAAAATAAGTGTTGTAGATTATAAATAGCTCCTGCACACAACACGAATGTATTCCAAGGAAATACTTGGACGCGCTGCTTGAAGGAAGAGTCAGTAAGGAAAGGCAGCTTGGTTCAGCTGAGCGCCAAGATATGCACTGCTAATTTCCCTTGTTGTTCAGTAGAAATGAGTTGCTGTCAGAATTGTTCCCTTGTTTGCTCTTTTTTTCTGACAATTACTTTTTAAGCAGGGAAAAAGTTGAACTAACTTTGGTAAGTAATAGGTGCAGAGTCATAATATAAAACCACCTCATTTTCTGGAGTATTGAAATCAGCCTCACCTATTTGAGAAATCAAAGTAAATATCGTTCAACAGATACTTGTCTTCTCTATGTGGTTTTGGTGGTTGTTTTTTGTTGGTTTATTTTTTTTTTTTTGGCTGAAGCATAGGCCTGGAAAATCTATTACTTGATACATAGCAAAAACAGAGAAGTATGGTTTGCTGGCTGCAAAGGACCATTTGGAATTACAAGAACAAAGCAACTTAATTCTCCGGTGTTTTGGTCCTTCCAGAGCTCTGTTGGAGATGCTGAGCATTGTTAAACACTTTAATAGAGTTGATTGACTTCTTATTTTGTCTTTCGCAAGTACTTGGATCCCTGTTATCAACGGTGTCTTGAGGTCTCAGAGACCTCACCCTGTATTGCCTTGAAGACACCTGGAAGCCGTACATCGTTAATCACCAGGCACTGTCAGTCCTCTGTGGGATCTGATAGTGCGGGCCCAGATCCTAGAAGATCTTGGCATGTCTAAAGCCTGCTGTCTTTGCTGGCAATGTGGAGCCTCTGCAGCTTTGGGGGTGTGCACCCAAGTGGCTCACCCGCCAGCTGGGAGAGAGCAGGTACCTGAGCCCAGACCTCTCCACTCCTGGGGCCATAGGGGACCCGCACCCCGAGCATTCAGTGTTGCTGGTGAGCCCCTCAGCTGAGCTATTTACATTCATTTTACAGTGGTCACCCAAGCTGCGAGCATCACCACTGGATGCTCGTAGTGATCCATGAGGGCAGCACTGGTATGAACAGGGCTGCTCAGCATGGCCTCCCTGTCTGCAGAGCCACAGGGGGAAGAAGGATGTCTGTTTTCAGCCTGTGTTCGCAGTTGTGTCCTGCGCAAATGCCTGCAGAAGGTAACGCAGAAGATATTGAAGCCAAGGGCAGCGAAGGTCAGACAGGAGGCCATAAGTTTGCTGTGCTTTATGTTAGCACAGATGCTGTTCCGCGTTGTTATTGCATCTTTGGATAGCAATGTAGACATGTGGATGCAGAGTGGGAGCAGAACTGTGGGGTTTGTCTCCAGAAATGCCCTTCTTCTCGATTTAATCTAACCCTTGCTATAAAGTCGTGTGATTGATTCAGATGACAAGAGGCGCAGAAACCAGAGGGCTTCAACAAGCTTTGGTGCTCGGGTGCTTGGGAGTATATAAGGATTAGTGTGACGAATTTTGAAAGATCTTCTAGCGAGATGCAAGGTATGCAGGAGATCAAGCCCTGTCTGCTTGTAATATTAAAGGACCTGCAAATGGGTAAATGTGGAAAGGAATGTGTCTTAGATTCATTGGTGTAAAGCACCCATAATTTCGTGCTGAGGCCAATCAGTCTTGTGTGATAGACAAGGATTAGGACACTTTTAGCCTGAAGTCAAACCAGATGTAAATTGCTTGTTTTGGGGAAAGAGGCCCTTGTCAATGCAAAATTCTGTATTTATCCTAACAATTAACACTTCAGTAAGCGCACATCTGAATGTGCATTTTCCCCTTTTCTGGCAGGAGAATTGTCTTTCGCAACTTGCTGTGTTTGCTTCCTGCCTGTGCTTGACAAACTTTGAAGTCTCCCACATCCATCATTGATGTGAGTGATGAAGGTCAGCACTTTGCAAGCTCCAAAGTATAGATTTTTATTTATTTTTTTCCTGTCACTGATTTTCTTCCTTACAACTGTCCCATGCCATTGCCTTAAACTTCTTTGTCTTTGGTCACCCACCACAGAGATCGGACCAGAAGCAGAACTGTTGCTCTTGAAATAGGCACTAAAAATTTCAAGTAATTTCTTATGTTTTTCATACAGACATCAGCAGAATTGCACGGCATTCACTGCTGAACATGGCGGGTGCCTAGAGATTCATTTTCCTGCAATGAATCTGCCAGAGCCTATTTCTGAGTAATTTATCGTTGATTTGTCAAGAGTGGTCAGTCCTCATAGAAAACAGTCTTTTATCTCTGACACAACCAGCATGGCTTTAATGGGAAGGGACTCTTTAACCGAGACAGTTTAAAAACACTTGCCTTTTGACCCCTTTCTTTGAGATGTGATTGAATGTGTGGAGTGTTTTTGCAAGGAGTGCAGAATAAATAAGCAGTGAGCGAGCTGTCACAAGCTGTGGAGTGAAGGTCATATTCTTCTTTTTTTTCACTTGTGTTTTGCCAGATTAACTTCAATGAAATGGGTGACTGGTCTGAACTGAGCCCATTTCTGTGATGAGTTACATGTGTTGCACCAAAGGGCAGAGTGGAACTCCAGTAAAAGCTGCCTCATTTAGAAGGAAATCGGAGGGGGAAAAAAATGTATCACTACTAATAAGGTGACAAAAGCAGTGTGCAGGAGATGAAAAGCATGAAAAAGACTGTTATTTCCATGGCAGGGAGAACTGCACCATCAGTCCAAAGCTGCTGCTTCCACTGTCATGTCAGGTTGATTTTCAGTTTAAATAACCTGCCTTGGTCTGTGAGTGGAAAGCTTTTATGTTTGGGTAAAGTCCATTAGTCCACTTATAAATTACATGCAAGTTAAAACATTCCTTTGTGAGCAGATTTATAGGTAAGGGTTGGAGGGGTGTGCATGCATGTGTGTGTGTGTCCTGGCTTTTCCAAGGAGGGCAGGTGCAGTTAGCACCCCAGGAGAGGCAGATTTCCAGGTCTGTGGCATACCCATACACCTCTCAAGCCTCCCTGCACCCAGCTTGGCCCATAACTGTATGAACAAGGGCTCCATAACTATGCGAACAAAGACTTTGCGATCTCTGAGAGGGCTTGAAAGCTTTGGGACTTCCATGCAGTCACGTCCTTGTTAATGCATCTGTCACTGGGAAGTGCCCATGGCGCTGCAGGAGCCCGAGCCAAGGAAAACACAGCTTCGGGGGAGATGCCACAGCAGGGGCACGTGCGCGGGGTCTCCGGGCTGCCTTTGCTTTGGCATGGGCTCCAAGGATTGCCATGAGCAGAGCAGCGGGAGGGCTGCTTTCCTTCCCCCTGTGTCACAGACCTTCCTCAGCATCCCCACATTGCTCTGGATGCGGGCAGCACTTTCCAGTGATGCTAAGGCAGGCCATGGAAAAGCAGCTTTTTTCACAGGTACCTGAGCTGCCTTGAGCTGCATCAAGCCGTGGGTGCCAACCGGCTGCACAAGCCAGATAACTTTTCCCGCTCTGCATGTGGGATCACAGGCTTCAGGAGGCTGCATGTGTGAGGAACAGACCGTGGCAGATACCTGAGCCTACTGCAACTTGTTGTGGATAGGTCCATAATTGTGAAATTTTGGTTTAGCAGCTCTGGAGAACACAATGAAATTAGCACTGCAGTGTGCAGCGCTCCTCAAAGAAATCTGCATCAGGAGCAAGTGGGAAACTACAGTTAGGTATTCTAGGGTGTGAAATATTGATTACCATATATAAAAGGTATATTTTGCACTTTTAAAGGTGTATATTATATATTTTGATACTGTCATCAGGGTCAAATTTTGCCTCTCAAATAAATACCTTAGACTTTACATAAGCAAACCTGTCCAAAGATAGGAAAGATGAGATTAAGTCATGTTGTAGATGGCGTTCTGAGGTTCAGAGATTAGGACCCACACGCTTAGAGGTATTTAGACTGTGGAAGGTCTGGTCCTACGTTATTTACCCAAGGTCATGCAAGCAGTTTGAGGCCAAGGAAGTAATTGGAAGCATTTTCTCCACTGTTTTACTTGCTTGTATGCATGGGAATTACGTATGTGCGTGTGTGTGAGCATGTTGAAACACACATTTTTGGACGGTTGCATCACCCATTCTTTGCTGATGCCTTCTACATATGTGGGTTGATGCCTTACTCACTGGAACATCTTCCCTAGCATTTGCAAACCATTGACTGAAACTAATACATCTTTGTTCTTCTATAAGCAGTATTCCATATTCCAAAATAGAGGCTTGTTGACTAACCACATATAATTGAAAACAAACAAACAAACAAACAAACAAACTAAGCACCCTTTAGTTGTAAATTTTCAGTTAACTCAGATCTTTCACTAAGGTCTCCTCTTGCTCAAGCCTTTATGTCCACTCTCCGCATTTTTCAGTGTGCAGTTTTCAAAGACAACCCCCCTTCACCTCGCTGCGGATCCATCGTGTTCCAAATGGGGATGGGAATGCTGTTAGCATGCGGCCATTTATGAGCTGTTTTGGTGGCAAGCAGATGCAACAATCTTGAGCAATGCATTTCCTTTGCCACCAACTTGCATGCTAAAACAGAGCATCCACAGCTTTTTTAAGCAAAGGACCACCTAATTTGTTTGGAAAAAAAAGGAATACTTCCCAGGGCCATCTTCCTCTGTGCTGCCACCAGGATGTTCATTTGCAAACAAAAGAATGAGTGCTTGAATTTTACTTCAATTTGTATCATCGGATCTAGTTCCCCACTTATTCTATTTCTTGCATGCGCATGCGGGAACTGAGCAGGTATTTGTGTCTGTTGGTGGTTAAAAACTGATTTCTCCATCAGTGACCTTCCAAAGTCTTCCCATGAGCGGTGCGCTCATGGCTTCTCTAGCATGGCATTGCCACGGGATGATCATGCTGTTTCAGGCAGGAAACCTCATAAACCTCAGAAGCACAGCGACTTTGTTCTAACTATTACAAAGACTGGGTAGAAGGGATCTGTTTATCGTGCTCTCCGTGCACCTAAAGCGATGACCCAAGCCTTGTCAAAGGAGCCCGGACTGACAAGAAGCACATACGCACCTCAGAGGCTGATGGTGTTTGATAGCGGGGATGCCATGGAAGATTTCACATTCTTCAGCTCTAATCTCTTATAACAAAATGGAATTCAAACCTAACCCTTGAGAAAATAAGTCAGCTCTGGTTAGTGTCATGCCATGTCCCATGTAGCGGTCAGGATTTGCTTTTGGTGGATTAGAGCTATCGTTTACCTATTTTCTGCTTGCTCAGCAATGCTATTGTTTTAGCTGATATTTTTCAAAGTTGTTTATTTTTGCTACTAATCTAAGATGAGCCCTGTAATTATCTGTGAAATGGAGGAAGCAGTCTGGGGCAATTCCTTTCTGTAACCGTGATGCTCTCTGGAGGCAATGCCTGATGGTCACCACTGCATGTTTTCTGAGGTGCCTTTTTCCATGGTTATTTTAAAAACAGTTGCATCCCATTTCAAGTACCTCGGTCCTGCATTAACACGTTTTACTAAAAATGCCTCTGACAGAAAGCAGAGACTTTTTTTCTCCTTGATGGATTAAGTGCCATAATAGTGTTTGTGATGAGAAGAATCTTCCCCCTGCCACAGTATTTTTATTTAGTGCATGTTTTGTGGTGTATTTCATATGTTGGGCTCCAGGGATAAGATAACACCTTGTACCTACTAGGAAAAATAAAATATTTTCGCTATTACAGTTTCTCATCGTTTCAAGATACGACACAGGATGATCAAAATAGAGGCAAGAGGCATAACCGCCTTCACCCAGCCTTTTTGCCCTTCTTCTCCTCGCCCTTTGCTCTTTGCCACCCAAACATACCTGCATGCTGTTGTGACCACACCACTGTCTTCTCAGAGTCCCTTCCTAGCTCTTTCCTGCTCTGACACATGCCCTCCTGGCTGCTCCACCATCCTCTTTCAGGTTGTAATACCTGTTTAGACTTGGGCAGACCTCAGGCCCTGCTGGAATATTCCCTGACATTTCTTCAGCTCCTTTCTCTTCCCTGGTTTTCCTCCGCAGCTTCTTATTTTTTCCCCTGCCCTTTCTCTCACTTCCTTACTGTCCCAGATCTGCTTCCTGTGGACCCATGGATCATCTCTGACAGCTTTTGCTTTCACTCTTTCCCTTTGCTCTGCCCATTTATTCCTTGCTACACGCAGCCTTTTAAATATCAGGCAACTCTGTTAATCACAGAAAAGTTAGGAAGGAACTCCACTTCTTTCAGGTAACTAGATCTAATCATGCAGAGCATAATTTTTGTATCTGGGCAGGTTCCATCTGGGCATTCACTGGAAGAGTTCAAAAATGACCAAGACAAGGCCTTTCAAATACAAAAAGTATCCTAGGCCCAAGATGTTCTAAACCACTTCTGTTTTCTCTTTGTTTACACCTTCGGTCCTGCTCTGATCTTCCCAAACATATCAATGTCAACAGCTGGAGATCTGGTGGAGTTGCCACCGAGGTACTTGATGCAAACACAATGCTGTAGTGGGATTAAGACTATTTACAATAACTGGTTACTTGTTCTTTAATTGAAGCAGATGGAAAATGCACTGATGAAAACGTCGGTTGTAAATGGATTAAGAAAAATCACAGTGCATACCTCTGAAGGTTCCAGTTAAGCATCTTAAAGAAACAAAAAACCCTCAGCCCGCCCCCTCAACATGATGTTCATGGTTTTTTTTAAAGGGTGGGGGTGGGAAGTAGGGAAAAATAATCTTCTATGTTCAGGATCACTATTAAACCTTCACAGCTCCCTGTGCATTTATACTGAGCCTAATACAACAGCTCTGATGGAGGTCTATGAATAGTAGGATAATACAATAACTACTGAAGACCCTGTGAGCTTTTCATGAATGTAAATGACCCCAGTGCGTTTCTAATTTTTTTTCTCTACGCCCTTGTCCTCCTGTTCTGCAGTGTGCAGAGGCTGTGCCTTTCCGCTATGGAAACGGGCTTCTGACAGAGCCTCTTTGGAGGCAGTGATCAAAGTTGGCTTCTGAGCTATTCCAGTTGCTAGCAAAATCCAGAAAAGAAACTTGAATTTGTATTATTAATCTACATCATTATGAATGAACTGCAGGAAACAATGCATCTTCCTACATAAACAGTATAAATAAAACTTCTGATAAGCACTTTACTACATTGAATTCCTCATTCTTTTCTTTGAGAGCATTCCAAAATTTAGTGTGCAGCTTAATCAACTTCATACGTGCTTGAGTTGGGCAAGTCAAAACTAACATGACCCTGCACAAGGAAAAGCATCCCTCGCACGAGAAATCACATTCTGCTTATTTACTAAATGTGAAAACAGTCCCAGATCTTTCCTTCCCTGAGGCAACGGGAACATTTCAGTGTTTCCTTAACCACCGCCACCCTTCAACACTTTCCAGGAAGCAAGCTGTGTTCTGAGGGTGGCCCTGGCCACACGGTCATTAAAACTGAGATGGAGCTGATGAAACAAAACGACGAAACCCTCAACTTTAATGTATTCAGCAGTAATAGGGTCACCAACTGCAAATTACGGATGTTGTTGCATGGCGCTGTTTTCTATCTACTCTTTTCTATCTACTATTGATCACACAATTTCTTTCCTATCTAAAACTTTGGGGACTGCTTTGGCAGAGTTGACTACAGGATTAGCTTCACCTGCAGGTTACCTTGTTTAAATTAACAAGGCTATTTGCATGCGTTAAATGAAAACATACGTAAGCTGCTATAGTATTTTTAATTAAAAAGATAGTACGGTGCGTTGATACAGTGCTATGTGGGTGGCAGGCATTAAAGAGAAGGCAGAGAGCTGAGTTAAGCAATTCAGGTAGTGAATCAGATCTACAGTAAATGGCAAAAGTTCCGGGAAAAAAAAGACTTTTGGGGAGCATACTTATGCCAGGCCTCCGTAGGGATCCTTTGAAAATCAGAGTCCTTCTGAAGTCATGACACTTGGGTCTGGCTTGGAAATCATCTAAACGATTCCTGCTCTGTGCTTGGGTATGATTAAATTTCTTTAAAAAAACGAGCTTTTTGGAGGCACTGTGACCACTTCTGGAATGCGGTAAATTAAATCCTTTGTTATCTATAGACAGACATCTCAGGGGTTACAGCAGTGCAAACCTCTCTCCGTTTCAGACCTTGTCACTGGATACTTTCCACTTGGGGCAGGAGGGTGAAGAACACGATGTGGAGACAGGTGTCTCCTGAGTGCCTGGGTCCCAAGCACCCAGGTTCTGCTTTTGTTCCTGTTATCTCCGAATCAGGAGCTGCTGTGTGAGAGAGACAAGGGCTTAGCCCTGCGAGAAACACTCGCAGTTTTCACTGGCTTCAAGACAGCAAGTCCTGTCTTTGCTTACTCATTATTTGTATAAAGGAGAAGAATAAACATCTAAAACATCCTCTCAACAGCAAAAGGAAAACAAAACAAAACAAAACAATCTGCCGTGCAGAGCTCCCTTGCTTAACTGAGCACAGGAACAGGGAAAATGAACGTGCAGCGGCACCTAGAGCAGAGAAATACCTTGAAGTCAGCAGTTCACAGCACGTACGGCAGAATGTGGTGACAGCGGATGCTGCGCAAGAGAGGGAAATCTTCTGACAAGCCCCAGTTTCCCAACTAAGAGTCCATCCATCACAAGCCTTCTTCTGGGTAGCGGACAACATACCAAAGGGCTTAACAGCTTAATAGCAGCTGATTCTTACGTGGGGATCTGCATTATTTATTTATTTTACTATTAGGGTCTTCCTGTTACAGACAGGGGAAACTAAGTGGGACACGGAGCAGTGAAGTGACCTATTCAAATGTTGTCTGGGGCAAAGCAAAAAGTAGAAGGAGGGGTTGCTCGAGTCCTCTTACACATCTTCATTACTTCCATGCTGGTTTAGTAGAGGAGTTAACAGTTTGTTACTTGCGTATCTCTGACTTTTCTGGCTGTAAAATGAGGTTATTTATACTACAGGTGAAAGCGCTAGTAAGGCTGATTTTGCAGATCCTCGTTTCCCTGGAGCCTTTCGTACTTGTAGGAAGTTCTGTGGTGATCAAAGCCAATGCGTCGGCCAAACACTTTGCGAAGGCATGGTCTGTTTGCGGGTTTGCTCCCCTGGTCCCAGGCAGTTAAACTGTGAAAACAGGATATGGTGCAGCGGGCCAGGCCTGATGCACTGCTTTGTCAAAGTCTGTTGTCGTTAATCTCCTTTTTATGAATGGCGGGGAAGTGGCAGCCGTACACAAGGATAAACAACCGTCGCAGCAGAGATGCTTTGAACTGCTCCGTTCCTTTGGGAAAGAGATCGAAGATAAAACCGAATCTGGAAAGCATCAGTGATGGTGCACCCAGAGCCGCTGATCGCCCCCACGGCTTCGGACCGTTCCATCACTTTCTGCCCCGCTCACCCTGGGGCGGGCACCCCCGGACCTGTCCCCCTGCAGCCGGGAGGGGACCAGGAGGGGCGGACTGATGTCCCCTCACCCCCGCCGCACATCTGCCGCGACCCCGCCACATCTGCCCTCCGCCCCGCCTTGCCCCGCCCCGCCGCGGGGGCCGCATCTGCCGGCACATCTGGGCTGGGCGGCGGGGCCCCTCCCCGCGGGCACATCTGGCGGCGGCGGGGGGCGGCCCCTCCGCCGGGGCGGGAGGAGCGGCGGGTCGGCGCAGCCCCGCCGCCGGCCGGGGCGGGCAGAGCCAGCGCGGAGCGCAGGGGAGAGGCGGCCCGATGGGGCGGCCGGCCGGCAGCCTGGCCCCGCTCCGCCTGCTGCTGCTCCTGGCGCTGGGGCACGCCTGGACCTACCGGGAGGAGCCACAGGACGGCGACAGGTGGGTGTCCCCCGCCCGCGGACCCCCGTGCTCCTCTTTCTCTGCGTTTCCCCCCCACCCACCCACCACCACCTTATTTTTATTTTTTTTTTTTTTTCTTTTCTCTCCCTTTTTCTGTTAATAATCCCACTCCCCGCCTTGCAGGGAAGTTTGCTCCGAGAACAAAATCGCCACCACCCGGTACCCCTGCCTGAAGCCCACGGGCGAGCTCACCACCTGCTTCAGGTGAGCGCCGCGGCCGCGGGGTGGGGACACGGAGCCGCGGGGGACACGCGTGGCCGCCGCTCGGGGCTCGATGCCCCGGGTGGGGTGCGGGGGGATAGCGGGGGAAACACACGTGTTGGTGTCAGGCGCGGGATCAGCAGCTGTGGCATCTGTTTGCCTCCCCTCTGCTCTCCGCTAGCCCACCCCGGTATTTCTGCCGCTCCAGGAACGGATAACTTGGTCACATCCCTCTTGCGTTCAGCATCTCCCGTGGCAAGTCCCGCTGTTGCCCAAGCAAAAAATGGTTTTAGTAACCCGTTGCAAAGGCATCGCCGGAGAGGGTGCGTGTGGTTCTGGTTGCCGTATCCTGGCCGTCGGTCATTGATGCAGTGAGAGAGACATCCTCTGACCTGGATGTCTTGGAGGGCACCAGAGCTATAGCTGCATCAGTTGCAGGATGATCAGTGAGATCAACTGGATTCATGCCACCCGAAAGACATGTACATTTAGGTAGATGAATCATACCCTCAGAATGAGTAACTTCTTCAGCAACCAGCTCTGGGGGAGACTTCGGCAGAGGCCTCTCAAATTAAGTAAGATGAATCCAACCCTGGGTTTTCAATTTTCAGCTGTGTGTTTGAGAAACATCATCTGTTTTTCAGAATAATTTTAAAGCTGTTTTAATGATGACAAATGCCCGGAACAGTTGACAATAGATGTGCTTTTGGAGAAATATACGCAAATTACGAGCGCACACGTATCCCTTTACTGATTAGTCCCATTCCCACAGATGAGATGTTTCATCTATGAAAGCTGCTTCTTGTGAGAGGTTCCTCTGTGGAGGCAGCTGCGCTCTGCCTGTGTGTGTGTGCCTGCGTGTGGCAGGGAGCCACTTATGTATACCAAAAATAAGATAAGACACATTGATACTTGTGGAAAGTGTTACAGAGGTTTTCCATTTCTTCCCAGAGTGTTTTCTGTTTGGCATAAATACCAGAGAGCTGCAGAGGCATGGTGCAGCGCTGTTGTGCCTCGCTCATGTACTTGGGGCTGGCTCATGCCCTTCGGCAGCCACAGCTACCTTGGAAGGTGTCACACCATTGCCCAGTTCTCAGCAGCATTAGCATCCCTACGGCCCCTGGGAAGGGCTGTGCGAGTACTGGAGACCACCCTTCCCTGTTTCCCTTATCTTCTCTCTCCTCTCCCTGTGAAGGTGAGGCAGAGCCCGCTTACAAGCAGCTCTGTAGCAGGCAGCAGCACCCAGCACTTTGTGGAGAGAGGCAGTGTGTAGGTTTTGCAGGGAAGGAGAGTACTTGGTTGAACCTACAGCGTTTCTCTTGTTTGGGAGCAGAGCAGCAGGGAGAGCAAGGTTGTTCTGAGTGGGGAGTTACTGAGGGAAAAAGCCAGAGCAGAAGCTGCATAAAGCAGCCACGCACATGACTGTCCTGCTGGTAACTCCCAAAATCTGTCTCAGCGAAGTGGGTCGCTTGGTGTGAAGTGGACAAGGACTTCACAGGTTCCACTGGCTGCTGTGGGCCACCGTGCAAAGAAAGCAGGACTCTGTCCAGCTGCCAAGTCCCACTTGTACTTTCTTCATCCTTGCTAATGTATTTCTGACCTTTGGGCTTTGGCTGTGCTGAGCCCTCCCTCCCTCCACAGCTCTTCCCCTGCACAATCCCAGGCGGTATTCACCATCCCAAACCAGCACAGACCATGAACGAACATTTCCAAATCACTGCATGGTACTCTAGGTTGTTCGGGTTCATGTTTTCAAATATATTTTCTGTATCTGTGACTCCTAGAGCTGCATTGGTTTTAAAAAAAAAAAAAAAAAAAAAAAAAAAATCAATTTCCTTGTACTCATGTGTTTTCAAGGTCTAACCTTTAGGGTTGAGTGAAGAGGGCTCCATCCCCCACCCTGCGAGCTCTCTTCTGTGTTGTCCATATGCACAAAAGCAGGGCAGAATCTCCGAAATGGAGGCGTGTGGCTCAGCAAAGGACATACCTGTGCTGTGACGTGCTGCTGGTCCTGCCCCTCTGAGGTATGCCACGCTCTGACACGGACCAGCAGCATTACCCACCCGTGATGGTGAACCTTAGGGGAAGAGCAGCATCCCCATTGCCCCTGGTAGCAAGGTGTGCTGCCAGCAGGCACACAGAATTAACCTCAGCTGAATGTGTTGTAATTTAGATTCATTAATATTTTGAGATGACAAGAAACTTCCTACTGTTGACTAAGGCTATGATGCCTCAAGGTGGGTTTTGTTTCGTAGGACATGTGAGTACTTTAGGGTTCAGTTTTCACATCGGGAATGACAGCAAACATTTAAAAAAAATCAGCTGGCCAGAAACTTAGCTGTGGCTTTAGGGAACTTTCACTGCAGGTTTCTGAGAAGCTTCTTCTAATATTTATTCTTAGAAAATTTCATTTTTTATCTTCCTAGACAGTTTTTTCACAGTATCTCATAACGACAATAGTTATGAATAATACAGTAATTTCTATACATTATTAGACATAATTTAAAAGGATAGTTAATGTCAGCTGCTATTTATTATTAGCATACACACCTAATTTCTTTTCTAGGTCAAAGTACCTTTTATGTAGAAATTAAACAAACTGACACAAAATTTATCTCATGTCATAACATGTCAGGCATAAGGCAACATGCAACACTGCTAATGATCTGCTGTGCAATTAGTTAAATAAAAGAAGAAATAAATTTGAAGTCAAATGTCAAAATTCCTGAGCAAAATTAGTTTTCCAAAGCATAAATTCTTGACTTCATCCTTTTATTCCTCCTGCTGGAATTTTTCATGAAAATCAGAGTGTTTGCAGAGCACTTCAATAAAAATAGCATCTTTTCATCATGAAAAAAATATTTCATGAAATTTTTTTTCACCAGATTTATTCATGAATAAAGATGAGCCAAATGGAGGGCCAAGCCAAAAGTGGGGCCAAGCACTGAAAATATATTGGCATTTTTCCCTGTGGTCATAGCAACCTTGTACATAATTAGATGTATTTTTCCTTTTTGACTGTGTGCAGTCTGGCCCTTGGCTTAGTATTATTTGTATTTTTTTAGATGTTCTTTGTATTTATTTTCATAAGAGTACAGAAGAACAGATGCAAAAAGCAGTGGGATCTTGTACAACATCTTTTCAGTGCAAATCTCATGTAAACTCTTGTATGTAACTGCACAAAGTACCTGGTACAGAGAATAGTTCTGCAGATTTGGTGTTAATGTGGTAGTCCAGTAAGACTTTGAATTGCTACTGTAGGCAAAATTCATCGAATTTGATGAAATTTGGGCAACATGAGAATATGAGGCCCCAATCACATGTTGCTGTATTCTCCAACTATTTGAATGTGTTGTTAACCTGGTTCACCCTCTGACGGGCTTTTAAACAATTTGTTGGCGTGTTGAATTGCATGAACATTGCTGCGGTTTTCTTCAGTGCTTCCATGTGTTACCTACTTGGATGGGACAACCCAGTTTGCACATCTTAGCAGCAGCCCTCTTCGTTACTGTCCTTCATTCATTTTCATGTTAAGCAGCACTGCCCTACATTGTTTCTGTGGTCCGGAAGGAAAAGCAGCATCTGGAGTAGGCATCCCCTTGCTTTATCCTGATCGTGAAGCTGTGTTCCCATAAGGGCATGGTAGTGGTCACGTCCTTTCCTAGTTCAGGAGACTCAACATCTAACCTGGTACAAATTATTAATGGGAGTTTCTCCCTTTTCAAAAAAACCAGCAAAACTTGGTTACTTAATTAACTGTTGTATATTAGGAGAGCTAAACATTAAATTCAGTTACAACTCAAGAGATTCTAGTGAAAATTATTCAGAAAGACGATATGCAGACTTAACAGAAACATTTGCTAGTGGAAAGCTGTTTGCCTATCACCAGTTGTAGGAAGATTCAAGCATGAAGCAGATGAGAAAATGAGCATTTTTGTATCCCCTGACTGTGCAAATCTCTTTGTCTACTAGTCACTTAAATATTGTTGTAAATTGACTTGAAAGAAATAGTTTTACTCCTTTTCAGAAATTTTTGATAAAAATGAAGGGCTAAATTAAGGAAACCAGCATGCATGAATCGGGCAGATGAAAATTTGAACCTGGATCTGCATAGACTGGAAGAACACTTTAGCCATTGCCTTCATGGGCAAAGGGAAGGTTTTCTTTTTCCTTTCATTCAGCTGAAACTATCAGTCTGGTTCCTTCTCAATTTGCAAATAAATTTGTCTAAATTAGTTGATGAAACTGATTTTTTTAACAAACAGACTATTGATCTGGTGAGAGAAATTATCCATCTTTCTCTGACATCATGGTGAGCACTCTCTATTTCCTGCACTTTTTGCTGAAAATGAAGTGTACAAGTTTCTCAAGGAACATACTATCCCCTAGTTCTGTGTGTGTAGTGATGGAGGCTGCGGGACCAGCAGGAAGTAGGAGGTTTAGAGTAAGAGTGCTTGGCAGAACAGTCCTAGCTAATGATGG
The DNA here is from genome assembly GCF_964106895.1 of Numenius arquata. NCBI lineage: Eukaryota > Metazoa > Chordata > Aves > Charadriiformes > Scolopacidae > Numenius > Numenius arquata. The sequence goes on along the minus strand of NC_133616.1, from coordinate 12,019,132 downwards.
TAAAATCTCTGTAAATATGAGGCAAATCTTTACATGTTATATCTGCAAATAAGCCCCATGTTGTGTGGCTTAAATCTTGGCTTAGAACAAAATCAGTAACTTTTTTGTAGTACCTCGCAAGCAAAAGGTCTTTTAAATAGGATAAACATGTTTCAGTGAAGGCTGTTACCTTCTTCATCTACTAATTAGCAGCTACTACAAGTATTTTGCAAAGGCCGTCCCTACATTTCAAGTTTTAAATTTTGCTGTGAAAGATTGCTCTACACTTCATAACAAAAAGACAACTCAAATGTATCGCAGAAGAGAACGTGTGTGTACTTACACCCTACTTAATTTTGATGCTAACCAGAGATCGCATGCCTCAAAAAGCGTTTCTTTTTACTCTCTTGAATGCTGATATTGCTGGTGGAGCCTACTATTTTTATAGACTGTATCATTTTGCACATTCTCAGAAGATAAAAGTAATTGCAAGTAAGTTGGATTGTAGCTGTTTCACAAAGAGCAGCACTTTCACTAATACGCCCTCGGGGACCATATACAATTCCTGGTTCCCAGATACTCAGCGAGCATGTTGCAGAGCTTTCCAACAGGAAAAAAATTGCTGTGTACAATTTTGAAGCTTTCAGCTGGAGTAAGCAAGGATGACATTTTGCCATCTTAGATGACTTTTCTTTTTAGAGATTCTGTTTTTTATTGTCACCGTTGTGTTTCCTCTCTGAAGTTTTGCTGACCATTTCAGTTTTAATTGAATTGAAAGATCCCCAATTGACATATTATAATATAACAGTAAAAACAAGAAATTTAACTGATTAGAGCAAAGGACTGCTTAATCTCCAATTACCTTGCAGGGAAATGCACTCCATGGTGGAACTTTGCTGAAAATTTAAGAGACGATGTGATCTCGGATTTTGGGTTGGTTTTAGAAAACTGAACATACACAACAGCTGTAATTCCACGTCTCCCGGAAGAGTTTCTTTACATTTCAATAAACTAACAATTCTACTTTTGCACATGGTTCTGTGATGAAGCGCCTTGAGCTGCCAACTCTGTGCATCACTCAGGGTAGCTCCAGCCTCCGAAACACGCACGTGTAGACTGTGGGCTGTACTGAGAAGGGCTGCAACAAAGCTACTTGGTGATCGGGCTGAAAATGAGGAGTGTCAGAATTTATCCATTGATTCATCCTGCGAAGAAGCCTGTGAATACGCATATGGCATTGGGCCTTTTGAACTCCATATCAAACTATCAGCATGAAAACGGTGTGTCCCGCAGGTCCGCGTGGTGTGGCACGTCTGTAGAAGGAGTGCTGCTCCCCGAGTCTCGCTTGTATTAATTCTACTAATTCCTTCACCAGCATGGTGTTTATGAAGAGGTGCAAAAAGCAGAAGTGTTCCCCTAGTTAAAAAGTTTTTGCTGTTTGTTTTCTATATACATTTTAAAAAATCTTCCTGGAAATTGTCATCACAGGTGGACTTTGTACACATGAATAAATAAAATTTTGCTTCAGTACACAACATTTTCACAAAACACTGTATGCTCCAATGATGCTAAGACATTTTTCCCAGAATTCCTAGAATTTTTTTCTCACTATTGCTTTGAAAGTAGCACTTTTACGCATCATGATTCTGATTGCAGTCAGTCCTTAGTTTGATTCGATTTCCTTTGCTGCAATTGCCAAAGGAACAGATTGCTCGCAGTTACTGAGACAAATTGTAAATATCTGCCAGTCAAGAGTAACACCAATGTCACACACGTGTCTGTAGGTTTCCATACCCCATTTGGGTGGCCATGACTTTCTGGGCCAGTTTGCTGTCTCAAGTGCTAAGGATCTTAATTATTACTGAATTTTGGTGACGTTAGGGACGCTTGATATCCCAGCAGATGTGGATGCTACTGGCTGGAGCAAAGCCTCCTGCAGCAAAACATGGTGCTGTTGTGGGTTTGCTGTGCAGTGTCTCCTCTGTACAGCCAGTTCACTCCAAAATGAAGAAATATAATTTATGATCTTTCAGAACATTGTACAATTACCGTGAGTAGTGCACTGAAGTAGGATGTGCAACAATTAAAGGATGAGGTCTGGCAAATGGTTGTTCGTGTAGTCCAGAAGTTTTTGATGTTGACATCAAAGCCGCTTGGAGAATTTTAAAACTGGCAAGTCAAGAGCTTTATGATAAGTGCCCTCCTTGGTGGTTTGATCAATAATGAAATCCAGGTGCATTGCATTATGGTTTTCATCTACAGAATATAGGGTTAAATATGAACTGACTTTCCTGGGCATGTCGTCTAGCTCAGAGACTCCAGACAAACAAAATAGTAGCCTCAGGACCTCCTGTGGCTGATCTGAAATATGTAATAAAAGTAGGCCGCCAAAGGGAATATGACTTTTGTAATTATCTTAAGTATTGTATATGCTCCCTGAGGTCAGGCTACAAACAAAACCACACATGCACGCACCCCATGGAGGATGCCTGTTCTCCCAGCTAGACTCGGAGCTAAGTTACAGGAGCTGATGCATCTTCCCTTGACAGCCTTTTCCCTTCTTTCCTTCCTCAGTTGGGAAAATCACTCTACCTGTCTGTAAAGTGCAGATCCATATGGGGGCAGGAGGAACACCTTGCAGGCAGGTATTTTAATTCAGTTCAGATTGCCTTCACTCATTGTCATAGCACAGAATTATTGGGAAGCAGATGAACATGGAATATTTAAACTACGCTCAGAAAAACAGATCAGGCAGGGTAGACACCAGGCTAGACAGGATAAGATGGGATTGCCCATGTTCTTCTGTGAAAGCCATTGCCCTATACGAAAAGCATCTGAGGTTTCTGAGGTTTTCTGAGACTTCTGCTGCACTTGCCTGTTCTTCTTCTTCACAGTAACAGTGATCAGACACTGGAACGGGCTGCCCAGGGAGGTGGTTGAGTCACCACCCTTGGATGAATTTAAGAGTCGTTTAGATGGGGTGTTGGGGGATATGGTGTAGGGAAAACCTTTGTAGAGTAGGGTAGATGGTTGGACTCGATGATCCCAAGGGTCTTTTCCGACCTGAATGATTCTATGATTCTATTGCATCTTTGGGAGAGCACCTACAAGGGTGGGCAACAAGGTCACACAAGGCAGGTATGTGCAAGATACCTGGTGTGACACAGACCGCTGATTTACGGATGCGCAGAGACACTGTGCCTGAGACATACCACACTTCAGGTTGCGCACGCTCTTGTGCAATGCTGGTCGTTCGGGGCATGTGTGATTTTGGGTTTCATTGAGATTGTGCTGAATTCTCACACCCTTGAGTTTAGTCTTTTGTTTTTGTCTCCACTGCAGTGCCCTGAGTCCTGAGCAGACTTTTCTCTCAATGTGTGAGTTGTTGCTGAGTGTTCAATACCAGTGCCACTTCAGCTGAGGCTGTTGGGGATGGCAGAGCTAATGCTCTGTGCTTTGTGCTTTGTGCTAAAGATGCTTTGTGCTAAGTCGGTGACAGGGAGCAGATCTGCTCTGGAGACCCTGGCTTGTGTTGCTTATGTCTCCCGCAGACCCATATGGGTCACTCCAGGGTTCCTCTCTTTAAATTCCTGCTTACTAAGAGTCTGAGACTTGTGCCTACCATCCACATAAGCAGAGCTGACTTTGATTTACAGTAAGAACTTTCCCCAAATTCTGCTCAGAATTTTTTTCTCCTCTGTTGTCCATTTTCTGTTTGCTTGGTTTCGGTTTTCAAATTAATGGTGGCTTCTTCTGTAAACTAACAGTAGCAAATGTCACTCTACTGCTCTACTTGGCCGTTTCTTCTGTGTTGTTCCAATTGTAAGCAGAAACAATGGAGAGAAGAATCCATCCAATGCTGACTCGGGTTCTTCTTGGCTTAGGAAAAGAAAGCAATTTGTTTGCATCTCCTTGAGGGTAGCTCTGTTTAACAGTCAAAGAGAAAACCAATTTCAGTTGCAGACAGTAATCTCAGAGCTTAGTTGTGTTTGGAAAATCCTTCTTGCTTAAAAAGTGTTTTCCATCATGTTGTGTTGATTTCAATGTTGATCCTGGTTCAAAAAATGAACTATAAGACCGTGAAGCATTTAGTGTACATCCAGCTATTAAAAAAAAATGTGTACTTCTTGGTTTTTTGTTAGACTTCAGTTCTAACCACATCCATTTTAATTGATGATCTGTGCTGGAATTTAAATAAGGTGTCATACACAGTGATTGTATTCACTGTATTAATATTAACAGCCATTCAGTAGTAAACGCACATCAAACAATTTCTCTCCTTCCTTTTCAAATGGGCCGAGAGCTAAAGTGGTGCATACATGATGTTTAAAGTGGGAAAGAGAGGCAAAATCAAAGCTATAGTCTGAGTTTTTAAATGGATTGTTCTTGGAGAATGAATAGGCTTATTATAAGTCAAAGGCAAGCTACAACAGAGAGAGTCAGGAGAAATGTAGGAGAATATTCATCTGGGCTAGCAAGTGTATGACAAACAATAGTCTTTCTATGGAGAAATTAGTGGTGCATACCTTCCAGTGTAAAACAACAGTGTTCGTGTCGGCTTCATAGTCTCATTACCCTCCCTCAAGGGGGAAGGTTGACTACCTAATTCTCTGTAACAAGACGCCTAAGTCCAAGAAGTTAGGTGGTACAGTCTGCTAAATGGATGAAGAAATACATGAAGTAGTACTGGAATATTTTATGAGTAATGGGTAAATGCTGACAATTTAGAAAGTTGTGAAAACACACCAAAAAAAGTATGCTCAGAATTCCTTTTATAAGAGAGAGCAAATAACTTCATTGGCTGTGTTACTGCATTGTAAATAACTTCCTGCTTAGAGCTCTGATGTCTTAGTGGAATGTTAATATCTCTATGATCCCATTCAACACTTTTAATATATGTTGTAAATCTGACATCTTGCCTATTCAACAAGATGTTATTATCATACTCAATTTTCATTATAGAGTTTATTATCATAGCTGCACCAAAAAAGCAGTGTCATTTCCTAAACATTGCTCTCTGGAATTCTGACAAAACCCCTTAGTTTAGAGATTATTGCCTTTGAGAGTTGAACTGAGTTATAATTCAAACAAAAATAGCCAAAGGGAAAATTATTTTAATCTTTATAATAGCATCTGTGGGAAGACAAAAAACGGGTGAAAATGGGGTTGAGGGTCTTTGGTAGATCTTAGTGGTTGAGAAGCAGAGAGTGAGAGAGATACTTGAGGGACCAGGGGTCACTAGAGCTACTGTTTGGTAAATGCTGGATCCTCCTGGGGATACGTGCTTTTAACGGCAGCTTCCTAAGGCAAGAGCGAGGAGCAGTGGCAGACAGGCAGGCTGGGCTGCTCTCTGCCCGCTGTTTGGAAATCAGTAGCGTGATGAACCCAAGCGCGGTTGGGCTGTTGGTCTGCACCATGGCCCAGACAGTCTACAGGCAAGCGTTGCCTCAGACTCTGACTCTTGTAGTGCCTCTTGGTATATTACATAACATGTTACTTATATGGAAAATGGTATGTTTGCTTAGGCAGATGTAGAAAGGTTGTTTTTATGTATATTTGGATTTAAAAAGCTCCTTAGGTTGTTTTGGTTTGTTTTGTTTATGTCTACTCCACTGGACTTCCTGCATATCCAGAAAGCTGTTGGTGAAACTGCTTTAAATTTCAAAACTGAGAGATGAGGAGCCTCTAGAAAATAGGTCGTTCCTTTCTTTTTTCTTTTCTTATTTTTTTTTTTTTTTAATTTTCATGGAAAAATTCTCATTTCAAGCTTTTCTGATTTTAAAACGAAGAAACATAAAATGGAATGTGATTAAAAATGGAGAACATGGGATACATTTTTATTCTACCTTGTCCTGCTTGCTTTCTAGCTTGTCTAATAGTAAAACAGAAGAGACTAAAAATTTTACTTCTGAGAGTGTTTCCCTGCCCTTCGGTTCCCCATATTTCTTTCTTCCAGACAAAATAAGTAAATTATGGATGAGGGAGGGAAAGAGGGAACAACCTGACACTTCTCAGTTTTCAAACTTTTCTGTTAAGAGTCTGCTTCAGGAGTTCAGGCTCCATCTGCTCTCTCAGTATATGGCCAATGGGGAGAAACGTAAAGAGTTATCCTTCAGATAAAGTTAATGTCCTGTTTCATCTTAGTTTTAAAACTCTTTAAAGAGAAGTGAAAATTTCATTTTGATATAACCACAATGACGAGCTTTACCCACAAAAGTTTTTATAAAGACAGACCTGTGGTCCTGGCATCTACTCTGGGTTCAAAGTAGATTCAGAGTGCATTCAAACCTTCTCCTTGTATCTGATCTTATATTACATCCTTTTCCTGCAGAAATTTCACTGTGTGGCTTAAGAAGACTACTTTGTATACATGAATATGTTTGCAGGACTGGTCCTTTCTTGGTTGTTCTTAGAAGCTCGTCTGTATTAAAGGATGTCTCTTTTGGTCCCCTGCATGGGCACTAAAAGATGCTTTATGAAAAGATTTGCAGAGGGTTGCATTTCTATAGCTCTACTGACTTCCCTGGACCTATACCAAAGTGTGTCAGTTTGAGAATTCTTCATAATTCTTATTAGCATTCCATGAAATAAAAGAACCCAAAAAGTTCTTAAAGCAGACTGAAGGCATCTCACCAATGAAGTGAGGTCTCTGCTTGACTTTCCAAGCTGAGTTTATTGGCCAGAGTCCTGTTTGTGAGTTTGTTGTCCTCACACTGACCCATATTTGAGTTACAGTTTTATTGACCGTGCTTGGAAGCGTCCTTCACGGTGCCTCTCCAGATGTACATCAGTGGGTGCACAGTGATGCTGGGGGGCAATGTTTTTTAACCTTAGGGTGGACTTGCCAGGAGTTGACTTGTAGTTCTGGATCCTGGGCTAAATTTCTGTGCTCTTCAAGGAGCCATATCATGCCAAATTCTGCCTTCAGTTACCCACTAAGGTTTACTGCAGGATGTCAGTATTATCTACTTCTCCAGCCATAAAATGGAGGAAAAAGCCTAATTTATGCCTCACAGAAAAAAGAACTTGATAGCTGATGCTGAAGGTGTAGTGTTCCTGTTATGGCAGAGAAGGTCGCTGTAAATCGAATCTTCAAATAACTTGCTGGGCTTTGTTTACTTATGGTGATTTGCTGTCATTCCAGTTCAACAAAATGCTACTGTTTGAGATAAGAGGAAAAATGCTCCTTTTTTTTTAAGTATATTTTTTCATATCCACCGAGAGATAAATTAGATTTTTGTGATGTTTTCTTATGTTGCAAAAATATCCAGAGTATTTCCACAGTGGGAGTAAGCTAACGGTACATCACTGGACCATCTCCAGTGAAAATAGCTGTGGTGGAGTGAAAAGAGCAGCAGAAAACAAGTAGTCGGGAGCAAGAATGGCTAACATGTACACGTGTTTATTTACACATCCTCGTTAGCAATATGGACTGCTGGATATTTTTAAGTAGCAGGAAAAAAATACTTCAAACGTTTTCATTGACCTTGCAGCCATTACAGCTATAAGTCGTTCCAATGAAAAGAAGATTGTTCCAAGAAATTTTCCTTAAGGACTTGACAAAGATTTAATGCAGGACAAATATATCTTCAGGATGGAAATAGAGATGAAACTTTCTGTGTTCAGATTCCTCTTAATTGTGTCTTAGGACTGAAGATCCTGGCTGTATTCCATAATGTCCAATTTGGTGTTTTACTCTGTAGGGCTTCTTTTTTTGGAAGAAAGAACCAAACAAATATAGCAATCCTTTTATTAAATGCCATCTTGACTGTGCTTCTTGGAAATATAATGGCTCAGAGGATGAAAAATTACAGCAAGTTGTTTATTATTGAAATGCAGTCTCAGTTGCAAGATTAACTGTTTCAAAATATTAAATATCCTGCCTGCTACAACGGGATGCATGTGGAAAAAAGCTGCAGAGCAGCATCAAAGCACTGGAAAAGTCTCTGTCATGTCTCGTTCTGGAGGCACATAGTTGGTATTTGTGGAAAATGCTTGAGTGCATGAGTTTCAGAAGTGGTCGTTCCATCCCTGAGTTCCCCTATTAACTAAATGGGGATGCTATGGGGAAGACCTGTACCATGAATCCTTACATCATCCCAAGCTGCCCGGTGACAATGGCAGGGAGAAGCACAGGAAGCAGAGAAGCCTCCAGCATTTGGGTCTGGAAGTCAACTGTCAAATGGGTGTTCTGCAGCTGGGTATCAATAACTGAATTGAAAACAACTTTACTCTTTTTGCTGGGTTTGGGGTTTTTTTTTTTGTTTGGTTTGGTTTTTTTCGTAGGAAAACTATAGCTCCTCAGCCCTTTTATATAGCATGAAAAAAGTCTGTTCATGAGGAAGGCTTCTTTGGAGGAGCAGGTTCTTGATAGATTCAGAAGCAGATGCTAGTTTCCGTTAGAAATAATTTTCATTTTAAAAATGGCTAAACCGCAGACTTCAAATAATTTCAAGTTTTTCCTTGTTGCTTGAGACAAAATGTAGTTGTTTGTCTTTGAAGATACTTTTCCATCTTTTACCTCATAGCAGGAAGACATTCCCCATTCAGAAGGCTCCCTGAAACTTCTCATGATATCTTTATGAAGTGTAACTTTTAGTCTCTTGGAGAGAATATTTTTTTTTTGGTGCCTCTTCTTATTGAAGCATGAGTTTTACAAGTAAATGCAAGATGTTTTTGTTTGGTAGCAGCTGTAAAAATAACAAGAGACACAGAGCATGGCAGCTTATTTGCCTGCTTTACTCAGACTAAATGCATTATCTTTAAAAGACTTTGAGAGGCACAAACACCTACTGCTTTTTGTTTGCATCATTACACTTAGCCTTTATTACTTCTCCTTACAAATTCTTCTTTTTTTTAATTTCCTTCCTAAAAAGTAAATTTTCCAGAATGTACTTTTCTGCTAAATGCTCCAAGGTACTTCATAGGCTACAGTAGGTCAGTCATTCCCTTCATGAAGTCAATGTTTAGGTCGTGGTTTAGCCATAGAGCCCTTAATTTTTCGTTTACAGCATATAGCTGAAAATCATAACAAAAGGGAATTATTTATAAACTTAGAATCTCAACTGTTGAAGTTAGGAAGGTTCTGGCAATGTCTTAGCTGTCTGTAATAGCAGAGCATGAATTCTCTTGGAAGAAATTCAGGTTGAGATATGACAGCATATACACATAAAAATGCTACATAAATTACTGTCTCATCCAAGACAGCAAGAGTACCTCATGCTTGTTTTCTAGTGCCTGTGAACAAAAAAGATAGCTAGACTCAAAACCTGCTTTGCAACAAAGGTGCAAATTGGATGAAGCTCCATTGGCTTTGATTGCCCTTCTCTAGATTTATGCTGCTTTAAGTGATGGTGAAAATGATATTAGGCCCTGGAATTTGGCTTTTGTGAAATGTCTTCCACTTCCCTTCAGGATGAAGTAATTTGATTGTATTTTTCAAGGAATCATCTAATTCAGCAGTTGTTGCATATGAGAAATTAAGTTCAGTTTTTTTAGCACTTTTCTGGATCACCATAGATTTTTAAAGTTATTTTTGACTGTGGGTAATAAAGGATTTAAAAAAAAAACAAGCCCAAACCCCTAAAAAAACCAAACAGCCATCAAAGCCCAACTTGTTTCTTGCGTGATTTCTTTGGATAGTCAGCAGTTCTAGGCTGCTTATAAATAAATAAACCAAAGATGTACAATTTTAAACAATTTTTAAAATGTTGGAAATCTTGAATAGACTGGTGTATCTTCACTAGAAACTATAACCAGGCCTTTGCATTTATAGACCTGTCTTGTCAAGATCAGCCTAAGTTTATTCTCAGACCTGTGATGCCCCAAGGGACAGATCGTCAAACTATGTGAATGCTTCACTCTATTTATTTCGGTAGGAGTCAGATGCCTACGTATCGTCTGAGGACCTGTGCTCAAGTACAGAGTATATGGAATAAAAGATTAATAAATACTGGTTAATTTCTTTATGTGGCAGCACTTTGTGACTTACTGACGTGAAAAAAAAAAAAAACCAAACCAACCGAAAACCCGGATTAAATCTCGTTTTAGAATATGGTTAAGTCTGTGTTCAATGTCTTTGAAAAGGTGACTAGGATGATGCTCTCTATTCTGGGAAAGTCGATTACTCTTCCAGTTCTTCTCTGAATTGTCCTGCGTTTATCGACATTCCTGAACCGCGAAGAGCAGGAAAGATGCTGAATTTTAGGGTTATGTGCGCTGCTTCCAAATGCCAAGGCAGAACATACCCCCTCTTTTCCCTTGTTAATTATCCAAGAGTCTCAGCAGTGGTTTTGATTACAGGGCCACATTTTTTCTTTCCTATATGTGTGGCTTTAACTCGTACAGTTCTGTACCGATAGCTGCAAAGCTGCCTCAAAGTTTTCTTTTTCACTTGCTTGCAAATATTATAACTTTGTTAAACAGTGCTGCAAGTAAGCAGAGACATGGAAAACACTTCAGCCTTATCAGGAGTCTGGGAAGAATGTGCAAGTCTGCCAAAGCGGCAATTGGATATGCCCAGAAGGAAAAAGCCCACGGCAGCACCATGTCATGGCAGGATTACACTGTCCTCATACCGTGCTGCATGACATGGGTACTGCGGGGTGACTCTGAGAGGAATTTAAAGATGTGGATCTGATCACAAATGTAAATGTGCACAGATTTTGAACAGAAAACCAATCCTGGATCGTTTTCATTCTGGGGCACATGAGTTGGAAATGCAGAGATGCAGAACGAGCAACCCTGAAACCCCCAGTCTACCGCCAGTGGTGAAGAGGAAAAAGCACATTAACTTGAATAAATAAGGGAAAAACAATGACTCTGAAAACTTCAGGCTTCTTGATAGAATTCAGAGAAAAACGGAGGCATGGTTTCCTCTGGGGCATCCAGAACCATGAGGCGGTGCTCTGAAATGCCCCTTGTTCAGTCACCTGAGAAGAGCCAAGGGACATGCATCTCAGGAGAGAAAACTACATTTTCTGTCTGCCTTAGAGATGTCACACCGGTCAGATTTTCTCCAGTGTTTTCCTAGAGGAATATATGCAATCGCTGGAATGTTTGTGCTTTTCTAACACTCTTGCTTGGTGGATCATCGCCTCTGGTACTTAGATCTTTGGGAAGGAGAGAAAATAAATAATGGTCAAAACTTGGCAGGAATTGATCCCCAACAGGGATTACCTAAACCCTTTGCTGTTCCTTATATCACTTAAAGAGCCAGCTTGTTGTAGGTAAAATAAATTTATCTGGCCCGGTGGGAGTACTGAGGCTGTTGTCTTTATCAGGAGATGATGCTGGAAGTGAGAGTCTCATCAGCTGGCAGAGGCACAGGAGAAAAGGTCTGGTTATGGCAAAAACAGGAACTGGAAATGAGAAAGGCAAGTGTGGTGCCACAGTACGCAGTGAAGCAATTTCAGTAGTGGTGAGAAAATTTGAATACTACTGTGCAAACCCTTGGCAAGACCTCAGCTGGAAGAGGCTCTGCAATTCCGGATGTTAACTTGCAAGGATGAGGAGTCACACCTGGGACAAGGCTTTCAGGAACAGGGACAGCCCGTGTGATGGTTTAGAGATGTAATGAAGCAACATCCCTCTGGGAAAGATGCAAGCCAGTCCTAGTTTAAACGTTACATAGCTGTTTGAGTGATGCTGAGTACCAAGCTTTAAGATGTTGGTCTTGTTAGATGTAGTCCATATTGAGGTGGAAATGCGGCTTCTAGATTTGGAACTGGTTTGCACAGGGAAGTCTGGACACAGTGATGGGGCCCTTGCAGGCATGTGTACTCTAACTTGGAGAAGTTGTCTCCTGCTGCATAGCTCAGATGCTTTCACTAGATTGCAAAACTGCGTGCAGAGTCATTTTCTTCCTTAGGTATGTCATGTAACCAACTGTGTAGTTGGCTAAATTGAGCCAGTGTATTCTGAGCTGCCTCACATCAAATAAACCAGCAGCCCTCGGGCTGTGGTCATGCTTACTCCAGCCTGGAGGTGTTTGGGGTCAGCACAGCGGGCTGTTAGGGACACCAGCTCTACCTCTCAAACTTGCGCTAGTGCCTGTGGTTTTACCACTGACTTCTGTAGGCTGGAAATCCTCTGTCTCACAAATCATGGCCTGGTGCCTTAGAATTGGGTGCTCCTTCCTCTCCGGCATTTTGCCTGGGCTTTTAGCTTTGTTATTGAAAGTGTTGAACGTGGGAAATCTTATCTCTTGTCTGAATGACTTCCATAGCTGTGCTCAACATCCTGTGATGGTGCTGTCTCTTTATGAATGTCTCCCTTGTCATTGTTAACATGGAACAATTATCCCTGGAAATAAACAAAACAAGGAAATATAGAAAATATTTGCTATAAAACAGAATGGGGTTTAAACTGAAGGTCTTCCCAAGAAGCTTACTAATAACACACTTAGCGCAGAGCATGCTTTGTCTAGCCCTGAATGTTGACTTTTCTTTCTGAATCATAGTGGGATAATGTGGGGGTTTTGTCAGAGTCTCTTTCATGGACCTAAGTCATGGTAAGTCTTTTGTACACCAGAATTTAAAATCTGTAATGGAGTTAGAGCATTAATGGCATATGTGAATTAATGAAAAATTAGATTTTTAATTAGTTAACAGTACTTTATTGTAGTTGTTTTTGAAGATAGAGAGAAATGTTTGAGTGTGCTTTTCTTAGTACCTGATCCGCAGATCTAAGCATCGATCATACAGTGTCTCCAAGGATACAGTTTTGGGGAATAGCCCATAGTGCAGTTCAAAGAACAGAACTTTTTTTGCTCTTTATGAAGTTGTTCCAAGTGGCACTTTGGGGATTAGATGTCTCGAGACACGTGTAAAAAGAGAACTTTTTGTATGAGTGCTGCCTGCTCAAATCCAGTCCAGAGGCTGCTGGCACACAGGTTGGGATATTGCAGCTTTGTTTTCTTTCCTTAGGAGAGTGAAGAGGTGGGTTGTCTTGTGTAGGTGACTTTCACAGATGCTTGTTCCCAAACAGTAACAGAGCAAAGACTTGACCTGGAGGTTGACTCTCCAGTGACCCTTAAAGTTGGAATAACTGAGAAAGCAGCAGTTGCACCAATAAAAGCTTCAAATGAGCTGAGGGCTGAGACAAGGGAGGTTGTTGCTTATGAGAACTGAACCGATGCCAGCAGAAAGCTGATACAGGAGCGACATGAGCGATATTATCTCCCCAACAGACGTGACTGTGTTCCAGAGGCTGCAAGGTCAGACCCCGGGTTTGCTTAAGGGCACGTGAAGACAAAATACATCCTTTCTATACTACTGTAAACAGGGATCCGAACCAGGATAATTAGCATTATTAGAATGAGCTCTCTGCTTCATGGAACTTCTCTGTGTATTTCTCAGCCAAGAAGAACAGAAGAGTCTTTGAAAAAGTAATTTGCAGCAAGTTTGAAATGACTCAATGACCAGAAAGAGAGAGGCTATGACTTTACTTTCCACTGTGTGTAGAAATTGCTCAATGTAGATGACTTTTACCATGAGCATGATCTTACTATGGAATGAAGATTTACAGGATGAAGTCAAGGCAAGCACGTCCCAGCTGTCCACTTAACTTCTAACCCAACATTTAGAGCCGTTTTCTCCTGACCTTGTGTATTTAAGGGTCATTACCACACATACCAGAGGTTTTGGGGCAGATTCTGCCCTTTTTATTATTTTTTAAATCCTTGGGACATGAATGAAGGACAGCTCAACTGTGAGTCACGGCGGCGGACCATCTCCAAAGGCATTCTGATGGCTTAACAGAAAGAAGCCCAAGCTTGCCAAATATTTGAGAGTTACTGACACATTTAGTGTCACGAACAGCTCTTTAGAAATAGCCACCAGACGAGTCAGTGACTAACCCTGGGGAGGGCTTGGGGGTCCTGGAAGAAAATTTGAGAGTAATGCAGTTGCGCGGGTACTCGGTTTAGGCACGTGCCACATGGTGACAGTTTTGTAACTTCATATATAGAGCAAACAGAGTGGAAAAAATACAAATGAACAATACCAATGACTTTTTCCAGACCCTGATGAAATTGTTAAGTGAAATGTAATACTCTGTGTCAATTTAACAACCTGACAAGCCTAAGGCCAGGAGGTAAAATGAGAGAGATGAAACATTTTACAGAAAAGTAAACTAGTGGACTTTAACTTGTGGGGGTTTTTTTGTTTGTTTACATGCTTATTTTTCCAAAAAATTAGGATGCTGCCATGGTTAAGTTACTTGCTGTGGGTCAATGTGTTCCCAAATGCAATGTTGAACTAAGACAAATCTCATGCCTAAACTCCCTGAGTTTCAACAGGGACTGCCCATGGAGCTCGTGAGGACATGAGCCAGCAGAAATGTGAGGAATATGAATATGTTGGGGTTTTTTTGGTGGCACCTACCAAAGGAAGCTAGAAACAAGCCAAATATTTGTGCTGTAATTGCTTGTTACAGACTAAGAGCAGTTGCTGTGTCTAGTTCAGGATTTGAAAATATAGTTCCAGTTCTAAAGCCAATAGCTGTATCTCATGCTGTTATTTTTGGGAGGGATCTCCAGAGGGGGTACAATTTAGCAAAAGTGGGTGGAGATCTCAAGAAACATTAACGTTCTTGGAAAAGTCTGAAATGACCAAATACTATGGGAGAGTTTGGAAGAACACAAATTATCTCTAATCTCTTGAGAGGTATCAGGAGTAAGGTTTTCTCAGGCAATATATGGTCTCTCGTATCTATCAACTGAAATGAAAATCCAAACATAAAATCAGGGCTGGGAAGCACTTTGTAGACTCTGACAGTCCCTGATACCCGTAATTTATACCTGGGTTACAGGGAAATGTGAAACAGTATTTTAAGCTGTGACAGCTTTAAGCTTGCTGTAGTTTTTAAGAAAAGACAAAGTGAGGAAGGAGCTGTAATTTTAGTGGGTTTTTGGATCTCTGTTCCACTTGTCTTGAATGTGATCTCAATGCACACTGCAGATTGAAATCAGCACAGGAAACTGTGCTCTAAATAGAAAGTAGGTACTTTTTCTTAAATCCCTAAGCAATGCAGGATCTGGGGGGAATTAGCACTCTCTTGCTAACTGGTATAAAAATTGCTTTTTCCTCCAATATAGATTAGTTTTTACCATCTTACAATCTAGTCCACGTAAAAGATTTTTAGGCACTCATGGCATTTGTTCATTTGTTGGGTCGGGTGGGATTCTTTTTCCCCAGACTAGACTGGTATTTTTAATTTCTGTTGCATAGCATTGGTGAAATAAAGGAAGCACCACGGGAGCCCTGAGGACACAACTGGTGTTTCGTATTCAGGGGAAGCCGGAGGAGCTGTAAATCCTCTAAGAAGGATATGGTGAGCACAGTAACTTGCAGTCTGAGGAAAGCTGTCCTGAGCCTCCTCAAATACAACCTGGGTGTGCAGAGCCCTCCCATCATCCCTACATCCTTCCACACGTTTCCCATGGGGAGGTGCCGTGGGCTGGCAGTGAGGATGCCCAGCAGGGACTGGATGCATCTCATTGAGGACACTTTTTTTATTTTTTTATTTCTCCAGCAACAAGTCTAAACCATATCTGTGCCTGATAATAGGAGCCAGCTCCTGCTAATATCAGTGTCTCCCATCAGCTGGCATTAAAACTCACTGGGTGGGGAAGATATGGGTAGGAGGTTACGTTAAGTGCCCGTGAAGCCGTAGCAGTGATCTGTTTTGAGGAACAAAGTGTTATTTACTGTGGGATACAAACCTAAATTGCTTGCGTTTTTGCTGACATTTTGCCAGTGGTATTTTAGAGCTCAGACCACACAAGGAAAATGGTGTTCCAGGATATATGGCCTCCTTAAAGAGAGACTCTGAGACTATGACCTAATGTTTATAACTGTAAGAGTTATTGAGAGTCAATTGAAAATGCAGAATTCCCAAGTGATTGCATTTATCAGTTGTGTGATTAGCATGCTTGTGGAGCATAAACAGCTGAACAAATCCAAATGGTTGACGCAGTGCACCAAGAGAGAGAAAATTAAAAATATGTCGGATATTGTTGAAAATGTAGGTAAGGCATGATTTTAAACTCTGCTTAGAGACGATGATCAAAGGATTTTGTAATGGGCTTTTCATCATTGCTGGTCCCCATAAATATCTGGGCAAGTAGAGTTTACTTGGAAACTGATAGGAATATCAATAGCATCACTGTACTCGGTGGGATTTTACACATTCAGATATGAAAGTTTGCTTTATGGGTTACTCGAGAGAAGGTTTGGTTTTGGCAAAGTGCTCCTAAGACAAACTTTACTTTTAACATAAATATATTAAAATATCCCTCTCTCACACACACACACAAAATAAACTTTACATAATACATATATAGTCTTGTATATTTATATCTTTTTATATCTATATATTATTTATATAGATATATAAATAAAATCCCTTTATCCTTTCCTAAGGCACCATTTTATAGCGTTGTAATTGTTTGCGTGTACTGAAGGTTTCTTTAGGTGAGATTACTGTTTGAAGTCTGCAGCATCTTGAAAATTATTTTTTTTATTTCAGTTTATATAGTTGAAATCATCATATCTTGGATGACAGAAGGCCAGAAATTTAGTGCTGGTCTGTAAAACCTGGAAGACCTGTTTTGTTGTAGATGAAACACAATGATTCCTGCATTCTAGTTGTATCTTATTTTCACATCTTTGTTGGCTCAAGAAAGAGCACGAAATGATTTTTTATTTTTTTTTTTTAGAGCTTCCTTTCAGAAAGATTTATTATTTTTAGGTTTTGGCTAAGGTTGAACTTAAGGATTTTTCCCAGATTACTCCATTTCAATATGCCTGCATCCTGGAGAAACAATCTGGGAAAAGAGAGGAGAAACTAAAAGTGTAATTAGAACTGAAAATTGCAGATAAGTTTCATTGACTTTGTTAGAAGTTTTACTTTGTGCTGTTTTACCTCTTCTTGTTTATAAATTATTTTTAAGGAATGTCAATGCTAATTAAAAAAAAAATCTTCTCTCTTCTATTCAATAATAAGGGAAATAGGGACATATTCTTTTTTTAAAGCGCTCAGCTGAGAAAAGATACTTAGAGAACTGGCTTATTGGTGGTAACTATTGCCAAAATTGTTATACCTATCACTACAATATGTGAATGTTTCACAAGCAATGTCTTCATCTGTTTGTGAATGTAAATTCTGTTGATCCAGGAATTGCAGAAATGTCTACGAGGCCTTCATTGGAGACCCAAGCTGGAAGGTGCTTGTCCAGGGGGCAGCTTCGAGGCAGATTTACGTGGCGCTCTGTCTGCGTGCAGATGGAGTTTGCCGAGCGTTTGGGAACACTGTTTTTATTGGTTTTGTTCTGTTTTTTTCCCTTTGGCTGACTTTGCCCGTCTTCGTTCACTCAGCCCCAGGAGTGTGCTGTGGTTGGGACCTTGCACTTAATTCACATCAGCAGTTTCAGTAAACACTTAGTAAATAACAGATCGTGTACTTAAGAAAAGATATGTTTTGGGATGTGATTTTTAAACAGATTTAACACCTGTGTTACTTGGTTTTTTAAAAAACTCTGTGTCGCGTGACCGTAATCCAAGAACAGTCATGCATTGGTTTTGGAGAGACAAATACTGGCAGACTAAGGGGACCTTTTCCGTCTGCTCCCTTCAGCCAAGCATCAGATCTGCCTGTTGGCATCGCTTACATTTCAGATGACTTTTTCATAAAACCTGGAATGATGAGGAATTGAGTGCCTTGTCTGTGCATGGCATGTCAAATTTCTGTGGTCGTGGTGGCTTGAGGCGTGAGGGACAGTCTTAAAACCACCCTCTCCTTCTACCAGCCAGGTGTCTCAGTTGGGCTGTATGAAGGTGGTGGTTTTCTCAGTAAAACCCATGACTCACATTTTCTCTGCTTAACTTATGATTTATTCCTCAAAATGGCCCTAACACACATTTCTTGTAAATGGCCCGTAGCCTCATGAGAGCGGCTTGGCTCATCTGCTGGGGCTTTTGAAATCCTAATGACCATTTAATCGAGTAAATGTGAGATAAGCTGTGAGCTAGGGCTGGCTTCATGGCTCTGCTCGCATTTAACGATGTCATGGTCTTCAAACGGCACGTATCCTAAAGTGTTAAACCATCCTGTGCATCGATGGCATTAAGCTATTTTCCATACCCACAGTCTAGCTGTGCATCTGCGGCTCAGTGTGAATTGCCCTGCAGTTGGGGAAGCCACAAATATCCATGTACACTGTCTTTCGTTACACAGCTTAATGAGATTTCCGCATCCCCTGGGAAATTGGCATGGCCCGCAGAGGGGTGATAACCATGTTATTTTCCTGCTGCCACCACGTCCCCATACTTCTGAGAAGGCATAGTTACGAGTAACAGACTGCAAAAAAAAAAGAAGTTAAAAAAACCCCACCAATATTACAACTTCATATTGTTAAAATGTATTTTAAACAATAGAGGGAAGGAATATGCTACAATTTAAATTTTTTTTCGTTTGTTTCTGTATGAGCCTCCTGGTAAAGCTGAGAGGCTGGTTTGTAATTTCTGTGCTAATGGCAGATGCCCAGCAGGAGATAATTACCTTTCAAGAGTGCCTGGCTTCTTTTTTAAGGACTTAAAATAACTGGCCAGCAGAGAAGAAATTGTTCCAAAGTTTCGTGCTTGGGAAGAGATTTCCCAAACTACAAACTTTTATCAAGAACAAATGAGAGATTGAATGAACGTGCAGGCAACCACTTAAAATCTGACTAAAGGAAAATTCTGCTCCAAACAGCACAAAACTACAGGAATGTGTTTTGTCAAAGTCAGAATTCATTGAATTAAAATTTCTCAGAGCTGATTGCTCTCCTCTTCTCATAGAGCACAAACACAGAACATATTTTTTCCATTTTCAAGCCCTCTCGGTCTGGAGTCTACACAGCCATCAGAGAGATAGGAGCTCGGTCATGTAGCTATGACAGGGAATGTAAAAGTTCTGTTAAAAGTTTCTATTAATTTACATGTGCACTGTGAAAAATGTTGAGGTATCAGATAGAAATAGAGCATCAAATGGGTCACAGAAGTTACAAATTACTTTTATCCTCCTGTTTACAGGGAGGTGTGAATATATCCTTCTGCAGTCACCAGACTGCAGTCTGCATTTTACCAATCTTAGCAGACTTCTTTCTACATGGTTGCTTATAATGCTGATATAATATATGCTATTTAACTATGTATTTTATGTAATCTCTTTTCAGTACTGCTGCAAAACCATTACTTACTAAAATACACAAACCGTAGAAAGGTAAAAGTGATTAAAAATCACAATTATAAACTCTTTAAAGATGATGAAAAAATTGTGCTCAAAACTAGCATCCTTGAACCATTTTATGTTTGCCTCTTAAACACATTTTTTCATCTTTGATCGATAAGAAGGCACAGGCTACTTAACTATAAAATTGTGGTTTGAAGTTATGCCATTTCTAAGTATTTTAAAGTGAAGAAATGTTTAGAGTAATTTCCCATTTCCATAGGATGCCATGCCCAGAAATGGGGGAGAAAATGTGTTTCTCTGCTTGCACCGTGCACATCCACAGTACATTCCCAGCCAGCCAAGCACAGTCCCAGGCTGTAAATAAAATGGGGCTGGAGCTTAGAACTAGTACACATTATGTGTTAGACTTCAAGTGTTAATAACGCAACCACATTTTCTCCAGATTAGAAATATGCTTTGCTATGCATGAGATTTTTTATGGAATTGTATCTTTTCTTTTAAGGTGGGAGCCCTTTATTTTTACAGTCTGCCCAGTATTTTGAATATAGGTGTTTAAAGGGTGTGTGATTAGATTATTTATTTCTGGCCGAAGCATAGCGGGTGTTTTGCAACACCTGCTTTTGGTTTTGTGGTGATAAATGATGGCCTGACAGACATGTGCGATAGGAAATATGGTTGTGTCCCAGACAAGCCAAGACATCCTCTCCTTGGGCATAACTATGAGTCTGATCTTTTCCTCAGAATGCCAATTTAACACAGGTTAAAGTTACTGACTAGGAGACTTTTGTGTAAGCAAGAACTTCATGGTTTAAAACATAGCCACAGGAAATGAAGTAGTCATTAATGAGTTTTGAGTAGATGAGTATGCAAACAAAACCGAAGAAGACTGCCTGCGATGAAAGTGTTAGCCAACACTGGGTAAAAACCTATTTTGCAAGGTCTTTGGTCAGACTGGAAGCTGCAACATCAACTTGCAGCTGATGTGTTGTTACCCAAAGGGCTTGCTAATACCACACAATTAATTGAGGCTACAAATAGATCCATAATCCTGCTGTCAGAAGTGCTGCTTTTTTTAATTTTGCCTTGTGTGAATGATGTTAGTCTTTCCATTTTTGGATAAAATTATGTCCACTACTAAAATTATGTCTACTAATACTTTTCCTATGGGAGACAAATCCTCACATACTGGTGATCTCTTGGGTGTTATTTCTCATGCAAATTCAGATTACATGTTTGAAGACATTTTGAGCCTCTAAGGCTGATGACGGTTGGTGAAATGACACTGCGGTGAGGAACACAGCCCACTCAGTGCCCACCCTAAGACAGCAGGGATGCCTACAAGCTGTTTTCTTACATACTTTTCTTGCCTGTGGCCTATCTTTGGTCTATGAGTTAATTGATCCAGTATTTTCTGTGATAATTATCTTAAGCTTTGACAATTTGGTTAGGAAAGCAGTTGCACATGTAAATCAAAAATAAAACCCATATGCTTTCAGCACTCTCGCAATTAGGCAGCAGTACTACGGTTGGCTTATCAGGAACAACAGCAGAATTTCTTCCTTCTTAATTGAGGACGAGATTGGTGCTTGATTATTGACCTCTTGGGAGTTCAAAGCTCTAAGAGAGACCTCAACTATCACACGTGCTGTGATCTTTTGGTGTTTCTCGGTGATGGTAAGTGAATACATTTGCCCCCCCAAATTTAACTAGTTCCTCGAGGCTTTATGTGATGCTCAGTATGAAGTTCAGAACAGATCTTTAACTTGCATGGTTAAACATGTAAACATGTCCCATATAAACATGGGACAGCACAGTGTGTTTGACCTCAGCAGAGTTTTAGTCTTATTTTCCTGTTGATTTACCACAGGGCTGTGTCTTTGATGGCGTTGGTGTGGTGGTTTCAGTCTGCCTTCAGAAGAGAGCTGTGGCCACAGCATCTTCACCACTGTGGGTTTTTTTGATGTTTCATACTCAATGAAAAGAATATGCATCAAAACAACAGTAAATCAACAAATGCTATGAATTAGAGGCCTCCTTTTGGTTATGATTTAGTAGTATTATTTACACCAAAGGCTTTTATCAGCATTTAGCGGGAGTGGGTGCATCCATCAGAGTATAATTAAACTCCATTTAGAGGGTTTAATGTGTGCTTTGGTGTTGAGGGAGTAATCCCAAAGCTTAGAATTATAAGGGGGATTTAATCACAAAAGATTAAATAAATCCCAGCTATGTTTGACAAGCATTTCACTCTTCAGTAAGTCATATGATCTATAATTACTCTCCAAAAGCCTAATTAGCTCCATTCCTTATTTAAGTCGTATCTCTTCCACAAGAATCCTCTGGCGTGGCTCGGTCTGCGTTGCCTTTTTGATGCATGTTTTGCTAATCAGGGTTTTCATCCCGCCAGTTAATCAGCCCTTCCCTGCCATACTCCCTGTCCAGCAAGATGCTTTGGACACTTCATAACCCGGCCCCAGAAAGCTTGTGTGGCCAAGTGCCTCGGGGCAGGCGATAGCAGGAGTCAAAGGCCAGCGCGGTGGAAAGCAGCGTGATTTAAACCTGTCTGATGTAACCCCTGAAGAGGTTTTTGCTGGAGGCTTTCATTCCACCTGTTGCCCTATGACCTCCTCCGGGGGGACAGAGACACGCTTTATCCTCTTCATGGAAACTTCTATTTTTCTTCCCTCGAAACAATGCCATTTCTCTTCTGTGTTCCTGTCATTTTCTTCTGAGCGGGATTTCTGGCAGGAGAAACTTGGGGTTTATTGCCCCAAGGCTGGTACAATTTCGGTATCGTACTGGCTGCATGTCATTCTGCCCAATGTACTTACTTGGCTCAGGAAAGAATCAAATCTTTTACCTAATCAAAAATTCCTCAGCTGGAGTGCATGAACTTTTCCAAATACTTGAAATTATTAATGGAGATGCCTTCTGAAGTGTAATAGCAAACCTTTATGTTCCTGTAAGTGGATATGTAATCTGTTCACATCTAATAGTACCGGGGAACAATACTTGTCAAGGTTCATTTGGCTACAGTTATCTCCTGTTTTTCCCCTTTAGAGCTCAGTTGCAGAATTTCCACAGTACTTTCTGTTGAACAACAACAAAGAAATAAAGGAGCTCTCATGCATACTAATGGCTTGCATGTTCTGCCTGAAATCTTTAATGGGTGACTGCGCTGTGCAAATGCTGTTTCCTCTGCATCAAGTACTGGTTTGGAGCTGGAGAAAGGTGCAGCAATTTTAGCCATATTTTCTATGGCTAAATTCCTTTAAAGGATGCTTAAACCTCCTCACCTGGCCACATTTCTCACCCAACTTAGAGCTCATCTAAGTGACTGGACTGCCTGGGAACAGAGGAGTGTAAACCCTGACACAGTTATCAGAGCAATGCTGTGCAAATACATCTCAATTCCACTCTGCTTGATTTCACTGATCAGTCATGTCCCACTGTGTTTTTCTTTAAATTTATTTTTTTTTTATTCTATGATACGCCAAGTAGGTAGCAAATAATGTAGGTGTCTAGAAAGCCAACCCAAACCCTGCTGCGGGGAGGAGTGCTAAATGGGGAAGGAATGAGTTGTTGGGGCTGATGTTGGGCAAATTTTTTTGCATTTAGTTTCATAAGATTGCTTGTCGAGGCCAAGCAAAAGCCCAAGCCAGGTGTGCAGTCCAGTCCGTGCTCACACAGCGGTGCAGTCTGCCCCTCTCTGCTGCCGATGCGTGGACTACAGAAGGGAATTAACGAACCGTGCTTAATGGAGACTGCAGGTTTTGGGTTCGCATCGGCAGGGGCTCCACAGCAGAGATGGTGAAATGTCTGTCGCCAGCATCCCCTTTGGGGCTGTGTTACAGCACCAGAGCCGGTGCTGATGCAGACGAGAGGTCTCTGACCTGACTACAGCTCCGGGCCAAACCTCTGAGGGTAAGAGCAATCCCCATGAGACAGCAATTGCGGTCGTTACGAATGAAGAAGGCAAAACTTATTAGCAAAGCCTGGGACAGAAGGACACCCCGGCAGCCGTGGTTTGGCAATTTGGAGATGCCGTGTGCATGGCCAGTGCTCTGCTTTGATCGTTTTTCAGGGTATCAACTCCTGTCCCAATCTCCTGACTTCCAGGTGACATAAAATCTGCCAGCAAAAATCTCATTCAGTCTACACCAGATCATTCAGCGCTGGAAAGATTCCTTGAAAATCAGTCTATGCTCTCAGACTTTTTTGCATAGAGAGATTTCCCAAGCGGTCACAGCAGATGTCAGATGTTTTGGTTCTAGCATCTTCACAGTTTCACCCTTCCTTAAAACAGAAGGATACACCAAGGTATTTTTAAAAGTCCAGTCCTCAGGAGAGGGGAACTATTTTGCTACGTTTCTGCAACTAAAATGTTTTTCTGTGAAGGTATGATACGAAATCAGTTACAAATTTAAAAAAAAAAAAAAAAAAAAAAAAAGAACAAAAAAGAATATTTAGAAATAAAAAATTCTGAATCCTGAACCTGAAGCAGTCAATGGCACATGAACTTAAATTCTCCTTACTCAGGTTCTCGTTGTTATCCTGTGGATATCCTGAGGAGTTTGATCTGAAAACAACAAAATGTATGGCCAGACATGAAGATGAGATATATCACCAAGGAATAAAGAATGTTGGCTAATTTGTCTGAGGAGAACTCGTTATAGGCTTTTCTAACAACAGCTTTAAGTGTGCCAAAACTTAGAACACAATTTGATTATTTGGAGGGGATAAAAAAAAAGAAGGAAAAAGGAAAAAAACTGCCCAAGGAAACATTTTGTGTTTATAAACAGCCACATTACTGCGGAGTGCATCTCTCGTTGTGCCAAGTCCACTTCCCGTGGCACAGGTGAGGAGTGGCGTGGACTCTCCCCATCTACCCTGTGGACCAGAGCACTGTGTAATGCCCCCTCTGGTTCCTGTCACTCTGTCTCCATGGTCCATCTCCTTCATTCCCCTGCACCCTGGGCTGTCGTTAATCCCTGGTGATGAGAAGTCTCTTATCCAGCCAGAATTAATGCACTGAGTCAAGTGTGTCTTCCTCACCCCTGCCACGCTATAGCTATTATATATGTGTGCCAGGATTATATGATTCAGGTACATCCCTACAAAGAAGGATGGAGAGGAATAGGGACATAGTCCTATTACACCACTAAGGACATGGTGCAAAGAAAATGGACAGTATGGAGTATAAGAGGCAGAAGAATTGATAGCAGAAAATATAAATTCCCAGCTCAGGAGAGGCATCCCCATGAGAGGTGCTTTTCTCCCTGACATAACATACCTCTTTGCAGCTGCAGTTTAGTCCCAACTCCTGGACATACTGTTAAGAAACTTGAGGTCTTTCCAAGATTTCAGAGCAGCTTTGTTAATGCACCAAAGCCTTTGTTTGACCTTTTCCTGTAATCCCCTGAGTGCAGTATTGTTTAATCAAAAAATAGTAATGTCACTATTTTGTGAATAATTATAATAATAATTGCTATGTAATTTCTTTTTCACAATTTTTAAACCAGCAGTCATTTACCAAAAATAGTTGAGGTGTTTACATAATTGAGAGCTTTTAAAAAAGATATTATCTACCTCATTGTCCTGATCAGTTCAAATGTTGAATAAGTCCTGTGCCAGAGCTATGGGACATTCTAATTTGTTGCGGGGAGGTAAAAGGCGATGAGTCTCACTGTCTTTGCTGAAGCCAGGATTTTCAAAGGCAAATGAAGTCTGTTTGCTTAATTTTTGGGGTCCGTGGTGACTGATGGGAGTCTGGCTCTTCTGGGATGGAGTGGGGAAGATTTTGAAACCCAAACCACAGGAGCCAGGACACAAAGACGTCTCAGGTCCCCAGACAAACTCTTTGTCTGAGCAGGTGAAGACCTGGCTGGGTGCTAGACACCCTGAGGGTCAGCTTTCCTGAGAGATTGGGCACAGATGACAGGGTGATTGCTGGCCACATGGGTTGGCTTTCCATCAGCCACAAGGGCAGTTTAGGGTGCTTTAGGCAAACAGGGTGCAGCTCCTTGGGGGCTGCATGTTGGGCTGGTGCAGAGCCCATGGGGCTACCCCAACTCTACACATTTTGTCATCTTAAAACACTCATATGGCAAAAGACAGCTCTAGTGGTAGCCATTAAACTCGACATTGTGGATGCCACCTCCTTCCACCCCCTTATTGCTGGAAGCGGAGATGGAGGCAGGAGGAAAGCCAGGCGGTGTTTGGCCATTTTTAATACTGTTTCCCTAAGCTATTGCTGGAGACAGGGCTGGGATAGATGGGCTTTGTTTTAACCTACCTATGGCAGTTTTCTGGTCTTATCATCACTGGTTATTTATGCTGCTCTTGTGTCTATTAATTTCCAGAGTTGTCTTGTTTTAGAGTATTTCTTCTTTCTGGGTATTGGAGAACACACGCACGTACTTAGTGAGGTGACGGTCTGATTTAGTTTCCCAGTAACTTGAAAATAATACCTCTTAAAAAATCTTGAAAGATTTGAAGAACCAAAGTGCTACACTTAAAAAATGGCAAAACACTCTGAAATTTGCTTAAACAGTTTGGATTCACTAATACATTCCTTTTATCCCTCCTAAACTTCTTGGCTTACTTAAAAGATTCCTCTCCAGATTGTCTCTAACAAATTCATCCTACAGATGGGTTGCACAATTAAAACCAATCTTATTTTTCTTTCTTAGGCTTTCAGTGTTACTATCAAATTCTGGATTGATTGCTGTTTTTTAATCTTAATTATCATGTCAGTTTAAGTACGCAGAGGGATTTTAAAAATAATTTGAGCTGGGATCATGCCGAAAGCTGCATCTGGATTCCTGGAGAATGAGGGAAGCTTTGAATCAAACAGCTGGCAAGTTTGCTGGGTAGAGAAAGGCCAGCAAAGTACTCTCAACCTGTGCAGATATCAACAGGAACTCTTGGCTGCTGTGGAAGAGTTGCTCAACCTTGTGGTTTCTCTGGGAATCTGGTGTTCAAGGCTTTGCTTTAACACCTGAGCTGCCGATACCCGGCTGTCTTGAGGAGAAGCTCTGCTTGAGGGAGAAGGGGTGGATATTTTCTTTTTGTTGTTGTTAGTTGTTTTTAGCTGTTGTCTGCAGAGGAACTCAACAAGATGAAACCAAAAGCCAAAAACATCAAGTGAAGCAACCATCCCACTGTGCAGTATCCTTGTGCCTGCTGCAGGTGGCCTCCCTCAGCACTTTGCACTGGTGGGATCCCCCAGCTCTCGGGGGCAAGAGATCCTGCTCTCTTGGGGGCTGCAGCATCCCAGAGACACTGTCTTTGCAGCAGTTGAGGTGGTTTCATGGTTCCTGTGAGGGTGTTAATGAGCCCCTCTCATCCCAGATCAACGAGGAAACTTAAAGCCACAAGAAGAGGCTGCGAGCTGGACTCAGTGCCCATGGTTTTCTGGAGACACATCAAACCTGTGGGGCTCTGCCAGCTCAGGTGGTACCACATCCCTGTGTCAACCCTTGCAGCTTTAGGGTCCGAAGAGAAACTGTGGCTGAAGATCACTTCCCTCTTTATAGTTCTTCTTGGACCTCCTTGATGTGACATACAGAATGGCCGCACCTGTTGCTAGAAAAAAAGGTGACACCATCATGGTTGGCATCATCATGAATGTCCCATTGGAAATAACGTTTGTTGTTCTGCTTGTACAAAATGCTCTTTTTCAAGCTGAGTTTCATCTGCATTTTCATTACTTCGTGGTACTAAAAGTTTCTGATGTCTTCCCATCCATCAGGGAACGGATCTTGCCTTTTTGTTAATAGGTTTGGGGTTTTTTCCTTTTTTAGTTTCCTCCATTTTGTTTTTAAACCAGAGAGGTACCTAACGTGGCTAGTGGAGTGGCCTATGTCTGGGCTGAGGAAACTCCACAGTCTTACCTTTGGTGTGGCAAAGCAACAAGTAAATCTCATTGCAGGAGCTACCAAGGTTACCAAAACCCATTTAGGGAAGAGGTGTACGTGTGCATATACATTTAGCATATTATATGCTAATGCCAGAAGGCATTCTGGAAGCTGGATGAACTCACTGCTCTTCGTGTCACTGAACTTAAAACCAAGACGTATTCTCCCTTAACCCCAAATAGCAGAAGTGCGTATTTAATTCATTCATTTTTATAATCAGAAGCATATTTAATTTCAGACTTCTGATTGTCATGCAAAAGTTGAATCTAAAGTACTTTCCAAGTTTAAAAAATCATTGTAACATCTAAAAATAAGAAGAAAAATATCTGTGTCCAACAATGCTTATTTATAAAGACTTTAAAAGGGGAAAAAAAAGAAGAAACAATGTAGTTTTTGTGACCTGAGCCTTTGGCACCCACCCAAACCCGTTTGCATGCTGAGTCCGTCCATTATACACTTTGTCAAATCTTTCATATAATCCCACTGTCTCTGGTCTTAATCTTAAAAAAATAGGCCTTTGTTTTGTATTTGACTCTAGAGGATAAAGAATAGGAGACTGTCTGCAGTGTTGTCAAACCTGGGTGGGCATTTTAATGTGCCTTATACATTTTTCTATTGTGTAAGGACATTTCCCTCCATGTGTGCGAGTCCGCTGGGTGTCCATTGTTTATATCCTCTGCTGGTGTTATCTCCAAATTCCTCCTCTTCTCCGAGGGAGTAGATTTCTCCACAACAGCTCCTCTTCCAGGCTCAGAAAAGCCATCTTTGCTGGTCCACTGGCAAGGCACCCAGCTCTGCTCGTGGGCTGCCGGGGGCTGAGTGCTCCCGCAGGGATGAAGCCTATATTAAGCTTTTTTGGAGAAACAATAGGAAAATTGGAATACCTTACGAGGGAGGGGCATGCTGGGCTGCTCTGGCAAGGGCAGATCTTGCACACCAGGCTGTGCAGTTGAGGGAGGGATGAGTCTTCAGCAGACTGAAATCTGCAACCTCCATTTCCACTGTGATTTTAGGCTATACTTGACAAGTTTCACTATTTTCTGTAAAGGAGCACTTTGGTTGCAATAGCTACCGCAGACTTTGTGTGCAGCTGTTTTTTGCTATTTGTTGATGCAATTGGTGATGTCAAGTCCCGGCCTGTATCTTTGCATCTCTTGGGAGAGCAAGACACACTCAGCTGTCAAAATATCACATTCTGGTGGGGAGGGAAGAAAAGGCAACATTTAGTCTTGGATTTGTCAGAACTGTTGTTTGTCACCTATCCCCTCCATTTTAGCTCACAGTTCGAACAGCCTCCCTCTGCTCCCTGTGGTGCTGAAAAAAACGCAAGACCTTAGATGCTCTGTTATTTTAAGATTAAAACAACACTGAGCTGGCCCGCATTATGCAACTAAGAATTGTGCTTTGTAGTTTAGTGAGTTTGTATACCATTAACTTTTTTTTTAATCTAACTACATACTTCTTAGTTTTGCCAAATGTCCATAGCTCAAGGGTTATGATCGCTGTAACATGTGTTGGGGAAATATTCAGGACTGTGGTCAGATGGGTATGAAAGTGATAAAGGGATGGGTTACTCTGTGGCAGCATCTGTCCAGAAGAGCAAAAGGTATCAGTTGGTTGCCTGGAAGTCCCTTTTCCAGGGATGCCCACTAGAGGATTGATTGCTTTTTATGAGTTGGTTGATGAAACACAACAGAATTGCAGTGTAAACCATTGCCAAAAAGTGTGTGAGTATTGAGACTTAAACCACAAGAAAGCCAAGCTTCTGCAAGTTGCAGCAGCAGAGGCTTGCTCTGTTTTCCCCCGATGAGGGCGGCAGAAGTGACACCAGGAAGAGCAGAAGAAACTGCTTGATGTGGATATGGGCTTCAGCTGCGGGATCTGTGGGAACTGTGATGTTGGGTAAAGATGTTTTTACTTATTTAACTGGAGCAGGTTCTTTGGTTCCTATACACAGAAATAGTCTATGCCTGTTTGCTGGTGAATCCAGCGCTCTCCTTGGTAAATGTGCATGTGATGGGATTACTCAGGGGGGCAGGGTGAGAAGGTTGTAGCAGCTCCACACAGCTCTGTGCAATGATAATACTTACTAACTCAGCATTTCTGGCACTTTCCGTCCACCAATCTGCAATGCCACAGCTTAAAGCACCACCTAAAAACACCAGAATCATTGAGCCGGGTCATGCTGATGATCCACTGGTCCCAATATGTCATCTTCATGCGTACCCAAAGTCACTCTCCTCAATACTCTCCCATAGTTTTCTCCCGATTTTCAACCATTTTCAACTCAGGGACTCACAGAGTGGGAGACAGTTACTATATATTTAGTGAAAATAACGGATTTAATTTCTGCTACTTTGTTCAGTTTCCCCTTTGATAGATCAAAACTTTACCATCCCTTGGCAAGTAGCTCCACAGTTCAAGTAGCCATGGTGGGTGTAAAACTTACATTTATTTTATTTGTACCCCGTTCTTACTAGCTTCATCTGACACTTCCTGCTTCGTGTAATGTGCCAGTGATGTATATCAGATGGTACAGTATAGTCATGCATTTTGAGGGTTTTTAGCTTGGCAGACTCCAGTATGTTTTATGGACATTTATTTGGTAAAAATTATTCCAGCACAAAAGTTCCTTCTATAAAGTCTCTGTTTCTAATCCCTCATATTGCTTAAATTTGATTTCTGGGACAAACATCTCTTAAAATACATTTTCCGTTAAGTAAAAAGTTTTTCATTTCTAGTCAATTAGGAAATAAATTATTGAGGGACTTGCTTCTATTCAGGAGATTACCCATTTGTAGAAGCAGGGAGGAACCGTGGCCAGATTTAGCATACGCGGATCTGCACCTGCAAAGCTTGGGGCCTGTTTCTACTGGTACAGGGATAGTTGATGCCCTCTGTGACTCCTCCAAACCTCCTTAGCTGCCCACTATGGCATTGTTATGGATTTGTGGCAGATTTCTGGGCTTTCTGTGGCCACCTTGTAGCACTGAGATGATGCACTTCTTTCCTAGATCTGGTTCTCCAGCCCCACTGGTGATTTCTGTGCAAGAGCTGTAACCTCTCCTTGACCTCCAAAGTGTTTCACTGTGTTGGGTTGACCTCTGAAAAGCTCTAGCCTGCTATCAGCCCAGCTCTAGGGCTTGATAACCAGCCCTGGGCAGTTCTGTTTGTGTGGTCATGGCTTGGGGCAGCTCCCCAACATGGTTCTAGCCCTGAAGGCAAGTACCTCCTGGCCAGGCTCTTTCCAGAGACCCCAGGAAACTGTTTCATCACTTGACTCATGCAACAGACTCATCCTCACCTCCCCTTTACCTAACACATGTCCCACATGACCTGCATGACATGACCATGTGACCTGCAGGTCGCCTGGTTCTCGTCCCCACTGGTGGACTTGATGATGCTGATGCCAAAGAGCATCTCTTCAGTCATCCTTTCTTAGGCTGGTGTATGACCATGCTGGGACAAGCAGGGAACATGGGGACTTCTGGCCTTTGTCAGCTTCCCAGAGAGATGGGAACACAGCAGAGCAGCTGGTCATCTCTGCATTGGATGTGCAATGACCTCCCCCCAGGACAGATGCACTTGGAGGCTTGCAGAGAGGAGGTGAGCCTCTGAGTTCTGTGGCTTCTCTGGATGTGTAAGCTCTGCCACAGGCATTTCCTTTAGGTGACTTAATTAGACAGAACAGGGATCATGGGATTTACTGATAAACTGTAGGAAAAGGGGGAGTTGGTGAAATGAAGGCTTCTTATCTCTGCATGACGTGGCATGCAACCCAGGATATAAATTACAGTTTTCACCAAGTACTCATGGAGAGGCTGTTCCTGAAAAGCAAAGGTAAAGCCTGTGAAGCATGCTAAGCAGCTGTGTGCTTTTTAAACCAAACTGCTGGTATATGACTCCTCAGATAACTACTTAGCTTGAGTATCTGTAAACTGTGGGCATCATTTGTGTGGGAGAGGTGGGTGGCTGAGAAAAGGACTTATTTCTGTGCTTTCCAGGATGTCCTCAGGTGGCTGTGAGAGGAGACACAGGCTGGATGCTAATGAGTTCAGCAGCTGCTGCGAGTGATGTTATTTTCCCACTGTCAGCACAGATGCTGTGTTGCCAGGCTGGGTGTTTTTAAGACGATGGACACCTACGGTCTGGTGCCAAAGCTCCTTCAGTCTTTGTGGGCTTTTTTTCTTTGTCCCTTCTAAGATCTAAACCAGTTCTGCTCTTGCACAGCCTCTCACTTTCTTGTAAGTATTTGACATTGTAGGCATAAAATGTGTATTTTTTAAGCTATTGACTGCATCTTTTAAGTTCTGCTAATGCCTAGTATTGACCTTGCTTGATTGAGTTGTTATCCCAGTACTTGTTATCCCAAGTGCCATAGGCATAGACATGGTGTGCCTACAGGGGCTTGCAAAGCAAGTCTCACCAAGGGCCCAGACAGCAGTGGTCTCTGTCTCATGTAACCATCCCCTCTTGCAATTACAGAGGATAAATATCCCTCTGCAGACCACATTTTCCAAAAGTTCAGGGACAGGTCTCAGTGCACATGGTTGAATCATGCCTTCCCCTAAACAAGAGTTAGCTTTTATTATTTCTAGAGGTTCAAGCCTATTGCTAGGATATTAGCGCTGCTAGTTTATCTTTCTTGAGGCAGTGTAATATTTTCTTGGCTATGTAACCCATCTTCCTGTGCAGCGAACAGATGTTTTCACTGGATTCCTCGCATCTCTAAGGTCTTTTTCCTGGATGTTTTACATTCAGTTAGAATTTATGAATGTGTGGAAGCTCCTTCTGGGATGTACTGCATTTCTTCCCAGCGAGTTTCCCAGACCACTGGGATGTCTGTGGAACTTCTGGTGTCTCCCGGACCTGCGTGAACGTAATTCTCCAGAACACTATGTCAGCCAAGGATCTTGCCACCTTATGCAGCTGATAATTAACAGGTGTTAATCACTATTAACAGCCAAGGCAGGTCTTTACTACTAGTTGTCTTCCTTCATGTTGGAAACTGCTAGCTTTTTCATTCTCAATATTTCTCTCTGGTTTTGAACTTCTCACCCCATAACGTGACATCCAGTAATGAGTGAATCATTAATTTTGACATGATAGTGCATGTGAAATAATGGGGGATGGGAGTGGGAGTGGTGGTGGTTTGGTGGTCCTCAGTCTTTCAGCTTTGCTATACCAAGGCCTATGGGGTTTTTTTGCAAGCCTAAGTATATTGCTGTCCCTCTGGGTCTGAATGGGGGTTTCTACCTTTTACTTAGAGGTGCAGCTATTTGAAGACGAGTACCCATCATCTGCATTGTGTTGGGCATGACATGCCTGCGCTGCCCCATGAGTAACAGCAAGCACAGCTAATCCGTGCTGTCCCCCATACACTTTTCCAGTTGAACATACGCAAACAATTTGAGCTGAAACTTCAGCTTGGCAATATTTGGGTAATAGCTCTGCGTATGGGATGAAGCAGTCTTCTGCTACGGGATTACCTCATGGGAGAAGTCCTTCGATTCGTTCCAGTTTGGCCTCAGAAATACGTTTTGGTTTAGTTGGTGAATTTCTAAAAATGAAGTTAAGACAACTAGGGCAATGGTTTAGACGAATGATTAATGAACACTTGTCTGGTTATAGCTGTTCTGTGCAGCTTTTTCATTATCCTAGCTGTGGAATAAAAAAACCAAACACCAACATTCATATGTTGTTTTACAGCACATGCCCAGTACAAATTCTAAACTTACTGATTTAAAAATAAATGTTAAGCTAATGTGTTTACAATCAAATTTATCTTATTAATTGACGGTTTTGTTGCATGTCTTCTTTGTTGTTGCTTTATTTCGCCTCCCCTATTTTTTTTGGAGGAGAGTGTGATATGTGTTATGGAGATCATTTATCCATTCTAAGCAAACTTGGTAAAGGGAGGCATGAGTTGCTGCACTGACTGCACACATAGGATGTGCCTTGGGCTGTCCCCATGTCTCCATCTTTTATCTCACCTGGTTGTGCTGTGCCAGCCCCCAGCTGTCAGATCATGAGCTTTAAAGCGGTCAGCCTGGGAGATTTTTTGGAGTCAGACTTTTCATTTCAGTTTTCAGAACTTCTCAGCGCTCCTAAATCCCAGTTTGGAATCAGAAAGAGATGTGCGTGCTCAGTGCTTAGAAGACAGGATGCATCTGTGTCTTGTTCGGGAAACTGCTGCGTTCTTCTTTAGAAGGGAGACTATTTGTTTCAGGAGTGTGTCCTTCAATCACATTTAACGGTCTTGGATCTTTCTTGGCTTAGCTACAGCTGCTGGGTGTCATTAGGCATGTTGCTTTGGGCTAAGCCCAAAGGGATTTCGGTATTGCAGTGGCTGACTTCTAGGCACCCGGCCACCTAATGAAATCCAGATCCCAAAGTCAGACATCCAGACACATCCAGGGAAAACAAAGGGCCTGCGAGAGGGAGCACGGCGAAAGCCCATGAGATGGGAGGTACTGCATGAGCAACCCAGTGGGGATTATTTGTGTTAAGATGTTCCCCAGTGTGGCACTGGCAGCTGTCTCCTGGAGCTGGGTGCTTAAGGCATTGCAGACACCTTTTTTAATGGGGAAAGCAGGGAGACCCTTGTGCTGAGCCCTGCGTGACAGTGGGACGTTTGCCTCAGATGGTGGTCTACAGGGGCTTAGTGATGGCAGGAGCAAGATGCTGGTGTCCCTCTACTGCCCCAGCAGAAGGGTTAGGGGCCCGGGGGCAAGCGGCAGGGTTACCAATGTCAGAACTGCTGCTGGACTTGCACAGATCGTCCTTAAATTTACCTCAACTTCACGGAAGGGGGATTGGCTCTTCTCTCCAACTGCTTTGCAAAAGACTGGGCGGGATGAAAAAAAAAGCTACATGGAAGCTAGATATCGGCAAATCAACATTTAGATACTTGGCCTGTAGAGCTGTTTAACGAAACTGTCCGTAAAGCGTAATGCACCCCGTCATTTCAGCAGGCCGAAATACCTCCTCAAATAAAAAGCAGCCATGCTGGCAAACGGTCTTCAAAGGTAGCGAAATAATCCCTAAGGGGAGATCTGCTTTTGTGAGGAATTCCCCAGCAGACGGCTGGGAGTTCTTAACAAACAAGTCCTTTTAAACTGCCATGTACTTTGAAGCCTGAGTGAGCA
Organism: Numenius arquata; assembly: GCF_964106895.1. Taxonomy (NCBI): domain Eukaryota; kingdom Metazoa; phylum Chordata; class Aves; order Charadriiformes; family Scolopacidae; genus Numenius; species Numenius arquata. Next base: position 11,984,853 of record NC_133616.1, on the reverse strand, counting down.
TTCATTCATTTGGCACAAAAAAAAGCAACAGTGAAGGGGAGGGGGGCAAGGGGTGGAAAGGCTTAGTCAAGGTGAAAACCAAGTTGGGTCTTTACCCAGAGCCATTGTGGGTACAAATGAATTGCTTCAGTGGAGGTAATAAAAGATATGTTATCCCACATTTAATAAAAAGCAACAGTGAAAATACAAAGAGCTCATTTCAGGCTTCAGTTATCTGATGTTTATTGCACACACCGCCCTTTCTGCCGGGACGGAGACCCAAGAAATGTACTGCCCTTTGAAGTGTGGGCTGTGTGGCCCGTTGCCCGTCCGCTGTTTTATGGCTAAATCTGCTTAATATGACCCACTTTCATCTTTCCAGTGGCAGAGGGCTATGCAGAGGGAAGAGGGCAGACAGGCTTCTGGAGGAGCCCCCAAGTGTGCACTGAGGACAGGGTGAACTGGGGAGCGCTTCACCCTGGGGTGTAGGGAGAAAGGGGGCCGCGGGGGGAAGTGGAGGCTGGGCTCAGTGGGATGCAGAGCACACACAGGCTCTCAGCACAAGTGGGATGCTTGGCAGGACTGCGAGGACCACAGGCCTTGCAGTGAAAAGCACGGAGCAGAGCTATTGTGGAGCGAGTTTCTGTTCCCTTTGAGTAGGAATAATACAACCTGGTTGTAGTTTTTGCTTATCCTGCTCGTATTTTCAGCTCTCCTTTGAAAGCATTGAGTTATCTCCAGTGGTTAGATCATGGTATTTGGAAAAACAAGTTTCTTGACGGTGCATTTCCTGCTCACTAAGATATTAAAGGCTGTGGAAGAATCCCCACTATCAACAACCTTTGGACTGGGGCCGTAGTCCACTTCCAGGCAGTAATAGGCACTGCACATTTTTTCTATCAAAAGCAATTATTTTACAGATGAACTGTAATAAACTGGCTGAGAAGTTTACTTTTGTAATGCCTTATAGGAAAAAAAATGCCTTATAGTCCATTCAAGTGGACTTGAATCACAGTCATGTTTAAATTTTCTTGTATAAAACAGTAACATACTTTTAAAGCTTATCTTACAAAATATTTTTCCTTATGCTAAAGCATTTTGCACCAGCCTCACATTTGCAAGCAAGCCCCAAAAATTTCAAGCAAATGGAATGGATTAAGACAGATTTTTTTCAAGGAATTGTTCTGACTGTTCTTAAAATAACATCTTTCTTTCCTCAAAAAGTAGATTGGTGTGCTGTGGTATCATTGTGGAGTCACAACTTTGAGCAACAAACTTATTTATATTAATGAAAAATATTTCAGTTGAAAACGCTGTCAAAACAATCTCCAGGAAAGTCATTGTTGTGGACTGGAAAGAATGCTACTTCACATGTGTTTAATTATTGGAGGAAAAAAATGAATCTTGCCTTGCATCACAAAAATCAATCTGCAATAACAGGAAATCCTGAGCCACTTATGTAGAGGTTCCTCTTTCATTGTAACTGGCAATTGGTTCCAGCTTCTAAAACCTGTCTAATTCTCGACAGCTACAATAATACTGCGTCAGCCGGACTGTACTCGGCAATGCTCAGATCGTGAGTCTGATTTAATGTTGTAAATCAAAAAAACCCAAGAAACAATGGAAATGACTTGTCATTTCACCAATGGACATGGAATAACTTGATGCTCTGTTACTTTTTGGTTAGGAACACAGAGGTCAGGAAAAATAGGAAAATGTCCAAAGCCATGAGCAAGGGGATGATTATTATCCGTCCTTCCTCAACCTGTGCATGCCTGTGCTTACACAAGCTAAGGAAATAAAAAGTGAGGTCTAGATTGCTGTTATTTGTGAGGCCTGCATTGCCAGCCCCGGCGGAGAACACTGTTGTATTAGTTACTGCACAAACACAGAGCAGGAGGAGCAGCCCCTGTGCCAAAACTTTTGTGTTTTGGGGTCCAGATCGAAAGACAGCAAGATGTGGACGCAGGACATCCTGGGCTGCATCAAAAGAAGCATAACTGGCAGGTCAAGGGAGGTGATTCTGCCCCTCTGCTCTCGTGAGGCTCCACCTGGAGTACTGCGTCCAGCTCAGGGGCTCTCAGCACAGGGAAGACATGGACCTGTTGGAGCGGGTCCAGAGGTGGGCCACAAAAATGATCAGAGGGCTGGAGCACCTTTCCTATGAGGACAGGCCAAGAGAGTTGGGGTTGTTCAGCCTGGAGAGGAGAAGGCTCTGGGGAGACCTTATTGCAGCCTTTCAATACTTGAAGGGATCTTGTAAGAAAGATGGGGGGGAACTCCTTATCAGGGAATGAAGCCATAGGACGAAGGGGAACAGTTTTAAACTGAAAGCAGGGAGATTTAAATTAGATATTAGGAAGAAATTCTTTACTATGAGGGTGTTGAGGCACTAGAACAGGTTGCCCAGAGAAGTTGTGGATGCCCATCCCTGGAAGTGTTCAAGGCCAGGCTGGATGGGGCTTTGAGCAACCTGATCTAGTGGGAGGTGTCCCTGCCCATGGCAGGGGGGTTGGAACTCAATGATCTTTAAGGTCCCTTCCAACACAAACCATTCTATGATTCTATGACATCGAGGTAGTGCAAGGAGGCCACGCGACGGTGTTGGTGGCACGTCAGCAGCAAACCCCTTGGTGCACACAGCAGCAAAGGAATCAATGAAGGGACTTCACAGCAGCCACTGTTTCCCAAGTCTCAGACACAGGGATTTAAATCAAGACTGTGCAAGGTCTCCCTGCCAGTGCGCAGCGTCAGCTCTCTCATCTCTGAGAGCCACAGGTGTCTATATGACTTCTTGTTTGATACTAATATATGCAGTGTCTATATGACACCTTTTGTGTCATCTCCATAGATCATTTAACTAGGAAGTAATTTCACCAGCTCCCTTGTAGTGTACGATGTTTCTCCCACATGTAATGGAACTGGTCTAACATTGCTGCATGTATCTTGACATGGATGCTTGTTTTTCATTTTCTGATCAGTTCTCTGTAACGTGTGGGTTTTTATCCTCCACTAATCCATTTTTCCACCCGTCCCACACACACTTACAGATAGAGTGCTTGCTTAAAAAAAAAAACCCACAACACTAAATTATTGGGATCATGGCATAGGGTAAAGCTTGCACAGGGAATCAAAGCTCTCAAACAGGACAGTCAGTTGCTGCCAAGATGGTGACAGGAGGCACCGTTGCAGGAGTCCTTGCAGTGTGGCCTTTCAGTGGGATGAGGTGAGACTCCCCAGAGGGTTGTGGCTCTAAGTTTGTACAGTCCTGCTGGCCATGCTCCACTGCATGTATGATCCATTGCTGCCGATCATCTTAAAACTACATACAAAACATATCCTACCTGCATTAAAGATATACAAAAGACTCTCCTTCATGACCATTTCTGCATCTGAAGGGTCAATTTCTATGGCCATTTGCAAGTGTCTTTCCTACGTTCAGCTTTGGGGAGCCTCCGGGACAACCAGATTGTCCAACCTGATGTTAATCAGCACATTGAAGCACACGAGTAGGGTCTATCGGGTGGCCTACACACAGCAGGGACAGCCTGGGAGAATGTCTGGGCTGTCCAAAATCCCCACCTGGAGTCCCTCTGCAGCAGAGCCAAATGCTAGGTTGTGAAGCTAACTAGGAGATGGGTCAATGCCCAGGTCTCACTCCAGGCTCTTGCCCCACCATGCAGAGATGCACTGGGGTAATCCTGGACCACCCAGGAAAGAATGACTAAGCGCAGTGGGTGTGCTCGGCTCCACCACAGCTGCAATGGTAAGACAAGCTTGAATTTTATCCTTCTATCACAATTAGAATTTAAATTCCATAGATCTTACCACATGCTTTGTAGCCTCTGGATTGAAAAGCAAGCACTGGCTGCCGTGTTCCAGGTCCAAGGCAGAAGTCTACTTTATCACTGCTTGTTTGCTAGTTGATAATTAGAAGAGAAAGTAAGGTAAGCATCAGGCTCCTTGTGTCACACCCATTTGTACCTAAAGTATCTTCAGAAGAGGACGATCTCCAACAACTTTATTTTCAGACTCATTATGAAAGACTTGCAAAGAGTAAGCCATGCCCACGCTGTTGTGTGTTTTTCCACAGCCCATAAAGTCCATGCTCTGCCTCAGCTGCCATTTAGCTGGTCTTGAAGGATCATTTTCCAGGCTGTAACACGGCTCACATAGGATTTCTCTTTCCTTTGCCAATTCCTCAAGCTCAGTGTTTTCTATTAGTTTCCTCTGATAATGTTTGTACAGTGTATTTGGAGAAGAATATGATTGTCTCTTCTCTTCCTACATGTGGAGACATTCTCCTTCTGCAGGGATTTTGTGAGGAGCTTTTGTGAGGAACAATCTTTCACTTACAAGGGACATCTTCTCATCCTACACTTTGCCAAGGAGCTCATAGACTGGTGTCCAAACACCGTCCTGCGGCTCCAGCATCAGAAACCACCATGTCTGCAGGCAGGCAAGATGAAGATAACCCTCACCCTGGATTTCTGCCATGACTGGATGGCTGCCAGGGGCAACAGCACTGATCAGAAGTATGGAGCAGTTTCCATATGGGGACAGATTGAACAGCTAAGGATTTATTTTGGAAAAGAAACAACAGAGGAGGAGTAATAGAGGTCTCTGAAGTCAGGAGTGAATCATGGGCTGCTTTTCATACCGCAAAATTTAGGTGTGCATTATTAGATGTCTAATAAAATTATCAGGTGGTAGACTCATGGTTGATAAAGTACACATGGCTTCAGAAGAAAATTTAATTCAGGGAAGCAAAGTCCATCCTGAACTCCTGGGCATCTTGAATATAGAGCCACCAACTCTGCCTTGACCGCTCTATTATTTTTAAGAATGATACTCAGGGAAAGAGCCTTTTGGAACCAAATTTTCTTTTTGCAAATAGTGGGTAAAACCTCAGCCATGCAGACTGGAAGCTGTGGTTTATTTAAAATAGAAGGAAACAATACAGTGACCCTGGCTGTAGGACGCCAAGCTCTGTCCCTGCTAGGTGGAAGCTGGGGACTTGTTACAGAATTTGGGACACTTTTTCAGAGGGGGCTGGAAGACAATTTCCCCCTCCCAGTATTGGCTGGGTATTTTGGTATTGTTTTATTCAGAAAAGAGATTGCCAGACATCTGATCAAACCACTGACCGGTGTGGCTTGGAGAGTTAAACTGCAGCCATAACAAGACCACGGCAGGCCTTGCCAGATGTCTCTATTCATTATTAAGTTACAGAGCCCCCTTCCTAATATTTGGATTCTATGCTTGTTTACCCAGGGATGTGTTGGTTTCTTTGTGCCCTGAGTCACTGCCCTCTGTCTGGAGAGCGAAGCATCGTGCTTGGAGCTGGATGTGGTTCGCTGCAGTGACAATGGGGCAGCTCGCCCCTGGACTGCACCAGCAGCTGGTGGCACGGAGCTGCTTAATGCTTTTTTAATGCAAACACGTTCACAGAACTCCTTAATTTCAGGTCTCAAACTGAACACATGGTATCTGTCCGTATTACATATTAAGTCCAAAAGCATGGTGTTGCCTGAACTATTGCCATACGAACTTACCAAATTAAATTTTCCTTTCATCAGCAAGATTGAAAGCCAGAGTCATGCTTTCAGTGCCGCCAGTTTATCTAGTTGACGTCTGTAATGAGTTGCATTTTTTTTTTGGTGACTCACTGTTGCTGTTCTGCCACGTTTGAAAATCAAACCAGAAGTAGGGGCATGAAGAAAAATGGGTGACTGTGGTGTGTAAATAAAGCATCACTAGGTCAAAAATAACCCGTGGAAACAGGACACTGTTATTTACAGTGTATGTAAAAGTAAATCATAGCAAACAAACTGGCCAAATCAGTGCTGGAGAATGCACGGATGGTTTCTGTGCTGAAATCAGTAGGCGAGCTCATGGCTAAATTACAGGTACTGCAAGTACAGAGTTAAACGTCTGTAGAAAACAAATGCTCACTTTATTCAGGTTCTTCTTGCAAGTAGAATGAAAGATATCCATTTTTCAATGGAAAGATTTGACATGCAAGCATCAATTAATCTCTTAACCATTGCCACCAAAGTTACCTGAGGTATCTGGGATCACCACGAGCCTAGCTGTGGTTGGCAGCAGTTGCACGTTCCTGGTGCTTTGGAGAGCAAGAGTTGTCATTCATCGTTTGGGAGCAAACCCAAGGGATTTGGGGTTGGTTCTGCATCAAAAGCCAGGAACAGGGACTAATTGTACCAAAGAGTTCACAAACAAATGTGTCAGAAAACAGGAAATAACAATACTTTGGGCATGCTTTCTCCTAATTTAAGGTATAAAATAAGAATTTTAGAATATTTTGTTGCCTGAAACGTTTTTGTATAAGAAAACTTGAAATGCTCTTTAAATCACCTGGGATTTTTTCTGTTGAAAATGTCATCAAAATTGACACAGTCATTGACAACACTTGAATTATGGTTAATCAGCATTTTCCAGTGCCGAATAGGTCTGCCTGGAGTTTTTGACCTGGCCTGTTCAAGTCAGAGACAAGCCACTTATCAGGGAGCTCCTGAGTGGTAGTTAAAGTAGGATTTCATTATCAAATCCCGTAGTCTACATGTGATGATATGAAGGCAAAATTAGCCTGATAAGTTGTTCACAGTTATTTATTTAACCATTTCAATTGATGCATACATAGATAGATATATTTATATGACACTAAGATCAGATTACTTTGAAAATTAATAGAGCTGAGTTAATTTGTTTCCCAATACAGCGCAGCATAAAGTCTTGCTTCTTTGTGGAGCACAATTACAGCAAACACTTCAAGCAACCCCATCCTCTCAACTGTTGCCTGTGAGCCCTCCCAAGATGCAAGTGGGTACGCACCAGTCATACTGTGGGGAATAACCACACTGGGGTCAGGTAAGAGTTGAACATGATGGTGAGGGGAGGCTCCGCAAGATGGTAGGAGAGGCTGGTTTGGAATAAAGCAAGTTACAGAACATCACTGTGAAGCAGTCAGGGCGGGAGCCTGTGGACGCACCCTGCCTGCCCCACGCAGCATGTCCCACCATCTCAGCATCAACAAACTGCTATTAATAACTTTCCTGGGGGCCTGGAATACACCATTGTTCTACATAAAGAAAGGAAAAGTAAATAAAATTACCCCTATTGTGGCTATTTTAAAATACTCAATCTGTGGAATGCCACTTTTTAAAAATACTCTGGTTTGGGTTTTTCCCTCCATGTGAACTGACTTTTCTAGTAAGTGCTGTTCAATCAGAAATCTGGTATTGATAATATAGAGGCTTTAGGGGTAACCTCTTCCATGCTGTAATTCCACTTGTAGTAATGTAATTACGTTAAGGATAGCTGTGGGATGTAACTTTTTGTTTTAATTGTTGCATAGTAAATAAGGCATTAATCAGTCCTTGAATATCCTGCTGGGTTGTGAATTTCCAGAGTGTGTGTAGGGGTTTTGTTCCCTTTTTTTAGTGTTAATACGTGTTTGGAAGCAGTTGTGGTTCTGACACCCGTGTCAAGAGTTCTTCAGATGAGACATGGAGACATATTAAAAATGCACCCTACTGTCTTTGAAAACAAAGATCATACATGGCATCGTTGGCCTGTATCATGCTTCTTAATTTTTAAGGTGTATGTGAAACTCTGGACAGCTGGCAGCTACAGCAGGACAAGAAAGTAGCATTTTTTGCAACCTCTGACATGATTAAAACAGTCTGTGTGTTCACCAGAAGTCCAGTCCCTTTTTATTTACTATTTTTCCTCTGTTATTTATAAAACATTGCAGCAACATAAATATCCTACATGAAAAGCTTATTGCATCCTGTTTAAAACAGTTGTTTTGTTGTGTACAAGCCATATTTCCTGGATACTTGGAACTGAATTTGCTGGCCAAATTTCCCCATTGCTTATAGGAAGATTTATACTGATGAATGTGCAGATTAATGTGCGTGCACGTCTCTTAAGTGCCTGTAGTGCTGGAGCCTGGAGAGTAAAGTACCTTTGCTGGGGATTTCCACAGGGATGCTGCTGTGAGGGACTTCTGATTGACTTTTCTGGATTTTACAAAACTGAAGTAGCTCCATTGTGAATGGTGCAAGGAAGCTGCCACGGAGCACGTGATATTAAATGGATTACCAAAAAGACTTCCTGCTGGCTGTGGTGCTCGCCTGCCTACCTCCTGGAAACAAGCATAAGAACATTTTTTTGTGAGGGGAAAAGAACAGCGTGTTTTCAGAGAAGTATCATAATTTGTCCCCTAAGGGTTCATTGAAGAATATTCTTTAGAGTAATTATTTTTCGTTGGGATAAGAAAGGCTGTAGGATTTTAGATGTTGTGCAGGTTCTGGAAAAATACCAGCCAGTGAACAAACTTTCTTTTCTCTTTGTGGTAAAAGCTTATTATTCTCAGCAAAGAATTCAGCCCAACAAGAAGCTCAGATCTGGCTTCCATTTTAATAGCCCTCCTCCTCCTCCCCTCTCCTCTGCTCTCCTCCGGCAGACTTTTGTGTTTCTTGCAAAGGTTTTCATTTTACCACAAGTGTAATTCCAAGATGCAATAACATTGTTCCCTTTATTGGGTTGTTTTTAGTTGTTGCTTAGTTGGTAATGCAGGCTGGCCCTCCCCATCCGTGCTGTGACTCACCTCAGAAGAATGCCCCCAGTGTATTACCCCGTGGGGGCAATCGCTTTCCAGCCTCGCCAGGGCACTGTGAGGTGTATTTTTGTCCCCTGCATCCCCTCCACTGCCAGCACTCTGCAGCTGCTCTGGGGCTTGGGGTTCACCTAGTATATTGGTATGTTGACTTTGATTAATAAAGGACATCAGGACAAAAGTATGTCGAGCGCTAGAGGGACACCTAATCCTCTGGATCAGAAAGTAAGGTGGAAATGAAGGTGAAAGGAGATAGCTTTCATCTTGCATTTCCATGGTAGTGATCTAAACCAAGCCGAAGCAGGCACCTGGAAGCACTGGGAACGCTGAGCATCCGAAGGGCAGGCAGCTGCCCCTGCCTCCCCGCCAGCCCAGGGCTCCCCGTTGCTCGTCTTCAGCGAAGCGGCCGTCGGCCGCCTCCTTCCTTAAGCACAACCACACCATCTTGCTGGCCTGTCGTCCTCAATTAGGGCTGTGCAGCTGACCATTTGCATTCATTAATCATCGCCTGGGAGGAATGCTGGGGAGGGAGTTGTTGTGCAGTTCCCTCTCTCGTGTCCTTGCTGATACAAGGTCTTCTCACGTTCTGGTATTAAAAACATGACTCCCTCTTTATCACTGTCTGCAGACAGGGTACAGCTGTGGTCGGCAGCGCCAGCCCTCCGGAGATGCAAACAGCCTCAGCCTCTCGCTACCCGCGTTTCGCATTTGTGGGTGCAGAGGACAACTCCATGAGTGGTTCCACAGGTGGAGCCATGTGTCCTACAGCACAGCAGCCGTGGGTATTCCCAGCTGGTGGGATGGGTGAGGGGAAAGCCGAGGGGAAAGCTTCAAAGAGAAAAAGCAAAGGGTGTTTGTTAACACTCAGTGTGTCTCTATAGTGTCGGAGCAGGGAGTCTGTCATGAAGACGCAGTTTCTGTGACTTAATGAAAACAAGCAGAGGGGGAGCTCTGCGCGGGTCCCCAGCGACGGCTGAGCACCGATGTGTCCCCCCACACCCCTCCGGGGCTCGAGACACTCAGCTCCCTACAAGATCAGGTCCTGCAGTTAGTAAACACAGACAGTAAGACTTGGGGTTTTTTTTCCCCAATCTAGTGTTTTCACTGCCAAAACCAAACTTTATGTTTAACAGATGGAGCCAGTCTGCAAACTCAGAGTGCCTGCTCATCTCCCAGGCTTGACCTTCGCATGTAGAAAATGGCAGGGAATTTATACTAGCTATTTTAGCAATCTCTGGCAGTTTGATTGATTTTTAAGTGCTACAAAACATGTTTTGCATTTAAAACAGAGTTCACTAGAATCGCTGGATTTGCTTAGCATTGTGGTGATGTGCTTAAAAAGAAAACTAAAGGGAAACTTAATAGTATAGCTGGCTTTCTGGCTCTGCCAAAGATTCAAGAATTATGAAATTAAATAATATTCTCGCACAGAGTCAACCTCTGGGCTTCAAAGCAGGACTTTATATAAATTCACTTTGGGGTAGTGGCTATTTTACTAAGCCTTTAAAGCAAAAATGAAAGATGTAGTCGGCTGTTGCCTTGCAAAACACTCCACTGTCCCATGGCTTATGGTTCCCCTGTGTCCAACAGCATGAAGAGGAAGGAGACGGGGAGCAATGCCTGGCAGTCCTTGACATGCAAGTGCGTGAGGAAGAGAGGGAGGAAAAGGTACCCCCTTATCCTCTGTGGGATACCAGGAGGCACCCAGTGCTGCTGTCACCACGTGTGATGGTTGCACAGCAACCACTACCCTTTGAGGTGATAGTGGGTGGATGAGGCTGTACCAGGACATCGCTGCCCACAGCCAGCATCCTGAGGAGGGGTGTCTGCCCTGGGGAAAAGGTGGGGTGGAAGGTGAAATGCCCCTTTGTCTGCACCCCCAGCACCCTCCTTCTTCCTCAGCCCTCTCCTCAACTCCCTCCTTCCTCTTGAGGCTGAAATCAAGAAGTTTTTATCTCTATGACCCTTTGTTTCCGGGAAAGCTGGAGGAAGACATGTAAAAATGAAGAAAGGGCTGGAGAAAGGGAAGGCTGGGGAGAGCTGGAGCTCACGTTCCAGCTCCTTCTGGTGCAGAAGAAATGTTTCATGCCCTTTTCTCAAGTGATACCTGGCTGGGAACCTTGGTTTGCATTTGTAGTAGTAGTGAGCACTCGCAGCTGCACCCAGAGTTAGTGGGAACTAGGCTTTGAACCAACAAAGTGGTGAAAAACCTCGGAAACCTCAGCTTCTTCATCACAAATTGCTCCACAGTAAGTGGAGATTTTTTTATCTTAATCTCCCTCTGTTTCAGCTCCCTACCTGGCAAAGAAAGGAGGAAACCATCCACCAACTTCACAGAAACTGCTTATTTTTGTATGTATCTAGAAATGTGTGTACCTAGCTTACTACATCAAATTAGTGATACAAAAAGAAAATACCTACTCATTATAAAGCAGCTCTTGGACAATTCATTCATCTTTCTTTTCCCACTGGTAAAATCCGGATTCTGACTGTGTAGTCATGTTTTATCTTTTGTGCACAATGCAATGTTTTTAATCCTATAATCTTTCCTCTTGGCTTCAGTTGCTGATCTCCAATCTGAATCCTATAAAATGCTTTTTGGAAATGTAGGCATGTTGCTGGAAATGTATGCATGCTAGTAAATTTTCTTTATCTCTCATAACAGTAATACTTTCAAAAAACTCTGGAGCACAGATAAGGATGTGCTGCACATGAATCTGTCCTTAGCTGACATGTGCTTTTGAAGTGTTTTCTTAGCCCATCGGTAATATCACTTCCAGTGTTTCCTTTGCATCTCTTTGTGCTTGAATTGGTCAAGAATTTATTGCAAGAGGTGAAATCTCTTTTCCAAAAATGCAAAAACACAGATCTCCAGTCAAATGCTACAGAGAAGTCTTTAAATGCCGTGCAGATCATATAACTGAAAAAGCAAATGAATCGTTTGATCTCAGTGAACTCATTGTCCGGTCACTTCTGGGGTCCTTCTCATGCATTCACTGTCCTCGACTGTCCTCGACAGGGTTACTTTTTTGTGGACTCTTCCCATCTTCTTTCTGAAGCTGTTTTTGTCACGTAGGTCCAGCAGTGAAGCAGCTGCCTACCCGAGCAGCGACCGGCAGCGCTCCTACCTCCTTCTTTCCTCCTGCAAATCAATCCTCTCTTGTTTGACCTGCCCCAGCCTGAGCTTTACTTTCATATTGCAGGGCCAATAGCGAATCTCTTGCAAAATATTTTCAGTGTTGAGACAAAAAACCAGCAATGCTCCGCTCCCTGACCATGCAGCACTTTCAGCGTGCATCGCATTGCGGTGGGGATGTCACTGTGTCTCCCGCAAGCATCTAACGATGCTCTAAGCCCTTGAAAGAGGAGAAATAATAAACACCACCTGGAATTAGAAAAGTGCTAGTCATGGCATGGCTGCTACCTGCGGGGTTAACATTTTTTATCTCTGTTTTTTCATCTGTACGAAGGACAGCCCCAGAGCAGCCCTGTTTTCTTTGGCTGCTGCGCTATCGCGGGGCTGCGCTTCTCACCAGCGCTCTCCCACGATCCAGCCCTGTTCGTCTTTTGGGTCTGATGCTTTTGTTAAACAGTTTTCCACTACTGATATTTATGTGGGGCAGAGTGTGCTCAGGAGAGGCCCGCCAAGATTTATATCCTGTCATGTAAAGCATGTTTTTGGAAATAATGGCATAATTGACTAAGAAAACAACTCCCTTTTGCAACAAACCAGCCTGTCGTGGTGGTTAGCACAGTGACCAAGGGCCACTGGTGAAACTTCAGCTCTTGAAAAATGTCTGCTCTATTTAAGATGTAGGGAAAGCTTGCCGTGTGCCTCTGTTAAATTGGGTCATATCCAGAGCTCAGCTAGAAAAAGGTGTCAGTACAGCCATTAGTTCCTTTGACAGTTGAATGATTTGCTTTTGGGTGATGCTTTAAGGCTCGTTCCTTGATTTTGTTTTCTGAACGTGATGCAGCTAAAAATACCAGCAGTTTTCTTGGAATTTGCAGCGTGTTGCATTCTCAAGCGAAAGCTGAAAGTTGCGAATGATTTGGGAAGAACAGCAGTAGCTTGGGGATCTGAGCTGACTGGGATTTGGGGTTGGGCAAGCAGCGATTGCAGTGGTTTTTCAGGCACTTTCATGTGAGCATTTGCCACACAAAGTGCTGGTCAGGGAGAGCGCTGTGAATCACAGCCACTGCTGCCTCTGTCTCCATCGCGATGCTCAGCAGCGTGTGGTTTCTGACTTGCTGGTCTGTTTTGTTTCCCCGAGCAGTGAGACCGATGACCGCGGGTGTCAGGAGGGGACGGCTGTGTTTGAGGGCAAAGACTTCATGTGAGCGCCTGCTTTTTTTGCAAGCGGTGATCTGGAGTACGGGAGGTCCCTGCTGATGAGAGTGCTTTGCAGTGAGCCTTTTCATCATGCCAACCTTGTGGAAACCCGTGAGAACCCTGTTGCAGGGCTGTGCAGTAGGATGCTTAACCGTGTGGGTACAAGAGTCTCTGTCTCCTGAGTTTTCTCAAGGACAACAAGGACTTGCCTGTTTTCTTATACATTTATCTGTGCTGCTGACTTAACGGCCTGGGTTAGTACACATTGCTGCCTCTTCCTGAGAGCTGCTGAGAAAGACCTTCTAACCGGGTCTTTGACTTTGGTCTTGGTCTTTTGATGCTGTCTCTTATTCCCTGTTGACATTACTGAGTGCTTTCAAAGCTAATACCCCATAATTTTTTGCCTGTTGCATTACCACCACTGGCTGTTTTTTAGCCTTTCTGCCAGCCCTCCATTTCCACGGGTGCCGTGCCAGAGGCAGATGGGGTTTTGGAGGACTTCAGCCCTGGGGTTGGTTCACATTGCAGTGGCCAGAACAGAGGTTCAGAAGCCCCTGGATGAAATCTAAGGCATGAAAAGCCCTGGTGTAAATGCTTGTAGAGGTGCCAGTTCATGTTTCTGTTTGTCCATATGCACATACGTAGGCATATACTGACTCACTGTGAGCCCCATCTTACACAGTCATTCAGAGCAAATCCAAACCTAGCCCATTGCTCAGCTGGGGTGAAGGCCAAGCTGAAGTCCAGTCTTTGCACAGAACATCTGCTGGCAAAGTGAATACTGCAGCAGTTTCCTAAATCCACATATACTTTGCACCTATAGGTTTGAATTATGAAATGCCATGAATCCCATCACATACTCCACACGTTTCCTGTTGACAATGAAGCAGTAGAAGCAGGCTGGTATCCATCCCTGCTGGAAACGTTCCTGTGAAGGTTTCATTCCAGGAAAATCATTTGGGTTGTTCTGTAAACTAACTGAGCTGATCCATAATCTGTTGTCGGACCGTGCCAGGGACATGTAATGCAGCAAGGGCGGAGGCCTTTTCCACTCCCCACACTTCAGAGTGCTCTTTAGGTCAGGTGTGATCCAAGAATGCAGTTGTAATCCTTGTTTGGTTAGAGGAGACCATTTAGCTTGCAGGGTGACATCGGAATTACTACTGCTTTCATGGGAGAGGGATTATGGCCATGTGGTTTTCCTTTCAGATTCAGGTTTTGGTTTCCATTTACAAGTGGTTCTTGTAAACAGAGTCTCTCTGCTTCATTTTTGCTAAAAAGCTTCTTGTCATAACACTTAGGCGGCTGCTTTATCTTGCTTTCAAAGGAGCCCAGGTAGCTGGGCAGACTGAGAGCAAGCTGCTCTTGCTCAACATTTCCCTTTTACAGCAAGAGCTTCAAAGTGAATCACAGCAGACAGTGCAGCCTTGGGCCACCAGTGTTCAGCTGACAGCAGTTGCTAAAGGTTTAAGATAGCATGGTGGTGGGTAACAGTGTGAGCTTAGACAAAACGCTGGCAGATGGCATCAGACAAGCAGCTCTGGGGAGGACTTCTGCTGTGCTCACCTCCCATCTACAGCTGGCAGTGTCTCCTACCTGTGCTGATGGGGATGGACAGGCTTTGCTGTGGTGCCCACCTAGAGCCAGTCTGAGTCCTGTGTGAACCTCCTTAATCCTCTAGCCTCCACCTCACCCCAAATATTACAGTTTAGCACTGCAAGAAGAAGTGCTTGTTATCTGCTTTGTTTAAGTCTGCTGCCTCATCATTTCCTTGGGTCCTCCCGGATTTGATGAAGTGAGACGCAGCACAGCACTGGTCCTAATCCACCTGCTCCCCACTGTTCTTGGGTTTCAGCTCTCTCTCTGTTCCACCTGCCTTTCACAGTCCCATTTTTTTCTTTTCACTGAAAAGACCTTGCTGTATTTACAAGTTTCCCTTCCAGTACTGTTCCGTGCTTTAGAACATCCCCATCCTTTTTTCCCAGATCTTTTACATCTGAAGATCCTCTCACAAGCTCCTTGGGAACAGTGGTTTCAGTTCATTTTAGATCTAGAGTTGCCCTTAGGGGTGTTTTCCCAGAGCTACAGATCCTGGGAGCCCCTTTCCCCTGCTCGCAAGTTGGTGGGTTACAGACCAGTCAACCCCATATGGCATTTGGGGGCTGCAGCAGAGGGAGGACTGCTGTGCCCTGGGGTTCCCAGGGGATGCTGGGTGCTGGGCATCCATCGTTCAGCTGAAGAGTGAGGAAGTGGTACCCAAGCTTGGCCTAGTTCTTTGGGCATCCCTTTATAACGTCCCTCTGTGCTAGTTGGGAGTGGGACTGTTAGCTCCAAACACCTTGGTGGCAGGATCACTGCAACAAGGAAGAATCTTCACGGCATCACTCCAGCCACAGGGCCTCCTCACCACTGTCACGCTTTTGCAAGACAGTGTCATGCATTTCTAGGTCCTTTGGGAATGCAAAGAAAGTAGGTTAGTGCCTTCTGGGACCCTTGTGCAGTCACGCAGCAGGGAGATGCTGAATTTCCATGCAAATCAAGACCTGCCTTTTCAGCTCATCCTGCATGCGCTCAATTCAACAGGAAATGTTTCTCTTTTTTAGATCATCATTTCCCCTCTTCTGTGGGAATGCCATGCCAGACCTTATTTCCTCGCCTTCCTTTCCGCCTGCTGGCCTGCAAGGAGGAATCCAGGCAGGCTGAGGTGAGGAAGGCAGCCACGGCCGTCCAGCACATCCTCTGCTTGGTGCAGTTGCCAAGCTCTCTCTCCCCGTCCAACGCACGTTGGCTAACCCAGGCTCTGCGGACGCAGGGGAAGTCTGGATGCAATCCCTCATCTATTTAAAAAGCCCAGCTATTGGAACACCCTGCTGAACCCGGGACAGGCGGGTCTCTGAGGCACCGTGTGTACAGTGGAGTTCACCACCACAGTGATGGTTTTGTTTTTCACCAAGTTGATGATCTTGTTGTCTTATATAAGGGTTTTGGCCACCTCTGTGTGTTCTCATGTGAAGTGGTGCCATTCTCTCAGCTTCCTTCTCTGAACTGGACGTGCCTACATCAGAATCTGTTTGCCGAGTGAGAAGCCATACGTGTTTCCAGAGATGATCCTCAGTGCATTGCTGGCTGATGCATTTGTTCTCTCCTCCTGTGTTTCTAAGTAGCGAAGAATGTATAAGTAAATATTGTTTGGGGGGGGGGGGGGGGGGGGTAGAAATTGGTAATGGAAAAAATAACTTGAACAAGATTTGATAAAAACGCACTGTTTTGATTCAAACCCATGGGTTACAATCATTTCCTGCAGGCCAGTGGGAATTGGAAGACTGTCTTTGTGGGACTTTGAAATCTTAGACATTTCAAAAGTGAGACAATCTCTGTGCCTGTTACAAAACATCAGACAGTTGTATCTTAGCAAACAGCTATTTTAGGTAGTACAACCAGCAGAACAAAATCCAACCTCTAGCTTAGGCCACAGCGTGAGTATCGTTTCTTTTAACCTGCCATTGCTATGAGCATGTTAATACATTTTTCTTCTAGAATTTGAACCCATAGAGGGATTGCTGCGATCTTTTAATAAGACATGTTGATGGGAGGAGATTAACCCCTGTTATTAGGAGTTGAGCTAAATCTAGGGTGAAGGCATTAAGCTGAACCAAAAATCTGTGCCACTGGCAAAGTCCCTGAGTAACTCCCTAACTGGCAAAATGCTTTGTCTTGCTTGGATTTAAAACAGACCTGTTCTGAGGAGGGTTGCTTATCAGACCTGTTTTCCCCTCACTAGTTGAATGATGGAGCGCAGCCGCCTGGTCCAGGGCCTCCCGACATGCTGGGAGGAGAGGGACGAGCCAGGCAATGGTGGGTGCAAATCCCCAGCCCCAGGAGCTGAGCCTAAGCCAAGCTGCCGTCTTGCTCCAGAGCTCTCAGTCAGTGCAAGCGGGAAGGCTGTGAGCATCATCCGGTGACTGGCCCCGAGCTCGCTGAGCCCAGCTGGCCATGCCATCATCACTGTGGTGAGATCAAAGCTGGGATGAACTGAGGTTCAAAGGCTGAACTGCAAAAAAAAATTAAAATCAAGCAACGCAATTTATGCTTCCTTCAAAACACCCGTGCTTGGGGGTTTGGAATGTTCTTTTTGTTCTTGGAGAAGCCGTTGGTCACTTCCAATCTGCAAACACCACTTCTCAGTCAGGAACTGAAACACTTTGGCCCTGAGGTTCTTCTTAGTTTTCCCTTAAAATCAGTCATTTTCTGAAACAGCACTGTTGTTAAGCTTCCCCTTCCTCCCGTGAACTGTTTGTCACCCATGAAAAAGAAGAAATTCCCCAGCTCGAAGCCCGGGTGTCCTCGAGGCTGGAGGAAGAGTCACAAGGTTTTCTGTGGCTCTTCAGTCTGGAAGATGCACTCGTGCTCTCGTAGATCAGCTGGGTCCAGCCTGGTGCTTCCAGGCTGCCTGATCGGTCATGCTTAATTGCTAATTAGCTACCTCCAGCCTTTTCTCTGGGAATTATGATAATGAATATAAAGAACTGTTTATTCTAAATGAGACTTCCCAAGGGTAACAGCCTCCTCAGTGGCTGTAGAAATGGAAAGCAAGCCCGAGGAAACACCAGGGCACTGTGGTTTTTGGCAACAGATGATAAACTTTTCTCTGTGGATGGAGCAGAGCATGTAATTTACTGCCCGGCTCTAACAAGAGCGGTCTTGACCATTTTGCTATTCTCTGTCAAAAAGCAACAGCTAAATCCTGGTCAGAAACTGTGCAGTTGACGTTTTTGTAGGTAGCGGCATAAAACCTATTGGACTTTGTCTTTGGAAAATTAATTCATCATTTTTATAAGATCTCAGATGTTATTGTAACTGCTTCATTGCTTGTGGAGGGGCAGACGGGTCCTGCCCAGCTTTCTTTAGAGGACAATGGTGGTGGAATCAGGCAGCAGATGTGTTCAAGGGCAGGAGGCTTCTGTTGGACTCCCTGCTAGGTTTGCATCGCATAGGTAAAAGGTGATGATCTAAAGCCACTGAGCTTCCTCCTCAAGAACAGTCGTCGGTCATTTTTATCAATCCCCAGCAGCATTTACCTCAAAGATCTCCTGACAAGAACTGACCACAGTTGCTGCTTTACTGCAAATGTGGTCATGTCCCAGCGGGCAACAGAAGTCCTGTTGTTCCTGTTTTACCCCCTAGGACATAGGACTGGAGAATATATTAACACAGAGCAATGCCTGGGTGAGTGATGGATGCAGGCTGCTGCCCCGCTGCCAGGCCCACATTCAAAACTGGCTTGGGCATCTTTGAACATTACTGCACCATACCACTTGTGAACAGTGAACTGAGTTAACTAAAATTCAGAGATTCAGGCTATGTGCCAGCGAGAACAGGACCTGTGCAGTCTGGTAATGCTGATGGGCAGTGCCCACAGCTTCCTGGCACAAGCTGTTGGAGGACCATTGGGCAAGATGGGGTCCGTGCTCAGTGGTGGGGCACCCTCAGCTGGTTCCTCAAAGGGGTTAAGTCAAGGACCTTGATACCAGTGTAGGAATGGCACACTGGGCTAGAAAAGAACTGAACCTACAGACTGGAGTGCCCATTGCCATGATTTTTCACCCCAGCCTTGTGTTTCACAGTTGTCCCACCTTAGGCATCCACCAGCACCCCTGGGCAGATCGGGGTCCCTGGGCTAACACTGAGCTGCTGTGGCAGCCCTCAGTGTCGCCCTGTGATGCTCTGACTGCATCTTCTGCAGGACCACATCCATTTGACCATTCTGGCAGATAAAGTAGGAGTTTGACATTGACTGGAAAAGCATGGGGGGCAAACATCATCTCTGATGGCTTGAAGGAGCGCTGACAGGGAATGTGGAGTGTTGGAAACAGTGATTCAAATAAAGTCACTGTGGCACACAACGTGACCTTGCGAACACGCAAAGCACTCACAAATTAAGAAAAGCCAGTGTTAACCACATTCCAGCATAATTTGCACTGGACTTCTGCGGTTCTCTGTTATGATTCAGCATTTAATTACATGATTGTAGTCTGGGTTTGGTGTTTTTTTTTTTTTCCTAGTTCTGTTTCTGGAAGAGTTTCCTGAGAGGTTCAAACGCAACGAAGTTTTAGTATTGCAACATCTCCCTGGTTTACAAAACAGATTAATCCACAGGGAGGGTCACTGGAGCTGCGCAGCTGAGGGGGCGGCCGCCCTTGTCTGCAGCTCTGCAAACAGAGTTCCCTGAAGAGCTCCCCCAAGGCTGACCCCTCTCTCCAGGAGCTCTGGGTTCTCAACACTTGGCTGTCAAACCACGGGCGCGGGCCCAGCCTCCCACGCCGGGTGATGCATTTCTGCGTGGGGGTGCTTGGATTGTCTCCTCACGGAGGTACCTCCGCAAGGTCTCCCCACCCCAGGGCAGGATTTGGTGCAGATTTCCCCATTTCATGTCCCCTGACCATAGCAGTGAAGCTGTGAAAGAGTTTTTAAAAAAAAATTGGATAACCCTGCTGCAAATTGCGACACCAAAGCCCAGGTTTTCCCTGTTATCACTTAGCCAAGGCACAGGAGTTAGGAGATTTGCCGTGCCGTTGCCAGGCTGAGCCACTCTCCAGGAGTGTCTGCCCCTTTCCGTTGAATACAGGAGGGACCTGGGCTTAGCCAGGCCCTTCGCTGTGCTCACTGATGCGGTAAATTTGAGGTGGATTTCTGCTGCTTCACAGAAAATTGTGTGTAGTTATAACGTTGGGTGTGATGGCATTGATTATCCTGCACTTGCAACGCGCTAACGTGGGGAACTCTGTCCAGCTCCATATGTATCCGCCTTCTGTGCCCTGTCATAGCTGCGGCTTGAAAATATATTTGGTAGTAAATGCAAGGAACTATCTAAGTGAGACGTCCAAGAAATCTAAGTAAGTTTTCTTGGAGATCTCTTTATGTTAAACTTCGTTTCTATTTGCAGCGCTCATACTCTAGTGGGTAACATCATGGAAGCAAAAACATATTATTACTACTACCAGTACTAATTAGGAGTATGGAAAGGTCCAGAAATCCAAGTCAGAGAAAAACATGTAATACGACACAGTTCTAAATGAAGGCGTACTTTTTATTTCAAGGAAGAGTGGGGAGTTTTGTGCCAGCAAACACCCTTTGAGTTCTCAGTAGAAGCCTCAAGCTCTAAGTGCAAGCAGGAGAGCGTGGTGGTGTTTTCAGGTTGTGGACCCCCCCTGCATGTGATGACATTTATTACTGCTGAGCACCAATGCTGTGGATTTTGCTGGATCCTTCAAAGAACAAACAAAAATATGGGGTCAGGGTGACCTACTGCCACCCGTAGCTTCTCAGTGTCACTATAACTTGAATTGCTTCAGTATCTCCATGTTACAAGGGCAGCATGTTTTTCTACTGCTTGTAATACAATTTGCAAACTTCATCTATAATGAAGTACTCTGCTTAATGTCCTGCCTTACCTTTCATTTGATTTTTATTGTTGCATTTTAGGAGATGCACCCACAGAAGTGTCTGTGTGGGCAACGCTAAAAAGCCCAAGATAAATTTATTCTGACTTACTATCTGCAGTTGCAAGAGATAATAGATACTGGATTTCTGTTATTATTGTGTTTTATTTAAATAAAAACCATATGCCCAAAGTCAGCGCCTTGGAGATAAGTCAGACATCTGGATGAGATTCCACATTTGGGAATGTAAATGATGCAGATGGTGAGATTATAATGCACACCGTGCCCATCAGGTTATAACAGTGATGAACAAGCACTTCATTTGGTAGAGAAGCAGGGAAAAAAATTCCAAACTAAGAGGCGAAATTTCTCAAGGAATGTGCGTGATATTCATTTCATTTACACTGCATGCCAAACCTTTATTCCAAATATATAGGAGGGTGCCAGATATAATACAGCACTTTCAAACAACTTTGTAGAATCAGATTGATATCTCAGGCTGTAAAAATGTCGGGTTTTCTTCCTTGGAGTGTTTTGGGAATAAAAACCAACTTGTGAACAGAGTAGGAAAGAAAAAACTTAGTTTCTTTTATTCTGCATGAAATGTGACCTCCACAAAAGTGCAGTGGTGTGAACTGTGGAGTGGGCTCAAAGACAATGCACGTGTCTTGCATGTAGATAAATTGGTGGGAATGTAGGAGCAGTCCAAACTGGCACAAAAAGTATGTTCTGAGAGGAAAAGAGGTATGAATGTTTGTCTTTACAGATACTTATTTAGCCTCAGATCTAAATTTAGCATTGTCTCTACAGGCTAACACTGACCAATGCCTTGAGTGTACAGTGTATTTACCTGCATTGTCACTTTTTGGAGACAAAAATACACAAAAATATGCTATTTAGCCTTATTTAAGTACAGCATCAAGTTGAAAATATCTGGAAGGTTAGTAGTGATGGTCATAGCATGAAACACATTAGAGAACCATAAGTTAATAGAAAGAAATCATCCAAACTTTCCCAAGTTGTTTGCTTTAAGTGAAGGTGGCAGCTCTTGCCCATGGTTCATCCTGGGCGGTTGATCAAGGTGGCATCTGCCGTTGCTTGCCAATACTTCCCACAGGTGATTGAGCACCATCCTGCTGCTGGCCGAGGCCACAGCCATAACTTCCCTGCTGAAAAAGATCTCAGTGCTGTCACTCACTCTATTTGGAAAAAGAGATTTCAAGAGCCCAAGGTATATCACATTCAGTTGACACTTCTCCCATAATTAATCTCAGAAAAAGAGATTTTTTAGACAGCAGGTGACCCTAAGATGTTGCTGATGCAGTTGCTGTGGCCGAGGCAGATGAGACCTGCATCAGCCTGTCTTCACCTTGCACTGAAGGCAAGAGGTCTTTCCTTTTCAAATGATCTACCCTGTTCCCCCCAGCATGAGAAGATAGATACTTCTTGTACCTGTGAAGATGTCCTGGAGGAAAACAGTTTCCTTTCAGCCATGAGTGCTGTGGCAAGAAAATGCTATTTAAATACTGTACAGAGAACAGATCACTAGCAGAGATGTTGTAGCAGTCATTTAACCTTCATGTTAACGACACTGAGCTTGTCATGTTTATGGTATGGTTCCAGCGAGGGCTGTGGAGGCCCTTTGCATTTCTCTCCGTGAGGATCCAGCCTTCCCCATGTTTCTTAGGTATTGGTAGGCGTTATGGTAATGAGACATTTATACTGTAAGACCTTAAATGTAAAGAAGAACAAGAAAGGTGGTGCTGAGCGTTGTCAAGAAACAATAGCCTGAGCTGTTCAGAAAGGGGTTTCGTGCAAGTGCACAAAAATTGGCCTACAAAAACATGATATTATGAGAGAAATACCAACAGCCCATGGCAGAGTGAAGGGTTCCCACAAGCAAACAAGCACACGGCCAGCAGCGAGCGCATCTTAAAACTGACACCCAGCAGGATGCTTGCCTTTATCGTGGCTCACGGAAATAAGGCAGACAAAGCAAAATCCAATCACCAGAAGAAAACAAACGTTTGCAAGTGAGTTGAAAAGACCCTGCGGCAGCAGACAAAACCACTGAATGCCACGACTGGGCTGGTGCACAGGATGGTTGTCCAGGATGATCTGCAGGGAGGGGAAACCTGATGAAATGAAGCAAATTGAGTGACATTCCTAAAGAAAAACAGTGCCTGATGCAAGAAAAAGCTCTGATCCTGTACGGATGAGCTCTTACGGAGTGCCGGGAAAGTCTGGAGCCAATAGTCCTCTGTGAGTGCCTTCAAGGAGTGAAGTTACCCCTAAAGAACAGCACTACCTGTATATATCCTACCCCATCTTCTGGGTAAATTTGTCAGTAACCCTGATTTTGATCTCACTCTGGTCTCACTTTTTTTTTTTTTTGGTTATGAGCCCAAGCTTTGAGCCCATTTGGATGCTTCAAACACCGGAGTCACTCCAGCAATCGCAGCTCTGCATTGCTGCCTGTGACTAGAACTGCTCCAGCAGAGTCATCCCCAGTTTGCATTGGTTTTAGGGTGGGCTGTAGTAATATAAATTCAATATATGCCTGCAGGCACTAGTATCTGAAAATATAACCCTGTTTCAATTGTGATGCATAATTAATACAAGGGTAATTGCACAATACTGCAAGCCAACAGGGAAGAAAGAAAAAAAAAAATCTTTGGTTTTGCACCAATAATACCAAAACGTCAGCTAGAAGCATCACTTGCTATTTTGCAAAGGCCTCATTAGAACACTAAAATTAGACAAACTGCAGGAGAAAAATGAGCACCACAGACAAATGGAGCTTCTCTTTTTAGATGAAGTGAAATAGCCCAGAAGAACAGTAGAACAAAGCAATTACCTGAGACAAAGCACTATAATGCAAAATGTTTAAATGTGTTTTTCTACAGGCCACGTGACTGTCCATAAACCCTCCAGTGATATGCTAATAACTTCTGGATGTAAACCACCTTCATCCCAAAGTGCTTTACAAATGGATGTGGTGGGTATTTTCTCAGGTATTTACTCACTGAGGACATACACCCACTTGTGAAGGACAGCAGCGTGGCAAGTTGGGAGCACACACAGAAGTTCAACCACAACAAGAATACTGGGTCCGTTTTGAACTTTGTAAATAATTTCTTTGCAACTCTAAATATTTCCCTTCTGTTAAAAAAAAAAAAAAAAAGTGAAATAACATTACATAGTGGGCCAAAAGTCTAAAATGGATATACTCCATTTCTTTACATACAATTATTTATTTTTTAGTAAGTAAAGAGAGAAAAAAAAGTTTATCAAGCAATAAAAAAAATACATTTTTCTGAGTGAAGCACATACCTTCACTACCAGCTATACTCTGGGCCAAAGTTGTATGGCTTAGTTTCTGTGAATAAGGGGCTAAACCAGCTAAAGCTAGTTTTTTCTTCCCAGAAAGCATAATCTTGGCAAGGTCACAGATCCTGATGGTGCAATTTTCCTTTCTCAGGAAAGACATGTTTTAGATGAATGAATTTTTTCAAAGATGGGCAGGATTGTGGGGTTGGTGGTGGTTTTCCAGCATCAAGCAGCGGTGAGAGAAGTTGTACAAGTTTCCTCCCAGAAGTCAACACGCTTGAAGCTCCCCGTGCATTTGTCACAAGCAATCGCCACCAGCTCAGGACCACATCTTAAGTAGCCACCTAAGGATGGGAGGGTCAAGGTTTGGGTTTGTGACCTTCCCCCTCAGTTCCCTTGCACATCCCAAAGGCTGTTTTAATTCAGTTCTCCATCCCAGCAGCAAGGGCTGCCCCACAGTGGGTCTACTCTTCCTTTGGCTCATTTCCACCCCTTCGCTCTCAGTGTTTCACAGCTGGCCAAAGCAAAGTGCCTCTTGGTGCTATCTCAGGGTGTCCATGCTTCATGCCTGGTAGCAGAGCCCATCCCCAGTTTTGGGGCAGTGGGCTAGAGAAGGGGGAGCTGGGAGTGGAGGAGAGACTTTCTTTCAGCTGGAGCATGGTTGCAAATAGCAAGCAAGCAGAGTGAAATGAAGGACTTGATAGCATTTCAGCATCTCATAAAAGTTTTGTGTCTAACCTCAGTAGGTTATTCAGGGCTAAACCCGTCTTCCAGCAGCAGGGTGGGGAGAGAGGAGCCGCAGCCAGCGCCAGCTCAGTTAAATGAGGCAATAGGAAATGGGCTCTCTTCAAGGGCTGGGGCTGTGGTTTGCTCGGTTAGGGCACGGCACGGTTGCTCCTGCAATTAGTACTTGGCTAATGAGCAGTTGACACCAAGTTCAGGCTCTGTCTGGCTTGAAAGCTGAGCCTTGTGTGTGACATGGCGCAGTGAGGAAATGGAAGGAATTTTCTGAAAATAGCTTTGCTTCTTATTTTTAAAACTGGCCTCATACCACCCATTTGCTCACAAATTAAAGAGTGGCGGGATGGACTGACTTTTAGTGAGCACCACTGGTCTGGTGTACTTGGTGCTGAAATCACTGTGGCCCATTCGTTGGCAGGAAGATGGGATGGATGGTGTTCCTCCTCCTGCCATTTTGAACAGAGGAGCTAATGGCCACACCAAAAAACTGCTTCGTGAACTTCACATCATCTGCTGACTGCGGAGCAGCATCAGCTACACAAGGCAGCACGGATACCACTGCTGCGTCCCAGATACCAAGCCTTCTAGTGACACCATATAAATAACAGCTCGTTCCAGTAATGCTTGTCTGCTTAGCGAATTGTTTCAGGATTTACTCCATCCACCCTACCCTGCAACAAATAACCTGCAGATGTGTGGCTCTAAAAATAATCCTTGGCACTGGGGCCATGGTACAGCATCACTACATAATTCAACATGCTTTTGCACTGCGTTGTTTCAAAAATGAATCTTCTCTGCACGCTGGAAGCAGTTCACAGAGACAGATTCTGTCCTAACAGCGACTGCTCTGTATACAGAGAGTATTTTGCTATCAGCTCTGTGGACAATAAACATGGATCTGACTTGTGAACATGTTATGCTAGGAATTATTTCTTTCCTTGTCCAATTCATTAAGTCTGTATACTTAATAAGCAGTTTCAGTTTTTACAAGGTCCTCTCTGGGAACAATAAAACAGAGAGAAAAAGGAAAGAAACATCTGGATCAGTGAAACACTCTTGAAATAATATCTTTTTTAGTGTCTTTATAGAGATTACCAAGGGCTTATATTAAGAAGTTAATTCCATTGCTGCTATTGATGCTGAAAATATACTAGAAGCACAATTTTAACTTCATTTTGTTGCTTAGATAGCGATCAGAGCTGGCCAGCTCTTTTGTTTGAAAATATTGTCATGACAAATAGCATTGTTTGTATTTCATTCAAGATTTACTATTTTTTTCAGTTTTTCCCCATTTAAAATTTTATTGTGAAAATGGAAAGATGGGAGAGAAAACAGTGGGAGGGGACCAAAGCTGCAATTCCATTGCAATTTAGCAAATCTTTTTTTTTTTTCTTCTTTTTTTTGTTGCCTTGGGTTTTCTTTGTTTGTTTTCCATTTATTTAATATTTTTAAAGAATATCTGCCAGTGATACTTTTTTATTTGGTTACCTACAGTTTTTTACACTTATGAACAATTTGGAGCTAAGGTGCTCAGGGGCTGGAGCATTATATTCAAGAAGAGCCCAAGGGAGCCGTGTTTGCTCAAACTCAAGAAGAGAGAGCGAAGGGGCAAATTTAACTGGTGTTTCCAACTACCTAATGAGAAGTTATAGAGAAGACAAAGGCAGACCTTCATCAGAGGTGCACTTCTAAAGGACATGGTACAAGACCCATGCGTTGCAGCACGAACATTTTAAGGGGGAAAAGTGAAGTGCTTAAGCACTGGAAGAGAAGCGAGGCCACCTCCATCCCTGAAGACATTCAAAACTCACCTGGGTGAGTCTCTGAGCAGTTAACCCTGCTGTCAGGTGCGCTTGCATCAGGTGATTTCCTAAGGGCCCTTGCAACCCAAATTATGCTGTGCATCTATTTTTCTAAAATTATGGTGGATTTTTTTTCCCTATGATTTATTTCTGCTGCTTATAGGATGGCTGAAACTTTGATTTGAAAAATTCCTTTGGCTGCGCTGAAGCAGGGTCACGCTCCAGTGACTCTAAGCCAGTACTTGAAGGATAAAAATCCTTAGGCATAAGTGGCTGTTAAGCACCCTTACGTGATTCATAATGTATAAAATTAGATCACTGTGCTTTTTGCACTCTTATAAAGCATGTGCTCTGAAGATAGGAGCCATTTCATACCCCTTGCGTGTAGATGGTATATAGAGAGTGCCCGGTTTCCCAGTAATCTGGGTCTGTTCACATAAACTCCATACCCTGCATGGTGTCTTGTCCTTTCAAGATGAGTTTCCTACACCAGACAGGCAGATGTTCCAAACGCAGACATCTTCTTCACTCTCTCTGTTAGTTTCCAGTTCTGTGCTGGAAACCAAAGTGTCATCTGGACATTGTGGGTAGCCAATGTAGAGAACGAGGTCCTCAGAGCTGCATCGTTCTTTAATTATTTTTCCATGCTATTTGACTTTCCTAAAAGCTGATGGTTTTTATGTCTGGCTCTCTCCACTTCTAGACTATTTAAATCGGAAGTGTTAGCCTGGCTGGACTTGCTTGCTTGCTTGCTTCCTGGAGTTGAATTTCAAGAACCATCACAGATCAAAATGTCTGGATTAAACATCTGTGTCTGTATCTAGGGTGTGGATGGATGGTCTAGGGTATAGGTAGATGGCATGCCCATGGGGGATGCAGAGGAGCAGGGGTACGTGTCAAATCCCACATCCATCAAAACCAGGAAGGGGTTTGCAACGTTTTCCAATAACAAATGTCAGCCAGACTTGATTAAGTTTGTGCCACAAGTGATTATCTGAAACTGTTCTTCCAAGAAGTCCAACTCTAGCCCATTCTTAGAGCTGAGCTACAAGTCCTGGTCTGAGCCTGTTCCCAGCCTGACATGTTCATGGCAAAGCTGCCGGGGATTTCTGCAGAATCAGGATTGGGCCCGCACGTGGCAGCTCACCCCTAAGTGAGCATAGATCGAGTTACTAGCTTGTCTCTGAAGGTTAATTTGGATTTATGTCCTGTTTGGAGAGCCAGCTTCAGAGATCTGACTTCCCTGCATAGTTTCTATGATGTGTTTTTCTGTGCATGCGTGTGTGAAAGGCGCTTGCCTTCTATTGTTTATCGAAAGGAGTTTATTAGCCATTGCTTATGCAGCATTTTTGTGATCTTGTTGATGAAAGATGCTATATAAACGGGGTTGGATTGGACTGGATTCAGTAAGTCTGAGAGCTTGCCAGCGATTTCTTGCTGTTTGGCTGCAGTGACCGAGCACCAGCACAGCATCCATCCAGCCAGCGCAGCTCCTTGCAGCGCTGCTCTGGCTCTGCCTTCCCTACTGAAATGGAATTTATTACTCTCTGTCTCGCATGGATATTTGGTAGGAAATTGGAGCTACAAAATGAAGAGTCATGGAAGTTTAAAAAAATCCAAGAGACAGGACAGATGTGCTGTGATTAGTCCTGTACTCTGGCTCACCTTGGATTAGATAAATAATTGAATGTGTGCCATCAGCAAGACATGCTATTTACAGACTTGGAAGGAAGTTTGGCTTGCAGTCCTCTAATTGGAAGTCAGAGATGGTGGAAAAAAAGGGGTTTTGCTCACTTTTCATACTTTAAATCTCAAAGCAGTGAGTTATTTTAAATCACCATCTCAAACTTGGATCATTTCAATTGAGATTTAGAAGGCTACTTGTTCTTAGAAATGACAATATATTTATGAGGATACACTATACTTTGCCAGTGCATTAGACTATGTAGTAAATGCGAGCAGTGCTGTCTGTGTATAAAATTAATTTTTTTCTTCCCCTCAAATTTCACACCTGTCAAACATTAATTTGATTCTGAAAAACCCATACAAACTTCACCTGCAAAACTAAACAAAATCGTTTTCTGGTACAATGCCAGAAAATAAAAGAAATTTGTAAGAAAACAGAGCAAGACAAAGCTGACAGTGTGTATATAAAACTGAGTCTAAGCAGATGAGAACAGTCAAAAGCCTTTTATTTAATCATTCTGCTATTTTTGACATGCTGTCTAGTGATAAACCACATGAGCATTCCCTTGCATTAAGTAAAAAAAAAATCAAATAGAAATCCAAAAGAGGGGAAGAAAGTATAGTCCAGCACTGCAGGAATCACATATGTGATTTTGAGGACGATGTTCACGTGCATGTAAAATATCCAGCAAATGGCTTTTCCAGTGTCAGCAAGGGTAATCACCTTTTTGAAGTTGTGTAATATTTTCCTTCTGAGAGTTCCCTTCTTTGCTCAGAGAATATTCCCAGGCAGATTTTCACTTAGTCATTTTTGGACGTTGGTATGCTAAGTGATGGTGACCAGTGCCTCCAGGTGGTCTGTACTAGAGAAAAAAATGCTGATTAGCCTGGGGTTCATCAATGTGTTGGCAGCACCAAGGCCCTGGTTGGGCTAGTGACTGACAAGGGACAATGTTAGTTTCGGCCCTGTAGCACAGTGTTACGGCTTCCCTGAAAATGTGAAGCCCTAGTCTGTATGGGTCATGCAGAAATCCCAGTATGACTGTTTTCTTTCATTACACGTGACAAGAAACATCTTAAAAACTCTGTATTCTGCACAGAAGAGACCCAAAAAGCCGAGTTTTAATTGCCATTTCTTCCTGCAGCAAGCAGAAGCTCATGAGCTCATTTTTTTCTTTTGGGGCTGCCTGGAGGGTTTTCATACCAACCCCTTTCCCTGCATCCCAAAAGTCCTAAAATAGTCCAACGGTGATGGTTTCCTGGTACTGCTGATCTGCTGACACAGGGAGATGTGTTGGGGAAGCAGTCTGCCTGCCCAGATTTTGTCTGAGCACCCCCAATGAACATCACATCACATCGCATCTCATTTTCTTAAATTAAACCATCATGGTGAGATGTCCTCTGCTGTATCCATGGAGAACAGAGGCCCAGGGAATGCTACTAAAAGGATATAGGACAGAAGTTTTTGGTGGTTATATTCCCCAGACCCGTGATGTTTTGCACAAAAATGTGCATTCTCCATTTTCGTGCAGGTCGGCGCCAATCATAACTCCAAGTGCCACCGATTCCTGTGCAGGATGGAGGGTTTCTTGAACCCTTCGAGGTCTTTTTTTGCTCTTTTATAGAGGCATGAGCTTCATACATTCACAAATACTGCATTCTTCAGGGGCTGCAAATCATCATATCAGTTTGGAAGGTCCCTTCTGAGAAGAAGGAACTACAGTTTATACTCTAGCACCATAAAACTCCCTTTGACCATAAAAAGATGACATGAAACAGCACTGTGAGGAGAGAAGGAGACAGTTAATAACACATTACAGTAAGGAGCAGCCGAGGAGCGTGTCTGAGAGCTTTCAAGAGCATTCGCCAGAGCCCCCTTGGGCAAATACTGGCACAGTTTCCCAGAGTTGACAGAGGTCTGTGGCTTTTGCCAGGGGAGGATCTGGTCCCTGGCTCACGTTCATGGAAGAGCAGCCCAGGACCTGTGAATCTTAGCAAAACCTTCCCATTAGCAATAACTGGAATGGGATTTCATTTCTAGTACCTGTCTTAATAACCAGAGCTGAGCAAAAGGGCAGATAGAAGGGCTTTTTAAAATTATTTTTGTAAGAAAAAGAAAGTCATTATATGTGGGTAAATTTATTTGACTTAAGTAACTGACAAGAAACATGGCTTAGACTCAGGCAACACATTAATCACTGAAAATCTGACTTTCAGAAAAATCAAGTTGCTGTCAGAGGTCTGAGTTCCAGCATTGCTGGTGAAGGATGGCTCTCTGTGAGTGTTCAGGCAAATCCTATTTTATTCAGTCATTTAAGAGAAACAAAGAAGTGTTTCTCTTCAGTCATAGGTGCTGCAGCATTTCCTAGGCAGTGGAAGACAGGCACCATACACTCTGTTATTCCTGCTGGGCTGGGACGGTGACTGGAAGGTCTTGGGCTGTCCTTGGACCTTGTGTTACACCCAAAGTGAACATAAATTATCTCTTTGCAAAACTGTGAAAAAGGACTAAGTCTGGAAATCATGGCAAAGTGTATGCTGAGCAAGTGTCTGCAGGGAGGCCATCCTCTCTTACTCAAGATTTCGGTATGTGTCCCACAGAAAGGCAAACAAAAATAAAGTGCATTCAGTTTTACACCATGTTGCCATAAATCTCTCCATGTGAATTACAGCGAAACTGTGCACAGCTGCTGACCTGCTTCCTTCATACACTTGCGCTGCAGATGGGCTCTGTCTGTGCATGCTTTGGCAGACAGACCTGACCCTCATTTCAATTTTATATGGAGTTTGAGAAAAGCTAAGTTTGGGTTTGTTTTGGTTTTTTTAAGGTACCTTTTCGGCTTGCTTTTATAGCTGTCTAATTATCTTTTGTAAGTTAATTGCTGTGTTTTATTTTATTTGCATTTTTGGTGCACTGTGTATTTCTCAAAGTCAGGGTGATCAAAAAGAAACTCCAGGCAGGCACAATAAGGAGCCTTTTTAACAAAGACCCCTTTGTGCAATTAAACACAGCCATGCCATGGCTTTTGCTGACTCAGGTCTTCAAGGTATGGCACAAGTTCTTCTGAATTCATGTTACGATGTTGTCTGAAGAAATCTGGGTTTTGTTTTTCAGGTTTTTTTAATATTTTTTCCCAACAGGAAATCGCCTTTTTGATTAAATACGTTTGCTTGACTGTATTATCATTCTTTTCTATCAGCACCGACCTTGGAGAATGATGTCGATGCATTTAAGCCCAGATAAAATGTTAAACTGCTCTTGTGCCCCCTAAACCAGAACTCTTCTGACACTCGGGTCAGAAATAGTGTGTCAGAGAGGGGGGATTTGACCTGCCTGACCACCTACAGAGCTGCTGCATCTTCCAGTGAAGCGACCTCAGGCATCAGCTGAGCTATGGAAACCGTCCATGCGTGTGCTCCCACCCTTGATGAATGGGAGTTAAAGTGCCGCTGCTTGAATTACCTCTGTCGGGGTGGAGCCATCCTGGAGGCTGACTGTCTGCCTGAACCTCAGCATTGTAGGGATAAAGCAAGGGTAATATTTTATCCTAAGAACTCACTTTCTGACTCAATGTAAGGTTTTCTGTGTCTGCTTTGCTCCTAGGAGGCAAGTATTTCCTGGAGTGGACTCTGTTCCTTCTTTTGACATCTTTAGCAAGAGCTTCTTTAACATACTATGTCCATGTGAAACCAGTATAAAGCTTTTCTTTTTCCCTTCCCTTTGCTTTTCCCCTTTGCCTTCCCTTTTTTCACTCATTAAATGGCCGTCATGCATCTTTTTCAACACAGCCATCATGATAGAGTTTTGGAGTTGCCTCTTTGCTGAAATCAACCAAAACCTCGATAAGCAGCTCCAAGCCAGCCGTTGTCCCGAGTCACTGGCATCTTACTGCAGTGGGTTAATTATCACTTAAAATGTTTATCCTGTTATTGTTTGCCTTTCCAAAGCATTTCAGCTGCTGTAAGACCCTAAATCACTCCCTTCCCTCTTGCACAGAAGTATTTTCTCGGTTCAGCAGTGTCCCTGCGCAGAGCGGGAGGTGGGCTGGGGGCAACGGCAGCCCTGCACCAGGTGGAAACAATTATGGGGAAAAAAACGTGGTCCTACTGGATGAGTTACTGCTGATAGCTGCCAGATAAGCTAACTTAATAAAGTGGTGGCTTAATTAAGCCACATTCCTTGCATCTTGCCTTTCGTCCTGCCTGTCTGGGGCGATGCTATCACGCAGCTACTGCTTTGCAAGGTGGGGTGGGGGTTGCTGTGCTGGGGGACCGCTGTGGGGCGGGAGCAGGGGGGACCTGTGGGTGATGTGACATGGGAGTGCTCCCAGAAAGCTCAGCTCCCCTCTCAGTCTGCAAGGTGGTGGGCCAGGAAAGCCTGCAACAAAGGCAGATCCACTGCTTGCCTGGTCGTAGATGTGTTTATTGGTATCAGAGGTTTGACCCTAAATCCCATCTTCTCACACTCAGTGGTCCAGGAGCACCTCGACCTCCAGAGCAGAGGGGAGTAGCTCAACATCTCCCTGCTTCTCCTGCAGCTATCTGTCAGAAAAAAGGTGTCTTTGCTTTGAAAGAATCCCTATCACTGTGGATTTTCTTACAGGTAACACAGAAGCTAGACATTGCAGTCATCAAAATCACAGTGCCCAAAACCCTCTGCGAATTTGGGCTTGTGCATGTTCATGAGTGAAGATCACATGAGAATCAGAAGTTGCTGATATATTTTTAATAGCTCAAGTACCTCATTAAAAGCTGTAAGAAAAACATTTGCCAGAAGTTTCTCCTTTTGGAAACCAGATTTAAAATTTAACGAATCAACTTTACTTCCCTGTAGATCCAGATTTTAATGGCTGAACTTCTTACACAGCCGTGTACTAGTTCGTGTTCGATGCATGCTCACATGTACAGCTGCGTAGCAACCGCCTTGCTGAAAGTTATTCAATAGCTAAAATTATCAGTGGGGACCCCCTCTTATCTCTCGCTATGTATAACGAGATCGCTGCTGTGCAACGTTGATTAGACATGTCAGCCTGGAGCTGGATGTCTGAAAATGAGTATTGCTATTAAAATGCCTTTGCTAATGGTCAACTCGTGTGTCCATCATTTTGACAGATTTCTCTTTAGGAATGTAAAAAGCTAAAGCATGCAGGAATCCCAGGGTTGCGATGCAATGTTCAGGGAAATGGGTATTGTCATATTGTATTTCCTGTGGATTAACCCTAAAGTAGCAGCTTCCCAGGCAAAATCTTGCTGATGGCTGAAGCTTGCTGTTGAGTGGGCTACGCTAATACAGAGATCTGTAATCTTGAATTGGGAACCGATTGTCGAGGGGAATTGTTTTCTGGAGGGTAACACTGAGAGCAGGGCATCCGTCCCCTGAACCACTTCTTTATGCGTGACTTAAAGCTTTCATGATGGGAAAATTCAACAAAATTTAAAAGGGAGACTGAAAACAAGGAAACATTTTCTCAAAAACATTGCATCCCCCTTGTGGAACTCATTGCTGCAAGATGCCTTTGAAGCTACAGATTTCAGGAGGAGCTTGGATATCTGCCAGGGCTTTAACTGGAGCAACCCCTGGCAAGGTTACCCAGGGCTGTACCTGCTTCAGGGTGCCAGGGCAGTGTTTAATGGCCATAACTCAGTGTGTGGCTGTGGGAAAGGTATTTGACAAGTGGTTTGGCTATTAGGACAATCCAGGAAGACAGATAAAACCACAATTTTGCCACAGGAAAGCCAACAAGTCCAGCCAAAAGCCATCACTGACCAAGTTGAGAGGAGAGAGGCAGCTCCTGCAATGTTCCCAGCAGGTGAGCCCTTACCCAGGAGCAGGCTGTTCTGGCTGAGGTTTGCATCTGCTGCCACAAGCCACTCCAAGGGTGGGAGTCCTAAGGGTCCTAAGCCTGAAAATCAGGTGGGAATTCCCAGGGAGAACGGTAGAAATTATGAAAGCTGCTGCTCCGTCTCTGGTTAGTTCTGACTGGCACAATCTTGCAGGTCAGCATCTCATGGCAAGGATGCCCCCCTCTCCTTCCCATCTCCTAGCCCTCTCTCAATCCAGGCTGTGTCTTCCTCTGAAGAGCAAGCCTTTATCAGCCTCCCTTCTTCCACAGACAGGAGGAGATGAATGTGCACTTGGAAAGCCATCAGCAGGGCTTGCAGCATAGGAACAGCCTCCCTGATGCACCTTTGAACTCATTCCTCCTGCATTTGTTTGTCTTGCAGATAAAACCTCACAGCAGTGTTTGGAGAAAAGTCTAATGAGGGACCACTGTTTGCATAACAAAGCAAGGCTTCCTCTTCAGATGTTCAACCTTCATTAAGCATAATTTATATTCCAGCTAATCTTTGGAAGATGGTAAAATATGGAGCCAAAGTTTGTTTTTACATAGTTTGGAGTAATGCATTGTTTGTTTTAAGTGGTCAGTTGCAATTGATAGTTGATTTAAATTCAACATAATGATGATTTGTGGTAGCTGTGTGTTGTCTAGGGGAGTGTTGTGTCATTGACTGCCATGGCTTTAGCACTCTTCTATGTCAGTTATTGAATTAAAGGATAAGACCAAACGGATGGTTTCCCAGTTTTGCAGATATTTCAGCATATCCACAAGGCGTGAAAAAATGTGAATTTGTAAAATATAGGGCTTTTTTTTTCCCCTCAGACTCATGTAGACTTGGTAAAAGAGTGCACTGAACAGCAGTTTGCTTCTCTTGTGGCAGTCCTGGTAGCCACCATCCTGGGATCCCTCAAAGGTCACCAGGCCCCTACAGTGAGTAGCTCTGAGGGTGATACAGGACACAGCTGTTTGTAAAGGCTCCTCAGTGCTGCTGGGAGTCCTGGTGGCTTGCTGTGATATGCTGCCTAGAAAACAAACAAGCAGGTATAGATGAACGTCTAAATGTCATTACAGGCCACTGTGTAAGAAACATTAATTTCTCAGCATTCAGACTTTGTTCGTATCATAGGCACATAAAAAATGTCTGATCCTATTCTCTCTTCTCAGCAGTTTTGTCCCCTGCCTGTATAAGATACTCTCCCTTGCTCCAGTTGAAATACCCAGTATATGCCACTTATTGCCTTCCAGGTTTATTAAAAGATGAGAAATGACTGATAACATTTATCTTGTGTGTACTCCTCACTGAGACTCACCCCTTTCTGCAAGTTTACATTGTAATGACAGGTGTTTGAAAACACCCTTCACCATATCATGAAAATTATGACCTGAGTTGTGTGTATGGACAACACCGAGGTGTGCCGAATCCTTTCAGCTCAAGGGAGCAGGGTTTTCAAAAATGACTTCCAAATGATGTTGAGTGGGTCAGCGTTGGGGTACCCAGCCCCAGGCTCCTCAGACAGTTGGCCATGCTGTCATTTAAAATGCCTTGAGGACTCAGTGGTGGATTTCCATGTTGTGTTCTTTAATGCTGAGATACCTCCAACTGCAAAGCTCAGGGTTCTCATCTTGTTTGGTTCATCACATCCATGATCTACCCATGACTGTTTTTAAAGGCAGCACCAACCTTTAGAGAATATATTTATTCATTCATTTGTTTATTTTATTGTTTTTCAGGAAAAAATGCTGTAAGGGTTATAAGTTTGTTCTTGGACAGTGCATCCCTGAAGGTATGTGATTTCACTGTTCTTACCCCTCATGTCCCCGTGCTTTTGTCTTTCCCTGTTTGCCCTGTTCTCTGCATTGCTGATTTGGAAAAGCATCCTGATATAACCACAGGCTTTGCCATATCTCATGTGTCCGTGGGGTGAACTGTTTCCAAGAAATTGTTGGGAAAATAAAAAGATCAGCATCTTCCAAAAGTTTCACTTAGCGTGCCACGCCTCGATCCTCCCCTAAGTAGCTGTACAGATCTTGTACCATCACCTCCTGCAAACAGAGGGACACATTCATAGAATCACATAATGCTTCGGGTTAGAAGGGACCATAAAGATCATCAGGTTCCAACCCCCTGCCATGGGCAGGGACATTTCCCACTAGACCAGATTGCTCAAAGCCCCACGCAGCCTGGTCTTGAACACTTCCAGGGATGAGGCATCTTGCCTAGGTACGTAGAAGGTCTCTGTGCATCCAGGAGTGCACCCTTCCTGGCTGGTGGCTTGCACCATGTACCCGTTGCATCTGGCACAGCCAATTTGGCTTGTAAGTGCACAGGGAGTGGGTGACTTGTGAGTTAGTCCTGCCTTTAGTTACCTATTTCCCAAAGATGTCAGTGAAGGGAGAGCATCACCAAATGGCATCTCTCTTTCATTGCCTCTCCTGGTCATGGGCACGGCTTCCTTGTCACCAGGGGTGGAGGGAGACAGGGAATTACTTGGGGTGGTTCAGGCACTAGTGGAAAAGGACAGATACGCTTCACAAAGGCAGTACCAGGGGTCCCAATTCTCAGAGGTTGCTGCAATGAGATCTCACCTGGGAAAAGGCTGAGCTCTGGCTGCCTTAACCCTGGGGGAGGCCTCTGTTGAGTCTACCCAGCCCGTGGCTGCATTGAGCAGTAGCAATGTGACTCCTTCAATCAGTCCCACTGCTTTGCCCGATTCAGATGAAACTGGCTCTGAAGTTATTGGAGAAGGGGAACTGTCAGGCAGAAGCAAATGGCCAGAGGTGAAAAGCCAATAATGCTGTTTGATCCAAAAAGCAGGTTTAGAAGTCGGTTTACAGTAACAGATCCTTCTATTTGATGACGTATGGAAAGCCTCGAGCTGACCTGAGAGTTTTCCCAGTTTGGGATGGTGATGTTTTGAAAAGAAAAGTGAGAAATTAACATACTGGAGAGAGTCAGCTGGTTTTTCCAGCCAGCAGGGATTATAACCCAAACTCTGATCCTGCTGCTCTTTTTTAAGTTGTATCTTTGCTGCTGGTCGAAAACACTAAAACACTAGTTGCAAAATAAAGAATTGAAAAAAACTCCACATCTTCTTAAAACGGGAGTAGTGCGTTTGATGTCAGTTCGAGCCCCAGGGAGCTGGGTAGGGTTTGGGTGAAATCGATGCTCGCAAGGAGTTCCTCATCCTGTGGTTTTGCAGAGAGTTTTTTCTTGGTGGGTGTGTGGCATGAGATGACAGCTCCAGTGTGAGATGGGCACTTGGAAGAGGCAGTTGTGCTGTGTCCTACCAGGCGGTTGTGTGTGTGGGAGGCAGAAGCCCTGAATCCTTTCAGGGTGGAAAGAAGCCAGGAGTCTACAGTCTGGCCTCCAGCTTTCCTATGGATTTTGACAATTTTATATGCTGATTATTCACTAAATATAATGGATACAGCAGAAGTAGTAAAAGGACCAAAAATAAAATGAGAACTATGGCAATATATATTATTTTAGGCTTCTAATTTTCATCTGTTGAAGTTTTAGGTGATTATGAAAGCAGCTTTTATTATGTACCCTGACTTTGCTTAATCCTGTCTATTAACTGCATCTCAGTAACCTGAGAGTTTTTGATGCTAATTGAATTTCTCTGCTGGCTGTGGCTTCTCTCCCTTTGTGTCTCCATTCCCCCTTTTTCAACTTGATCTATATTTCCCCTTGAACTTCAGAGACCACAGCAATTGCTATAACATCTGAGATGATCTTGGGCCATTGGTGTAGGGATGAGAAACATGATTCAGTGAAGCACTCATTTCACTTACTCTGTTACAAGACATCACTTGGCTCTTCACACATTGTTTTGGCATAATCTTGACAGAGTAGCTGTATGAAATGCATATCTCGACACAGGCGCATAAATACATTACAGATGTGAGTTTATTAGAGCACATCTGCACCTTTTAATCCAGTGCTGGCAAGTCAAAGCCGTGAGAAGTAGTTCCAGCCCTGTCTTCCCTGTGATTTAGCAGTGGCTGCAAGGAGAAGGATTGGGAGAGGGATAGACCCTTCCTTATCCACCCTCCTACTGCTGCCTCGGGAAGACACCGATCTCCTTCTTGGACATCTGTTATTTAAACAGACTCTTTCCCAAAGGGTAGCATCTTTGTCCAGGTCCATCTTTGCTTTCTGTCCTGTTATTTCTTATCTGCCCTTGAAAAGCAACAGAAATCAGTGCAGGCCAGTATAAGTCCATGCCCCCAACTT
Source organism: Numenius arquata (assembly GCF_964106895.1). NCBI lineage: Eukaryota > Metazoa > Chordata > Aves > Charadriiformes > Scolopacidae > Numenius > Numenius arquata. The sequence goes on along the minus strand of NC_133616.1, from coordinate 11,946,825 downwards.
CTGCATTTCATTGTGGACTCACCTTCTCACTCTGGATTTCAGCTGCAAGAGCAGGGAGCAATGACCCTCAGGAAACATCAAGAGGAGTTTGCTTTGTGTGTCTGACTCCCCCTGTAGCATCTCTTCCTGCTCCACCTTTGACCTGGGAAGCAGGTCAAAAAAAAGAGTTCCTCACTCTTTTCTCCTGAATGGTCTCCTTCTTTTTGCTTTTGAGACTCACAGCTCCAACCAGATCCTGTCTCATGGCATTGCCAAGAGTAAAGCAGGGACAGATGTAGTCTGAAACAGCTGCTTTTGGAGAGCGCCCTCCCTACCACTGGTTTGTTACTTGAGTTTCTTGGCTGTGGATTAATTCAGAGAAAAATACTCTAGGACAGGCAAACACTAATCAGATCTGCTCTTTCCTCAGTAGTTCTATTTCAGAAGTTTCCTTGGTACAGCTTTACATGCTGCATTGTCATTCCTGAGTTCATTGAAATATACGTAGAGACATTTGTTTTTCTGCTGCACATTTTTTGTATTTTCCTGAAGTCTGGAACAGCCTGATCCTCACCATGTGGCTTTGAATCATCCTCAAACCATGTTTCTTAGGCTGGGCTGGCAGACAAGGGGCTTGAATGTGGGAGGGCACGAACGTCCTCGGTTCTGCAGAGCATGCAGAGGTGGTGCAGCAGCTTCTGCCCAATTACATCCCAGTTGTGAGGACTGTTCCTGAGGGAGTCACGCTACCTGAGACCAAAGCCCTGGAGACAGACAGCTCTGTGATGTGGGACCTGCCCACAGCCATTGTGTGATTTGGGTCAACTGGGTGGGAACCACCATCAGGGAGATTTCCACCTCCTGGACCCTTCCCTAATCTGTATGAAAGTAAACGAAGCAATGGTCTTGATGGAGCTCTGCTAAGGTGGGTGTTAAAACCATATTTAAAGACTAGTTATATGAAATATGGCAAAAGAGAGATGATGAAAAAGAACTGATGTTGTTTAGTCTAGAAAAAAGGAGGCTGAGGGGAGAAGTGATAACAGTTTTTAGGTATGTGAAAACTCGCTGCAAGGGGACAAGTAAACTGTTCTTCATGGCCAAGAAGAAGAGGACAAAAATAATGGGCTTAAATGGCTATAAAGGGAGTTTGGATTAGATATGAGTAAAAAGCTTTCTATCTGCAAGGATTTTTAATCATAGGAATAGACTGCATGGTGGGGCATCTCCATCCCTCAGGGATTTCTAGGTATGGGCTAGATGAATGTCTATTAGAAAAGGTTTATGCGTAGCCAATCCTGCTTGTGGTTAAGATGGTCCCTTCCAGTGCTGTTTTTTTGGATTTTATTAGGGCATATATATTCATGGAAGCGCAGGGAGGACAGAGCCACTCTGAATAGGCTGAACATGGCACAGGCCAAATTCAGCATCTGCGTGGGCACGCTGGCTGGGGCGCAGGCACGTTCACCTCAGCGCTGGGCATAGTAGCCTGTTCTCTATCTGATTTTATTACTCTTATTAATGAAAACTGCAACTGTGCCCAGGAAAAACACCACTAATGCTTTATATTTGGGACTACTGAGTAGTGCCAAATGTAACAGGAGTTTACAGCTCCAGCATCACCTACGAAACCCAAACTAGCCCCCAGGCTGGCAGTGTTCGAAGGCCAGGGCTGTGTTTTTCTTCCATGCTTGTGCAAGACTCTGCACTGTTCTACCCTGGTTGGTACTGGGGGTCCTGGCACTGCCGTTCCCCACCACGGCACTGCAGGCAGACTTGGAGAGTTAAAATCAACACAGTTGTGAATTAAGTAGGAAAGAAAGGATGCCTGCTATTCAGAAGGTGGCAAGCACAAGGGAGGAAATGCTCGGCACCATTACAATCGTGTTTTTTGGTCTGGGGGGCTCTGGTGTGACGTACAGCAGCTTGTTAAGTCTAATTTGGTGCTTTTCTGTACCTAGGCACACTGTCACTTTTACCCCCAGTGCTACATATGTGCTCTGTATGCTTTGTACAGCAAATGTGGTTTCACTTGCTTTACCGTCTATTAGTTCATTTTAATTGTTTGGAAAAATCATCATACCCAGAGATGTCTGCTAGTCATTAGTGTGAGTCAATAATGAATTTTGGGTTTAATTATTTTATGCTGTATGTATGGAAGCGCAGTGCATTGCTGGCAACGTGGTCAAAACACTTAGGTTTGGTTTAGTTGTATTTTGTCTGGAGCAGGGACAGTATATTTCTGCTGTGGTCCCCCCAGTCAGTGACTGAGCATACAGTCACTGGAGGGTCACAGTGACAACCACATTGATGCTGGATGATGTTCCTCTGAAATGACCACAGAAACTGCCACTTGCTTTGGCGTAAAACCCGACCTTCAGTGGGGTTCACCTGAGCTGGGTTGGAGGCTGGATGCTGCTTCAGCTCCTGTCTTCTCCCGGCAAATGTTCCCATGGTGCTGCACTCATGGCCAGGGGCTGCCCGTCTCCCCCCAGCCCTGCCACCAGCCTGATGCCAGGGGTGGGGATGGGGGTAGGACCCTGTTTCTCTCTGGTGTCCATTCCCTGGACTGCAGCTCCGCTGTGACACAGCAGTGAAATCAGAAGCAGATTCACCCTCCTTCAGGTCTCAAACACGGACTTCAGACAGTCTTCTGGGATTTCACTGACAAGCCCGGCCAGCAACTTACCGTACCCTAATCTTCACATTGCTATTATTAGGAGTGATGATGGTTTTGTAACAGTGTGTTCTTTGCTAGAAGGGTTACATCTGGCTTTGAACAATTATTGTTTGATTTTAATTAACTTTTCTTTATGATCTACTTTCTGCCCGGATTTGGCAGTTAGCGTCACAGTGTTTCACAGCATTTTGCTTAGGAAACATTGTTATCAGCATTTAAAAATTTGAGGAAGAAAACAGCAAAGAGTTTTTAGGTAATTTAATATTTCTGTGAGGAGAATTCTTAGATTCTGCAAACTGGGAAAGTGCCGCTTGCTTAAAATCCAGCTTTAAGAAATAGTCTACCTCCTGTAGAGCTGTAATTAACAATTAGAATTTTACTATAATTCTTTGCTTATGTGTCATTGAATGTTTTATTTCTTCCATCCTCAAAACCAATGTAATTTGTCTTCATTACTTATCGGAGAGGTGAAATATTTCCTGTTGTAGTATCATCCAGCTACTGACTGCCATTGGTATTTTCCTAACCACACTTTTCTCTCCCTAGACTATGATGTCTGTGCTGAAGCGCCTTGCGAACAGCAGTGCACGGATAACTTTGGGCGAGTCTTATGCACTTGCTACCCTGGGTACCGCTATGACCGGGAGAGGCACAGGAACAGAGAGAAGCCTTATTGCCTGGGTGGGTAGAAGCATGTGTTGAGCTCATCTCTGGTTAATCCTGCTCGCTGGGGTCTTTTAGGAGTCAGTTTAGATCTGAAACCTTTCTTATATTCTCTTTACTGTTAGAGAATAATGTGGTGTTTAACTCTGTGAGGGATTGGTTCCCAGAACTAAGAGATCTAAATCCCCCTGCAAGTATTAGGAGGTAGTACCTAAAACAAGACATATGCACCCAAATACTTTGAAGTCTTAGGCTGATGTAATTTTCCCTTTATTAATCCCTCCTGCAGGTTTTGAGTCATATCCAGGGTTTTGGCCTGAGATGAGTGACACAGTGCTAACAGTAACTCTTGAAGCACTATAACCATGCCTAATTATGAAAATAAATCCTTGGGTTTTGACTCAGATGGCCAGTATCTGACTCAGGACTGATCACTTACATGTGGTCCTTGTGTGGCTAGTCCCCCCCCAGTTCCACCGTCCGGCCCTGTGTGGTTTGCTGTGCCAGGGAGCCAAGATTTGCAGGATAGAGCTTTGCTTGGAAGCTTTTCAATGCAAAGGAACGGTCACCCAGTGTTCACTGATAAAATGCCAGGTGTATTAATAATAACAGTGCAGTTTGCACAGAGCTCCAGCCCAAAGCACCAGTGGTGCTACAGTTACTCGTTTATTTAACCACAAAATCTCCTGGTACCTTTCAAGGAAGTCTTTTATTGTATTTGAGGTCTGAAAACTCCGGCTGCAGGACATTTTCAGCTCTTGCTCCTCTCCAGATATCGACGAGTGTGCCACGAGCAACGGGACACTGTGCTCCCAGATCTGTGTCAACACTGTGGGCAGCTACAGGTGCGAGTGTCACGAAGGCTACACCCGGGAGGCAGACGGCAAGACATGCACCAAAGGAGATAAAGGTATGTGCTGGTGGGGGTGTAAAGGTCCGTCTAAAAGGTCGGTCTGTTGTAAAGAGGAGCTGCTCCCTACACTACACTTGGGGCTGGGGGTCTGGCGCTGGGATGTAGGTGATGCCCCTGGAGACCCCAGGTTGTTGACTGGGGACCCGAGCGCTTGTGGGGTAGTCCTGCCCCACGCTCTCCTCCTCCCTGAGCTGCACACACACGGCAGTAAATCGGTAGCCACATCTATACAGAAAGAGCACAAATACATTGAAGGATGAGGAAAGCATCTTCCCCTGGACAAGCAGAGTGGCTGATTGGTGAAACTTGCCGTTACAGCTCAGGTTAGACCATTTCTCCTTGATCCAACCGCTAAAAACCATATTTTCCTCCCATATCAACCTGGATTATATCTAGTTTGCAGTCCAGAGCTCAGGAGACATAGGGAAAAAAAATGCCAGATGCTGACCCTTATAAGCCTTCATTAATTTCATTTGTTAATTAAATTAATTTCAGTGAGTTTAATTTTTATTTACATGCCGACATCTGAGATTAGCAAATAGCCCTGGGTAGGGTGGTTGTTGCCTCTGGGCACTCAGAGGCTCAGAAAAGGTATGCCTGGAAATTCCACATACCTTCCAAGCATTGCTTAAATCAATTGCTAAATTATGTTGAGTAACACTGAATTCTGCTGATCTGCAATTAGTCTGTGTGTCTCGTGACTGCGGTCAGATTGTTTTCTTTTTTTTTTAATGAAAGTAATATGTGATGGGAAAGGGGTAGAAGTGAGGGCTTGTTCTTGCTTTTCACAGTTGGTTTCAAAGTATGTATGTACGCTGTGCATAAATGATTTTAAAGTTTTTGACCTCATTCCAGTTATTAAATTACAGCATTTAGAGTACTGCAGATTAAACACTGATATAACAATTAAAAAAAAAGGAAGAAGAGAACAACCTGTGCTCCGGAAAAAACCCCTCTTTTGTTGAATGGTGACTTACCATAAGTTCATCAACTAATGCCTGAACACATTTATCATTGGGTGCTCTAAATCCCACTGGATGGCCAGAACAATTTATAATTTTGATTTTCCTCTGAAAATGTGTAACTGGAGCCACTCCATTAACTTTAATTGTTCCTTGTAGTTTTAAAATGTTTTTTTTTTCCTTTGTAAGTGAGTGGGGATCATAAAGGAAAGAGGCATAACCTATATAATCCCTCTGCAAATAGTTTTTTAGTTAACTTTTCCTCTGGCTAATAGAAATTTCCTGTGAGGGTAATGCCCAAAGCATTCAGGATAACCAACCATTAAAAATATTCAAGGCTGTGGAAATAATTCTAATATTTGAAAAACACTGATTTTACACTGAATGTACACGGCACATAAAAATGTCAGTTCTAGTACTTAATCTGAAATGAAACACCCACCATCTCTCATAACATTTCACAAATCATGTGCGTGAAGCAGAGAAGGACACTTTCTGCTCTGTTACACTGCCATACTCCAAGTTAATGTTACTAATGGCCGGACTTCTGGTGCAAATGAAAGAGAAGTTGGCCATCGCTATTTCACAGGGCTTGTGTCTGTAACTCATCCCAAAGAAAATCAAGATTTTCGTTACCCGCGAGGAACCGGCTGTATCAATGCACCACCCCGTGGTCAGCCCCAGCCCTGCACCGCCCCGGAGAGCACCGCATCCACGCTGGAATTCCTGCCTGATAAACAGATTATTTGCTTTTCATGGTAGCTGGAACACTTAAATTTGATTTTAAAATTCGGTGTGAGAGACATGAAAACACATGTATCTCTCTCCAGCTTTAACCATGTTGCGTGTTTCCACGGGGGAATTATTATTCACTTTTTCATCATGCCATGCCTGAAGGCTGCAATCCAGGCACTTTTTTGTCTCTATAAGTGGGCTTGACTGAGAGCTTGGGTTTGTAAGTGGGGCACAAGAATAGGGAGCATTTTTCCCGCATAGGCAGTCATGTTGCATTTGACGGAGACAATACAGCTACCCGCGCTGAAGTAGGCAAATGAAACCATCTCAGCAGGCTGAGATAATACCCAGATAATACAACACAGATGATCAACTCAACAGTCTCCATGTGAAGACCGCCTGCGGCACAGCTCCCCACAGAGCTCTCCCCCACCAGCATCTCCTTCTCTTCCAGCATCAGCAAGACAAGAGTCTTCGAGCACATGCAAAGAAAACACATTGCTCCGCCGAGCAGATCTCTTATCGACAGGCACCGCAGGGCTCACCGGTGTCTTGCCGAGATGAAAGGACCCCCGTCAGGACAGCAACGTCATGCATGAGCTAGACTTCATGCTTTGGAAAGCCTTCATAAAATGGGGCTGGCTTAAGCCTTTTCCAAAATCATTTCAGTTTCCTGGTGCAGGTCTGTGCAATGGAAACAGGCTTTGTAAGTGCCTTGCTCAATGCTGGCCAAACTGACCTTGGTTAGGTGACCTTCGTATCTGCACTGCACGTGGGTGGCTCCATCTAATTGCTTCCTACCCCCTCTGGCGTGTCCTAGGTGGCTTCTGGCTTTATCCATGCTTTGTTCTGGCTTTAGTCATAGTTTGGTCCTGATACAGGATCGGATGGGGGTAGAGCGAATGTTTGATGGATGACTCCTTCCCTGAGCAAATCATCACCTCTGCCTGGTATGAGTTAGGGGGATTCCACCTCTCTCCTGGGACACAGCTCGCGCTCGCTTATGTGACGCTGTTGGACTTACTTCCTCCGACAAGTCAATCCAACTGGATTTGCAGAAATCTCACTGGTATGATATTTCCCAAACATTAGCTGACCACCCCCGCCCCCCACATTCATGTCCATGAATTGCTACAGCCCTGTTTTATCTATACTTGTCAGCCCCGTGTGCCACATCCTTCTAGAAGATAAACTGGATTTTATAATGAAACGCAAGGCCAAATTCACCGCTTCTTAATCTGCACTTAATTCCACTGATTCTAGTGGGATTGCATTAGGTTTCAAATAGCAGAGGCCCTGGCAGTTTCTCCCTATGACTGTATGTTGCTTTCAGCAACATTTCTTGACACAATGTGTGCATGTTATGAGGGAATTCATTTGGTAAGATAGCTATTAAAAGAAATTTTGCTTAAGACTAGTAACAAACCCAAACTTTATTGGAGTTTGAAAAAAATGGGCATTTCTTCTAATGGCTCTACACATGTGCATCTGTAAATCCTGCACAGGTCCAAAATTGGACACGTCAAAACACTCATTTTTTTTTAAAGGAAGCTGAAAAATTGGAGAGGGAGGAAGGACTCCATGAGGGAGCCACAATAGTGGCTTGTGGTCAAGAGAAAACTTACATTCTAGAAATATCAAGTGGTGTCTTGATTACGGCATATCAATTCCTTGTTAAGGGAAAAAAAAATATATCTGTGTGCTGCAGATTCTTTGATCTATCAGAGAAAGACCTGTGGACAAAGAGGCTTTGGAAGATGTCAAAGGCAAAATGATTGGCATGAGAAATAGAGCAGTGAGGAAGGAAACAAGCAGATGCTGTGTATTCAGGTATCTTCACAAAAAGGCTGGAGTCCCTCTGGGAGGTTGTGGCCAAATAGTCTTGGAGCCAGCATCGCTGAAATTTTGTGAAATTCTATTATATGTTATGTAGAGGTCATCAGAAAACCGCAGGTAGTACCTTTTGGCCTTAAACCTTTGAGCCATCTGAACACTGTACAGAAAGCTGTTCAGGTATTACCAAGCTGTGTTCTATCAGAAAGGGCCAGGAAGAGCAGCATGCTTATTGCCATGAGAATGATAAATAAAATAAAGAGGAATATCGTAGATTATTGTGATGCCAAAGAACTGCAGCTGTGGAAGCAGGCAGTTGATGAGTGGGGAAAACCTCCAAGCCTTTGCTTCCTAATCTTCTGGTCAGTTCAGCATGAATACCAATGTCTTACTGCTGCTGGTAGCCCTCACCTACCTGATTAGGGGATAAGAGAAATAAACCTTTCACAGAATAATAGAATACTGGGTTGGAAGGCACCTCATTGATCATCTGGTCCAACCTCTCTTGGAAAAAGCACGGTCTAAACAAGACGGCCCAGCATGCTGTCTAGCCAAATCTGTGGCAACGTTGGGGAATCCAACACTTCCCTGGGGAGATTATTCCAGTGGTTGATTGTTCTCTCTGAAAAATTTTCCCCTTGTGTCCAACTGGAATCTCCCCTGGAGTAACTTGTCTTTTCCATGTGACTCCTTGTAAAAAGGGAGTCTCCATCTTCTTTGTAGCCACCCTTTAAATACTGGAATGTGGTGATGAGGTCTGCCCTAAGCTGCCTTTTCTCAAGGCTGAACAAAACCAGTTCTCTCAGCCTTTCGTCATAGTGCAGGCTTCCCAGTCCTTTGATCATCTTGGTGGCTCTTCTCTGGATGCTCTCCAGCCTGTCCACACCTTTTTTGTATAGCAGGGACCAAAACTGAAGACAGTATTCCAGGTGTGACCTGGCAAGCACTGAGTAGGGTGGGATAATGACTTCTTTATCTCTGCTGGTGATGCCCTTGTTGATGCAACCCAGCATCCTGTTGGCTTTTTTTGCCAACACACCGTTCACTCATATTGAGCTTGTTGTCCACCAGGACCCCAAGTCCCTTTCCACAGAGCTGCTCCCCAGCTGGGTATGTCCCAGCTTGTGCTGCATTCCTGGATTGTCTTCTAAAAGCAAGCATACCCAATGTGGCATTATATCCAATGGACTAAAAGTACTGAAAATCAGTTTTTCCTAAATTTGTGCAATGGTAGACCATACATGACCATCTGATGGGTGCAATGTTCCTTACTGGACCCTGCAAACATTTAAAGTCAAGTACCACGTGATATCTTTAGTATTAGAAAGTTCCAGTTTTATTTAAAATTATGCAGGTGTTTTCAAAATCAGTACACATTTCTGAAAAGATGGAGATTAAAGTGTGTGTCCAAGTGAGAAGTATAATACAAAAGCTATGCACATTTTAGCTGATCCTTTTCGAAGATTGTGGCTTTAACCAGGAGCACCTGCAGAGTTTTTCCATTATGGGACATGCTCTGAATGGTCAGTGTTCAAACGTGTCCAATAGCCCTTGCAGGTAACATTGTGCAAGGCCACACATCATATGCAGGGCCTCAATACACTTGATGCTTCTCAACAACTACACGTGAAAGAGAAAAACCTCACCTAGAGTTTGCCAGTGTGTGTTATCCTCTGTTTTGGAAACCACATTTCTCTTTAAGAGAACACCTGTTAAAACAGTGCTTGTTTGTTCGCGATGTAAAATTGCTTCACTGCGTATGAGAATGGGAAAAAGGACAAAAAATAACATTTGCAATTTCTCTAACAGTTTGCATCATTTAAAGGATTCCTGAAAATAATCTATTCATGCATAGTATCAACAGGTGTGACTCTTTATCTTGTGTGGATTTAAATCCCTGCCATTAATCTCAATCCCCATCTCTGCTCAGGCTGATTCCGTCACATGGAGGAATGACCGGCGATGATAAAGAGCAGTTTGTGTTAAGTGAATGAAATGACCATATTGTGAGGGATTTTACTATAATTTATAGCATATGAAAATTTGCCCTTCGGGGGACTGTAAATCAATTCAAATCTGTTGGGTTAGTCTACCCTACACACAAAGATAAAAGAAAGGATGCAAACTTTTTCAGGTATTAAAAAAATTAATTCTTTGGGGACTGTTAACTGGAAACAGCTGCTTTAAAAATGAGCTCAGAGCTGTCCCTGTGAAGTTTCTCAGCCTTACATAGCAACTCACAGTCAAAGCATTAATAATGGCAAGATTCTCTCCTCTTTTCACAGTCTGGGGAAATATAACAACCTTGCAGTTGCTTTTGCGATCACTTTATGAATTTCTTTGCTTTGGATCTTTATATTTGTATTGGGAACTGCTTTCTTTCAGCTGGGCTTCCTGAGAAATCTGAAAATGCGGCAAAATCAGGGACATGCTGTGCCTCTTGTAAGGAATTTCATCAAATAAAGCAGACGGTTTTACAACTGAAGCAGAAGGTAGGAACATTGATCAGTCATGTCTTCACCAGACCTGCATGTTTTGTGACACCTGAGGTTAAATTTAAGTGTTTGGAGCCACTGCCATTGTGGCTTTTGTGCCCACAAAGATGATGGCAACATATTTTAAAATCATCTAGGATGGCATCTCTTCCTTATGCTTCTGTATTGCTCGTCAGCAGATTGCTAACAGGCTGGTGGAGCTGTGCTACCAGCCTCGTGATAACACGGTCTGGCAAACACCCATCCCAGTCTGAGCCCAGGTTTCTTGGCAACCTGCACTGGCTGCAGCTTTTCATTCATTCTGAATACACAGGATTTTGGATTTCATCCACCTGTAGTGTATGCAAGTGTAAGACATCCTGCAGATGCAGGAATGTGGGAGAACATGATTTTGCATTAACGGGGTGCTGATAACAGGATTCTTGCCAAATAGGAGGTGTGTGACTAGACAAAAACTTCACTAGCAGATATATTACCTTTGATTTTTTCTAAAAAAGAAAAACCCTCAGACCCAACCTTTTTTGTTTTCACCTTTGTCCTTGCAAGTAGAGAATATGCGCTTAAATCTTCCACTGGCCTTTAACCTTAATCACTTCGGTATGCGTGGTCCCCTCTTGCACTTGAGTAGGATTGAAATAACCCGGAGACCCAGCCCAGGATTTGGAGAGCCAAGTGCAGGGGTGCAGGTGTAATGCCTTTTCTGGTAACATCTCCTTCGAATAGTAAGGTTCTCTGAAATGGAAATGTTCTGCAGGAATATTCTCAGCAATGCATGTTGACAAGCTGTAATTATTTCACCCGGGCTGCTCATTTAATTTCATTGTGTCAAAACACAATTTGGTACATTCACTTGTTGAATTTAATATTATTCATTCAATGTCATTTATATTAGGAAGAAAGAAATCTGCTGCACTAAAATTATATACATCAAGGTTTGAGATACTCTTTATCACAAAAATCTCAACATGTTTTCCTTCTGAATCAGCAGGAAGAAAAATGTGGAAGTGAGAAGATTTCATGGAAATTCTATTTTTCAAACAAATGGTAGCAGAGGTTAAAAAGGATGCATAATTTTGAGTGGCTGTTTGTCCAGCCGCGGCCTGTGATGCTGAGCAGGCTCACACTGACCCCCAGGAAGGGTTCTGGGGTCACACTGTTGGCCAAGTTGTTTTGCTGCAAGAATTGATGGAAACCAATGGCCTGAATTAATGGAAAGTTTTCTGTCTTAACTTCCACTGTTCGGTGCCTGTGTTCAAAACACAGTCCTAGAAAAATAACACCGTCGATACCTGTTGCTGTGGGCACTGGTACAGTCACTGTGGCCAGACTAAGCAGCTCATTCTTGCCTCACAGCTAAGTCCTGTCATGGTCCGTACCCTAAATTTTTCCCAAGTATCTTCCTAGTAGGACCTGGTCTATTTGGCATCGTCAGAGGGAGCCCCCTGGGTTGTGCCTCACAGAGACAGAGCTGGAAGAGATGGTCCCCTGGTACCCCCAGCATTTTTTACCCTACAGAGGGGAGAGCTTTTTGTCCATGCTGAACAGAGACCTGGCCTCATGCTGCTTCTCTGCCCAGGGAGGCATGAACCCTCATGTTTCACCAGCCACTCCTCATGGCCAAGTTCTTCTGGGGAGGACGTCTCTCAATATCTGCGGTTGAAGCTGTTCTCTTTTGCACAGAAAAATTCATTTCTGTCTGCCAGGGAATGAGTCTTCAGTCTTGTGGTTTAGGCTTTCAGGTTTTGTGAACTTTATGCAAAATTATGTTTAGCAGAAGAGTCTGTGAAGGATCCAATCCAGCAAACCTTATGACTGGGAGCTGGGGTGTGCTTCTAGAAGTGGGAGGTGTGGTTTTGTGTCTCCTTAGCAAAGGACAGGGGTGAACTCAAGTCCTGCTACCTCTGGTGATGGCACCAATACATTTCTGGAGGATTGCAACATCCATTCAAGATCCAGGACAGAGGAGTTCTAGGATCAGGAACAGAAAGTCCCCTTGCATAGTCATCAGTGGGAAGCACTGTCCCAATATACTAGGGGGCTGTGGGCAGTCCTAGGTTGATCTCAGACCTTGCTGGAAGGAAGAAGAGTGGAAAGCTGAAAAATTGGGGGAAAGATATCCGACATGCTGACACACAGCCAACAATTGAAAAAAAAAAATCAAATAAGCTGGATCCTATTACACAGATGTGCTTAAACATCTTAATTAGAAAGCCATGTTCCACATCACTCCTGTCAAGCACTGTCAACGTCATCTAAACAACTGACCTCCTAGAAACTACCCAAAACTCTAGATGCAGCATGCAACACAACATATGGGAGTCTTGTTTCTAGTACTGTCTTTCTTTAAAATTTACAGTCACTAATATTTGCACAAAATGGGAAAAAAAAAAATATTTTCCAAGGACCATTAAGATTTGGAGCTGTGGATGGAGAAAGCCAAGGTCACTCTGGACCAGGATCCTGGTTCAGTTAAAAGGTGAAATAGAAATTAGGCCAGTGAGTATAGCCAATCCCTAAGAGGATGTGAGTCAACATCAAAAACACATGGTTTGGCCCCAGTATATGTAACAACCATTTTCTGGCCAGAAGATATCAAAGAGCAGTGAGCTAGACCAGAGCCCGGGTATTCTGGCACTCCTCAAGTCCAGCTGACTCAGTGGGGAAGCATGTGTAGATGCTTTCACAGCATCTATGTGATTTTTTTTTTTTTTTTTTTTTTTTTTAACTTACTAAGTTGTTACAACAGCTTTCCTGGCAGGAACAAGTCAATATTGAAGCAACAGAAAAGAATACACTTCCAAATCCTCTTCATGATGAGTCTTTGCCACTAAATGTGCCTTTTTACTCCAGCCTGGCCATTTGCAATATAACCTGAAGAGTATTCCTGGCAGGGACTATATACTATACAAGTGACATCTATTTATCAGCTGGCTTAGCAGTAGATCCCCAAAATAGGATCTGGCCAGAAATTTAAGTACAAGCTCTAAAGAGGCTATCAATTAATCTTTCACTTAACTACGGCCACCCCTAAGGAGAAGCACTCACTGATGACAGTGAAAAGGTTCTCACAATTGCCTGAAAAACATAATGCTCTCAGGTAGCCACAGGATTTAACTCTCTCTGTGTCTCTGTTTTAGGATAGCAGTGTTGGCACTGCAGATTGATTTGTGTCACATAATGGAAGTTTTGCAGCATGGTGGTCCTTGCAACCTTCCATTTGTATTCAGCCAGGACCCTGCTCTGGGCAGGGTGGACACTCCTCCAGGAAACAAAACTTTGCAGTGTGCTGACCAGAGCTGGGCAGTGGACCTCCTTGTGCTGGTCCCTAGCCAATGTGGACCTCCTCACGCTGGTCCCTGGCCCATGTGGCTATGAGAGACCCAGCTACTGAATATTCCTCTTCAGCCCAGGTATAAGGTGCTGTGACCCATGGAGTAGCCCTTTATCTTCAGCAGCCTATGCTTGGGTCTGTGCTGCAATGGCTGGGATGTCAGCTGAGAAAACTGCAGAGTCACTGGCAGACAAAGCAGATGTTTTCCTTTGGAAAACCAAAGATGAGAGCACAAAGGGCATGCCAGTAGGTGTGCTGGATCCCCATTTTCTGTGTGAGCAGGTTCATAGGAGTAAGCACATAAGAAACACCCCATTGGTCTTCAGTGAAGTGCTGACCTCATCCAGCCACTGATTTAGGTGGGGATGGAGTGAGGCTACCAAATTCTTGTGAGACTTACATCACATTGCTTAATTTGCCTTTAGTGCAGCCGTCTTGCCTTTGGAACAGCAATGCTCTCCAAAACCTGAGTCACAAATGGCTGATAAATCCTTGTATTCCTGCCATCGCATTTTGAATTCTAGTCTGAAAAATCAAACTGGTAATTTGGAAATGTCACCAAGAACTGTCTCAGCATTTCTAACTTCTTTCTTTTTTTTCTCACTTTTACTTCCTTCAGAACTGTTCGGTGCATCCAATCCCAAACTGCAAGCAGCACTGGCTACCTTTAAAGTGAATTCCTTAACTAATAACTTGTTTTTCACAAGAAATTTGCTCAGTTATAGTATGTACTCTTAGTGCATGCCATTAAGACTTTTTTTGTGCTTTACAAACATTAGGTCTGCACTAAGGGCAAGAGGGTGTATATCAAATAATTACAGAAACAAGTAGGAGTCTTGAGAACAGTCAAGTGCAGGGAACTCCAAACCATTGATTAAAAGCATTGTCAGATAGCTGGAGTCATCATGTATTTTACTTAATGCAGCTCTCCCATGCAAATGTTGGTGAATCCAGCATCAAACTATCCAGTGAGACAAATTCATTCAGGGCAGCAACAAAGCTGACCCAGGAAAGGGTCTGCCCTGGTATTGATGCAATAGCTCTTCAGTTCTGTTTGGCAGAGCAAAATTCCCAACTCTACACGCAGTCACTCACCACTAATGAACTTCTTTCCTCACTGCAGACCAGCCTCCTGTCTTGTCATCTCCCTTCAGCTGCCTCTGGAGAGACTCAACATTTGCAGAATATTTCTAAATATGTTTAATTATTATGTATATTCAATTTGGGCAGATTAATTTTTAACGGATAATTAAATATCTGATGTAATGGATAATGACATTTTAAACTACAGTGTGCAGTTCTCCTTACATTCTCATTAACTTTAGCTTAGTCTCTCTATGCAGAGCAGATCCAGACATCTGTTGTGTTAAACAGTATGGTTACAGGGCCAGATACACAAAGGATTTGGGGCTGTCATTGAAACCTTTGAAAAGTTAGGGCCTTGTGCAGCAACTGAGAACTTAAATATCTGAGGAAATATTGCCATGAGAAAGGGCACGAAATGAATAGGGAAAACTTCAAATAAGGAAAAAGAGGTTTCCTGAGAAGATCCAAGTAGTTATGAGCCTTAAGTTTTTGACAGCATGTTGCTGTATCTCTCCTGAATTTCTCCTGCCCTGCATTTGGATTGACTTGCAGTACTTCCACAGTGACTTGAAAAGTGGACAGCCTCACACATTAACATTTTTTCTGATGATTTCAAGGATATGATTAAACACTTTATGTTTTCCTGGAGTATTTAAATATGCTGTTTGTCCATATGAAAGCTTAACCTAGAATGGAATTTATTCAGCTCAACGATGAGGGTCTTAATGGTGATTTTTGATTTTGGCAGGTTGCTTTGCTACCAAATAATGCTGCTGATCTTAGCAAGCAAATCACTGGTGAAAAAGTGCTTGCATCTAATGCATACATCCCTGGCCCCCCAGGCCAGCCTGGTCAACAAGGCCCTCCAGGTAAGATACAGACCAGAATGTCCAATGTGAATGTACAATAGTGCCATGAATAAAAATAATAAGCTTCAATCTTTCAGTGTGGTAGGATTTCAAGTGTTCCATATTCTGATTGTTGTTATTATATTTGCATTTGTGCTAAATTTAAAAAGAAAACTTTCAGGTCACTGCCACCTGTCTAACATCACCCATTGTGTCTTAGTTTCTATGTGTTTCTTTGCACACAAGCTGGGTTTGTCCTGCATGTGGTAAATATCTCCCTGTCCCTGGGATATCTCATCTCCTTCAGTTGTCATTTCCTGTATTTTAACTCTGTCTTAAAAAGCTCTCCATTTCATTTCAGGAATACCTGTTGCTTTAGCTCACTGTCATTAGTAGAGCAGAAAATGTGCTTTCAGTTTGCAGGGCTTTGTGCCAACTGTTTTATTTTTCCTCGTCTGGTTTTGCAAGGATTCATTTATTGGTTTTATGTGTGTTCAAAGGAATCTGAAAAGAAAAGTAAAACTCCACTCACACCTTCTTTGCTAAGGTACAGCTTGAAACAATGAGAAAACCAGAGAGTTCCTAAGCCAGACACCTTGCAAAGTGCAGCCAGTGATGCTAAAAATTTTGCAAACTCTGTTGAACGCAGATCTCATTTGGGGTTAGTGATAAATCTAAGGAATTTTAGCCTTGTGCTGGGTTGTGGGAACATTCTTACAGGGGAGTAGAGGATGTTCCTTACGAGGTTTGATTTGCTCTCTACTGAACTGTGTCGTCCTCCTCCTCCTTCTCTCCGTCCCTCCCCTTTCCCCTCCCCCCCCTCCCCTTTATACCCAGTTTTGCAGTCTTGCTTTGGTTTTTGAGTCTTTATCTCATTTTCTGGGACATCTGTGTGAGATACCGTCTCGCCATCTCTCTCCCCCCGCCCGTCTCCCCCCCCCCCGCCCCCCCGCCTTCCCCCAGGCTGAGCTCTCCAAGGTGCTGCAGAGATCCCTGCTCCGCGGGAAAACCGCCCCCGCGCAACCTCCGCCCCTGCCCCGCCACCGGCAGCAGCCAGAGGTTTCATCGCCGAGCTTGATTTTACTCCTTTTGAAAAGCCTAACTGCAAGTCTTCAGACCCGCTCAACCCTTTTTACTCCCTGCCTTTCATTGTCTCTGTCCTTCATGTGCCTTCAGTATGAACAAAACTGCTTTCCCCTCTTAATTATAAAGCAATTCAGGTAGTGACAGCTGAGTGGTCTTTATTTTGTGCAACTGTTCTTTCAGGTGCCTGATTTTCCATTTTTATTCTCATAGTGTTTCTCTTGAGCTAAACATACGCTTTGTTACCCTGTGTGCTTCTGGAAAACTAGCATTCTCTGCTGAACCAGCAGAAGCTGAAAAGGATATAAAGCAAAATGGAAGAACAGAGCCTTTTTTGCTCCTAACAGATTGGCTTCCATACCGGGCAAAAGAGAGGTGCAACCCACCACTGAAATGAGCTTGCTTTTGTGCCAGCTTGCTTTTTTGTTGCTTCTGACCCAACATTCCCATGAGTTTTCTGAGGCTTTCTTTTTATGAGATGTTTCTCAGATGTGACTCGTTCTTTTCTTCTTTGTGTGAAAATGAGGCATCTCTGCTTTTCTTTTCATTCTCAGTCTGTGTCCCTAACCACCTGGCAGTGGCAGTCCAGGCTTCTTTGTATACACAAGGTTTAGTTGGTTTGTGAAGATGTCTTGTAGTCACTGTGAGAAGGAGTAATGTTGTCACAGAGGACTGCTGTGTTGGTTGTGTTCTTGTGGATTTGTGTGTGTTAAGGCAACTGGTCTATTGGGTGGTTCAAAAAATGTTCAGTCCCCACTGCTTGCACTGAGGACGTGTCCTGAAGACTTTCCCTGGCAGGTAACCTTTGCTGTCAATTGCAGGAGCTCCAGGACCAAAAGGGAGTCAAGGAGTTCCTGGGTCACCTGGACCTCCTGGACAGCCAGGCCCTCGTGGATCAATGGGACCTATGGGCCCGTCTCCAGACATATCACATATTAAGCAGGGCAGGCGGGGACCCGTGGTCAGTATTCTCGTCTCCCATCATGCACGGTACAATCGGTCTTAGCTCCACAACTTTTCACATCCTTGTGAATACTTCCTTTTCTCTTGCAGGGCCCACCAGGAGCCCCGGGGAGAGATGGTAGTAAGGTGAGGAGGGGTACTGTTTTCCATTACGTGGGCTCATGCGCATGTGAAGTGCAGGATTGCTAGAGAGACCCTCCACACACTTGCAGTAACTCCCTTTTACCATCTCATTTCCTTTGCTAAGCTGAAAACACCCTGTTGTCCCATCCGTTCATGTCTTCCTTCTGCTATATTGTGCTTGCCATTCCTTAAGTCTTGCAAATAGCCCTTGCCAGGCTGTCAGCCTGTCTGCCTCCTTCCCTTTCTCTGCAGCTCTTTTGGCTTTTCCATGAAGAAACGTTGATGCTTTAGCCCATTTCATTAGACTTCTCTTTTGTGAATTTCTTCTGTTAACTGGTTTGCTTGTTACTGTCTAGGAGAAATATCATAGAATCATAGAATCATAGAATGGTTAGAGTTGGTAGGGACCTTGAAGAGCATCGAGTTCCAACCCCCCTGCCGTGGGCAAGGACACCTCCACTAGAGCAGGTTGCTCAAAGCCCCATCCAGCCTGGCCTTAAACACTTCCAGGGATGGGGCATCCACAACTTCCCTGGGCAACCTGTTTCAGTGCTTCACCACGCTCACAGTAAAGAATTTCTTCCTAATATCTAATCTAAATCTCCCCTCTTCCAATTTAAAACCATTACCCCTTGTCCTGTCACTACACTTCCTGATGAAGAGTCCCTCTCTGGCTCTCCTGTAGGCTCCCTTCAGATGTTGGAAGGCTGCTATGAAGAAGTGCCCACCTCTGCTCCCACTAGAATTAAGGCAATTTCCTTGTATTCCTCCTTCACTTTCTTTTCTTTTTCTGAGCATGCGTACGCTGATGATTCTTGATGTAGGGAGAGTAAGTAAAGGAGTCTGCAGAGGCAGACTGATTTTTTTGGTTTCCTTTTGCCACAGCAAACTAACTGCAGTGGTATTGATTACAGGGGGAGCGAGGAGCACCAGGACCAAAGGGGATACCTGTAAGTATTGCTCACAGCAGGAATTTCCACAAAAGTGATGTTGACTACTAAAAACAGGTCAGCCAAAGGGAAAAAACTCTCCTGGGTCAAAAGCATGGGGAAGGGTAGTTTACATACACAGAAAATGTTATTGGCAAGAAAGTAATTGCCTGTTTTTATCCAAGTGGTTTTACCTGCACACCTCGTCCCTTGCTAGGTGTGACACTGAAGGCAGTAAGTACATCTCTGCCCAACAAGACCAGTGGGACATTCTCAGAAGGCAGTAGTGTGAGACCCCATGCAGAGTGCTAGTTAGTACAGCTCAGCCACCACTCGTAATGGGAGTTGGATCCCTCGAACCTTTTAAAATCCTGCCCCTCATCTGTCTCTGGGATTTGGGAAGCTATGGGCTTTCAGCAAGTCATCAGGAGGATGAGTATTTACAATCTGTTGTCAGATGAAATTGTTTAAAAATTCCTTATGGTGTTTTCTCATTAGTGGAATGGCTTTTTAAGAGCGTGTCCAGTATGGTGTCCTCAGTATTAAACAGTGAATTTACTGTGTGAAGTCAGCTAAAAAAAAATGATGATTTTCTGAAATCAGATAAAACCAGAGGGATACTTTCTGCTTTGTAATTACCAATATATTTAGTAAGTGACGGGCAGCAGTGGGGTTACCATACTGAAGAGATAGCTTCCAAACAGCAGCATTCTTGACAAAATTTTTAAAATACGTAATAATTATTGATTAGTCATTCTAATACTGTAATTTCTATCCATTTAATAAGAAGGAACAAAAGGAACCAAGTTTTATCTCCTCTATTCCTATGAGGTGTCAAGATGCTCTTAGGAGACAGATATAGCAAAGGAATTGTTAAGTAACAAAAGGGCTGATCACCTTGTAAATGTAGGCTCTGTCTGCAAAAACATTTTTCTTCTTTTGAGAATTGTTTTCTGAGCAGGTTGATTCAAAAAGAGACTGTTAATTTCTGGCAGTCGAAATGAAGCAGTATTTTACTCTTACCCCTGCAAAAGTAATTATATCACTCTGTCTGAAAACTGTAAAAGCAAAGTGGAATATAATTAATGACCATGCCTTGTGACTGCAGGGCCCACCAGGTTCATTTGATTTCTTATTGCTGATGATGGCAGACATCAGAAATGACATCGCTGAGCTGCAAGAGAGAGTGTTTGGACACAGGACTCATTCATCAACAGAGGAGTTTCCATTACCTCAGGAATTTACAAACTATCACGACACAGTAGATTTTGGATCTGGAGAAGACTACAAACCACGGGCAGCACCCAGAGACTCCAGGATACAGAAGGCAGCCCATCCTTAGCTATGCCTACTGAAAAATAGACCCCCTTTAGAGTTCTTCAACATAAAAATGCACTGACAATGTAAAATATATATATATATTATTTCCCAGTTTTCTCTCTGCTTTTCCCCAACCATGCTGCCTGTACTGTAGCTTTCCTGGTTCATGGTAGCCTCCTCACAGTGATTCCGTACCGTCAAGCCTGCACTGTGCGTTGTACCTAGACTACAAAGAAAACCTTCTCAGTATATAATACAATTAAGGTATGCTCTAGGTAATGGCACAGACCACAGCATTTCATCTGCCTACTTTGCATTCTATGTCCAAATAACCCAGTACCCAAATTTTACCAGGTATAGAGGGGGAGCTGACCATCATCCCTGAATGACATCAGTAATGAAAACCTTGGTCCACTGTTACTTTATATATGTAAATATATTATACTGCTGGAGTCAAGTCTCCAGCTACTCTTCCCAGGCTTAGGAGAGAGTGTGGAAAGTGGATCCCTGTTTCACAGCAGAGGCCAGCTGAAGGTGAAATTTATTTTTCTATTATGCCCCACCATGGCAAAAAAAGGCAAAAAAAAAAAAAAAAAAAAAAAGGTGAAGCAGTGATAAAAGGGCACTGCTTCTTGATCTGGAAATTATTTGGCTTTGTGTTGCTAGAGTATCATTCAAAGACAGTAAAGAAGATGTCTTTGTCTTAAACTAAGACTACTTTTCCTTTACCGTTCTCCCACAGCTCAGTGTGAAGGTCAGTTCCCTTCCTCAACAGGTTCATGCTGGATTCATTACACAAAGATAAGCAAGATAATAGGGGATATATAAAGCAGGAAAACATGGATAAGTGAATCAAGTAGGCTTATTGGGAAGCACAGAACCAATCCCAGCCTTGCAGAAAGAGTCAGATTCTGACCTCCTGCAGGTGCACATCTTCCCTGGTGAAATGCTGAAGTCCAAGTGAAATTGAGATGAGAGAGAGGCCACATATTTGCAAAGAGTTTGTTCCTCTGCCGCATGAGAGCGACCTAAATGGCATTCACGGAACTGGAACACAGAGTTGCAGCGTGTTTGGCTGGGTGTATGAGAGTAGGTGCAGGAGTGCACGTGACAAAACTTTTTCAACTGGTACGAGGATGGCTAAGGTGAGGTACTGCACATGGGATCCTGTATTTGTGAAGAGGGATGAAAGGGAGCGCCCTTTTTTTACACTGGAAAATGGGATGCACAAGTTAGACCATACCTCACAGATGATGTATGTTACCATTTCTTTGGGATAACTATAGCTGCTGAGGACTTTGCCATGCTTAGAAGATAAAGGAGTATATTAAGCACAAAACTTCAATGTTGTATCTGTGTAGCTGCTACTTCTACAGTATGTTTAGCGCTGAGTTATGTCAATGTTACATTTGTAACATCTTTTGCATTTACAAAGAAAAACCTCTTATTCTGCCATGTTTTTCTGGGCTTGCATGTTCTGATAGAAGAAATACAGATAAAAATATAAGAAGCCCTTTTCAGATAACTCATAAAGGTTTGGATTCCCTTCTGTGTTCTCTGGGCCCAAAGATGGTGTAATCCCTTCACCACTGGCACAGGTCCTGTTGTATAAAAAGCTGGCTGCCTAGACCTTTTGTATCTTTTGTATATTATCTTAAGGGGATGTGTCCATTCCAGTCATTGTTTCCCAGCTCCTCGCATCACTATGCCACAAGCAAGGGCATTAGCTTTAAGAACCTTAGCGTTCTGTACTCCATGCTATATGTATATCGATATTTACAGAGCTTAGAAAAAAGGATGTGCTCTCACCTTGTGGTCTTTGGGCTTCTCCTCTGGCAGGAGCTCCGCCAGCAGCCGCAGATCCAAGCAGTCTTGACAGCAAGTTACAGGCAAAGCAGTGAGTTTTGAGGATGGAACCTGCGGCCAAAAGAGGGATGGTCTTACATACAGCAGGCTGAAAGGCAGCATGAACCGAGGCATTTAAGTCTCATTGGTTTAATTGCAAGCAGGCAATTAGGTATAAGTGTCATGGTTCAAGAATATGCGATTTTAAGTAACTTTGTTAAATGTCAAATGCCAAAGTGTACTGGTAACACTTGCAAATTGTGTAACTCTTGCATACCTTTACCGCCACACCCCATCACCTGCTGGATCGGGTCAATTCCCACTATAGAATTAGTAGCTGCAGCTTTTTGTACCGTCGGATACCGAATGATGAGTTAGATGAGCAACTTCCTACACACCAACTAAATTTGCTTGCCCCCTGCCCACAAGAAGATACGTTCTAAAAAAGGCATTTATTTTAGTTCTGAGCTCCGCTTTTCCAAATGTAGACAAATAGCAAATGAGAAGTTCCTACAGTTTGACCATCAAATTCAGGGACAGGTGACAATTTACCCTGCTGTGCATTAGTATCCAGGGAAGAGAAATTCTGAGGCTGGACCAGAAAAGTGGATAAAATACATGCCTCACTGTAAGTACAGAAAGCTTTCCTACAGATTCATGAATATAAAATCTGGCCCATGTTTTTGTGACTTTCTGAATGGAAACCTCAGTAACTTCCCTTTCTGGAGACTGCATCATTGCTTTTCACAGCTGAGAGCTGGGTTTCCAACAGACGTGCTTACTCCATAAAAAAGGTGAAGGAAAGTGCTCATTGGGTCTGTCCTTGTCCTTCACCCTGCTCTTTCCAGACTGAGTCCCAGAAGCAAGGAGGGGACGCGACGGCAAAGATAAACCTGCCCGAAGTGCCACGGGAATTCCTGCAGCAGGGAGAGCCCCTCCGAGCACAGCTGGCTGGGAAGGCTCAGCCTTCTGTCTGCGCCCAGCTAAATTCTTTGCATAGATCTTTCTCATTTTATTTCTGATTAATTGTATGACAACTTTGATAACACATTGTATCAGAAAAATTCCATTAAGCTTTCTGGATAAACATATACAGCCGCTCAGATAGAAAAGTGACATTTTCTTCAGCATACCTAAAGTTTTATAAAGCCAGACCAGAGGAATCATCTCCAATTTTAGGCTTGGTTACCACAGAGCCAGGGAAGTCATTACCTTGTAAATTATTTATTACTCTGTGGCCCCAAAAGTAACAACACCCTCCCCCCCCCGCCCCAAGAATCCAAAATTAGAATGTAGAAACATCTACACTCACGCCTAGTTTCATTACTAGGCTCATGCACAAGACAACTTTGTTTCATATAAATGCTATGTATAGTTTTATTAGAAATAAATATTATTTTGATGTTAAGACATCAAGTTATAAGCAGAAGGATAATAAAGAGTTTGTTATTTTATTAATATTAGAAATATATTTAATGGCAACATTTGCAAGAGTGTGTAGTGATGGGGAAATGCTGATTGTTAATGGGTTTAACAAAACTGTAAAGCTTGGAAAATGTTTTCTTTCAGCACTGTGCCAAGTACATACAGGATTAGTCTTTCTTGCAAAGCTAGAGTACTGACACAGACGAATTCCTATATACCCAGGCTAAATCGGGAAAAGGAGAGGAAAATCGATTGTAAATGCAATTAAGCTAATGCCTGGAGTTACTGTTGGCATCACAGCTTGAGTAACCATCTTCCTAGAAGTATTTTGGGTTAAGAAGCTAAGACCCAGAGAAGTAACAAGAGATGGGGATGGGGTCCAAGAATTTGTTAATTTCACATTAAAATCCGTATGTTTGTTCCTATTACACATTCCAATAACTATACTGTTCACTTTATTTATATATGAAATACTAAAATGTGTATGAAATGACTGTGATTTTATGATGTATTCATAATAACAAAGATATTTTTTCTTATGCTGTTGGTAGCTGCTTTTGTTACCCATCCTTTCTCTGAAATACAGAAATGCTGACTGCAAGAGACAAGTAGCAGGAAACCTCCTTATGCTGCCTTTTAGCATTTTTCTTGCAGCCAAGTTACACGCGCTGCCAGGAAGACTGTGGAGGCATCACCTTGTGTGGAACAGAGTGGGTTTCTGTCATTGTGGGAAGAAGGCCTGCACCCACCTCCACCACGACGATTGTGGCTCCAAGGCCCTGTGAGGGCTACCTGAGGCTGTATCCAGCACCATCACCCCATGGTGCCGGCGTACGCAGTGTCAGTGCAGCCTGGGGATGTGATATGGGGGTCCCAGGCTCTGCTGGCATCCCACCACCAGTGCTGGGGAAAAATAAGGTACAGGCTGTGGCAAGCCTGGCCTGCCCATGGAGCTTGGCTGAGTCCATCCCACAGCCCAAGGTGCATCCCCTGAGCCCACTGTCCCACCATCTTGCCCCACCATCTTGCCCCAACTGCTGGGCCAGGGGCAGCAGGGAGGCTGGCCACTCTCTTTCCCCTCCTCAGAGCCTGTCCGCCTCCACGGCTTCGCCCCGGGGCGGGGGGAGGGAAGAAGCGATGCCGCGGAGGCAGCAACGGGGCTCTTACACCACCGGGCTTGGCAGCAGCGGAACAAGTCCACACCGGGGCGGAAGATGGCCGTCAACCTCTCCGCGGCAGGAGACTACAACCCCCGGCATGCCGTGCGGCTCCATCGCGCCTGCGCACCTCGCCCCCATTCCGCGACCGGGCCTGCCCCAGCAGGCCGGGGACCCCCCGGGGACTCAGGGGATTTCCTGCCCCGTTCGGACCTCTCGGTACGCGTCTCCGGTCTTCCCTGCTCGGCGGTGACTCCTCCGGACCCTCTCGGTGCAGCGGCTCTCTGCGGTGAACGAACTACAACTCCCGGCGTGCTGCGCGGTGCGCGGGGGCTGTCGGGAGGCACCTCCCGCGGTGCTCCGCGGCGACTGTGGCGGCGGGGGTGCCGGGAGGGCGGCGGGATGCGTTTGTCGGTGCCGGCCGCCATCTCCCACGGGCGCGTGCACCGGCGGTTGGGGCTAGGCCCGCGCTCGCGCCTCGACCTGCTGCGCAACCTGGTGACGGCGTTGGTGCGTCATGAGCGCATCGAGGCGCCCTGGGCCCGCGCCGACGAGATGCGGGGCTACGCCGAGAAGGTGAGGGGCCGGTCGGGCCTCAGTGGGCCGCGGGGGGCGGCCCAGGGGTCCTGACGGCTCTGCCTCCTTCCTTCCCGCAGCTCATCGACTACGCCAAGCTGGGGGACACCAACGAGCGCGCCATGCGCATGGCGAATTTCTGGCTGACGGTGAGTATCGTCATCGTGGCCTCCCCCTCCCCCCGCCTCGCAAATCCCTCGTCGCACCCCGCAGCCCTAGTGCGGGAGCTCAGCGTGGCTTTCCCCCGTCCCCCCGCAGGAGAAGGACCTCATCCACAAGCTGTTCAAGGTGCTGGCGCCCCGGTTCCAGCCACACCCCGGTAGCTACACCCGCCTGCTGCAGATCCCCAACCGGGACGGCCTTGACCGTGCCAAGATGGCGGTCATCGAGCTCAAAGGGAACCCCTTCCCCCCACTCATCCGCCCACAGCGTGACACTGAGAAGACGCTGCTCAACCAGCTCCTGAAGGGCTACCGGGAGGACCTGCGGCAGGCTACCAAGGGCACCCCTGTCTAGGCATCCGCGGGTGTTGGCATGAGCTGACCCTGCACCTTGTTGGTGTCCTGAAGCGCAGGAATGGAGGATGTCCCAGAAGGCTGGAAGGTTGATTGCTAACCTTGGGTTGCAGTGATGGAGGGGACAAGCTCAAGGTTTACTTGCTTCTTCCTGTGGTTTGAATAAAGACTTGGCAAGAGAAGGAAATCAAGCTGGGAGCTCTCACGGTTGATATTCTCTGTGTAAATAAACTCCATTCAGAAAGTGAGTTTGCTTCTATTTGGACTCTATTCCTGTGCACGTGAATTGGTACCTTATTCCAGCAAGGACTGGGTTTCTTAGAGCTTCTGGTCCAACAGCCCTGCTCTCTGGGGCAGCATCTCCACTTCACTGTCACAGAGCTACAGTGTTTTTTAGAAGCCAGTATGAAGCTTTTCAGGGCAGGAAATTCAGTAAAGTTCAAGTTAGTTTTGCTATCAGAAGCAGTGAATGCAAATAGGATGGTAGCACTGAGACAAGTTTTAAAAGAGGCAGCACCAAAGTGACTTGTGTTCTAATAAGGAGGCAATGTGGGCAGTGATAATAACCATCTCTACCAGGGGCTTAGTAGACATCTCAGCCTCAGGTGCAGGGTTGCAAGCAATCTCTGTGTTACCTTGTTAGAACTAATAGGGAGAGCAGCAGAACTTATTTAGAGAATGATAGAACTACTGGGAGATAAGAAACTTAAATTGCAAGCCTTGTCTTTGATGCCAAGTACAGCTGGTTCTTGGACTGAAAAAAAACAACCAAAGACAAAAAAACCCAGACACGTTGGGTTCCTTTCTCCCTCTAAAGTTTCACAAACCAAGCCAAGTGAGTAATCTTATGCAGTGAGTTAGTCGTATGGGAAGACCAAAACCAACCAACCAACCAATATCAAGTGATAACTTAAAAAAAAAGTCAGTGTTCCAGAGGGACCTTAACCTTTCTGTTTCTTATGACCTTGAAATTGCTCTCCTTGCAGTTGATGCTCTAACATCTTGTTCAAACAGGTTTCCCCCATCAACAGAAGAGATGAACCACACTCCTATTGCTGCAGAGCTTCCACATAATTAAAACGTCAATGCTTTAATGTTACAGTCTCAAGAATAACAGCCTTTGTATATTTCTTCCTTAAACTGGTCTTTCATCCTAATAAACTGAACCCTTGCACATTACCAGTGGCTGAGGACCCAGAAAGCTGACAGGAGCCCTCTCGAGATTTTTGCTGTGCTCCAGGAGCAGGGCTGCCGCCCACGTTCTTTCAAAGCGATAAGGCTACTGTGTACCTTGAAGGCAAAGGCAAGTGCAGCTTCACCAGCTTAATGTCTTAGGTTTCAGATCAGAAATGTGAATGCTGTTTGATGAGCACAGGTCTTTGTTACCTACTGGCTTATTTAGGATAGTTCAGCAGTTTAACTTTTCTGTGAGACTGATGAGAAACTGAGAAGTGGGATTTTAAACACTGAATTAATCTCCCTTGATCTGCCCACCTGTCTTTTTCTTAGAGGAGGGACAATAACTGTCAAACCACTTTGGTAGAAAACTGAAGGATATGAATGATGAAAATAGGCCAAGGGAGAACAATGACTGTGGCCCTGTAGCTGAAATCCAGTGTTATGCCCATGGTACCATTATCCAAAAATCTGTTCTGATCAAAGCAGCCAGAAGCAGGAGCAAGTAGACTTATATGTAGAGAAATAAGTGTGAAAATGCTAATTTAGAAAGGCAGTTGGATAAAAACATTTAATGAGGGAAAGCAAGGCAGGCTCCCTTCTACTTGTTGCTAAATTAATAATCTGAGGGGAAAAAAATGGTGTAGAAAAGCTGGAAGCCTCTAAGCCAGGTTGGGGGAAAGTCTTGATACAGACTATATACAAATCCTTAGTGTGCATAGCTTTTTTTTTTTTGCAATATCTGTTTTAAGGTTAGGACAGCTGACAAAGCATTTATAATCTCACAAGCACGCTGTGTTGTCCCTCTAAATGCAACTCTTACATGTCCTTGACCATTTCCTGAGATTGTGTAGGCTTCTACCAGGAGGGGTAGTGGTCCTGTCAGTCTGTCTTGTGCTCAGGTGGGTCAAGCTTTCAGCTGCCTGTAGAGGAGAACAAAGGGGAAGTTCACTGTTAATACATGAAATATGTTCTTGCTGTTCCCTTGTATCCTGGCTGCCAGAGTCAGCTCTTCGCAGTCAGCATTATAACCATGTGATACAGGCAAATACACAGCTCCATATGGTCATTTGTATGTTCTGCCCCCTTCCCTCAGCCCCTTCCACCTCCTGAAAATAGATGCCTACCTGACTGCAGCTGTGAGACTCCGATACCAGTCATTAATATCTTGTTGGTCGCTGGACATCAACAACAGCGTCTTGTGTGGAAAGGAAAGCTGAAAGGCAAACAGAATCTGGTGCCATTCTATGGCATTCCGTGCCAAGGCAGCAACTCAGATAAAAGGAGAGCCATCACCATTGAACTCAACTCAGCCCTGTATACTAATTTCCCTCGTTTTTTACTCAGATAGAAAAATTTAGCATCGGTACTGGGAGAAGCCAGAGGCTGGACAGTAGAGAGCAAAAAGTCCTGTCCATTCCTTCCAGCTACAGATGACAGCTCACTTTGACTTAATGAGCTGTTTAGAAGTGGGCAATTACAGTCCTTGGCAGCTTGTTACCCAGTTTTTCTCCCGTATTCCAAGCTGCCCCTAGAGGTCCTTCCACCACCGCCATCTACAGTGATCAGCTTAACCCAAACAGTCTTCCTTGTTGTAGGTCACAAGGAATGAGGTAAAACAGCCCCCAGGTGCTGCAGCCTGGGAAGCTGGAACCCCCACCTAAGGCATGAGTCCCAGTCAAAGACCCTGCACCCCCCGGGGGCAGATGCACAAGCAATATCTTTTGTGATAATACCCACATATTTTCGCATTCTCTGTTTTTGAGGGTTTTCTATAAACTCAGTCCACAGTCAGTGTATTCATTGTCACATGACTGTGGGTTGTCCCCCCTCCCCGACACGAGGCTCTGATGAGGGCATGTCAGAGTCTTATGGGACCCTCCCCACCTGAGCTAAGAGAAGCAACCAGCAACCTGTGTCCCAGAGTGCTCAGGAGGGCCTATGCCAGGAGGGGAAAAGGACCTACATCACCCAAGAAGAGGGTTGCCCTAACTCAGACGAGTTCATTGCATTTACTGCTGTCACCATTCATCATCTCAGCCCTGCTGCTGCCGAGATGGCTAAAGACCCAGAGTCTGACTCTTCTGATGCTTCTGCAGCGCAGAAGGAGGAAGACTTACGCTGAGGAGCCCTCCCTGGCTCTGCGTGTGGCCAAACACTTTGTCTACCATGCACTGGTGAAGTGGGTAGACAGCCTGACATGCCAGTTTGTTCGAGTTCAGCGGGTGCAGTGGGTGGCAGGGCTTTGTCGCAATCAAGATATCGGAAAAAAGGAAGAACATCCTGCGCTTCAGTTCTTCTCCCTTTGAAGGCACCACCAAAAGCCAGCCTTCCCGGATGTACCAGCGCCCTAGGCATGCAAGGGAAATTAAGACACTTGTCACATCATCATTGGGGAAAAAAAAAGGGTGTAATGAGACAAACAGGGATATGGTGAGCTACCCTTGTAGGTTACCAGGTTCTACATCAATTCCAGACACTAGAAGGCACTAGAAGTATCAACTGGGGCCAGCTCACCAGCCCTGAAGGCACCCATGCAGAAGCAGTAATTGACCCAAAACTTTTAGTATGTGAGGAGCAGACCAAAGTTGTTCTAAATCTACTACATTAATTAAAATGATATTATGATATGCAAGTCTTTTAAAAGAGACCAGAACAAAAACATGGTTTACATTGTATGTAATGTACATGGCGTACATTTAAGTTTACATAAGCCTTCAGAAAACATACCATGAACTATCTTAAATTGTGTTGCCCAATTTTTTGTCATTAGTGGTGAAAGGGAAGTTAGCCTAAGCATTGAACTTTTATTATTTTTCCCTTTTTTTGTTTGCTTGTGCATGCCAATTAAAAAAAAAAAAGGTTCACAAGTCATCTAACTATACACGGACCTCCAGTAGTTAACAAATTACAGAATGCAGATTACTCTTCTAATGAGAAGACAGCAAAGGGGACACAACATAGCATATTAAAAAGAAGGTCTGAATAGGCAACCTTATCAACCTTCTCTTACAGAATAGAATCCAGTGTCATCTACTCATGAAATTAATTGCAATAAAACAAAAGGCAGAGAAATCAGCAGAAAAAAAAGTCAAAACAATTTGATAAACCCAGCTGTAAGCAGAAAAAAAAAATGGCGTCTATACAAAATGGAATAATTAAATTCTAGCCTCTGTCTAGAAGGATTATTGTACAAGATAGCCATCAACTCGGGGGAATTATGAAGACAATAATTCAATAAGATTATTTATAAGAAATTAAAGCCATAATAAGCTATTGCCATCTGGCCTGGTCTGGGAAACACCTGCTGGAGAATTTCAGCCACTGTTTTTTGTGCCTTACCTTCTGGCTAAGCTAATAAATACAACACAATTTTTAAGGATTGTGTCTTATTGAGTATGTTACAGTCACAAAACACAGAGGCAAGTGCATTCCTGCCTAGCTTACTCCACAGGAACCACTCCTCTTATTGGAATAAGAAACAGAAAGAGAAGGGTGATGCGCAGGAATCAGTCCAAGTTTAAAAACACAAACACAAAAACACAAAAAGGAAGGTGTCAGCAGCGTGGGGCTGCTGGGACTGGGAAGTGTTTTCTTCAGGCTAAGATGCGATCAGACTCTCTGGCACACAGTCTGAGCTGGACTGTGCTGGAAGTCTTGGGATATAGATCTGCGTTCAGGATTCCCAGGGGCAAGTGATTTAGGAAATTCTTGTGGAAGGAGGGCAAGGACATATCGCTGGGGAAGCTAGAGGTAACAACAGTTAAGGAGGCAGTTCTGGCTAAGATGGTATTTGCCCTGTATATGGAAGGCAGCAAGGAAAGCAGTGTCTCTTTTCAGTGGGAGCAGTACATCTCAGAGACGCTGCCACATGTGACACATCCTGGTAAACAACGTCTTTTTTTACCTGTGCTGGCTTGGCTGGGATAGACTTAGTTTTCTTCTTAGTAGCGGGTATGGAGCTATGTTTTGGATTTGTGCTGAAAACAGCACTGACAATAGAGAAATGTTTTAGCTATTGCTGTGTAAGCACTGCTCAGCATCAAGGCCTTTTCTGCTCCTCACACCGTCACACCAGCGAGCAGACTGAGGGGGGCACAAGAAGCTGGGAAGGGACACAGCCAGGACAGCTGACCCCAACTGACCAAAGGGATATTCCATGCCATGTGACGTCATGCTCAGCATATAAAGCTATGGGAAGAAGGAGGAAGGGGGGCAACGTTTGGAGTGATGGCGTTTGTCTTCCCAAGTAACCGTTAGAGGTGATGAAGCCCTGCTTTCCTGGGGATGGCTTTAAACACCTGCCTGCCCATGGGAAGTAATGAATGAATTCCTTGTTTTGCTTTGCTTGCATGCGTGGCTTTTGTTTTACCTGTTAGACTGTTTTTATCCCAACCCATGAGTTTTCTTACTTTTACTCTTCCAATTCTCTCCCCCATCCCAGTAGAGAATGTTTTTTTCACCCAGAAATCCACATATATGAATTACAAACACATTCACAAGTTCCAGGAGGTGTGCCTTAGAGACCTTTACACACAGTGCCTTTAGCACTCCCCTCCAGCTGCAGCACTGTTTCCTCAGGACCTCTGCGGCAGCAGCATTTAGTGAGGGCACAGGTGGAGCTCCAAGTGACTGTTTTCATAATTGCCCAGACTGGACACAATATTCCTTACGTATCTTGGGGTGTGTTCTGGGCACAGAGAGCACCCAGTCACACAAGAGGTCATAAAGAAACCTGTTATCCAATTAGATGATCTTACAAGCTCGTGACTGTGAGTTTATATAGCTCAGCTATCAACAAAACTATCAACACAATACTCTGATTTCCGGCACAGTTTAACCACGCAGATAAAAGACGATTCTTCATGTTATGGGTGTAAGCACAAGTCCATGAAGCTTGTGGCTTAAGTTAAAAACCACCACATTCTTTGGGTCCTTGAACGTCAGAGATCTATGGTTCCTGCTCTGGAGTAGAGACAATACCACTACTTAGACTCTTCCAAAATTATTTAATATCTGTCTTTCATTCTCACTCAGGACTTATACTCCTGACCTCCTTAGGTTCCTGTTACTAACTTTCTAACTACATGTCATCAGCTCCTTCTACCTGAATGCCAGGGAATTAAGCTGCTGCTTAGCCTTACTCAAAAATTCTTAATTAAAAAAAAAAAAAAGTGTTTGAATTACTAGTTATATTTCTTCACCTCCTATCTATAGAACTTGGGCAGAAGGGGAAAACTGGTTAACATGAGTTGAGTCAGAGATGAAGGTGAGCACATCTCCAGTTATCTCAGCTTGGCAGAAGAACAGCTGTCAGTATGACCCACCTGGAGTCAAAATCTGGGTCTTTTGTCCTTTGAGCACTTTCTGAACCCGAAGTAGCTGCAAAGAGTTCTCTCTCTGATGAATGATGTCTTGGACCCAGCGAGATACCTCAGATACAGATTTCACAGCCTCTGAAATTAAAGCAGCATATTCTGAGGTTATCACAAATGAGTACGTATTACACCTTGTCTATTTTGCCAGGAAAAGATAAGAGGAAATAAAGATGCAAATGTTTTAAACCAAGTATCAACAGTAGATTTTTTATTCAGTAATTTCAGCAAGAGATTGGACTAGATGACCTTTAAGGGCCTCTCTCCAACCAACACTTCTGTGGTTCTAGAAAACATTTATTTGCCAATGAAACATTAGACAGAGGAATAATTTCCTAGATTTGGAAGCAAAACCAGGAAAAATGCCCCACAAATGGTGTTAACTGCTAGTAAATATGGCATGAAGGACATGAATTATGCTAGAAAACTGAGGCATGTGACCGATAGTCATAGAATGGTTTGGGTTGAAAGGAACCTTTAAGAATCATGTAGTCCAACTCCCCTGCCATGACAGAAACATTTTTCAGGTTGCTCAAAGGTTGATCAGGTTGCTCAAAGCTCCATCCGGCCTGACCTTGAACAATTTCAATGACGGGGCATCGACAATTTCCCCGGGCAACCTGTTTCAGTGTCTCAGCCCCCTCATCATAAAAAATAGAGCTGCCGTTTATCTGACCTAACCCCTAGGCCACTTTCCCAGTCAGTTATTCTACATTTTTATTCCCAATGTGTTCTCAGGAACATCTGGATCAAGATGGAGAAGGGAAATAGTAATCTACTAGAACCCCAGAGACAGCAGGATTTTTCTTCCTGTGGAAGTAGACTGAAGATGAGAATTCAAATATTATTAGTGGGGAGGCCAACACTGATCAAAGTGCCAGCATCCACAGGAGGAATCATACTTGCAAGTTGCTGGTACTCAGCACTGTCTGGGCTGGTGTTCTCCAGCAGGTCTCTGAAGAAATGTCTGTACCTAAGATAGAGAAAGCAGGTCTATTTCACAAAAAGATACCAGGAACAGCAGCATCTCCTATTCATGACAGAAAGATGAACAACACTCCACCAGGAGATGGAGTACACACCTCTAAACCTAACCAAGCAGCTTTTGGTCACAATTCTTTGATCACATGAACTTTTGTCTTCAAATATATTAACTAAATTAACCCAAGTACTTTATACATTTGCAAGCCTTTGGCATTTCCTGGGGATCTGATAAAGGCAACCTTACTTATTACTTATGTTCATAAGACTCTCTTAGCACTCACATAAAAATGCCTTCAATAACAGACAAATTTCTCTTTGAACTATTTAACTTTTTTATGTTTGAATGGTAGCATTCATACCATATGTTTCCTGCCCACACAAGAAAATAAAGGCATTTCTATAAGAAGTAGGAGCTGCCTTTTTCTTTTTTCCTCGCCAGTCTTTACTGCAAAGATCAGATCTCTGCAAATGCTTTCTCCCAATAAAGTAAAACTATTTTTGGTCTGAAATAACAGAAGAAATATCACATTGAATAGCTTCACAAACTGACAGAAGTCATATGACCTGCAGCATATGTAACAAGTTTTGAAGAAACTTGAACATGAAAGAGCTGATTAATGAAAAACTTAGACCTTCTGTTATAAAGCCACCATTTTTCCAAACTGTTGGACAGCAACAAATATACTGCTACAAATTTAAAGGAACAATCCAAAGAAATACAGCAAAAAGAAGACTTACATTTATATCTGCCAAGCTGATTAAAAAGATTACATAAAGCTACCAGAAAGACTGTGATGTGCTCACTCCAAGTTATTTTCAAAGAAATGGGGCTCTCGGTCTCTCAAATTTGCTTTAGCATGGGTAAGACCGTGGTTGAAGAGCATCTACTTGCTCTATAGCAGCAGGAGCTGGGTTCCCAGTGAACTACCTGTGCTCTGTATTGCCCATATACCCTCCCCAAGAAAGCGCAGCCCTTGAGGGCACGCAGCACTGTTCTCCTGCAGTCAGCCTCA
Organism: Numenius arquata; assembly: GCF_964106895.1. Classification (NCBI taxonomy): domain Eukaryota; kingdom Metazoa; phylum Chordata; class Aves; order Charadriiformes; family Scolopacidae; genus Numenius; species Numenius arquata. Next base: position 11,912,816 of record NC_133616.1, on the reverse strand, counting down.
AGGAGAAAATGGAGCAATTCAGGATGGATCTGCCCAGGGCTCAACAACTGTGAGGCACCAAATCTGAGGAAAGCATATGGCCCTGATAACCAGAGAGGGGAGAAAAGCTCCCCTGCATTCATTACTCTCATCTCTCCCCAAAAGCAACCACCTACAAGAGAGGAAAATCACAGTGCTCCAGGTCAGCAAAGACAAGAGCGGAGCGAGTCTGTCTCCGGCAGAGTGCACCACTTCTGCAGCACTTCAGACAGCTTGCTTTTGTTCAGGGCCTAACTTCAGTAGCTTTCTGAGATGATAGAAAGCCTCCACTTGAGTTCTACCTGAGAGCTAGATGAAGGGCTTAGGAGCCAGGGCTAAACACAGCTGCCACTCTGCGTCATCTCCCATCCATGTACAATGATTCCACTTTGTGTCAAATGTCTTCATGTCTGTTTCATTCTTGTCTATATGCTCCAATTTTGAGATACATTAAGCAACTTTACCTCTCATAGCAATGAAGACACTGTTATGTTCCTTTTTCCCTCTTGCACTAACACCTTGAAGACTCAGAATTGCTTACTTACTGGTGCAACCTCTGCAGGGGCAAAGGAAGCAGATCCTCTAGCTTCCTCCCTTGAAACTGAGGTCGATTCTCCTGGAGCTTCTTAAACCGTCGGAATGACTTGTTTTTCCTCAATTGCTCCTGTGTGCAGCAGAAAAGGCATATAGCTTTGAGACTATAGAAAGAAATATGTGCTCTAGTCTACATCAGAGGTTGGAACTCTTAAAACTCTTGAACTTTAGGACTCTGGTCCTAAACACAAGCATCAACAACTTCTTTTGTGGCCATGGGCAAGCAATTCCCTTTCTCCTGGCCACATTCCCCAGCAGGTAATGGAAGCAACATCCCCTCTTCATACGTGCACAGCAGGATAAAGCTAGTATATTCAGCAAATGGAAATAAAGAGAAAGAGGAAGGTTGACTCAGACAGGAAAACCTGTGGCTTTTTGCCACTCATTTCAAGACAAAGCAATGCAGCCCCACGTTCTCATCACCTCAAGGCAAGTATCAAAAATGTTTTTTTCTCTTCAGAAATCAAAAGTGTGAATATGTACATGCAAACAGAACAGAAGGGAAACATCCCAGTACATCCTGCAGCTGGGAACAAGCATGGACAAAAACTGGAAGTTGGGTGGTTTCAATTCCAGGTACAGCTGTCAGGACTTTGAAATAAAAATATACCCTTCTGAAATTTCTTGGAAGACAGGTTGTATTTGGAGAGGTAAGTGGGAAGGAAAAATTTTAATTCTACCATAGAAAAAAGATTGGGAAGGAAAAGGAAATCCCAGTGTTAGGATACAGTTTGTGATAGTGGGAAAGACTAGACCTCGTAATTCTCCAGAAAGAGATCACTGTCCTCTAGTGTTCCCACAGCAAACTGTCCAGGCTTGCCAGCCAAGAAGGAGTACGGGAGTAAGTACAGAACTGTGTTTGAGAAAGCTGTGCTCAGCATATGCAGATACATACACAAACAGTGGAAACCAGCTTAAAAAAATTGAAGCTCTGAATAAGCAGACAAGTTTTCACCATTCTATTTCAGAAAGAAGACCGAGAAAATAGCAGCAGCCCAGAAAAAAAGGAAAGGATGTAGCTGTTTCACAGAATGGAGAAAAAGGGAAGAACAAACATGAAGGATAGAGGAGACATTTACCTTCAAGGTTTTATTTGCCTGCTCTGAATTCTCAGCATAGTGGCCATAAATCTCCACATTCTGACAGAAATTTTCCAATCCTGGTCCCAAATTCCCTCTCTCCAGGTGAAGCGACAGAACACTGTGCACAAGCAAAAATAGCTTGTGAGGGGTACATTACTGATGGGATTTTCACAGCTCCCTCTGGTTCACTCCTGTGCTGACCTTCCTTTGTCAGTGTCCACCTCACATCCAGTCTCTGTGCCAAATACATGCTTGGTGGTCAGAGTAAGCTACAGAAAACATCCCTTAAAAATACCACAGAGAAGACTTATTGGGTTTTAACCACTATCCAGAGAGCAACTGGGGACCTGGATATGTGGATGCAGATCAGCAGTTTCTTGGGTACACCTGCAAGTGTCACCAAGGCTAGCATTGCTACAAGTGAATGGCTGTTTTACAAGGTGTTAGCTTTATTTCCTGTAATCTTACTATCTCACCCATATAGGGTCCTCCCCATATAATTACAGGAATCACAATCAGTCCGTTCACTTACTGGCTGGCCGAATATATGGATTCCAGGGGTCCAAATATGGTTTCCAACACAGCAGGTTTAAGCGTCTCTTTGGCCTTTAAAATTTTCACAAAGAACTAAGTAGGAAAAAAGAGAGAATTTCAAACAGGTGAAATTCACAGGTCATTCAAAGGTTATTCTCGGCACACAGCAGAAACAGGAAGTTGTAGCCTGAACACACTTGAGGTCAAAATACTGACAAATATTGTGAATTCCTATTTAAGATATCTATCATCAGATGTAAGCTGACCAGTAACTTTGACCACAACTGTAAACACATGGAGCACACTATAGCATTGACGTAGTCTGTTTCAGCATTCCTAGATGCATCATTTTTTCACCACCTTGTTCATAGTCTCTCTGTCTTGTCTGTACCCCTATGTTTCATGCATCTCAGCCATCTTAAGCCGAGTCTCCTCTGAGTACGGACCAAAGCCAACGGACAAAAACCACAAGCTATCAGATATTACAGTGGAGATAAAAGAAAAACAGCAGAAAAACCCTTTCAGCCCCAGCAGTTGTCCCATGCAGTAGAGATGTCGCAAAGTCTTGCTCTTGACCCTTCCCCACGACAGCACAAATACGTGCATGCTGCCTGAAGGTACCCACATATCAGAAGGGGCCAAAATACTCACTGTGACCACCAAATCCAGCTGCTCGAGGTATTTGTGTTCTGTTTCCAGCAGCTCCTTGGCTGTCCGGCTGCGCTTTCTCTCCCAGCGAGCTCTCTGCTCTTCAACAGTGTTTGATCCGGCCATAAACGGCAGGGGCGAGTCACTCATGGCAGTCTCAGAGCTGACATACAGAAAAGTAACCGATCCTGGAGGGCCCAGAGAGACGGACACACAACAAATGCACAACCTATGTCGCAGGGTTGGTTTCTGAGACACAAACTCTACCCTTTGCTATGGAAGAAGGGAAGTCAATTGCCAACAACCGTTATTAACAGTTTCCTTCTGTGTTCCTATCTGTGGGTAGAGCCCTGCATCAACCAGAGGAACAGTGTTAGAACGAGCTGACCGTGAAAACAAGAGCTGTACGTTACGATACATCTCTAAGAAAATATCAAGCGCACAATTCCACCCAAAAATTGCTTCTTCCTGTGCTTTGCCCCATTCCTCATGCAAAATTCTCAATAAACCCAAGGCAGTTAGCAGGTGGAAGAGGGACTGTGGTAGGAGTAGAAAACAGCCATAAGATTTGTCCTGGGGGAAGGAGAAAGGAAGGCACCGCTCTTGCTTGTTTTCCCATGGAGGTTCCCAATATGCAAGCGGTTTGCATTGTCATTTTCCACCAGTGGTTTCAGAGATGAGAGGGACAGAGCAACTGCTGTGAATCACACTACTCACTTATCAACCAGCTTTGCTGTTGCTCTTCTCTTCTGCAACAGCATCATGATGGAGAGAAAAACATTGCCTTTTTTATCACCCTCTCTCAGAGAAAGAGGCATGCATTAGCAGAGCACCAGTTAAATATTGCTCTGCCTTTTGATTAAAAGGCAGTGCAGGCTCTTGCACACTTGCCACAGCATGAAGTCTGTGGTTTCTCTGCAAGCTGAGCTACCTCCACATATGTGCTGTCTCCCACATGGACAAGCTACACTAATACAGAAAGAAGTACTTCTGAGGAGAAGAATCTGGGGGTCCTGGTGGATAGTAAACTAACCATGAGCCAGCAATGTGCCCTTGTAGCCAAGAGGGCCAATGGAATCCTGGGCTGCATAGGGAAGAGCGTGGCCAGTAGGTCGAGGGAGGTCATTCTCCCCCTCTACTCTGCACTGGTGAGGCCACAACTGGAATACTGTGTCCGGTTCTGGGCTCCCCAGTTCAAGAGAGACAGGGAACTACTGGAGAGAGTCCAGCATAGGGCAACAAAGATGACTAACGGATTGGAGCATCTCCCTTATGAGGGAAGGCTGAGAGTGCTGTGACTCTTTATCCTGGAGAAGAGAAGGCTGTGGGAGGACCTTATTAATGCTTGTAAGTATCTAAAGGGTGGGTTGAAGAAGGAGGGAGCTGGACTCTTTTCAGTGGTTCCCAATGACAGGACGAGGGGCAACGGGCACAAGCTGGAACATAGGAAGTTCCATTCAGATATGAGGAAGAACTTCTTTACGGTGAGGGTGACAGAGCACTGAAACAGGCTTCCCAGGGAGGTTGTGGAGTCCCCTTCTCTGGAGATTTTCAAGATCTGCCTGGATGCAGTCCCGAGCAATGTGCTCCAGGCAATCCTGCTTTAGCAGGGGAGTTGGACTAGATGATCTCTAGAAGGTCCCTTCCAACTCTGACAATTCCATGATGCCGTGAAGTGTTGTTGTAGAGGAGGGAATTTGTCAAATACAGTCTTCCAGAGACATTTCAGATACCTAAATCAGCTCCTGAAACAAAAGCTTCACACTGAATGAGTACCAAGGCTCGTTTCATGAGTTAGCAAAAGTCCAGATAGCTTGAGGGACACATGCAGTAGCGGGAGCTTCTCCAGAGGTTTATCCTCCTATTTGCTTGCAACACAACCACAAGCCTAGCCAAGGCCACGTCTTGGTCAAACAGGGCAGCCCTGGCACCCCTGTGGATGGAGAGGCAGCACTGCAGGGAATACCATGCAAGAGCTTAGCACCAGCATGCAGTTGCAAAGTACTCACCAATAATAGACTAAAATGCTACCATTTGCAGAGGACCTTTAGCCAGGGTAGGTAGCAGTCATGATTTTCAAATTGCAGGCCAATTTCTTTTAACAAACAATAATTAAAAAAAAAAATATTAAAAGACAAAATAAAGTTACACTAGGTTTGACCATCTCCCACTCACATAAAGTGGTGCAAGCACTCCCATTATTAAAAAAATATATTACATTCTAATTGTCTCAATTCTGTAGGGCAAGAGTTGTCTGGAGCATGTGGGTACACTAGAAAATACTTCACCTACAGGTGACAGAAGCACCCCAGCTTGCTTCTCTCTACTCAGACTCAGAATAGAAACCACTGAATACTTTCTGAATAGTTAACTACCTTATGAAGCCCCGCTAGCAACATTCCCTGCAATGTTTCTAAATTTTCTGTTTTGAATATCCAGAAAAAAACCTCCTGTTATCATCACAGCATAGCTACTCTGGATGTCTCCGGACTGTCAACCACCTGGTGGGTCAGCTCCAAAGGCCACACGGCTCCACCTCCCACCTCTGAGGATGGTGAGAGCTTCCCCCTGCAGAATAAGCTTCCCAAAGGCTTTCAGTTTATCAGACTTGTCATACAGAGAAAGTGGCAAAAGTCTGGCTACACCTGCATTTATTAAATACAGCTTCATGGGAGGATAACGGGACGAATGCCATCGTCCAGGCACAAGGAAACCTTAATCTCTTAGGAGGAAAGGCTGAGAGACCTGGATGCGTTTAGCCTGGAGAAGACTGAGAGGGGTTCTCATCAGTGCTTATAAACATCTAAAGGGTGGGTGTCAAGAGGATGGGTCCAGGCTCTTCTCAGTGGTGCCCAGCGACCGGACAAGGGGCAACGTGCACAGACTGGAACGTGGGAAATTCAACCTGAACGTGAGCAAAAACTTATTTACTTTGAGGGTGGCAGAGCACTGGAACAGGCTGACCCAGAGAGGTCCTGGAGTCTCCTTCTCTGGAGATGTTCGAAACCCACCTGGATGGGTTCCTGTCCAGCCTGCTCTGGGTGACCCTGCTTTGGCAGGGGGTTGGGCTGGATGGTCTCTGAAGGTCCCTTCGGAGGGACCCCCCGCCAGTCTGGGATTCGGTGACTGCTGTGGCAGAGGCCGCAGGGCAGACTCAGCCCCAGAGGCCTCAGGGCGTCTCTTCCCGCTCCCCCCTCCTGCTGCCACCCGCTTTACACCGACTCACCGCCGCCGGGGACGGGCCCCCAACCCCCTCAGCCCGGGCCCCCCGCCTCGTCCCGGCTCCCCAGCCCCTTCCGTCCGGGCCCCCCAACCCCCCCTCAGCCCGGCTCCCCAGCCCCCCGTCAGCCCGGGCCCCGCACCCGTCTCCGGCCCCGCCTGAAGCCAGACCGGCCCCGCCGCCCGTTACCTACTGCTCCCCGCCGCCGCCCCGCGTTCAAACGGTGGCCCCGCCTCGGAGGGCGGTCCCGGGGCGGAGCGGGAGCGGAGCGGGGCCGGGCCGGGCCGGGCCGGGCCGGGGAGGGGGGGCAGGCTGGCGGTGGCTGTGGCTGTGGGAGCGGTCCGGCATGGTGTCGCTGGGGGAGCGTCGCCCACCGCCCGGCGACCTGGCGTCGCTGTCGGAGCTGGACGAGGCGTCGCTGCTGGGCGGGCTGCGGGAGCGGTTCCTGCGGCAGCAGGTCTACGTGAGTGCCGGGGGTCGGGGCGGGGGGCGGCGGCGGCCGGCGCTCGGCTGACGGGCTCTTCCCCCTCTCCCCCAGACCGACATCGGGGACATCCTCGTCGCCATGAACCCCTTCCAGCCCCTGCCGCTGTACGGGAGAGAGGTGAGTGCCCGCGGGCTCCCGCCGGCCGGGCCCCGCTGCCCCCTCATCCCCTTCACCGCCGCTTTTCCCCCCACGCAGGTCGCCGAGCGGTACCGACACCCTCAGACGGGCACGCTGCCGCCACACATCTTCGCCGTGGCCAGCCGGGCCTACCACGCCATGCTGGGCCACCGGGGTGGCGGGCCACAGAGCCAGTGTATCGTCATCAGGTGAGGTCTGGGTGGGCGACCAGGCCGGGCTGGGGGCTCGCCAGAGCCAGGCAGAGCTGGGAGTCCGGATGGTGGCCAGCAAGCTCTCCTTGGGCTTTCCCCACCAAAGCTTTGGGCCAAGCTCATCTCCCACGCTGTTGGTGAGTCCAAACCCAGCAGCTCTTGCCACCCATCGCTCTTCCTGACCTGTCTGCTTCCCAGACAGGAGAGCAGGCAGATCGTGATTGGCAAACAAAGCTGTTTTTTGTGGAGTGGCTCAGCTGCTGATGCTGGTGAGGCAGCTACATATGTTGGGTTTGCTTCTGGAGGGATGTGGCTTTGGAAAGATCTAACCAGCTCTGGGGAAAGCCATAGGGTGTTCTTCTTCGGCGAAACAATTCACACTCTGAGTGCTGTGATAAAGGTTGTATGTAGTGGAAGGGACCTGTTTTCCCAAAGTGGAGCTTTTCCCATATATAATGAAAGAGCAGCAGGAAGACAAACAGAAGCTTTTTTTTCCCCTAAGACCTTTGGGAATCTGGTCAGGGAAAATTTTATTGTCATGGGCAGTTCTGTGCACTAGAAGGGAAAAAAATGAGCTCTCGTAACCAAAGAGCAGTGTCATGAGCATTTTACTCCATGATGTCACTATTGTTCTGCTGAAACTGTGCAGGGTAGCAGATAGCATCAGCCAGCAGAGAAAGCCTCAGACACCATCAGCCAGCAGAGAAAGCCTCAAAACACTGTCTGCCTTTTCTGGGTGTTATAGAGAACAGTTTAAATGTCATCTCAGTCGAACTGTTAATTGCCAGCTTGTTTGATTTAATATTTCCTTCTTTATATTGGCCTTCTGATCATTTTATCAGTATTTTCAGTCTACGTGGTGTGGAAACGACTTGCTGAATCACTGCTGAGAGTTGTGGTGGGACTGGTAGCTGACTTCAAGGGTCCAGCCCCACACATTTCTCTAGCCTACAAGCCATCAGCACCTGTGCTTTACATGGAGTGCTCTCACAAAGCTCAAGTGAAGTGGTGACCGTGGAGTCAGCAGGTGGAAAAGGTGCTTCAAGTAGGGCTCTTAGGGATGGAGAACAGTCATAGAATGTCTTCCATCTCCCAAGATGGAAGACAAGAAAGAGTGACTTGTGGGTGTTTGTCAAGAAGTCAGTGATCTGATTGTTTTATACCAACAGTTTGTGGTCTCAGAGGTGAGAAACCGAGTTCCTCCTGTGCATCTTGCAACCCTGTTAACTGATCTATGTGTTGCTATCACAGGAAGTTCATGGTTTTGCTCTCTACGAGTGGTGAAACACTCATTAATGAGATTACTTGGCATGAGCAAAGTTGGGGCGGAGGAGGAAGGCACTCCTTTTAGACCACAGTTCATCAGAACAACACAGGGACACACCAGGGTCTACTGCTCTTTGTGGTCTCTTTGGTCTCTCCAACTTAGTCTGGGAGGTCTGGGTAGCATGTTGCAGAGGCTGATGTTGAACACAGTAGCTGCCTGCAGGTGATAAAGTCTCATTGCAATCAACTTGTCCCGTGCCACAAATTCCACTGGCTCCTCTTGCCTTCCCAATCCCATCAGATGTTAGTCACAGCCTCGGCATGCTGTGGTACAGAACTTGGGTCTCCTGGAGATGACTTTCCTTTTCTTCACAGCCTGGGGTAGTTACACACCCGCCACAGGGAGTGTTTGCAGGACCAGGTGAAGCTCTTGCGCGTTTTGGAGGGTACAATGACAAGCTTGAACTTGAAGGCTGAGTACTGACTGACAGTGCTTTTGTGGAGGAAGGAAGTCACTGAAACCAAAAAAAAACCATCTTACACACTGAGCAGAGGTGCTGTCTGGATGTCTGGAGTTGACATGTTCTCAGTTGTCAAAATGGTCTTATTTTGTTTGTGCATATTCAGGTGGTGATGGCCTAATATGTGCTTTCAGATCAGGTATCTGTCACAGTATTTGAGGTGGAGCCACCTATGACAGATACTTGATCCCAAGCACACTGGGAGCTACAAAGCAGTAAACCCACACCAGATGCTCAAAGGTCAGGTGTGGAAATGGAGACCTGCCCTCAAGAATACCTTCAGCATTTCCTGCATATTTTTCTTTCTATGCATACACTGAAATTCTCTGCCAGTATGATATTGTCAGTCAAGGACACGTTGTCTCACTGATTGTACTTTCTGCCTCCCGGGAGAGGGGAAAATGCGCTTTCCAAGTGCTGGTTGTTTGACTTGGAGGCGGAGGTGCTGGGCACGCGTGACGGCAGAGTGACGTGCACTGATGCTGCTGTGGGTGTGCAGGCAGCTCTGTGGCTATGTGCCTGTGTTCTCAACCTGCTGATGCGTGTAAATGTGAGAAGAGCCTGAGATTTGAGATTGCTGCGGTGCCTCAAGATCAGTACTCAGTTGTGGATGTGAGGTGGATGGATGGATGGATGGGGCAAATCTCTTTGAAGAAGGAGGAAGCTCTCAACTCCAGCACATGTGGGGTTGTTGATGTATCAGGTCACTTCCGAAGGAGGTTGTTTTCCAGAAGTTAGATATATTTTTTAATTAAGAAGCAGAGTAAATGGTCTGTCCAGTGCACCCCATCCAGAAGTGACAGCATGTACATGTCTGTACTCCCTTGCAGATGAGGAAAAATTTCCCTGGGGAGGAATCAGGACCTCATGGAACTGACTGTGTAGTACAAACCCACAGTTTGTACTCACACATGCAGTTTAGCTGAAAAAGTTGTGAAACTTTTGGACAGGAGAGTATTCTCAAGTGATGGGGCACCAAGGCATAAGGGGCAGAACAACTATACTTTATAGCTGCTGGAATTTTCTTTGCTTTTTCCTGGCAGTGGAGAGAGCGGTGCAGGGAAAACAGAGAGTACGAAGCTACTGTTGCAGCACATAATGAACCTATGCAAAGGCAACTCACAGCTGGAGCAGCAGATCCTTCAGGTAGGTCATTACAGGATGGTACTTGAAGATGCAGAAGCAACACTGCTGCAAGATAACATGCGTTAGGCTCAGACAGCCTGCTGGTGAATCACCATTGGATATCAAGGAGCAAAATAGAAGACACATAAGAAAATAGTAGATAAGGATGGTGAAATAGCTGACCACAAATTAGAAGGGTTGGTAGGTCAGTACTGCTGATTGCTGGGCATGTAGTGGTATCTTAAATGACAGAAAACTATTGAGGCACAGGCTCTCCACTGGTCCTGCCAGGGGCTTGCTCCAGCGCAAGCTTCCCACAGGGTTGCAGCCTCCTACAGGCACCCACCTGCTCTGGCGTGGGGTCCTCCACAGGCTGCAGGTGAATATCTGCTCCACCGTGGATCTCCATGGGCTGCAGGGGGACAGGCTGCCTCACCATGTCTTCACCATGGGCTGCAGGGGAATCTCCAGCACCTGGAGTACATCCTGCCCCTCCTTCTTCACTGACCTTGGTGTCTGCAGAGCTGTTGCTCTCACGTGTTCTCACTCCTCTCTTCTGGCTGCTGTTGTTCAGCATTTTTTTTCCATTCATAAATATGTTACCCCAAAAGGGCTACCACTGTCACTGGTGGCTTGGCCTTGGCCAACAGCAGGTCTGTCTTGGAGATGGCTGGCATTGGCTCTATCGGACATGGTTCTCATCTCAGGGTTCTTCTTAGAGTAACCACCCCTGTAGCCTCCCCGCTACCAAAACCTCTGCTGTGCTTTGGGCTCTGGTATCACATATTCAGTGAGGTATCATCTATGGTGGATCAGAGGTGAATGCCTGTGCTCCGTTGTGGGAATATGGCGGTGATATACCTGCTGGCTCCACTTAGGGCTGGCTTGGGCCACACTGCCAAGCTGCTTCTGACCTGAGCAGGTTCAGAAATCAGAAAGACCTGACTGGCAATGCCAGTAGATATATAGTTCACTGTCCCAAGCCATATGCTGTCTACAAATTTCAGTAGCTAAGTTACTGTGCTTACATTTACTGAGTGCCATGTTTACCTTGTTTATTGCAGTATAGCAGTCAAATTATCTAGTGATACCATGTCAGATGCTTTGTGGAAACCTGTTATACCAACCTTATCTTTTAACAAATGAGTCAGTGATCTTGCTGAGATCAACTGGGCTTGATTGTGCTTATTTTCAGTCATCTCGTGCTGCTTAGTCTTTGTTACATTTGCCTCTTTCAGTTCCTTTATCCAGGATATGATAAAGTCAGTGCTCTTGAGTACTCATGGAGTGTTTCCTATTCCAGCTGAATACTGAATAGTAAATGCTAAAGTTAAATGTTTCCCAGTAAGTTAGATTGGATCACTGAATTTGAAGAAAGCCTGTTCAGCTTGCTCACTTGTTTTAGGTAAATCCGTTGCTTGAAGCTTTTGGCAATGCCCAGACTGTGATGAATGACAACAGCAGCCGCTTTGGAAAATACATACAGCTGCGTTTCCAGAAGAACACGGGTAAAGTCAAGGGCGATTACTAGTTTGGGGGATGGTGATGCACCAGAGGGAGTAGGCTGAGTAGCCAGAACTCGTGGAGGGTGAAGTTTTGACACTTGACTCCCTGTGGGAAGGGTATGCAATTAAGTAAAAACTTACAGCAACCACAGCTGTAGGATGAGGCCTGGGTTTGGACAGTGTGCAAGAACAGGAAGGATATCGGGGGGGGCAGTACAAAGGAGGTATCCTTAATACGGTGCCAGAAGCCTTGGTTGCTGCTAAAGGAGGTGAGCAGACATCTCTAAGATGGTGGGAGGAAGCATGGAGAAGCCCATTTCCAGGGTGCTGGGCAGCCTAGAAGCGTGCAAGAAAGCATTTTAGACACCAAAAAAGAGATGTGGGACAGCTCAGTTCAGCCCCAACTGTAAAGTTTACCCTGTCACTTTCTTGTGTGCAGTGCGAGGTGCAAAGCTGAGTGAGTACCTCTTGGAGAAGTCACGGGTAGTGCAACAAGATGCCGGGGAGAGGAATTTCCATATCTTCTACTACATGTTTGCTGGACTCTCTTCAGAGGAAAAGGAGATATATGGGCTATTGGATCCTTCTCTCTACAGGTACTTCAAAGAGTAGCTTAGTCTGCAGGGTGGGGTATAGAGGGGAGAGCAGCATATTGGAGCCTGATGCCCTCTGGCTCTATCTGTGGAGCCTGGGACAGCTAAACGAATGGAAGGTGGAGTGGGATCTGAATGGAGCTGCATGAAGAGATCTTATGGGTCATCATGGAAGCTGAGAGGTCTGGAGTCTCTTCTTTGTTGCATTGCCTTGGAAAAGTTTCTTTCCCTTTCATGTCTCCACTGCTGTTGGCCTGCTTTGTTCCTTTGGGGCAGGACTGACTTGCTGTGCTGGTTGTGTGATGGTTTTATATGGGATATACACTTTCTCAGGTACATAAGTGGACGATTTGGTACACAGGATGTAGCTCAGCGCTGGAAGCAAAAGTACCAAGAGGTGTGCAATGCCCTTGACATGGTGGGATTCCAAGAACAGGTCAGTTCTGCAGTCATTTAATTTCCATCTGTGCATCCTGCAGGCCTAGGGTTTCTTTCTGGCTCCTGTTGTGAGGCTCAGTCCTATTTCTCTCCTTTCTGGATCTTCCGTGTTGCTTCCAAAACACCTGAGTCTGTCAAACTTTGAGTAGAGCCTTTTCCCACAGGCTGCCTGTGCCTTTCCCCCAACTCTCCAGCTGCTGAGGCTTCCATGTCATATATGCTACACGCTGATAGGTTTTCAGTCGCCTTTCTTTTGTGTTTCAGGAGCAAGTGGACATGCAGGCTATCTTGGCTGGTGTGTTGTCTCTGGGCAACGTGACCTTTGAGCCTGAGGAGAGGAATGGGTCTGTAAAAGTGAGTGAAGCCTCCCGGGGATGGCTGAAGGCTGCAGCGGTGAGTCATGAGAGCTGAGAGAAACCTTGTGGATATGATGCTGGTTCCCACTGGCAGTGTGACTGCAGGAGCTGCTCCTGCCAGAGAAGGCAGATGATATTTCTGCCTCAGAGTGTGAAGGTTTTTGAAGAACAAGGAGTTTTTTCCAGAAATACACCAGATCAGGCAAGTGAAAGCCCAGGCAGAACTAAATCTAGCCAGGGACATCAAAAACAATATGAAAAACTTCTATAGATACGTCAGGGATAAAGGCAAGGCTAGGGAAGTTGTGGGCCCTATCTGGAAGGAAATGGGAGAGCTGGCCTCCCAGGATATGCATAAGGCTGAGCTACTGAACAACTGTTTTGCCTCAGTCTTCACCAGCAAGGGCTCTACCCACACTGCCCAAGTCATAGAAGGCAAAAACAGGGGCTCTGCGAATGAAGAACTGCCCACAGTAGGAGAAGATCAGGTTCGAGACCTATTAAGGAACCTGAAGGTGCATAAGTCGATGGGACCTGACGAAGTCCACCCATGGGTCCTGAGGGAGCTGGCGGATGAAGTTGCTAAGCCGCTTTCCATCATATTTGAGAAATCGTGGCAATCTGGTGAAGTTCCTGCTGACTGGAAAAAGGGGAACATAACCCCAATATTCAAAAAAGGAAAAAAAGAAGACCCAGGGAACTATAGGCCAGTCAGCCTCACCTCTGAGCCTGGCAAGATCATGGAGCAGATCCTGGAATCTGGAATCCAGGAATCTGGATTCCTGGAATCTCTGCTAAGGAACTTGGAAAATAAGGAGGTGATTGGAGGCAGCCAACATGGCTTCACCAAGGGCAAATCATGCCTGACAAATTTGGTGGCCTTTTACAATACTGCCACAGACTTGGTGGATAAGGGCAGAGCAACAGACATCATCTACCTGGACTTATGCAAAGCATTTGACACTGTCCCACATGACATCCTGGTCTCAAAATTGGAAAGTCATGGGTTCGATGGATGGACCACTCGGTGAATAAGGAACTGGCTGAATGGCCGCATTCAAAGGGTTGTGGTCAACAGCTCAATGTCCAATTGGCAGCTAGTGACGAGTGGTGTTCCTCAGGGGTCGGTACTGGGACCAGTGCTGTTCAACATATTTGTTGGAGACATGGACAGTGGGATAGAGTGCACCCTCAGTAAGTTTGCCGACGACACCAAGCTCTGTGGCGCGGTCGACACGCTGGAGGGAAGGGATGCCATCCAGAGGGACCTGGACAGGCTTAGAGGTGGGCTTGTGCAAACCGCATGGAGTTCAACCAGGCCAAGTGCAGGGTCCTGCACCTGGGACGTGGCAATCCCAGGCACAAATATAGGTTGGGCGGAGAATGGCTGGAGAGCAGCCCTGAGGAGAAGGACTTGGGGGTGTTGGTGGATGAGAAGCTCAACATGGGCCGGCAACGTGCACTGGCAGCCCAGAAAGCCAACCACATCCTGGGCTGTATCAAGAGAAGCGTGGCCAGCAGGTCGTGGGAGGTGATTCTGCCCCTCTACTCTGCGCTTGTGAGACCCCACCTGGAATACTGTGTCCAGCTCTGGAGTCCTCAACACAGGAAGGACATGGAGAAATGCCTTGGAGAAATTCAGGTGTATGTTATCTGAACACTAATTCTATGTTTTCAACAGATCTTGTCCAAGGATACCACCTTAACTACTATCAGTTTAAGTTGGTTATCCAGAATTAAACTTTCTACTATTTCACATGAAATTATCACAGCTTAAGAAGTATATATTCCCCAGGACCATCCCATTTTTACTATGTGGGATGGGTACATTATCCTGCTTTGTTAACAACACAGAACAGAAAAGTGTAACACTTTGCCTATTCTGTGTCATTTTATTTTGACCTGTTTGAAATCCCAGCACCCTTGGTTTTTGGTTTCACTCCCATCTCTTTGCCTGTTCCCCTCCTACGCCATACCTGAAACAACCACCTACATCTGTTCCGCCGCCAACTTCTTTTTATCTTACTTCAAGTCTGCTCCTTGGTTTTGCCCACGGGAGGGGAATTCCTGTTAAAGCAGTTGCTGAGGGGTTCAGTTGTGTCTGAGTTCGCGTTATTTCCTGTTTCTTGTGGGTCTGTGTGACTTCTGATGTCTGCTGAAGCTCAGAACATCTCAGCAGATGCACAGTCACCTCCATGTGGTGCTGTTCAGTAAGTCATTAAACCATCCAGCAGGGACTGGCATGGATCCCAAAGAAGGTGAAAGGTGGCAGGACTGGGAGAACAAAACAGAAAGTATCTCAGAGAGCACAAAAGTGAGCTTGGTCACTGCAGGGATAATGCAGATCTTAGAGCACTCATCTGACTCCAGTGCTGGGAGATGTTAACAGTAATACTTATTTTACAGCGGGGCTCAAAGGCCTTAATCTAAATCCTGACGCCATTCCACTGGGTGTTGCACAAATGCAAGGAGATGTAATCCCCGCATGTAGAATAAGGGTTTACTATTGACTGTCCTCATCTATTTCCTCTTTCCCAGGGTCAGTTTGGAGTCCAGGAAGATGAACTGTTAAAATGCCTTATTTGTACGATGTCAGTGACCCGAGGCGAGCAGATTCAGCGTTTTCACACCCAGCAGCAGGCAGAAGGTAGGAAACATAATGAATTGCAGATGTGCTGGCTAGAAAGACTGACCCATATTTGGTGGAAGGGTATCCCCACACATGTTCAACTCGTTGTGAACAAAGACGTCTGTCTGTGCCCCTTCATTCCCCTTGCACACAGGCTGTTCGATGTTTTTCTGTTTAGTCTCTTAATGACATGTAGGACCATGAATGCTACTTTTGTTTGATCTCCGGGAGACTGCAAAGATTAAATGAGAAACCAAGGAATTAGCCTTGCTTTCGCCCTCAGTCCAGCCTACAAGGAAACTGTAGGTATTTATACAAAAGAGGGGAAAGATCCTGTTGCAGAGTGCTGGCAGGGTGCAGAGCTCTAGGGTAGTAGATTCAGAAATAACAGAGAATTAATGAGATAGCACAGTATCAGGGAAGGAGTGAGGTAAAGGGAAGTATGTTAAAGTAACAAGAGCAAGGTGTTATTTTGCCTTTCAATAAGAAAAGAAAAATAATCCAAGAGAAACTACACAGAAAGGTTCAGTTAAAATAAAAGATTTACAAAATTTTTTAAAAAGGCATGAAATCCCAGGATTTCTAGATTATTGCTTAAAATAAATGAAAGAAAAAACTGGAAATGGGGAATTAGCTAGTTCTGTTTCCCAAGTGTCTTCTTTTGCATCTCTCTAGACCATAAAAGAAACATCTCCCATCAGCAGGTGCATCATGCAGTAGGTCAGGTTGATTTGGTCTCCTCCTTAGAACGTCAGCAAGTTTTCCATCAACTGCATCCTTCTCTTGCCCACAGCGTTTGAACACTTGGCAGCTGTGAGCTAGGAGGAGCAGAACCATTCAATTTTCCGAGTACATCTTGGAGCCTCTTGCTTGGTTTAGCAGTGAGGGGATCCATACTCAGTTAGACCTGCAGTGGGAAAAGCAAGTCTCTGGATATTCTAAAAAGTGGCTGGACTTTTTTGGAAAGGAAATTTTTCCATTTCAGATGGTCTCACAAGTGCCCTAGTGTGCCATATCTGATCCTGTAGAAAGATCGTGAAGATTTTGGAATGAAAGAGCTCTTTTTGACCTTACAGAGGGCAAAGACAAACAGGCAGATATCTGATGTTTATCTGATCTTTAAAATAGCTTCATAAACCACTAGACATTGTTGCTGGAGGTGAGTGTGTTGAGCCAGCTTGTGTGCTGTGTTCCCTGCTCTCCCTGGAGCCCTTCAGTGAGCTGCTGTTACCTCTGTGCAGATGCTCGGGACTCCATTGCAAAGGTGGCATATGGCCGAGTATTTGGCTGGATCGTTTGCAAGATCAATGAGCTGCTGGCTGAGAACGTGGATCCTGAGGTGGAACTGAGCGAGATAGGTGAGTTCTGTCTGCCTTGCTCCTGTTCTGTCCTCAAATGTGTGTCCCTCAGCCACAATGAAGGAAAGGCACAATATGAGGTTCTGCAGAAATTGCATGCAGGGGTCCATTATCGAAGACATGATCATGTTGGAGATACCAGTTGGCAGCATGAGGCGTGTAGGGCCTTGGCCAACTCTGAGCAGTTGGTTGGTCTGAAGCAACTGTGGGGCTGTAATTCTGGGTCACTCTGGCTTTGCAGAGGAGCCGGGGGTGAGAGTGGGGCTTCTCCTAATTAGCTGTCCAAGGGGAGTTGTGGGAGAGGTGCCCCTGTTGACTTGGCTGGAGTTTCCCTCTGCCACAAGAGCTGGGTGATGGGAGATTTAGTTGTGTGTTGGGGTATGCAGCTATCCGCAGGCATGGTCTGCAGGCTCCATGATGTGCTCATCTTCCCTCTTTTAGGTATCTTGGATATTTTTGGGTTTGAAAACTTTGCAGTGAATCGTTTCGAACAGCTTTGCATAAACTTGGCCAATGAGCAGCTGCAGCAGTTCTTCAACCATGTAAGTCTGCTGTGAGTGGTCTCACCTGGTGTGGCAGAAAAAGCAGAGCCCTGATCTACCTGGCATATGAAGGAGAGCTTGGGGAAAAGCAGGTCTGTTGCCTGGAGGGACAGAAATGGTGATTAGTGAGGCAGGGTAGAGAGCAGCAACCTTCTTTGCTGTGGTAGGGGAGCCATTGGTGCAGGGAAGGAAAGAATAGAAGGGTCAAATAATGACCAAAGTTGGCAGAGCAGGGACACTTACACTCTGAGAAGTGTTCCTGTTTGTGCACCAGGATCAGCAAGTGACAGGCTTATGGATGGGCATGCAGAACAGCAGTTTCATCTTGTGCCTAATGCCATGGATGAGAGAGCCATGCCTCTGTCCTCTGTTCAGGGTGGGAAGAAAGATGTTCAGAGATGCACCAACCTCTTTTTTTTTTTTCCCTGTTTCAGCACATTTTCCAGATGGAGCAGGCTGCCTATAAGGAAGAAGAGCTGCCTTGGGAGACTATCACATTCAACAATAATGAACCTATTCTGGTGAGTGAGAGGACTGACAAAAGAGATTTGCTCCATCCAGCCAAGAGAGGAGTCTTGCTCTTGCTGTCACGGGGCGAAGATATACCTGGGAAGAACCACTTCAAAGGGTGGTGTAGGTGAGAGTGGATGCCCTGTACTGCTTTAGATATGTATAGTGTGTTTCCTTTCCCTGCAGAATCTGCTCCTGGCCAAGCCACTTGGGCTTCTGTCTCTTCTGGATGAGCAGAGTGCGTTCCCTCAGGTATGCATGAGATAGATAGGGGTCAGAGAAAATAGTGTGGGGGAACGTAGCAATAAATATTTGGGCTGCAGAGAGAAGTCTTATGTTGGAGTGTGACTTTAAAGAGCGGGATGAGCGGCAGTGTTCCCATGTGTGACTGATGAGACAGGACAGCCAGATCAGGGGCAGTCTAATGATATTGGTGTCCCTGTGGAGAGTCAGAGTGTACACTATGAAACTGTTGCACAGCCAAGGCCACTTCCAGCACTTTGTTTTGCTTCCATGTACCCTGATCAGGTCTCTGTTTCAGCCTTATCATTTGATTATGAAATCTGCTTTCTTGCAGGCAACTGATAAGACGTTTGTGGATAAATTAAACAGCAGCTTCAAGGGGAATTCACACTTCCAGCCAGGCCGAGGCCGTGTTTTGGGCTTCAGCATCATTCACTATGCTGGGAAAGTATGTACTGTTTGGAGGAAGAATGCTGTTGTAATGTATGTAGGAGGGAGGAAAAGTGTTGCTTGACAAATAAGGCTTTGAAGTTAAGGAGTTTGTGGTCCAACAATGATATAACAGAAGTGATATGTTCCCAAGGAGTTGCCTCCTAGGATTTCCTGGGATTTCTGTAGAAGGTATAGGAAGAGAGGACCCCTGAGGAAAGTGGGGCTACCTCTGGGAAGCAAAGAGTATTAGAAGAATCTGCTGTACTCATCATCCTTCTTTTGGAACTCTAGTCCTAAAATAGCCCTTTATAAAATAAAAACCCTGCGTCCACTGTGCAGCATCAAAGCACAGTCTAATGGCTTTACCTTTACCTGATGGGTTCCAGAGCAGAGGAGTCACTATTTTTTTTTTTTGCAAGCACTGAGGAACACAGTGAGAGCAGCCAGGTGTTTTGAAAGTGGAGGCAATTATTTATACATTCAAATGGTATCTAAGCACCTTGGGGTTTAGGACTATGCATGTAATGTTACTGCCACCAATTTTGAAAGAATTGACTCAAATACGTTGAATTGATTGGAGATAAATTTTGGAGCAGGAGCAGACATAACAAGTCAGGTAATTTTAATATAAAATTTAGTAATCTCATCCCACCATTGTTGACTAAGTTATTACTTGTGGCATTCTTTCTTACAAAAAATAACACCTGACATAGAAAGGAGGGTGCCAAGCTAGAGATGAGAAAGAAAGGGAGCAAGAGAAACAAGAGGATGCATAACAGGATGGAAGTCTATTTAAAGGGAAGAGGGGGAGAGCAAGGAAAAGAGTAAAGTATAAACCAAAAGTAAATGAAACTTCATAATCAAGGAAAGGAGAACAAGAAAAGGTGTATGTCTCAGTGTTGTGCTGCACTCCTGTAGTTCTAATGCCTCAGTGCCATCCGCAGGGTTCTGTTCCTCAGGATTAGCATCTGAACAGAGTGCATATGCATTTACAGAATTCACCTGCAAGCAGGTGTACGTTCAGTTCAACGGTTGCTCTTGGCAAGCTGTGGAGGTGGCTTTCACAGCAAGCCTGTGAGCGCTGCTGGCCTTGGTGACTTGCTGCCCTTTCCCCTAGGTACAATATGCTGCCGGGGGCTTTCTAGAGAAGAACAGAGACACCTTACCAGCCAATGTCCGTGGGCTCTTCATCAACAGCATCACCCCCTTGCTCAGCTTGTTATTCACAGGCAAGTCCCCCTGCTGTGACAGGGCATCCCACATGAATCAAAGCCCACCTTTCAAGAGTTAAGTGTGGGGATGAGGCTCCTGTGCTGTGAATGTGTGTCGCAGCTGGCAGCCCCAGGGAGACTATGGGAAGGCTGCAGCCTGGAGTGGGGCTGCTGGCATATAGCAGGCTGTCGGAGCTGTTCCTTCCTCCCTGGAAAGCAAGGAGGGTTGTATCCTCTTCCAGAGAATTATCCACTGCTCAGATGTCTTCCCTCAGATCAGATAGCTCATCTTCTGCAGGGGCAGTGCAGGACTTTCTCCACTGGCCCTTTCCATATGCTCTGTTCTTTTATAGAAATTAAGCTGGTCAAGGCTTCCAGCTGTTTGCACTGAAAACAGAGTGCTGGAAAGCCACAAGCAATGAGTGTAGAGATTATCCTTTTCAAACACATTTTGTTTTTCAGGTACAACTTGTTAAAGAACTCTGAGGTTGTGCATTATTTCTCTCCCACCACTACACTCCCTTTTTCCAGTTATTGATAAGCCCTCAGAGTCTCCAAGGCTTCTGTGAAAGTAAACACTTAAAGAAAAGTCAGGTGGATGCTTCCTTTGAGTTTGTATGGCTGAACACAATGCTTCTGGTGCAGAATTTTTTTTTTTTTTGTCCTGTTCAGTCCATGCCATTTTCTGGGATTTATAAGTAACTGATGAATTTCCTTTATATTCTCCACTGTGGTTTTCACCTCTTCTACACAGTAGTATCTTTCTTCATTACCACTTCCACACTGTTACTGAAGATACTTAGTCTAGTCCCAACTCTTTGAAAGCTCATAAACAGCAGAGATAACCTTTTCTCAGGCTGGTTGTCTGGCCCTGGGCAACTGCTCTAGGTGGCCCTGCTGAGCAAAGAGGTTGCCCCAGGTGGCCTCCAGAGGTTCCTTCCAGTCTCAACCATCTTGTGATTCTATGATTCACGTGAGACGATTGCATCAAGGGTGTGCAAGACTGTCATTAGATCCTTCAACTTCCTTGAATTTTTCATCTTGTCACTGAATTATTTTTAAGTTAAATGACTTTATATAACCTCCCATCTTGACTACTGTAGGTGAGATTCCCTTTTGCTATTTGTACTTTTCTCTGCGTTGCTAGATGCCTGTTGATGATACTTCTTTTGAAGGTCATTTAGGGTTGTTCAATAGCTGGATTGCCTTGTCTTCTCAGTGGCAGAAAATAATATTGCCTGCATTGTGTGCTTCATATATTTGCATTTTCTTCTCCCTTTCTATAGCTCTTTCCTTGTATTTCCACGTGGTGAAACCTAATGCCTTGTCTGCGATTCACAGTAATTGTAGGGAGACTTGTTTGTGAAGTGAGGTTTTGAATGTTTAGACATGGCTGATTGCAAACAAAGGTACAAATTTAACAGTTGTCTCTGTCCTTCCAGCCACTATCTCCAGGACGGGGACACTGATGCCTCCTGTGAAAGCCAAGGTATTGCACTTCAGGTCCGCGTGGCAATTGATAAATAATGGCATAGTTACCTGATATTTATTATTTGAGAAACTGGCTGAAAATAAGAGCAGACAGGAATTGGTTGAAAATGAGACCCAGACAGTAATCTACTTGCAACGAATTCTCCTTAGATTTTTGCCAGGTTTTCTGCTTGCTTCTGCTGATTTGTCTAACTTGTCTTCCCTCCCTTGAAATCTATTCTCTCCCCTTTTTGCCATCTGCCTTCCAGCAGAACTCTTTGGATGGCAATCAAGCACTGCTTCTAAGGGTGATCCTTTTGTTTGATTCTGGTTTCAGATCATACCAGGAGCAGATGACAAGTTCAACAGCACACGAAAACAGTCTGCCGGAGCTCAGTTCCGGGTAAAGTTTTAAAGTTTTTTAAAGTTAAATTGCTGCTCTGCAGTGCCCCTTGAGATGAGTGCAGTGATGTTTTTGTGAGAGCTTTTGTGAGGCTGCTAAGCATAGTTATAGCATCCAGCATGTAGACAGGGTTTTTTCCGGGTGCCAAGCACAGCTGATCATGGTGGGAGTCACCGGTTGTTGTCAGAGTCTGGAAAGTTGCTGTGGGGTGGAAAAATAATTCTCACTGTGGGATATTGCATGCTGGGCTCTGGCAGTGCTTCAGCTTGCTGGACTGTTGATTTTTCTCGACCCTCATCAGCATTCCCTGATGGTGCTCATGGAGAGGATGTATTCTGCCAACCCCCACTTTGTGCGCTGTATCAAACCCAACAGCCAGAAGGAGCCAGGTGTGGTGGACAGCCAGGTGGTGCTGCTACAGGTGAGGAAAAGCAGTGTCCTTCACAGGTACTTCTGCCATCTCTCAGTGGGGAGGGCAGACCTCACCAAAAGGCTGTGGAGGTAGCTGGAAGCTAGTTGGTCTGAGTATCCCCTTGCAAGAGAAAGAGTAGGCACACTTTTTATGCATGTAGGTTCTGGGTAGTTGGCTGTTTTTGTGTCAGGGACTGCTAGGTTCAGGTTTTGCAGTCTTAGTTCTCTCCTGTTTCTTTTTCATGAATGCAATGAGATTTGCATGTCATGTATTAGGATTCGTCTTTACATCTCCTGGATGTGGACTGGTACAGACAGTACTTCTCCATGAAAAATGATGCTTCCTGAAGGAGACTGTTCTCAACTGTCAGCCAGGGCAACTCTGAATAGGAGCCAAGATGGGATCACTTTTTCATGAGCTGATATGTGCTGATATGACTGTCTTTGGATGTTGTGTCAGGTCTGAATTCCAGACACTTCAAAGAATACTGAAATTTTTAGAAGAGTTCAGAAAGATTTGTGGCCTGTTTAATATATATAAGAAAGGATAGGATTAAGAGGGAAGCTCATCTGTGCCTCAAACTACTTCTGTGTCCAGATTTGGAAGTAAAAGGCTGTCCTCTAAGGGACGGAGGCAAAACAGTACCCATGGCTGGAAGGCGAAGTTATTTCAGTCATTGGTTTTTATGGTTTCCAACTTTTAAATGAGAATGGTTAATCATCATAGTTACAGGAGGTGATAAATTCCGTCTTTATCCAAGGAAACATTTTCAGAAAGAAGCTTTTTCATTTTGAACTGAAGAAGTTTAGGGCTGAATGAAGGAATTTCTGGCTGCAGAGGAGCAAACTGGTGTCCTAATGACCTGTTTCTATTTGTTTCTCCTTGTGGTGCTGCTTCAGCTGCGGTACAATGGACTGCTGGAGACAATCCGTATCCGAAGAGATGGTTTCTCCTGGAGACCCTCGTTTGAGGAATTTGCTGAAAGGTTTGTTAAAACCCCTGAATATTCCTTGTTAGGGAAGTGACCCCGGTAACCAGATATGGGCAGGGAGTGAAACTGCCTATTCAAAGTTATCGTGCCTGAGATCATGGGGTTGTTTGCTGTGGGAGGCTGAGTGGGAAAGACAGTGATTTATTGTTGTTTACTGTGGGGGTGACATGGATCACCTCAGCACATCAACGATGGGGCTCTCACTTTGCTGAGTTGGTTTGTTTTTCACAGATATGGAATTCTTCTAGTTAAACCAGATATTTCCCTCACAAAAGAAAGGTAGGAACCCTTCCTTTGTTATGTGCAATCCAGCTTGCTCTTCAGAGACTTTTGCTGTGAAGGTAGTATAGAAAACTGAGTAAAAGGAACAAAGTGAGGTATGGGGTACTGTGGTAATGGGGAACACAAATTTCTAGGCAAAGGCATTCAGTGTTTAAAAAGCATTTGGTACAATGATGAATAAAACCTTTCCAGAATTGCTGTGTAGCAGTTCAATTCAGTTGCTACAAAGCTGTGGTATCCTGTGGAATGAGAATTGGCTAAGGTACTCAGTTTAGGAAGTCTTATGGGTATCTGTTGAACTCAGTATGGCAGGGGCTCAGCGCCATTACCAGGTGCCTCTCCAGGCCTTTTCCTGATGGCCTCATGGGAGAAGAAGAAAATGAAGGCAATTCTGAGCAAACGGCCAGCACTGAATGTCTCCCAGGCTAGACAGGATGTTTCTGGTCCAAGAATTTTTTATGTGTACAGGTATAATATACCCTAAGCACTTTCAGAACCTGACTGCTCCTTACACAAATGTCCCCCCCAGCACTGCAGTCTTACCCTGTCAGCTTTTTCCTTCCTACAACAAAGAGGGCAGCAACTCCCCACTTCCTCTTCTCCACTTTCCCAGTCCCTCCTTCCTGCCATGGTCAACTGTGACTGATAGTGAGAATGAAGGGTGTAAGGCAGCCAGCTAAGGGTTTTTTTAGCCTTTTCTTAAAAGGATTTGAATGTTCTCTTGGAAACGTTCTGTCCTGGCAGTAGCTCCTCCAGTCTTTATGGAGCTTCCTTGAAAGTTAAGGACAATTCTGAATTAAAAGGAATTGCAAACCCAAGTAAGGTCAAGAGAGTCTCACAGATGAGAGAGAGATGATGATAAACAGGCAGCATGGTGTGTTTTCAGATACAAAAATCATAGGATGCATTTGAGACAAGAGTTACCATGGATATAGATTGTGGCACAGTGGAAGTTGGCTGAGATAGAAGGAAAACCACTTCTGCTTTGCTATGCAAAATATTAGCAAAAGGTGTCACTACAATTTCACAGCCTGGATTTGCAGGCAGAGGGAGGAAGCTGTCTGTGTGGTGCAGTGAGAGTACTGCTTTCATTTCCAAACGTTGGGGAATCTTTTGGAGTGACCTAAATTTTATTACTGGAGTCTGAAAAATGAAACTGAATTAATTTTCAGTGAAACAAGCTTTCTCCCGGAAGTCTTGCTGTGCTGACCTTGCAACTTGTGTGCTCCAAAGGGCTTGGAAATGAAATGAGGAAAAACAGTTCTGAGAATAAAATAAGCTCTGCAGAACTGCCTCCCAGGGAGTTGAAGGAAATCTGCCTCTGGGAACCCCTTTGCTGATGCTTCTGAATGTCATCCTAGCTGTACCTCAAGGAGCATCACAGATTGACAGCCAGTTACTGAATATGATCAGGTGATGGGACAAAGAATGCAATGCAGAATCTCTGAGGCACTTTCTCTCCCTTTGTGTACCTAAAACCACTGGCTGCACAGTGTTCATTTTGGGTGGAAAATGATTTATTTCACTTTTTTCCTCTCTTTCAGCTGCTTGGAGATACTCCAAAGTACAGAGTTGACAGGCTGGATATGCGGGTAGGTGTGGATTACTGTTGCTGGGAATGGGGTCCTGAACTGCAGAGACTTTATCCATGTAGACTGTTGTCTGGTTCCCATTCAGGGAGCCCTTTATGGCTATAGGAAAGGCCTGTCTAAAGGACGATGGATGCAGGTTTAGACAAACTGTGTTTCTCCCTGCTTCTTTCTCTCCCCTACTTCACAGAAAGTCACGGCTTTTCTTTAAGTATTGGCACCAGGAACAGCTGATGAAGTATGTGGAGCGACTGGAAAGAGCAGCAGTTGTCATACAGAAAGGTGAGCACTGGGGCAGGAGAGTCCCTCAACTCTGATCTCAGACCAGTGCAAGAAAAAACTTCTCCAGTCCCTGCTCCACCATTGCACCTTCACAGATTACAGAAAGGCAGGCCAGGCACCATCTCCCTGTCAAGGCCCTGTGGAATCAGAGTGCTTATTGCAGATGCCTGCTTCCTCCATGCTCATCCTCATCAGACAGGGTGAGCCTTGGAAAGGGAAAGCACGTGTGCAGGAGCTGAGCAGGGCAAGCATATGATTTGGCTTCATCCCGAGATCCGGGTAACCATCCTTTGGAGTGAGGGCTTGTTTGTGAGTGGTGTTGAACTGAGGAGAGGAAAAAGAAGCGAAGCAGATCTCATTCCTACTTACAGAGATGGGCAGAAGGGGATGAAGTTTTGTTTTGGTGTTGTTTTTTTCTTTCCTTTCCAGGTAGAGTCTGCTCTGGCAGCCTGTTTCTCCAGAGCAGGCACTGTAGGCAGTTTGGTACTTCCCTCTGCACAGGCTCCATGAGGACTGTGCAATCAGGAGGAGGAGGCTGTCATCCTGCCTGGTTCCTCTCTGTTGTACTTCTCTTCTGTATGGGTTGTTGCACTGCTGAAGCATCTGAGCCGCTTCCAGCTATGCACCATACAGGATGACAAACATCAGACTGTCACATGCTGTGCCTTGTTCTCATCCGTGGGGAAGATGTGTGGGTAGTGGGAAATAAGAAGGTGTGGCTTTCAGTTCATGTGCTTTAGTACCTGGTAGAGTAGGCAGGATAATGCAGTGTCACTAAAGCTCCTGATGAACCCTGTGATGGCTGCTTATGGGGAAGGTTATCCTGTGGGCTGACATGAAGGAAATCCCGTCTCCTGCAGGGAAGAGCTTTATTTTTACTGAGTAGTGTCTGAAGGGTACTGGGGAGATAGATGGTTAACAGAGACCCTTCTGTGAGACTTTGTTTGCTAGGTATCCTGTGCCTTGGCGTTAGAGATGAGAGCTTAGATCTGTAATTTGATTTTTTTAAATCCATGATCTGGCAGCTTAGAGAGTAGAAGACCGTTCTCACATGTTTTTGACTGCCTGCTCAAGTAGAGTCTGTATTGCTATTTATTAATGTGATTGAAGTGTTGAGGGCTTTGCACGGGGTGAAGGAATATTACCTAGTGTGCTTCCCCTAGAGAGTGACAAAGCCATGATGAACATTTTTTGTCTAACCACAGCTTTTCTCTGACCAGTTTTCAGGGGATTCAGATGCAAGAAGAGTTACCTAAAACTGGTGGCTGAGCTAAGAGCTCAGGCACAGCGGTTACAGGAGGAGGCAGAGAGAGAAAGAAGCCGGCAGCTGGCGATGGAAGCAGAGGCCCAGAGTGAGTTTCTCCCAGTCCCACTGCCCCTGTGCCTGGCCATGTGTAACATGGTCACCTTGAAGTGCTGTAAGCTCCAGGTGATGATGGCCTGCCCTTGGCTCTCCTGGGGCTGGGGGTTCCACTAATGCGGTGGCTAGGGAGGTTTCTGCCATTTGAAAGCGCGGCTTTCTCTGTGGGGAGCAGGAGCAGCATGATGAAGGTCATTTGCCTGGCTGTGTTGGGAGGAGTGTCAAGGTGTGTCTTTCCCACATGCTCCATGCAGCACAGCCTCTCCCTGTCCTGGGTATGTGGACGGTGGATCTCCTGGATCTTGGATGCTAGTTTTCACCTACTTCTTTTCTGTTGTTGCAGAGAGAATCTCCCTTCCAGTACCCATGCCACGAAAGAGGCGCCCTCAGCCTTGTCCCCATTCTACTGAAAAGTCGTCACAGCCACCAGTGCCACGGCCACGCAGCAAACTAACAGAGGTAGCAACGTTGTCTCTGCTTGCGGCCCCTTTGCCAGGTGTGCTGGTTCCCTGCTTCTTCCACTCTCTGTGTGCACAAGTTCTCCTGCATGTGGTCATAGGAGAACATTGTCATTCTTGTTATGAAAAGTGAGAAAGCCCTTTCCTACTGTGGTTAGCTAAAATGTGTGGTCAGGACCTTTGAGAAACTGAAAGCAGTGTTCAATGGTTTGTCTAATCTTGTCCTAAGGGACTCAGAAAGGATCACTACCAAAGGGATCCCTTCAAAGGTCCCCTGCCTTTGGCCTTACTTTCATGCCTGCTTTTCCCCTCTCCCCTCTTTCAGTCTACTCCTTTTGATAACTTCTTGAACCCTTCTGTGCCTCGCCCTATTCTGGGGAGGGAGGAACAGACTGGAGAAGGGGTAAAAATGAGGAAATGCAAAAGAGGAGCAACTCTCCGCTGGTTCAAAGAGACACAGGCCAAGAAGGTCATGCAGGATGACGGGGCTTTTCCAAGCTGGCTTCATGGGATGATCAGCCGGAGGTGAGTACGCTGGACCCAGTGGCTGCAGGTTGTATTTGCCAAGATTTGCCTCCTGCATAACCTTTCACTTTTAGGCTGTGAGTTTCAAACCATTACAGGGTTGGAGCTCCCCATCACAGGATGCAAATGCTGAAACTTTACATGGATTCAGGGAAAGACTGTGGAAACTCATAGGAAATAAGTCCACTGTGGGTTCCTAAATACAGATCCTGCACAGGGAAGGGAGGCTGGGAAAGTACTTGGAGATGCAATGCACGCATGCTTTTACCCTGTTGTGGACTGTTTGTAGAGACCTCATATGGAATGAAGATGGACTTTTGTCTGAGTCATTATGACTGTGCTCTTATCTCTCAATTTAGGTCAGGAGGAGGCCTTAGTTTACAGCAGGAGAATACAGAATTCAGTGTACATTTATTTTAAAAAGTTTTAAGAGGTGCTTTAGTGAGTACCCAATAGAAAGCTTCCCCCCAAAGCCCCCAATACGGGAAAAGGAAGGCTTTTTGTTCATACCTCTGCACATCTAAGGACAGTGCAGCATAGGTGGCATTTACATCCCCTGTAGGCTGGGAGAGACATCCGCAAAGCCTGACCTCCTTACAGAGCGTTTTACAAGACTGTGAACTCTCGAGCTTTTTTCAGAAAACCTTTATTTAAAGTGTTTGAAATCTTGCTACTGGATATGCCTCACATGTCACTCTCCTGGCTGAGCCAAGCACAACTTTCCAAGCAGCGTGATAATCAGAGAAATGCTGATTATACCAATGATCAGATAGGAGCAAGACAGTGGGGTCAGCAGGTAGACAACAGAATTTCTGTCTGTAGTCTCCCCTCTCTGCATTAATCTGTGGTGCCGCATGCTTGCTAACTGCCACTGTCCCTTATTTGGCGGGACTCGTGTGTGGGCATTGCTGCCAAGCGTGCCAGCCATTTGAACACCGCTATCATCTTGTTCCAGTTTGTCACTTTTTTCTGTTAAAGCCGCATGTCCCCTTCAGTCTTACTAGATCACAAGTCGCTGGGTTTTGTCAGCTTGTCAGTGTGAATGTTACTCAGAGACGTTTCTTAGTAAAGGACACTACAGTAGCTGACAGCTCCCTGGTAACTGCATTTTTTTTTCTTTTGTTAAGATAATTAACAAAGCCCCCACCAGCATTAATGCTCTTGTCCACAGAGCCAAGAATGCAGGAGAGGAACTAGCATCTGGCAGATAAAACTAACTGAAATTGAGTACAGGCTAGCCATGAGCACTTCACAATGAAGGACGTAGCAGATCCTTCCCAAAGATGCTGAAGTTTAGATACTTTTTAAGTGGTGCTTCTTGTTGCTGGATTTAAGTCTCCATACAGCAGTGTAAGCTCAGCCTCTTGTAACAGAGCAGCCAGAGCAATCCCAAATTGTGCTGGTGATTTGCAGTCACCTTTAGCCTGGAGCAAGGCACGTGACAAGCACAAAGTGGTGCTTTGTCTCTGGGGCAGAGTGCGGGGAAGACCTCCATCCAGCAGGAAGTTTAGAGAGGCAGAGTGCTGTAAGCCAAGTTGGTGTTTTTCCAAGGTTTACCTTGTGCTGAGCACCAATACCCCACAGCATCCCGACTTCCTCCGTCAGCCCAGGAGTGCAGGAAATGTACATGTGCACAGCCTCCTCCTCTCAGCCACGCTTTGCAATGGGCTGCCTGCTAGAAGGCAGCTGCTGTTGTTGCACTCGTCAGACTGCTGCAGCAGGCTTGGAGCAGCCCTGCTTGGAGAGGCTTTGGCTGAGAGTGTTGTGCCTCCTCAGCCTGCTAATGCCTCCCAGCAAGCCCAAGTCTGGAAATCTCTGTCTAGGAACACATGGGGCAGATGCTGGCCTCCCTGTGGACTAGGAGCACTACTGTGGTAGCACATGAGACAGGATGGGAATCCCTGCACTGAGGCAGCTGCTTAGTGTCTGCTCAAAAAAATCTTTCCTGCTTACAGGGAAGCTGAAAACTTGCTGATTGACAAGCCTTTGGGTTGCTTCCTTGTTCGGATCAGCCAGAGCCGACCGGGCTACACCTTGACATACAGGTAATGTAATCTTTTTCCTTGCAGAGAAGGAAAAATAAGGTCCTAAACTGAGCTTTGCAGGGCTGGAGGAGTCCATTGAGGATGATGCTCTGTCTCTCCTGTTGTGGGTCCCTCAGACAGTTTGCAGTTGCAGACAAGACACTGCAGAGTCGGTCTTTTACAAAAAACCAGTTCTCTTTGTGGGTGGGGTGCTGCGGCTCCAAGGGTGCAGGTCCTGCTTAGGCTGTGCTATATGACTGAGTGGGCAAACCAGGCTGGAGGAAGCAGAGGCTGGAGCAGAGGAGATGAGTCTAGAGGAGGATCTGAGGAGAGGCAATCAGAGTGCTGCAAGGGCATGGTCTTTGTACAGCCTCAGGCAAGTAGGGAAGAGTTTTAATGTGGACAGCAACATGGAAGGTGGTACAGCCTCCTGGGGTTTGGATCTGGCTGCCAGGGTTCTCCCATCACAGACTTTGGGGGAATTGCTGCTCCTGCAGCACCTATTGGCACAGTGTGTGACACTGCAACATGGTGCATCTCCTGCATCTTTGTGATATTTGTTACTGTGGCTTCTTATCACATCTGACCCCTTGAGACCAGTGCAGAAAGCAATGACTGGTTCCTGGAGAGACATTGTGGCCCCATGCCATCCCTATTTTTGTCTGTTCATCTCCCCAGGGGCGAAGGCCGCTGCAGACACTACATGATCGAGATGCAGCCCAATGCACGCTATGTCATCCTGGGGGAAGACCGGGCCCATGCCTCTCTTACTGAACTGGTTCGGTATCACCAGACTGTGGGCATCCAGCCCTTCATGGAGATACTGACTGTTCCCTGTGGGCAGGTGAATGTCGAGGATCTGCAGCCGGAAAAGGGGATGGGGCATGGACCGTGCCCTGAGCAGAGTTGCTGCAGCAGCATCTCTCTTTTGTGTTCCTTTTACGGGTATCCCATTCTGCCAAGTAGCTTGCCGGCTTCTGCATTCACTGGGAAACACTGCTAGCTGGGCACTGGGGAGTCCTGGGGTGGGGGAGAGGCTCTGGTCCTGGTAGTGGATTCAAGGGACAGATCCCTGTCCCCTGAACATCAGCAGTGGTCACAGCTGGGTATTTCTCTTTGTTGTGCTGTTTGGGGTGTGTAGAGGGTCTGCAAGGCACTGCTGAATCCACTCTTCCCTCGCTCAGAAAAGTAGTGACAGTTTGGATTACGAAGATCTGGAGTGCCTCAGGCTGGATCCACCAGAAGCCGAAGGAGAGGCCCATCCAGAGGAGCAGCCTTGCCCCTCCATGCCTTCCACCAGCCAACCTGCTCTGCAGTCAAGAGCAGCTGCAGTTCTCAGACACGTGTGGTTCAGGAGGAACAAGAATTCCCAGATGAAACAGAGCCTGGACAAGAGTGGGACCAAGCCAAGCTCATTCAAGAAGATAGGCAGCCAACGAGCTTTCCCTCGCCTCCACTCTTCCATACGCCTGGCGATGCAGGAAATCCAGCAGGTGAGCTGGGGCATATCCTCTGCTGAGCCTTGCCACCCATGACCACTCTGGGATGCAGGGAGCTGCCCTACTCAGGGTCAGCAGAGAGGAGGTTTCCACAAGTAGCACTCTGTTTCTTAGCTCCTGGGTCACAGGTTTTATTTGGGGTCAAGACTGTGTTCATTGGAAGTGCCAGTTTGGGGGAGACCCTGGGAGAGGCTCGCAGAGATGCCCAAAGAAAACAACAGAAGGGGCTGTGATATGGCCAGTGTCCCAGTCACTGCTCCCCTAATGCTGTCTCTCTGCTTCTCACTGCAGTTCTCTTCCACTGCCTCGAACATCTCTGTACAGAATGGCTGTCAAGCTCTCCACATTGAGCATGTAGAGCCCAAGTAACATGGTAAGAGGAGACAACACACAGGAGGGCAGACAGCAATTGCAGCTTCCCTGGGAAATGGAGGAGCAAAGGGGCTCTTCCCTTCCTGCTCCACTTGGACTATCTGTTGGCCACCAATGACCTAGAAAAAGAGCAGGAAAAACAGAAGGCAGTGACCAGCTTCCATTCCAGGACTTCAAAGAGACCAGGAAAAATAGGAAAAATCAGCATAAGGTTGGGTTCCCAGCACCTGTGGTGCCCAGTGTGCTTGCAGTACAATAACAAAGCTGCTGGAGGGAGCTCACAGTTTGTTAGAGACGTGGGGCTGGAATGGATGAGGACTATCAGGAAGCATATCTGCATGCTACACTAGTCAGCTGCAGTGGCTTAATGTTGTGGAGAGAGGCACTTAACAGAAGTGGGTGGTGAGCAGAGAGTCCTGGGGGTCTAGCAGATGCAGTGAGCCGAAGCCAAGGCTGCGAACGTAAGAAAAAGCAGCAATCTGAAGACTTTAAACAAGGTCTCAGCAGCTGGAAACACAGCTGGTTACTGAGGCTGTAGTATACAGGGTGCGTTACAGGAGTATATGGAGCAGGCCAGGAAGGGCTGTCTGACACAGCTGGCTATGCCCAATGCATTAATTGCCTGAAACATCTAGTGGAGAAGCAGCTCCCCCATGCAGCCAGTGGGTAAACCCCTGTGTCATTCAGTTGCTGAAGGCAGGAGGAAGCAGTAGTGGTGCTGTTGTACACCTCTGGAAAAATCTGGATTTAAGTCAGCTGGGAGTAGAGTGGGATCAGAGGACCATGCTGTTGGCTGCAGACCCAGGGCGGGAATTGCACCCTTGCACCAGGACTGACGAGTTCCCAATGTGGTTCCACTCCCAGGAATTCATGTTGGAGCAAAGCTCTTTAGCCAAGGCCTGTCTTGTCTTCCTCTTGATGGCTGAGAAAATCCTCTCCCTGAAGTGTTTGACTCAGTTGCTTCATTCCTACATGTGGGTATTGATGTGCGCAGGGGCTGCTCCTTGTGTCTGAGGTTAAGCAGAAGAAAGGGAGAACGTGGGATCTGCAGAGATGACTGCAAGTGTGTCGTACTCGGGTTGCTGAATGGAGCCCTCTTAAGTCCTCTGCTGAGTTGTTTCTTGACTTTTTTGCAGGTCAGAGTGGCTCAGCCCTGTCCTCCTCCTCCCGTGCTGGTGGGCCTTGCCTAACTGGGTGAACATATCCAGACATACAGCAGCCTTTTTTCTTCTTTCTTTTTTTTCCTTTTTGTTTTTGCTGCACCCAGCTGGCTCTGTGCCTTGAGACAGGACTGCTGCAGAAATGAACTCCATCAGCACTTGTCCAGTCTGGGTGGCTGAGTGAGATTGCAGTGTCTGGACCAGTCTCATCCTGGCAGAGGTGAGAGGATGGGAGCAGTTGCGCTCTGCACGGATACGACAGTGCCTGATGGTCTGCCTGTCAATACTTCAACATGCCTGCAGACCCCCTCGCCTCGCACTGTTAATAGTCACGAACTGGACATCTCCCAACACCCTGTTCTCTCACAGATACCTGTACTGATTTCCTACCTCTTTCTCTTCAAGTCCTGTGTTTTGTCCCTGTGTATCCACTGCTCCGGGTGCCAAGGAAAGCTCAGCTTGGGAAGTATGGACTGGAACTGGTGTGTCCTTTCTGTTGGGCACAGGAGCACATGAACAGGAGCTGAGACAAGGGGCAAGAGATCTTTCCGCAGGGGAAGTTTCCTGCCCTTGCATCAGTGCGCTGGCAGGCTGCTCGCCAGTCATTTCCCAGAGCTGAAGTCGGGGAATCGTTGGCAAAACACCCTTGTTCATCCCGGTTGGAATCATTGCAAGTCTGGGCAGGACAAAATCCTGCTTGACACTGAGAGTAGAGGGCTTGCAACATACAGGACCGTGCTATGTGTTACATATTTTCTATTTTGAAATCAATTTCATTTCTGCTAATAAGGAGAAGCTCGGTGTTTTCTTTTGTTTCTATTACTTGCAGTCAGCTGAGCCGTGGAGAAGAATGGCTAACGCCTCTGGGGTGGACATGGGGTCACATGAAGCGTCTCAGTAGAGAAGCTGAAGGCTCGTGGGCCAGTAATCCTGGTGTACAACAGCCACCTGTAACACTGCTCTCCTACCATGCCAGCCTTCTCTCCTGCATGTGCCAAGGGTGAGACCTCCCCTTTGCAGCCTAAGCAGGAGCCGATCTCTCCCTCTGGCAGATCCCTCTGCGCTGGGGGGCAGCCATGGTGCCCACCTGGCTTTGCTCCTCCCTGGGAGGCACGAGTGCGGCCGAGTCCAGGCTGCATAGACCGGCACTGTGGCCAGCCTGTTTAGCTGATTAATGTGATACAGGATGCTTGTGGCCGTGTCTCAGTGCTGTCTTTAACTGTGGTGCTATTTCTCTTCCCTGCGCTCTCTGGAGCGCGGGGTCACAAGGCAGCTCTGCTGGGGACCAGACAGGGAAGCGGTGGTTGTTCCAGTCTGGCGTCCTGGCTCTCCCCACCACTGCCTTGCAGCCTTAACACACCTTTTCTCTCTTCCTCCTGCTGGGTTTTGGCAGCTGCTTTGAGGCTGTTCAGGACAGAACCAGTCCAGGCAGTCAAAGGCTGCTGTTTGCAGAGTCTTCCTGGCTGAGCCCAGAGGCGTTGTGCTGGGCAGCCTTGGCCCCTGTGCTAATGTTCTCCTTGGCTTCCTCCACTGCTGGGCAGCTGGAAAGCCTGCCTTCTGGGTAGCACGTAGAACCACCTCACGGCCAAAACGTTTCTAAGAACTCACTAACACGCAGAACTGAGACACAGAAGAAATGCATTTCAGTAACAGACCTGCTCTCTAACTCTTTCCTACTTCCTGTGCCACAGAGCACGGTGTAAGCCCAGGGTTAAGATCCAGCTGCAAAACACAGTTTGCTCATCTGGCCTGGCAGGGATAATGCTGAGCCAAGGAGGGTGGTGAAGAGCTTTCCCCCAGCAGATGCCTCCAGTACCCCCTGGGTGCTGCTGCAGGCACAGCTCACAAGTGACGCTGCTGGGGAAACGGCATCAGGGGAGCGTCAGGACACTTCTCTGATGGGTGTGCATCACACATCTCCTGGCAAGCTTCACAAAACCAGAGCAGATCCAACACAGATTTCTCCTGCCGCTGATTTGATGGGTGGGAAGTAGAACCACAACCTGGGCAGCCAGGAGCCTGGCACGAACATGGGCAGCATGCCTGGGCTGGCAGGTCAGGTTTCTTCTATCTCCGCTACTTCTGCTTTTTTTTTTGTGACACAGCAAGTAGAACATGGGAGGAGAAGGGTGAGAAGCTGCTGGGCTGAGGAGGTCATGCAGCACTGGAGGCATTGGCGGTTTTCTGCAAGGCTCTGGTTCACAGGAGCAAACGCTCGATGCTCTGCCTAGCCCAGCTAGCCCAGCTTCTGGGGACGTGGGAATAAATGTGTGCCAGCAATAGGGAAAAGCTGGGAGAAGAGCTAGAAATACAATAGGCTATTAAAGTTTAAGGTGCAGATTTGACACCTCTAGCATGGTCTTTGCCTGCTTCCATCTCATGGCCAAAGTCAGGCACTGGAGCTCCAGCTCTGTGTGAGAGCACAAGTTATGCTAAGGATTTCTTTCATCTTCTCCCAGAAGATGGCCTTCTCCATCGAAGAGGGAGCAGCAGTACGAGCAGCCCTATCTCATTTCCTACAGCAGCAACTTCCACTGTGGCGCTCAGAAAGTCAAACCTTAGAAAAAGCACAGAGCAAACTGTGTAAGCCTAAGTGGGAAGGCCGTTCGTGTTATATCATGTTGTAGTTCAGCTAGCGTGAAATGAACTGAATGGCATGTACTCACACAAAAGGCAAAGAGCAAGTGGTATCGGGCTGTGTGAGCAGGGGCAGCACCCAGAAGAAGGCCTGGCAGCCCGCAGATCCCCTCAGCACTGCGTTTCAAAAGCCCAGCCCCGACATCTCATTGTCTCCTGCCGTTCCTCTTTTCAGGCTGAATTAAGCAACAGGTTGCATGCCCATAGCAGCTGAGAGATCTGCGTTGGGATTTCTCCAGAGCTCTTCCATAAAACCCACTTATGTTGTATACTGCTGTTGTGGTTTAGGCTGGATTGGCCAAGCAGAATGACAGATGGCCCTTCCCACCCACTCCCCACCCCCCAGCCTCCCAACCCCCCCTGCAAAGACAGGAGAGGAATCACAGAATTGTCAGAGTTTGAAGGGACCTCTAGAGATCATCTAGTCCAACTCCCCTGCTAAAGCAGGGTTGCCCAGAGCACATCACTCAGGACTGCATCCAGGCGGGTCTTGAAGATCTCCAGAGAAGGGGACTCCACAACCTCCCTGGGCAGCCTGTTCCAGTGCTCTGTCACCCTCACCGTGAAGAAGTTTTTCCTCATATTTGAATGGAACTTCCTATGTTCCAGCTTGTGCCCGTTGCCCCTCGTCCTACCTCTGGAAACCACTGAAAAGAGTCCGGCTCCATCATCCTTCAACCCACCCTTTAGGTACTTGTAAACATAGATAATGTCTCCCCTCAGCCTTCTCTTCTCCAGACTAAAGAGCCCCAGCTCTTTGAGCCTTTCCTCATAAGGGAGATGCTCCAATCCCTTAGTCATCTTTGTTGCCCTACGTTGGACTCTCTCCAGCAGTTCCCTCTCTCTTTTGAATTGGGGAGCCCAGAACTGGACACAGTATTCCAGTTGTGGCCTCACCAGTGCAGAGTAGAGGGGGAGAATGACCTCCCTTGACCTACTGGCCACACTCTTAAGGAAGGGATAAGGAGATTTATGTGTCATAAATTTGTTCTGAAACATACCCTGCTGAGGCTTTCACTGGAAGCAGGTTGCCTCATTTGTCCCTGCATGAGGAGGATGCAGCATGGGAATTTCCCTTCGCTCCTCACTGGCGTGGATAACTCGCTCTGCTTGTCTGCTGTGCCTCTCTCTTCTCTGAAAGGTCTTTCACGCCTCTGTTATCTGTTCACTCTATGGCAAGCTTCCAGTGTGAAAATGGTGTTTTGTTTTGGGATGGTTTAGTGATTTTTTTGTTTTAGTTTTTCAGCTTATCACTGTGACAGACTGTTATGGTTTTCCATTTAATTTGTTGTGGTTACTCTCCTTCGGAGAATTGCTGGAGGTTTTGAGATATGACAAAGAGTGCGTCATCTCTTCCAATATGTCTCATTTATCCTTTCACATGTTAATTTGGTTCTTCAGTACTACTTTGGAGTTCCGTGGGAACCTACTACAAAACCACATCCTGCTAGCCACCTTTCTACCTCTCGCAGCCAACTTTACATGGCAGGTTATACGCCGCTTCAGATTGCAGCAGTTTCAACTTGAGAGCCTTCAGAGCTGCTTTGGGGGAGGCTGGGACATGAAGCATCCAGAAAAGGTGCGGGATTAAAGCCCAAAGCAGCACCATGGGACCTGAGTCCAGCAGCAAAGTTATGGCCGGTCTCTAGCCCCTTCTGCAGTACATTCCCACCTCAATGAGGCTCTGGGCAGCTACCGACCCCTCTCTCACCGCATTTTGGGATGCTGGTGACTACAGGGGCATGTTCACAGCAGGGTCCCTGTGTTTCCGAGGCTCACAGCTGCTCTGGGACAGGGCAGGCCAGTCTGGAGGAAAGTTTTCAGCTTGTGTTTCACCTGTGCATCGAGCTTGCTGTGTTTGGGGTCAGCTCTAATCATCACAGATCCTGGCAACTAACAGCCAGGGGAACCCCCAGTGCACCACAGATTTTGTTCCCAAAGCTGTGCTTGGCTCCCACTCAAGCAAAAACATTCGGCAAATTAGGATGTTGGAAAATTAGGAAGAAAACCCCACTTCACAGTGTCAGGAGACCCGGGAGGGCATTTCAAAGGGTTTCTCTTGCTGCGTTGTGCCTTGGAGGTGTCCACCAAAAACTGAGCCCTGCTGTGGCTGGTGTACCGGGCATCAGCACAGCTGCTGAATTTCTGCCAAAGGCACCATCTCACCCAGATATTGTCTGGGCTGGAATGACAGCATCTGCACAGCAAGGGCCTGCCGAGCTGAGGCCATGCCAGACCCACTCTCACTGAGCTGGGGGGAAAGTGGCAGGTACTGCTGGAGCCCTGGACAGCCTGGTAGCTCCCTTGGAAGAACTGAGGCTGTGACACCATGCAGATCCCTGTCAGGAGCAGGCAGTTATCACTCTATTTTAAGGCTGTAAGAGATAAATTGTGTATTTGTATGCCTGCAACTTTGCTGTTATCCCTGTTACAACATGAGCTGCTTCCTGCAGAGCTGTTTTCATTGTTCTTCCCAATGCCAAAACTGGGGGGGGAGTGTGTTATCGTGGGTGCTGCTCCGGCTCCACGCCAACTCCACAACCATGCTGCTCACACCGTCCAGGAGCGTGGGGCACCCCACAGCCTCTGCACAGAACTGCACGGGTGTCTTGGTGCACAGTCCCCAGTGTTTGGAGATGGAATTAAACAGGTACTTGCTTCAGTTCTTATGAAAAAAGCAGCTGAGCTTTTCCTAGCCTGAAAAGCAAACTATAAAGATGTTTCTTATGTCTTGGCTATGGACAGGGCCACCTCTCTGTCTTTACCTCTGCAGCATGGTTAATCTACAAACTGTCCTCAAACAAGGGAGAGTTGGCATTTCGGAGGGGACTTTGTATTTGAGATAGTGCGGCAACAGGTGACCCTGTGCCATAGCCAACAGCATTCAGTAACATTTGCCTTTAGCTTTCAATTGCAGTTCTGTTCTGGTTTCATCCAAAGTTCAGATGCTTCTGTTCTACTTCTTGTAACTAAATGCAGGACTTCCAGCTCTAGTTCCACTTCTCCATTACTAATTTTCTTCATTCCTTTGTAACCTGTCTCACAGAAAGAAGAGAGGAAGCTTCTCTGGGAGATTTCTCTGAAGAAGCCTCACAGGACATGGGGCATGGCACGTTTGTGCCCAAGGGCTGCAAGAAGAGGTGACGCTTCTTCGCAAGAGGGGTGCAATCAGCCTGTCCAGTGCACGCATGCTCCAGCCCTGTAGCTCCTGCGACCTGCAGCAAGGGCAGGCCATTTCTCCGGTTCTGGGGTGAAGGAACCTTGGCAGCTTTTCAGCCAGATGGCTAACGGCTGGGACAGGGGACGGTGGTGCTAACACTGCATCAAAGGCTTAATGAATTCCAAAATCATGTGCTCCACGTGACAGCACTAATGCGCCCCTTCAGCGGCTCATTTGGGATTCGGTTAAAAACACATTTGTCTGACAAGTTCCCAGAGCTCGTTACTGCGCTTTTGATCCTGTTATCCCCTCGTGGTTCTGCTGCAGTGAGAGGCCAAGGCAGGGTCTCTGCTGGGCTGAGCCCCACAGCCCTCCCCCAGCATTAGCTGGGCAGTGGGCAGCGGAGCAAGGAGGGCAGCGCCACTGAGGCTGAGGGCTCACAGAAGACAGACGTGGCAGTCCTGGCTGTGGGGTGGGGGTGTCCTCGTTGTCTTGTTGGGGTTTGCTAAGCCCAGGGTTTTTTCAGACAGATTTTTATCCGCCGTAGAGGGTACAGTTTCAGAAAGAGGCCAGTCTGCAGTTTAATAATAAATAAGTTCCTCTACAGCATGTGCAGATGACTTTGCAGTTGTCCAGGTTTTGTACTTAACACCTGGTGCATTCCCCCCGCACTGGCCAAACTCCGGCTAATGTGTTTTACAGACCTTTCCCACTTCCTCTTCTCCTACATATACACATACATGTAAAATAGTAACGTGGCTCTATGTTCTAAGTTTCAGTGATTAGCGTCTTCGTTCAATTTTTATCTCCTCACTGTGTTCAGACTGGTTTGTTACACTGCCTGCAAGAGCAATTAGCACTTGAATGAGTCCCTCTCTGCCTCTCCCCAGTCCAAAACAGCCCGGTTTCTCCTTCTTTGTCCTCTTTGTGTAAACTGCATCCCTTTCTGTGGGGACTGCTGCCAAAGGAGATGGTTGATCTAGTTGGACTTGAGTAGGAGAGGAGAATCTACTGTTTGCAGAGCTTTTTTCCTTTGGCAGTTTGGGACTGTCTTTATGTTTGAATTTGTAGCATAAGATTTGGCTTGGCAGGGTCCTGGTAGGAGCTGGAAGGTCTGGAACTTCTTGGAAGAGACAAAGTCAGCCCAGATCAAAATCACATCCATTGCTCTCAAGTGTTGGATGCATATAATGTCCGTCAGCAACAACAGCTGGATATAGCACCAAGGAGCTCTTCTGCAGGAAGAGGTAGACAAATTAGGGCATGAAGTCTCAGCTCTGTGATTGCCTGATTTAATGGCACTTAATTTGTTATTGCTAAGTGTTTTGCTAACTCTTTTCCTCTGTAAGAAAATAGGGTCTGATGTGTCAGACAAATAAAATGCTGGAAGACTGATTGTGGGAGGAGGGAATTACCAGCATCAGATGGAACTAAAACTGTACTCTCTGCATTCCTGCTGTAATTATACCTGCTAGAGAAGAGTCTCTGTGTAAGAAGAAGGTCAATTTAAATTGCCACCAGGAAGGGACTTGTCAATTCACAATGTGTTAAGCCCATAAGAGACCACAGGGTCACCTGGCCAGACCTCTCAGATGGCCCAGGGGAAGGCTTTCATTCAGTCCTTACCACGTCATGCAAGGCTTTCTCCCAGGGCTCAAGAGGACCCAGGGTACATGGTGGCATTGGTGCTGACTGGTGGCTTATGCCAGCTCATTCTTCCATCTTCCCAGACTGCTTACCTGAGGCTTCAGTGGTGCAGCAGCCTGTGCCAAGCACCCTGGGCCACCTCCCCATGCAGGGACAACTTCCTGCCTTGGTGGCTCTGGGCTGTTGTTG
Source organism: Numenius arquata (assembly GCF_964106895.1). Lineage (NCBI taxonomy): Eukaryota > Metazoa > Chordata > Aves > Charadriiformes > Scolopacidae > Numenius > Numenius arquata. Next base: position 11,872,715 of record NC_133616.1, on the reverse strand, counting down.
AGCAGCAGTGGAAACTGGTCGCTCCTGTCTGCACTGTGCAGAGCATCTGCCCTCCTTCCACTCTCTCCTGTCCTACCAGCTGCGGCTGCCTGCTGATGCCACCCATGTACCCCTGCTGATACCACCCATGTACCTCTCTCTCCTTGGAGCACATTGCTACAGTGCCTGCACAGACCTGCTGTCTTGGGCATTTCCACCCGCCTGGCAGGTCAGGGCAGATGGACACTGGTGTCATGTCGGTCTGTGGGTGTTCTCACGCTGCCCCTGATTCCCTCCGTCTTGCGTTCCTGCCTGGGGCAGCAGCATCAGGTACGCTCACCATGGTACATCCCAGTATGCTCCGAGCCCCAACCCACACCACGTCCATGGGAGCTCCTTTTGTCCTTGCCCGCATGGAGGTGCGGTCCCCCTAGCAGTGACAAAGCATCCCAGGGGAGCCCAGTGCCTTCTGTTAGCATTTGAAGCAAGGGATGCGTGGTCTGGAGCACGTCGGCAGCAAAAACAGTGCTAAAAAAAGCCGTGAGAGGTTATGAAGAGTTTCGGGTAAGAAAGTACTGAGAAAATACTGTGCAGAGAGCTGCATGGGGTCAGGTCCCCAGCTGCTGTGTGAGCATTGTGGGAGAGCTCTTACTGCATTTTGCCAGCAGCAACAGCTTCCTCAGGCATCACATGTGCCAGGAGTCAACATGACTGACGAGGAGATCCAGGTACAAGTGGGTCAGAGACCTGGAAGGGCCTGCTTGGTTGATAGCACTGGTGCAGTGAGCTAAGGAGGGTGCAGGAGGATTTGTTGGGGAGTCCTCTGATTATGCAGGGGGCAGAAATACTGGCTGGTCTCTGACACCACAGGAGGATATGGGTAGGTGTCCCCAGACTGAGCTGTGTGGTCCTGGGACAGCCCAAAGCCCCTGCGCTCAGGGAGTGCTTCCTGCAGCTCAGGGTCGGCGCTGCTGAATGATGTTCCTCCTGCCTCGCGCTGCTGCCGACCAAAAGGCATGGATTAGGGTAGCGAAGGAACCTGGTGCATGTGATATCGGCGTCCTGCCAAGAAACCTGGGAAACAAAATGATTTCGCCAGAGCACCTTGGTCAGGCAGTGCTTCCCTCACACGCCAGCACTAAATGCCCAGGAAAATCAGGAGGAAAGCAGGCAGGGAGGGGCAGAACCAGCTTGGGAAAAACAGCAGTTTGCTAATAGATGCTGTGGTGAGTTGAGACATCCTCACCTTCTCTTCCCAGTGTCCTCCCAGGAATCATCGGTGCCATTGCTGTCACGTGGGCCTGCGTAGGGGTGGGACAAGGCATGGCTGGCTCACAGGCGTCCCTGCTGCCTCATGCCCTGTGTCCTGCCCCAGATGTCACCCAAATCCTGGGTGGCAGTTCCCTCTGCCCTCTTTTGGGAAGGGGGTTGTGCAAGGGCCTCCCCAGAAGCTGCCATCTGTGCTAGCAGCAGCCCATTTCTATAGGCTTTTCCCCCGGCTCTCTGCCATCCTGGCTCATGCTGTGCTGCTGATCACGTCCACCCCCAACACCCCGCTGGCACAGTTATCTGTGGGATTTATCGCCCAACAATGCGTGCAATGTTATTGTGCTAAAAGGAAAACAAAGCCTAATCCATTTTAAATTAAAACAGTGCCCCAGTGTCATGCAACTGATGTAGACATGGTCTGGGTGTGCAGTCCTTGCTGGGTCCCCCAGGGCTTCACCCCAGAGGTGCTGGGCTGCCCGCTCTGCTCCCAGCAGACATCAGACACAGCCTTCAGGCTGGACAGGGGGTGGTGGGGATGGTTTGTGCAGGCCCCTCTGGTCCAAAGCCTCTGGGCTCTCCTGTCTCCTCAAGAGTTGCATCACTTGGATGAGAGGTGAAGCCTTGCCATGTGCCAGAAGTCAGCAGCAGACTGAAACCAGAGAAGACAGAAACATCTGGGATCTTTCTATGGTGGAGTAAGGCTGCCATAGAGCCCTGGCCAGGTCTGGCCTGGGGTTTATAAAGTTTTGAACAGCCTGAAGAGGAGGTGAGCAAGGGTACAGTGTTTGCAAAGCAGCGGTCCTTGCAGCCCAAGGGACTGTTTTTTGGCTCTGCTCCTTATGTTCTAAGAGATTCGTTTCTTTGACGGCCCCTTATAGCTGCATTTGTCACCCAGCAGTATTACAGAGCCCACTTGGGAGGCCAGGCTGGCCCTGGGGGTGCTGCCTGGCGGAAACGTGTTCCCAGCCCTTCTCCAGGGTGATTTTATTTCCAGCTGATGCGTGTGCATGGACACTGGCCACAGCTGATGTGTGCAGGGCAGACCCGTCGTGCCCACAGTGCGTTGCATGGTAGAAAGCAGCGCTTTGTGGTTGTGATGAGTACAAAGGAGGGAGGCTCACCTCCCCCTTCTCCTCACCCCAGAATCTGGCAAGATGAACACAGCTTCATCCCATTGGGATGGGGGAGAGGGTGTCCCCCGGCAGCTGCACGGTGCTGGGCAGAGTTGTTTGGCTTGTTCCATCTGTAGCTCTTTTACGTTTCCTCTGTCGTGGGTGTGGGCTTCACCCAGTAACCATCGCACGGGAGACAGTCTTTCCAGCAGGAGCTCTGGCTGAAAATCCCTTCTGAGATCCCAGCCTGTCTGCTCCCCTTGCCACTGCATGTAGGGGGGGCTGGTCCCCAGGCACAGGCTGCCGAAGATCACGGCTAGCGCATGCTGATGGGAATTAAGACCTGTTAGCTTTTTATAAGCCTGATTTGGGCAATTAAGCCCCGTGGCCATGAGTAAAGTCTCTTTTTTTTTTTTTTTTTGGTTTGTATGCTGCATCTCTTGGTGAAAGATGCAGCCTTCGTCCCACGGCTGCAAGTCTGCAGCTGGCACTAGGGCTTGGGAAGGATGGGGAGGAGGTGGCAGGCTGGAGCCAAGCATCCTGAGTGCTGGGCTGTGCTGGGATGCCCCAGGAAGCCTATTGGACACACAGCAGAGCTCCACCATTTCCGTGCAGCTTTCTGACTGGGTTCCTGGCTCTCCTCTCCCCTGTCACAACCCTGTGAGTGTCATCAGTGAATCCAACTTCCTGTTCTTCAGCCTGGTTTGCCAACTCATCTCTGAAGAGGATGGTGATTAATAACAGAGATAAAAGAGTCTACTGGATCTCCCTTGACTCTGCGGTTCCCTCACCTGCTACGTGTTAAAAAGACCTCCTATTTTCTGGCTTCCACACAAGCAGCACTGGAGATCCTCAGGGCATCTGAGCTCCAGTGCTCAGCTTCTGGAGATGTTTGACAGCTGAGCGGTTCCCTCCCCTTGTGAAACTGTCAAGAATTCTGCACAGGCAGGTCTATCTGCGGATAATCTCTGGTTTGGAGGTTAATACAAGGCTGGTAAAATGAGGATTTACCGTGAGGCCTGAGTGGCCTGGATCTCTTTAAAAACATGGCCCATGAAAGCCAAGCATATGGGCAGGGAGCAGGGCAGGCTTAGGAAATGAAGGAGTTTTTCCTGGAAATCCATGTGCTGGAAACTGTTCTTGAGTCCTATAAGCGGAATGGTATGAATTCCTACCAGGTTGCTGTGCCAGGAGGAGCTAGTGCTTTTCCAGCCAAGGATCTTGGACCAGTAAGTGGGAACAGGGAAGGGATTCCTCGTCCGTGAGCAGTTTTGGTGAGGCTGTGACTGACGTAAAGGGTTGTGTTCTGGTGTCCACATCTTTGAAATAACTTTGATGGAAAATTGGAGAGGGCACAGGAAAAAACTACAGGCTGGTCTAACTCTGGGAAAATGCCTTCCAGAGAGAAATTTAAAAGGCTTCATTTGATTAGTTTATTAAACCGGCTATTGAGAGGTTCTTCAAGTAGGATATGGGAAAACACATGCGGACTATTCAGAATCCTGGACCAGCAGCACGGCAGAACGAGAACCAGCAGTGCAGGGTTATGGTCAGACTAATGAAAAATGGATATGAAGTGTGTCATTTCAACAACCATTTGGAGGGGACTCCAAAGGGAAACCCTAAGTCGCCCTGAGTTTTTGGAGTTCCATTTTTTTTTTTTAAATTTCTGATTAAACCACCTATTTCTCAGAAGCGAAGATTAAATCATGCACAAGCTGCTAGGCTCAGTGCCAGGGCTGACTGGGTTAAGGTGATGCACAGCCAGGCAGAATGGTCTAGGGAGTCTTTTCGCAGCTGTAGGTCTACAACCACAAACTCTCCTGCTTGTTATGCCACAGGGGTATCCTACCCGCCCCCCACCCCAGGTGCTTTCGATTTTGTTTTAACTGCTTTAGGTCAGTAAGACACTGTCACAGGAATTCCCCTTCCTTTAGATCTGGCTTGTGGTCTTACGGCCCCAACAAAGTCTTCATTAATCCGTTTCCCTTTTTGGATAAGCTCTTAAGGAAAAAAAAGTCACCACACAGGGCACTACGCAGTCACTCCTGGTGTCGGTGATCTGAGTAGCTCTAACCAGCACCAAATACCTTCTAAGTAGTGAAACATATTTGGTTTCTAGGGGTACGGAGTTTGCAGTTCTGGGGAAACTTGTACCAGGAAGCATTTCACAACTTTCTGTAAATTACAGTCAAGATCCTCAACTCCGCTCATTTCTTATTCATTGCAACGTCGTTTCTCTTTCCTTAATGCCAGTTCACGCTGCAGCAACAGACGGAGGAGTAGCACGGTAGCTTCCTGTGACTACAACACGACTCAGAGCTTGCTAGTGGCTTCTAACACAAGCCACTTGTACCAGCCACTGCTTGCTCAATTTAAACATCCAGGGAACTGGCTTGAGTTGCTGGTCATTAACATTGTTTCTTAGATGTGGGGAAATTACTGTGTACAAGCTGGTTACAGAAAACAACCTTATATTGAGTGATAAAATTTTAATTGCTCAAAGCAGAAGGTTAGAAATGTTTACAACCATGATTCTTAATTTCAAGGACAGCAGTTAGAGAAATAAATTACAGAAACTGGTTAATGAAGTCACCTGGACTGAGAAGCATGAGGACTTGGCATGGAATAAAGAGTGGCATGGAATTTTTTTATTCACTCAGTACAAAAGCGGTCTGAAACTTGTGTCCCGAATAATGTGTAAATATTTTAGGAGGTGACTCCAGCCCTTAGTAGTTGTATAACTACGGTGAATGATACCGAGAATGGACAAAGAATCAGCAAAGGATGCTGTGGGCTGGAGGTGAAGATGCGCATGGAAAACCTGAGAATGGTTCCCTGTTGAGACCCTGCAGAGGAAACTCAAATACTCCACAAAGGGGTTTTTAGTAGTATTTGAAGGAGATTGGGGGAACAACAGAAGAGAGAGACAGCCCCTGTGTGAAGATTAAAGATTAAACATTAGGTGTGACTCCAACTGAACAACTATCTGCCTCCACATTGCTAGATGTAGGAACAGAAGCAGAAGAGCCAACAGAAAGCAAGTTTAAGGACAGGCCACCCTATCCAGAATAAAGCTCGGGGATTGAGGTATTCAAATGGCTTGGGGTTCACAACCTAAGAGCTGAGATAAGCAACAGTCAGACTGGAGGTCTGGTGTCCAGCTGGAGGTGGTGCCACACAAGAGAATAGTAAATGGATCTCACTTTCCATGAAGAAAAGGGGTCTGGATGTCTTTAGAAGAAGGAAAGTTACAGAATAAACAGGAAGAAGGGTAAAATGGAATAGGTATTTGCTACAAGGATTTTGTAGCTGTGAAGACTGTCTGTAGTAGCAGGAAACCTCGTATTCCCAAGTGCTGATGAGCTGCTAATGAGAGCTCCTGATATAAACTAAACTAGTGCAGGCAAGTGCACCACAGTGTGCTTAATATGAGCAGTTTCACATGTAGCAGGAGAAGCATTTTCCATACAGGTTAAATGTATAATTTAGCATGTCTACATTCAGGAAAGATTAATTAAAACTTGAAGAGGAGGTGCAGAGGGTTAATGTGATCAGGAGAAGAGACATTTATTTTCTGATAAGCTAAGCTCTTCTGGACTTCTGTCTAACCTTTCAAAACACAGTTCGAGAAGGGATAGAGTTGCTGCCTATAAATACATCAGAAAATAAATGCTACCAAAAGGGCAGCCTTCACACAGGAAAGAAAAAAATACATTTTAATGGAAAAATCAAAGAAGATTCATAAACACTGAGGTTTTATAATAAGCCCAAGGACGTACAGGGCAGGAGGAGGACCACTGCTTTCCACATGTAGCTTGATGAAGTCATAAGGGAGGCCACGTAGTTGCTTTTTAACAAAGGGGGATCAGACTCAGTGCCCAGGCAAGTGCTGTCAGTCCTATTTGCACATAGCTATAGGTAAAATCTTGTTCTGTTTGCTGTAATTAAAAAGATTGACTTATTCACTGCCTAAGCGAGATCATGGCACAGCTCGGTGCTCTTGGAAGTGTTTGCCAGCTCTGAGTCTCCGCATTTTTGTCCTGCTGGGACAACGCTGTAGCTGGTGTTTGCCAGCAGCTGCTGGGGAGGTTCCTTGCCTACCTGGAACAGACCGACACAGGGATCCAGAGGCTCCTATGCAGACCTTGCCTGAAGTCAGACTTTCTAGTTTCCAGAAGTTTTGAGATTTTGAAACTAAGATTTGGAAGTAAGTATCTTAAAATTAAAATAAAATTCAGCTTCTCATTACTCAAGGTGTAATTTTCTAGGTTTTTTGGTTAGTTTTTCCCAATAGGTAACAATGGATGTGTAAATATCATACATTATAATTGTACACAGAAACACAAAACCACATATTTTAAAACCATCCCTAGTAGAGCTGCTAGAATTCATAGCTCCAAAGCAGCTGCCGTGCCACAGGAGTGGCCCCAGTCCAGGAGCTCCCAGGCCAACTGGCTTCGCTGGCTACCTGCTTCCTACAGTTTGGTTACGGAGAAGAGCAGACCAGGATCTGGCCAGACTGGGCCTAGAGTCCCGCAACACAGGTGCTGGGGTTACTCTGAGATTAGGAACTACTACCCTAGAAAGTCCAGGGACAGCAACAAGCTAATTATCACTGTCACCTCAAAATATTCCTTGCATCCTACCCTTGGGCACAGCAAGTTAGTTATTTGCAGGAGATAAGCTATGCACTGTGGTGGTGGAGGGCTTGGGTGGCCGATGGTCCCAGCACAACGAATGTACAGCTATAGAGATGAAAACAAAAACACTTGTTAGGAGACATTTTATGCAGCTTTTGCAATTGCAAAGCAGAGTCTAATATCACCTTAAAGAAAGATTGTTATTATTTAGGCAATTCTAACCAAATCTCAGTAACAAGATACAAACGGCAGGTGCCGGTGTCTGGGATTCACCTTGATGAATGGCACAAATCATCCTGGTTTCATTTGGAAGTCATCCAGGGAACTTCTAAATCATGAATATGCACAAAAACAGCACCGGCAAACTAGTGCTGGCTGCTGTTACATTAAAAGTAACAGACAATAAGCCTTCAAATGAGCTCAGAAATTCATTGGTGTGTCCCGTGGGAAAGGATTACTGGTACAAATCTGAATCAGGCCCTGAGTCCCAAAGTTCTCCTAGACGTCCAAGTCTTTCCTTAGAATGAGTTAATTTTCCTAGGAATGACGTCTTTTTCCTGAGAATAAACCCTTTTACAAGCATTTAGAGGTCATTCCTCCCCACAGCACTGGTGCTAAAAAAGACCAGCCAGTGTTTCCAGAAGTACATCCACTCTAGCTCAGCCTAGTGCACCTTGTGCTGCTGAGGATTGGAGAAGGTTCCTGGTACATCAGTGCTTTGTGCCTCAGGGTGGATCCATACTGAGCCGAGCACAGTTTTGATGCTGTGCATTTCAGGATGCCTCATAGCGAAGAAGAGCACAGAGCTGGGGGCCTGAATCCAGCTGACCAGATCTCCTCTGACAGAAGTCTACCAGAGAAGCCCAGGGGACACCTTTTGGTGAGCATATTACGTTGGTGAGAACCTTGTAAAGGAGGACAAACACTATGCTCTTCCACCTGGACCACAAGGTTTGTGGGATGGGGCTGTGATCCACAACCATTCCCAGAAGACACATCCAGACAAAGCGCCCTGGAGGTGGAGTCACCTTCCATTCTAACAGTGTCCCCATCTGCCAAGTATCATCTCTACAAAACAAGCTGACAAAGTATAAGAGATCATAGGTGGAAAGAAGACGCGTGCGGTTACAGCTTCTGTGAAATGATACACGGAGCCTGGAAGAGTAATGACGAGGGAGGACAACGAAACCTAAGAAAGAGAGGGCAGCAAAGGTGACGGCTCCACAATTGCTCCACTTGCGCAGAGTCAAAGCAGGGAGTGCAGGGCCACCTCTCTGGGGAAGCAAACAGAAGGGATATGCCCAGGCGTGAAGTGGGAACTGTGTGGGGCTTGTCCTGACGAAGGGGTAAACTGAGCCTGTGAGCCTGTCCTTCATCTGCCACATCCACTCAGGATAAAGACCACTAATAAGGTAAACCACAGGAACACAAGAAGGAAAGAGCATTGGAATTGTGGTTTATGGTTTGTTTTTCCCCCGCAGTCCTGTTTCCTTGAGTCTTGATAAATGAATGTCTTCTTATCTGATGGTTCAGTTTTTCTGGTGCTGGAAGGAACAAGGCAAATCAGGACAAAGTCTGCAGTTTGGGAGCACATTGATCCTACCAGCAGGTCACCACCGAAGACAGGGCTCTCCAGAGAGGCCAGGTGTGAGGGAACGTGTCTGGCTCCGTGGAGGGCAGGAGCCCATGGTACTGGGTTGCCAGGGCTCGGCACAGTGGCTCATGTTCCCAGCTGCCAGCTTTTTGAGCAATGTTCCTTCTGCTTGGCACAAAATCCAGCCCCAGACCCAGCAGGATCTCCTGTGCTGCTTGGCAGGTCTTCAGATGGCAGGTCTGTAGATCAGGCACTGGAACAGCCTGCCCAGGGAGGTGGTGGAGTCGCCATCCCTGGAGGTATTTAAGAAACGTGTAAACATGGCACTTCAGGGCATGCTCTATTGCCCAAGATTGTTGGTTTGTGTCTGTTTGTGGTTTGTTTGGGGTTGGTTTTTTTTGTTTGTTTGTGGTTGGACTCGATGATCTCAGAGGTCCCTGGGGTTGTTGTGATCAAAATGCAGGACCCGACACCTGGCCTTATTAAACCCCATCCCATTGGCCTTGGCCCATTGATCCAACCTGTCCAGATCCCTCTGTGGAGCCTTCTGACCCTCAAGCAGATCAACACTCCCACCTAGTTTGGTGTCATCTGCAAAGGTCCCTTGCAACCATGAAGATTCATGGTCTGTAGATGCAGATGTATTCATATGGGCTACGCTGAGAACATTCATATAGGAAGATGCTGGGATGACCAGTGATTTAGGCTGGGAAAGAGCTGGGCAAACTGGTTTAGCAGAGGTGTGGAGCTCGTGGGGCACAGCACAGCGCTGGGACTCTGGCAACTCCGCAGAGCAAGGAGTCCATGGACTTGTCTGATATCTTCTTGCATGTGCACAAATTGCATGTTTGGGGAAAGGAGTTTTTCCCATTCCCTTCTGCAATGCACGACAAAATATTCCACTGGTTGGACTCCCTGCTTCATGATTTCGGTTGATTGTGACGTAAATCCACTATCCCGCTTATTCCCTGCTCCCCGATCCCCTACAAGCTGGGATGCTACAGGCACAGATTTCCTCTCCAGGCTGGGCAGCCATGCCTGCATTTCTCCTTCCTTGCATGGAAACCATCCCTGCCCCAAGCAGCCCTGGGGCCCCATCCCTGCTGTTTCTGATTCTGACACTTTTGTGATGGGAGAAACAAAACCGTCGGCAATAACTGAGAGGAGGTTTCACCCAAGATTTATACAACAGCAGGACAGGGGTTTTTTGTTTTGTTCTTTGTTTCTTTCTTGATAATCCCTGATGTTTACTTCACTTTTTTCTTGGCAAGCAGTGTGCTGACATCACCGTGACTCTCTGATCTCTTCTGCAAGTTCCATTAGCTAATTTAAGTCCACCCTCGTGCTGTGCATCCTTGATTACACCATGTGTGCATCACTCTGCATCTACCAACACGGACTGCAATCTGCTGTTGGTGTGCCTGGTCACACAGCAGCACTCTTTCCCCCTTGGACTCCTCAGGGCAGCCTCAGTCCTTTACTGCCCTAAATTAGTGTCGCAGTTAATTCTATCCCATCAGACAATTTATGAAGATGCTGAAAAGAAGAAGCCCTTGTGCATCTCCCAAGGAAGGCATCTCCGGTACCACCCTCGCCTTTGAAAACTGACCTGCCATCCTACCTTCCATTGCCTGTCTGCTTAACCGTGGAGACCAGCGTCTTATAGGATAAGATGGACTAAGGACATTTGGTGCAGGACCTTGTTAAAAGCTTTTTGGGATCCAGGTACACTATGTGCATACACTGAGCTGCACCCACACACTTCCTGCCACCTCTGAGGAGCAGCAGAAAGGCAGGACTTCTGCCTGGAGCAGAGTTGTGTCATCCTCTAGCCTCAATGGAAAGAAATGCTTCTCGTAACTGTATGTCCCCACTAAAAAGAAGGGAAAACCACTGCCGAGGGGTCCCTCACCCACCCCTGTGGAGAGGAGACCCCCACTGCTGAGGGATCCTTCAACCATTGTTGAGAAGAGGGGATGCCCACCACTGAGGGGTCCCTCATCCACCCGTGAGGAGACGGGACACCCATGGCTGAGGGGTCCCTTGACCCACCACTGAGGAGCAGAGACACCCACTGATGGGGGGTCCCAACCCCAACACTAAGGAGAGGGGACACCGACCACTGATGGGTCCCTTGACCCACCACTGAGGAGCAGAGACACCCACTGATGGGGGGTCCCAACCCCAACACTAAGGAGAGGGGACACCGACCACTGATGGGTCCCTTGACCCACCACTGAGGAGCAGAGACACCCACTGATGGGGGGTCCCAACCCCAACACTAAGGAGACGGGACACCGACCACTGATGGGTCCCTTGACCCACCACTGAGGAGAGGGAACACCCATGGGTGAAGGGTACCAACCCCAACACTGAAAAGAGGGGACACCCACCACTGGAGGGTCCTAACCCCAACACTGAGAAAAGGGGACACCAGTGCCTGAGGGGTCCCTCTTGCACTACTGAGGAGAGGGGACACCCACCTCTGAGGGATCTCTTGCCCACCACTGAGGAGAGACCGATGAGTGAAGGGTACCAACCCCAACACTGAAGAGAGAGGACACCCACAGCTGAAGGGTCCTAACCCCAACACTGAGAAGAGGGGACACCAATGCCTGAGGGGTCCCTCTTGCATTGCTGAGGAGAGGGGACACCCACCGCTGAGAGGTCCCTTGCCCACCACTGAGGAGAGGGGACACCCATGCCTGAGGGGTCCTTCTTGCATTGCTGAGGAGAGGGGACACCGAACCGCTGAGAGATCCCAAACCCATTGCTGAGAAGAGGTGACACCCACCACTGAAGCCTCGCAAGCCCAACATTGAGGAGAGGCGGCACACACGGCTGAAGGGTTCCTCAACCCTCCACTGAGCAGAGGGGACACCCACTGCTGAGTGGTCCCAACCCCAACAGTAAGGAGAGGGGACACCCACCACTGAGGGGTCCCTCACCCATCACCGAGGAGAGGGGACACCCACCACAGAGGGGTCCGAGGATCCGACGGTGTTCCCCGCCCCCGTCACAGGGGTCCCAGGCACTTCCCGGCGGGGGGCTAGGTTGGGGTACGGGGCGTAACCCCCGGGGGTGGGTTGTAGGTTCGAGTCCCGGGTCGGGCGGCTCACCTGGCCGGGCCGGGCCGGGCCGGGCGGCGGCAGACTTTGCCTCCAGCCTCTATAAAAGGTAACGGCGGCGTGAGTCAGAGCCGCCGCCTCCTCCCCGCCCGCTCTCACGTACGCGCGGCCGGGCGGGCAGGCACGGAGCCGCCGCCGGCCGTCCCGCACCCGCGCACTTGCCGGAGATGAGCCGCGTCGCGCTGCGGGTCTCCCTCCTCCTCCTCCTCCTCCTCCTTTTGGCCGACTTGGGCCGCGCCGGTACCGAGTTCGACCAGGAGCACGACGGCGAGGATAGCCCGCACTCCCGGGAGAAAGGTGAGCAGGGGGTGTGCGGGGCACCCCGTTGCACCGGGCGCCCCGATGCTCCGGGTACCCCGCTGCTGGGTTTGGGGTCCCCTATGCGTGGGGTACTCTGCTGCTGGGTTTGGGGTCCCTGATGCACGGGGCACCCTGATGCATGGGGCACCCCAGTACTGAGTTGGGGCTCCCTGGTGCATGGGGCACCCTGTTGCACGGGGCACCCTGTTGCATGGGGTCCACCCCCTTGCTAGGTTTGGGATCCTTGGTGTATGGGGCACCTCGATGCATGGGGTGCTGGATTTGGGATGCCTAATGCCTCGGGGGTGTGTGTCCCCAATGCTGGGGGGCTCCCTTCTTGCTCGGTTTTGGGGGGAGAGGGGGGCTACTGTGCCTCCTTCTGAACCTCTGTTAGGGTTCCCAGTGTTCTCCAATGTGGGGTGCCCCTGGAGGGCTGTAGCCCCCCAGCATCACTCAGCCGAGGGAGCTGCCTCCTCCCAGCACGTTCCTGCCTTTGTCCCTGCTCCCGCCAACTCCTATGCAGCCCGACCCCTGCCCAGGGGCTGGGGGCCTCTGCCTTGCACACAGCCCATTTCCCTCGCTAAGCCTCTGTCCCACTAGATCGAGGCGGGGGGCTCACAGCTGGTGGCAAAGGGGCAGTCGGGGCTGTGCAGCGAGCAGTGCCTTGCCATGCCCATGCGGAGAGTCCAGTCCAGGACCCTGATGTGGCGGGACGGCGGCCGGTCCCCTTTGTCCTGCAGCATGGCCTCTCCCCAGCGGGGTCTGCTGTGCCTGGCCCTGCATCCACGTTCTCCCCCCACAGCCCAGTGAGGATAGGATCCAGCCCCGTTGCAGTATTGGTGGGGATCTGCCTCACGGCTGGTGATGGGAAATGGGGGACGTGCCTGAACTCAGGGCCGGATGGTGTTGTGTGCACGCCCCCCCTCACCCCAAGAGCCATCTCGCTGGCGGCACGGGGGCTTTCAGATTTCAGAGTCGCTGTTTCAGGGGGAAAGTCCTGGGTCTTGGTCCCTTTTCTGACTGGGGTCTGTGACACTGCCAGTGCTCAGCAGGGATTTTGGGGCAGTGCCATGCATTTGCTTGCAGTGCCCTGGGACGTTCCTGTCCCTGGGTACTCTCCTCGTCCCAGCATTGCCGGCGGGTTTATTTCCCAGGCTCAGCCTCATAGCGTGTCCTTGGTTTTGCCTCTGGTAAGGAGCTGCCCTGACCTGTGCCGGGACAGCTGCCCTGTGGTAGGGACCGGCAATTGTCTGGTGCCAGGAGCTGCTTTTGTTATTGCAATGAATCACATTTCTTACTAAAGCCGCTCTTGCCGGGCTGAGCACTGGACAGAGATGGGGACACAGATGGTCCTTGCCACAGAGATGAAGTAACCCAGGCCACAGGGTGGGAGGGGGTCAAGCGTCCAGCATACCGGTGTGGTGTGCTGGCAGCAAGCGGCTGGGCACAGCGTGGGGTTTGGGGTGTGTGGGAGGATGGGATGGAGATGGGAAGAGGAGGTGAGGGGTGGGAGGTGGCAGAGAGGTAGGTAGGGACCAGGCAGCCCGGCCCATACTATAGCGGTGTTAGAGACTGAAGATCTGGCTGGAGTCCCATGAGGGAGCAGGTCTCGGCTGGGACACACCAAGGCTCCTGCCAGGTGCTGGAAGCTGCATGTCTCAGCACCTCTGCCAGGCAATGTGCTGCCTCCCTCTTCCTTGAGGCTTGAACACGAGGCAGGGCTGGTGGTCGCCCAACCCTGGGCACTTGGCACAAGCTGGTGGTTGTCACTGAGGCTTTGCCACAGGGTTGCTCTCTGAGGAGCCTCCAGCTTGCACAGAGACCTGAGTCCTGTGTTGCGGGTGTCCTGGGAAATACTGAGTCCCTTTCCCAATACAGCCTGTTTCTTCTCTCCCTCCTATTCAGACCTGTCCTGCCGTCCATGTGCTCTTCTTGCTCATTCCCCGATACTCTTTTCCGCTAGCTGAGTCCATTTCTCTTACTTAAAACCCCTTATTCATCTCATTCCCCAGCTCAGAGCACTGATCTGTCCCCCGGGATTTCCCCATTTTTTTCCCCTTCTGGGGATGGCCCTTTTTCTGCAACACTCTGTGGTTGTTTCCTTTTACTCCTGGCACTTGCTGGGGCAGTTGAGTTCCACTCAAACCCCTTGCACCTCTTGGGGGGAGCTGGTCCAGTCTTGGGGACCACAGCCTGAAGAGTCCTCCCCCAGGAGCACAAAGAACAATCCCTGCGGCAACCTGTGCTACCAGTTGCAGATTAAAGGCTGATCCCAAAGGCTTGCGGGTCAGAGTTTATAAGGGGGTTTATAAACACAAAGGGGCTTTAATGCAGCCGGGCTTGGGAGGGATCAGTGGCCCATGGGCAGCTCATGGGGTGGTGTTCTGGGCTGAAAGGACGTGGGTGCTGCATGGGGTGTGTCTCTGGATGGAGAAACCAGGGCTGTGCTGGCAGAGGTAGGGCTGGGACGACACAGCTCTCCTGGAGAGAGAGAGAGGGGCTCCTCGCGGGGTGGCAGAAGGATGCTCGGGTTGTGATGCCCAGGCCCTGTGTCTGTGCCATGCTTGCCACAGACTGGCTGTGGGCAGGGTGAGCACAGTGGCACAGCCCAGGTACCGCAATCACGTTACTGCTTTCAAGGGACATGGCGCTTGGATGTGTTTTGTAGGCTGGGACCTGGCTGCTGTGGCTGGTTCCTGCTTTAGGACCTGCACTCTGTGCATCTCTGTGTGTCCTGGTAACTCCTGGCTTACCAGGAATAACACCCCCCTTTCCCTCTTCTCTGAGCCATGAGCTCCACTGGTCCCCCCACAGCCTGGGACTGATCTGTAGACAGGGGCTTCTTCCTCGGGGGCACAGCAAGGTGGTCCTGCCCTGGCATCCCCTGCGAACCAGCCTCATCCCACAGGGCTTTGACCCAGGTCTGGCCAGGGATAGGTCCCAGGGGGGAGAGGAGGTTCTGGCAGGATCCCAGTGCTCCCTGTGACAGAGGACAGGGCATCGTGTGCCCAGCTGGTAAGAGAGGTAGAAGCCCTGCCCGCCATGCACAAGCCATCAGAATTCTGCTGGAGTTCAAGGAAAGGAGGCAGCAGTGCTGCCTGGCAGCATCCACACTGTGAACGGCATATGCGTTTCCGTGTTGTCCGGTGCCCTGCAGCAACTTCAGGCTGTGTACCCCCTAAAACGTGAAAAGCTGAGGATGGAGGGAGCAGACATGTAGGACAGACCCTCTGATCTCCCTCCGCATTGCCTAGCTCTGCTGAGGGGAGCCCCTTGCTCTGTGCAGATGTTCCTGAGTCCCTTGGGTGCCTGGTCCATCCCGGTGTCCCTGTGGTGAGGTCTCCTGGGAGCAGCCCACTGCATCAGTGCGGGGCTCCTCACCCTGCTGGAAGCTGCTCCTACCCTTCCTGCTGGGCTGTGGGACATGCGGAGCAGCACGCTGGTAATGGCAGCGTCTGCCTGAGCTCGGCAGGAAAGTGTTGTTGGACGGTGTTAGATGTCAAGGAGGGAAGGGAGCCAGTATCCCAAAATGGGAGGGCCGAGAGGGAATGAGCAACAGGGGTAGAAAGCCTGAAGGAAAGAGCGAGTGGAAGGGGGGAAACTCCCCTGGATCGCAGGCTGCTGGGGGATGGGGGTGGTCTTTAGTGCTCAGCCGGGCTGGAGGGGCTCTGCATGGCTGAACACGGAGGCTTTCTCGCCTGCAATGTCAGGCAGCTCCTGTTGATGCCCTGGTACGTTTTCCTGCTGGCATCCCTGCAAGGAGTCCTCTTCTTGCACGTTATCTCCCACTGTGCTCATCACAGCAGCCAGGCTGTTTCCTCCTACCTTTTCGGAAGTGCTTTTCAGTCCCTGCCGGGTCTGTGGGTGCTGGGAGGTTGGGCAGGGCATGCAGAGAGCTGCAGCACCCACTGCCGAGGTGTAGCCACGTCTGTTGTGGTGAGTGGCACCAGTTCAGCAGAAAGGAGACCTGGCACCCCGCAGCTTTCCGAGGGAGAAGACGTGCTCCGGCGGGGAGCGTGGGAGGCAGGGAGAAATTATGCAAATAGACATTTGGGCAGGGCAGTGGGTTAATGTTCATGGCAAAGGGCTGTGAGATTGCGAATGCCCCCACGTGGAAGGGACTGGAGTATTGCAGGGCTCTTGCGAGCCACGCTGAGGTCGGGGCAGATGCTGAGAGCCTGACCCGGTGCCCAGGCTGGTCTCACCTTGACGCTCTCTTGCAGCACCCAGTGCTCTCTTGCAGCCCCCAGTGCTTGCGCCAAGGGGACCCAACCCTGCACAGATGAGCTGGCAACATGCCTCCCCAAGTGGGTGGCCTGGCTGTACCATAGCTGTGTCTGGATCCACAGGTTGGGGAAAGACACTTGGGTTGCTCCAGTGAGTGGATAAGTGCTCGTGGGTCCCCTTGGCGCAGATGCCAAGAGACCCCCGAGGAAGGCTGCTGTATTGGGATGGATCGGACCAACTCCTGGGTGAAGCAGCTTTGGGGTGTTGAAAGCTGCTGAGCTGAGGCAGCGGGAGGCTGCCAGGAGGGTCCGGAGCACGCTTGGCTCTGGGAACAGATGGGCGTGGGGGGACATGGGAGCCTGGGGTGGGTGGCCCAGTGCTGACACAGCAGGGCAGGTGCCAGCACGGTGCTATTGCTCAACCCACGATGCGATGTTTGAGTTGCTCCTCTGTCAAGGGAGAGTCCCTGGAGGGGAGCAGAAAGCGGGGTGCTGGGGCAGGCTGTGCCAGTTGAGGCATGTGCTGCAAGCCAAGGCACTGTGTGTCAGTGTTGGGCTGCTGTGCCTTACCCATGCCAGGACTGCCCCCAATGTGAGTGCCCCTCGGGGGGTCTCCCCATGCTGATCGGCACTCGCATACTGCCTAGGAAGGAGCCAACATGGTCCTCATGTGCAATCCATGACCGCCTCCTTATAGCCCCTTCCAGTCCCTAAAGGGAGCCTATAGGAGAGATGAGGAGGGACTCTTTATCAGGGATTGGAGAGATAGGACAAAGGGTAATGATTTTAAACTGAAAGAGGGGAGATTTAAATTAGATCTTAGGAAGAAATTATTTACTGTGAGAGTGGTGAGACACTGGAACTGGCTGCCCAGAGAAGGTCTGGATGCCCTGTCCCTGGAGGTGTTCAAGGCCAGGTTGGATGGGTCTTTGAGCAACCTGGTCTGGTGGGAGGTGCCCATGGCACAGGGGTTGGAACTCGATGATCTTAAAGGTCCTTTCTAACTCTAACCATTCTATAATTCTATGATAGAGGCAGATGGGGCAGGGGAGTGGGGACAGGGTGGGGGAAGGAACATACAGGGTGTTTCTAGAGCAGGGTTGGAGCACTCTGGATTTTAGTGCATAACTGGTGTCCAGGACAAGGGGTACCTTTGTGTGAGCAAGGTGGGCAGGATGAATCTCAGCTTGCTGTAGCACAGCCAGGTGCATCCCAGGGCAAAGCCATGCAAGTGGGCATGGAGAGGGGTCTGCAGCCTGTCCTGGGGCACACATGTTCCTGCCTGATGCAGGCAGCTGTGGCTTGCCCAGCCCTCTGCTTGCTGCCTCTTCTCTATATGCCTTTGGGAGTACCCTGTGCCTGGGCAAGTGGTTCCCGAACATCACTCCTGAGCATCAGAAGCACTGCAGGGATGAGTCATCAGAGATGCTGGAGGGAGCACCAAGGTCTGATCCTACCTTTGCGCCTCCTGATGCCCCGAACCACCCTCCAGCCCTTCCCAGCCGGGTTTTGCCATGGCCACTGGCTCTCCAGGGCGTCAGCCGCACTGAAGGCCCCCAGCAGCACTCATGCTGGGACCCTCACTGAGATGAGGGCAGGATCCCGCTGGGCCTGGGGCCTCGCATGGGACATCTGGGCCTGGGAAAGCATGCCTTTTCCTTTCTCACCCCTGACTGGAATCCGCTCCTAATAATAGTAAGCGGCTGTCAATAGCTGTTGTCAGCAGCAGGGACATGGACCAAAGCAGTGCCTGCTGAGCCACTCCTGCATCCCAGCCAGGCTGGTGGGCATTTGGCCCCACCGAGGGACAAAGATGGTATCAGGGCTGGACTGCACCTGTCAAAGGCTCCTTCATGTCCTTGAACCCTGGGGAACTGATGGAAGTGAGTGTGGATGCTCCCCATCGCTGCTAGGTGCATGCCCCTCTTTGCCCCACTAGCTTGTCCCAACATGGCCCCCTCTGCTCCTGCCCTCATGGGCTGGGATGTGCCAACAGCCTGTCTGCACTGGTGAGTGTGCTGGTAAGGACAAATCAGAGTAGGAGCCCATGAATAAGGGAGAGTATTATAAAGTATTGTAAATACCTAGCGTGCCAGTCAGGACATGAACATAATCCTTACAGGCCATATTTCTCTGCTTGAGGCAAATCCAAGCCCTGCTGGAGCTGGCTGCATGTGGAAGGGCTGGTGATAGCCAAAGCGTTTGGTCAGGGCCATCTGAGATGAAGATCTGGGGCACCTCTAAGGCTAGCTCCAGGGATGTGCTGGCATCCCGGGCTTGTGCCAGCAGCTCTGGAGGAGCTGATGGTGCAAGAGCTGGCATGTGGAGCACTGCCATAACCTCAGGACCTGCCTCAGGAGGGCTTTGCTCTTTCCAGGTCTGTGCGCTGAGGACACTCCCAGCCGTGGGAGGCTCAGGGCACACCAGGGCACATCCTGCCCTGCTGTGGCCACTGTGGGCCCCGTGGGTGAGGGCAGAGGGGCATGCAGAGGTCCTGGCACAGGCTCCCCCATCCTTCCCTCTTGCGTTTCCCAGGGAAAGGATTTGTGTGTGGTAGGACCCTTATGCAGCTCTGCATGGGAATTTGGGTGGTCAGGTGAGTTGGGGCAGGGGGCTGTCGGGATGGGAGCTGGGTGTTTGATCTGGGACATATTGCTGTGGCAAGTCTACCCCCATGGTAGAGACACTCACTGTTGAGGAAGACACGGTTTTGGTCCTCATTTGCTTCCCCTGCTGTGAGCCCTGGGGCTGCTTTTCCCCAGGCATCTGTGGTGTGGTGTTGCTCGCTGCCCAAACCCTTCATCGTGCGGGAGACGCTCTTCCCCACACCTCCTCCAGTGCTTCAGCACTGCAGGAGTGCCACCAGGAGAGCCACTTCTCCAGCTGCTCTTGCTTACAGAGCCTGATCAGCGAAGCTGCAGACCTGCCTCCTTAAGTGCTTTGCCTTGGGACAGCGGGAGGTTTTGGCTGCTGCAGAGTAGCTGCTGGTACAGCTGCTCGGTGACGGAAGCCAATATCTGTGATTTTTCCATTATAAGGATGATAACAAAGCGTCAAGCCCTGGGATTTTCCCTCTGGACGACGCATGCAGGAGACCTGGCCCTGCTCAGAGGAGGCAGTGTCCTTCAGGAGCATCCCCCTCGCCAGGGCAGGGGCAGGAGTGGGCAAGTGAAGGCAATGGGAGCCCTATTGAAGGCGATGGTAGCCCAGAGATCTGCTGGTGGGGCTGGGAGCACTGCCTCGCAGAGGTGTGTTTACTGCCAACCTTTCCCTTCCATTCATGTGGTTGTTTTTTTTTTTCTCTTTTTTTTTTTTCAAGGTCCTGGCCACAGTCACTGGAGCTATGAAGGTAAATACCCTGCTGCAGTTACTCCTGCCTTTTTCCTACCACCCAGCAGACCCTGGGCCTGAGCCAGCCGTGGTTAATGATTACAGGGCTCCTGTGCGCACTCAGCGGCTCACCCGTCCCTCCTTCCTGACCCTGCTACCAGGGCACGGATGGGCTGAAGAGCCAGGGGTTGCTCTGATTTCATCAGGAAGCAGCAGCTCCACCAAGGGTTTCCCCAACCCCCTGGGTGTGGGGGGATGCCCCTCGGAGCAGGGCTCCTCCCTGGACAGGACCTCCCCTGGTCCTGTGCCAAGCAGGGAAGCGGGCTAGGCTCTCCAGGCTGGACTTCCAGCCCATGCTGGGACTTTGACCTGCCCAGGGATTAGCTGGTGTCCTCACCTCTGTCACCCTCCCTTCCCATCCTGCCCGGCCCTGCCCTCCCATCATGGCTTAGGGGGCTTCTCCACAGCACCTGTGATGGGCATTGCTGCAGCACTAGCGCAAATAGGTTTCTTCCTGCCACGATGATGGGACAGGCCATGGCACCATCACTCCTCTCGGGACCAGGAGATGGCTTGGACCTGCCAATGCCCAGCTCCATCTTTATGGGGGTCCTGCAAGGGGCTTGCACTGGCCCAAGATGTGCTAGAAGCAGCACCCTGTGGCACAAAGGGGGTTTTCTGGGGCATCAGCCATGCTTATCCCAGTTACACACTGGGGAGAGGTGCAGCTTAAGCAGCCACCCCAGCCCTGCGAGCCAGCCCTCTGCAGTCCCGTACTGGTGCAGTTAACATCCAGGAACCTGTCAGACCGGTGGCTGTGGGCTCCTGTGATCCCAGCAGTATCGTGGTACCTTGCTCGAGTTGCAGAGCAGGCGAAGTGGTGGGTCGGCACCTGCCAGAGGCCAGGCTGTGCAAGGCAACGAGCTTGTGATGAGCTGCAGAGCAGCGGCTCCCCAGCTTGCCAAGTCCACTTGTAAATGATCTTCTTGCGGTCTTCCCAAACACCCCAAAAATAGACTTTCCTGGCAGCTCACCATGCTCCGAGACCTTTCCTGGTACAGCTGCATGCAGTCACATGGTGGCATAGAGCTGCTCCCAGGCTAACTTGCTGGAAACTAACCTTACATGCATGGCTTATTCCCTGGCCAGTGCCTGTCCCCTTCCCCACCACCCACCAAACCTACTTTCTGGCGGGCTCCTTGCCTGGATGGTTTCACTGGCAGTCCCTCCCTTCTTCCTCCTACCAGACCGGGACTACTGGGGTCAGGACTACCTGGACTGCGCAGACAATATGCAGTCACCCATCAACATCGACATGGCCAAGACCATCTTCAGCCCCCAGCTGCGGCCGATCCAGCTGTCTGGCTACAGCCTGCCAGCCAGCGACAGGCTCAGGCTGAGGAATAACGGGCACACAGGTGGGTGCAAAGGCACAGGCAGAGGCTGGAGCACAAGCAGAGCCTCTCCTGGCAGGACCAGGCTTCTCTGACACCCTTCCCCTGGGCTCTGGGAAGGGCATTCTGTTGCAGACTGCAGTCATGTTGCCTTCAAGGCCAAAAGGGAAGCGTTGGGATGTTGAGCCTTTACAGGTCCATGTGCTTTCCTGTCTGGAGGGGAGAAACCAGGAGATGGAGAATTCACCACTCACTGCCTTTGGGAGCTGGCTCCAGGAAACTCAACTTTCTCTTAAAAATGTGTCCCTGGTATTTCTGATGGAGGTTTGCAGCCACTGGTTCCTCCCCTGCATTTCACTTTCAAAGGACTAGTCAGTCTCTGATGTGACTTATCCTTTAAAGGTACCTGCCTCTCAGTCTGTTAGGACACAACATTGGCCAGCTTCTTTAAGTTTGTCGTTCAGGATGCTATCATCTTAAGAAATTTAAATAGATCTTTTGTTTCCTTTCTCCAATTTTAGAATGTTTTTTGGAAAGTCTGGACACAACTTACTCACATTATTGTAGTAGCAGTCTCACCATCCCAGATATGCAGGAAAACCACATCTCCTTCCTGCTCACCACCCCACAGCTGGGGATGGGGGGTCCTGGTCACTACCAGTTTTTTCTGGGAGCAAGCTGAGTGTCTTGTGCACGCTGGCATCTGCCAGTCCCCGAGCTAAGAAAAGGTGGTGGAGAGAGGAACTTAAAAACTCTTAGACGGTGTGATAAGGCACCTCCTTGCCCTGGCAGTTATCGAGATGGAGCTGACCTGTATATACAGCAAACTCGACAGGTCGGACTTGCTGTGCATGGTCAGATCATCCGCACCGTGCGTGCCTGGAGCTTTATATTATGGCCTCCTGCCCTAGCGTGCCTGCAGAGTTAAACCAGTTGAGCTCAGTAGTTGCTATTTTAGACACCCTGGTATCTGGTGTTGCTTGGTGTTTAGAAAAGCAGTCAGAGCGTTTTCATTGGGGTGAGGTGGGGGGAGGGAAGTAGTTTCTCACATGCTTATAAAATCCCTTTTTTTTTTGCTGGCATCTGCCGCTCTGCTTTATGAAAAGCCATAAATAAATAAAAGGTTGCAAGTCCAGTAAGATATTTGCACAGTTACTCCTTTTCCTAATATAAATTTTATGTGCTGTATAAGCTTTTTCAAGGGCTTGAAAATGACTCAGGTGGCCAGTAGAATGAATGCAATGATTTAGGTATACAAAAGAGATGTAAAAGCAGATAAATTCCCTGGGGAGGGGGCATTGTCCCACTTCCCGTATTTGAGTTTTGTATCTCTGAACCCAGTGGCAGGGAACAGGGGAGAGGACGAATGACTCATCACAGCCCTGTTATGTGGTTAAACCCCGAACCTGTGCCCTAGCTTGGTGATGTGATTAAGGGACATTTCACCTATTAAGAAAACGGAGGAAGGAAACAAGTTGATACTAAAAAGGAGGAAAGGGTTCTTAGAAGGATAGGGCAACCTTTCTCGGGGTCCAGGGATGCTTCTGATATTTTTGCTGTGTGTCCAGGTAACTCAGCTTTTAGATTTGCCACACTGCTGCACGAGTCCAAGGTAGCTGGCTAAACCACATTAAAGTAAAAGGCAAAACCAGGTATGTATTTACTGTACCCAAAGAGGCAAAGTTTTAGCTCTAAATGCTTTCAAAAGATTTAATGCCTCCATGCCACCAGCTCCAGTGCTGTCAGATGGTCACAGGCTGCTTTGTTTGAAAGGTCCCAGCTCGCCAAGCGCTGCAGCTTTCTCTGTCCAAGTGCCCTGCTCTCATAGGTATTCACCACTCTGCCAACATCTTCCTCCATGAATTTTGTCCACCGTCTCTTTATATTATTCTCACTTACTGAATAAATTGTTGGATAACATTTGGCTTGGAGCTGGCCCCTGGGAGTCTCTGCAGACGGGCTCTTCACTTTCCAGCATTTTCATAGCAGCTATTTTTGAAGCTGATGTATTTACTGGGGCGTCCTACAACCTGAAGTTGAAAGCTGAGCTCTGATGCATTGGCACAGCTCTGGGTATTGATATCTGCCCGTATCCTCATGAAAGATGGAAAGCAAGTTTCTTTGTTGTGGTCAATTTCCACAAGCCCAGAGTGACTCTTTCCCTTGAGACATCTCCTCTGCCTACCTGTGGGATGGACTGGGCTTCGTGTGTTACTGACCAACCTCTCCCTTCTGCCTCTGCAGTTCTCCTCGAGCTGCCGGAGTCCCTGGCCATCACCGGAGGCTATGCCCAGCAGTATCGAGCTGCGCAGCTGCACCTGCACTGGGGCTCCCCGTCGGGACCCGGCTCGGAGCACACCATCAACGGGCGCCGCTTTGCTGCGGAGGTGAGGAGCCCTCCGGGCGGCGGGGACATCCTCTCCTCTCCCGCTGCTGGGCAGGGAAGGTGCTGGCATGCTGTCTTGCTGCTAGCCCTGGTTGTCCCTGGATGGATGCTGTGGCCCCTGGCCAGGAGCCCTGCTCCCCGGGCAGCAGAGCTCAGTGGAGGAGTCTACTGAGCCAGACTCGTGGTGCAGAGGCGAGGAGGAGACCACCCTCCATGATGCTCGACCCGCGGGTGGGCTGGGGCTGATCCCCCGTGAGCGGTGCAGCCCATCCCCACACTGCAACCCGGTCCTGGGCTGATGGAGCTGGACCTGCGGCAGTCCCCGACCTGGGGGAGCCAGCTCGCCAGGCAGCCGTGAGCAGCCTGCTTTGGGAGCTGCAGGGACTGTTTACTCTGTACACACTGTTCTCCTGCTCTGCCAGCTCCTGTCTGGTTTGATCCCTCCTTCTCTAGCTGCTGTCCTCAAGCTGAGCCCGGCTCTGCTGTGCGACCCCCCAGTACACAAGGGCAGAGTGCTGGTTTGCTGTCCCTGGCCAGGGAGGTTCCTGTGAGAAGATCTTCGTGCTTGCTGCTTTGCAGCAGCACATTTCTTAGTCCCACCAGCATATTGCCCTCCTAGGAGGGGTGCTCCTCACAGCTGCGTGACTCTCTCAGCCCTGTGAGGGTGAGCACCTCCTGGAGGTGCCCGTTCTGCATTGGAATTGCGTATTTCCCTTCCAGATCCACGTGGTCCACTACAACACCAAGTATGACAGCTTTAGTGAGGCAATGGTCTACCCAGATGGCCTGGCCGTACTGGGAGCCTTCCTGGAGGTGAGTCCCATACATCAGCCCTGGGCGAGGAGGGGTGGGACTGGGGTGGGCAGAGTCAGCCACAGTTTTGGGGACTGCAACTTTTCTTGGGGAGAAGGGGAGAAAGAGGGCAGTCCAGAGGATGAAACAGCCCTGTTAGGAGGGAGGTGTGACTGAGATAGGGTGCCTCTCATGGGGACCAATACCTCCCTGCTGGCACTGCCATCACCAACCAGTCTCTGTTTGGCCCCTGCCTTTGTCATTACTTTGGGATCTCTGTGTTGCAGGTTGGGCCAAGGGAGAACCCATACTACCAGGAAATACTTAAGCATCTGTCCAAGATCCAAAGAGAAGGTAAGCCCCTGTCCCAGCAGGCAGCAGCCTCTGCTGCAGCCCAGCAGAGAAACCTCCTGCACGGCAGAGAGAGGCTGCAGCAGGCGTTTGCCCTATATGTATGTGAGAAGGGGAGCATTGCAGAGCTTGCACAGCAACAGCTCCCCAAGGTGCCCTCTGCTCACACATGCTTTTCCCTGCCTCCAGGGCAAACTCACTGCTCTTTCTCCAGCACACCAGTGGCAGCAGTGTGGACCCTGGCGCATGCAGTGCCAGGCTGCCCATTATCTCCATGCTGGTCCTGTCTGTTGTCCTTCAAGGGGTTGCTCGATCTCACTCCCATGGTGTTTCTTCATAGAATCATAGAATCATTCAGGTTGGAAAAGACCCTTGTGATCATTGAGTCCAACCATCAACCCCACTCTACAAAGTTCTCCCCTACACCGGTATCCCCCAACACCACATCTAAACGACTCTTAAACACATTCAGGGACAGTGACTCAACCACCTCCCTGGGCAGCTTATTCCAGTGTCCGACCACTTTTTCTGTGAAGAATTTTTTCCTAATGTCCAGTCTCTTCTCCCAGGTGAGGAAGTCTTGGTGCCCGGATTCAACATCGCAGGTCTGCTGCCAGCCAACCTGAAACTCTACTTCCACTACAACGGCTCGCTGACCACCCCTCCCTGCTTCCAGACAGTGAAGTGGACGGTCTTCAACCAGACCGTGCTGCTCTCTCATGACCAGGTCCGTCAAGGCAATCAACTCCTTGCTGGGTCTTGTCCCTGCAAGCGTGCACCATCTGTGCCCGTCCCCTCAAGGCGGGATGCACCCCAGTTCTGCTCACACCACTCACCTTACAGATGTTAACGCTGGTGACGAGCCTGAGAAACGACGACAGCAAACCTCTGCAGAACAACTACCGGCTGGTGCAGGGCCTGCATGGGCGACGGGTGCTGGCAAGCTTCCAGACCACCCTGCTTTCGGAGAAGCACCTGCCTTCTGGTAAGACGTGTGTGAGCGTGCTGGGGCTGCGCCTGGATGCAGGGATGGGGTGAGGAGCAGGAGTCAAGGCTTCACCTCTCTTACACAGCGTTTGCATGGCATAGCTCTGCCTGGCAGGTGACTTACAGCAGCTGCTGCTCTTGGGGTCCTGCTTCCCACCATTTCTGTGCTTGTCTTACCTTGCTTGGGAAGATCGGTTTCAAGGGTGGAGAAGATCTATTTTATCCTTGGTCTTGCAGAAAGAACAGTGATGGGACTAGGGGATGTATGGCCAAGGGCAAACAGCCAGATCCTAGCATCCCAGCTAGCTTCTTCATCCCCAAATGTTACAGCTAAATTTGGCAGGAGCTGCAGCAAGCACCCCACCGCAGGAAGGGCAGTGCAGGTGTCCCTTCCTGAAGACATACTGGCTACGCAGCCATCCTGGCCAGGTGCAGTCCCCCTGCCCCACACATCCCCATCTGCCTGTCCTCGGTTTGTCCGCAAAGGCCTTTCTTGCCTTGGTGGTTTCCAGTGATGAGTAGAAATTCCTGTTAATCCTCAGGTGTGACTATCGCTCCGCATTGCTGAATTCTTGCCCATTGCTGCTCTCTGAGGTCACTGGGTTTTTTCTGCCCAACATCCTGTTCCTTTTCTGTTTTGATGGCATTTCCTACACCTTGTCTCAAGGTGACTAATAGAAACAGCACATGGTCCCAGGCCCTTGAGCAATGCCCCAGTAACCACACACTGCCGTGCAAGGCACTTCCCTTCACCGTCCCACCTGCAGCCAGCTCACTAATGGCTCCAGGCTTTTAATCACCGTGGTCTTCAGCCTGGCTCACAGTTTCCCATGTGGCACTGCATCAAATGCTTCACTGGAGTCAGCAGAGATAAAATCTACCACTTTTTCTTTGTCTAGAATATCACTTATCAAAGAAGGATATCGGGTTAGGCTGGCATGCTCTATCTTTGGTAAACCTGTTAGATACTTTATCATATTTTCCATTTACCTCCAAGCCTTTCTTTTACCACTTTCTTGCAGAAGTTGTTCCAAAGCCTCCAGCCACTGTGGCTGGGACAAGGGGGAGTTACCCAGCTCACCTTTCTTTCTTTCTTTCCTTATTTGCTATTTCTATTCAACAACCCCCACCTTAACAAAGCCATGAAGCCCTTGTTCCTGGAGTGCCAGGACCCTGTCCCAGTACTCCCAGATGAGGTTGTTGATCCTTGTGTGCATGAGGTTATTGGGGTTTTCTCCCCATTTCATTGAATCAGAGAATCAGAGAATGGTTTGGGTTGGAAGGGACCTTAAAGATCATCTCATTCCAACCCCCCTGCCATGGGCAGGGACACCTCCCACTAGACCAGGTTGCTCAAAGCCCCATCCAGCCTGGTCATGAAGTCACTTCAGTGCTGGTAACTGCCAGCTTTAGCCCTGGGGCTGTGAGATGGAGTGCTGTGGGGTCATGTCTCGCTTCACTTGCAGCTGCACCTCCTGCGCCCACGCTTGTTGATCTTTCCTCAGTCACCCCCAGATTAGGAGAGCCCCTCCTGCCCCCCAGCTGCTGGGCAAAGGCAGTGGCTTCCCTGCAGGGGCCAGGCGGCTGGATATGGCCCACGGGTAGTGCCACTCTGTGCGCGGTACCCAACCAGTGTACAGATGATAATGCAGCTGTTTGCCCAGTGTGACAGCATTGCTTTTAAATATTTGCCCAGCACGGCCCCCGCCCAGTGTGTAGGGCCACCAAGACATCCCTGCCCCACATCCCTGCCAGCAGCAGCCTGCTGCCTTTTTCCAGGGAGCTGCTCACCATCTGGCTGCAGGCAGCTGTCTGCTGGGATCACCTCGTGCCCCTCTCTGGGGTCTCCAGCGGGGTTTGGTGCAGCCATGGGGTGCTGCAGTGCTTGGTGCTCTGCCTGCTTGCTTTCCAGGCCACGGCAGGAGCCATGGGGGAGTTTCTGGCTGGGTTCAGCAAGGCTTTTGTGTTCAGAGATCCCTAAAGACCTGCAGGCTTGACACTTCCCTCCCAGGCAGAGAGAAACCTCACGATGTTCAACAATGGCAGCTATAGGGTCCTACACCTGGGGAGGAATAACCCCCTGCACCAGTACAGGTTGGGGGCTAATGTGCTGGAGAGCAGCTCTGAGGAAAAAGACCTGGGAGTCCTGGTGAACAACAGGATGACCATGAGCCAGCGATGTGCCCTTGTGGCCAAGAAGGCCAATGGCATCCTCGGGTGCATCAAGAAGACTGTGGCCAGCAGGTCGAGGGAGGTCATCCTCTCCCTCTACTCTGCACTGGTGAGGTCCCATCTGGAATAGTGTCCAGTTCCGGGCTCCCCCGTTCAAGAAGGACAGGGAACTGCTGGAGAGGGTACAGCAGAGGGCTACAAAGATGATTAGGGGCCTGGAGCCTTTCTCTTACAAGGAGAGGCTGAGGGACTTGGGTCTTTCTAGTCTGGAGAAGAGAAGACTGAGGGGGCATCTGATCGATGCCTATAAATACTAAAGGGAGGGTGTCAAGAGGATGGGGCCGGTCTTTTTTCAGTGGTGCCCAGGGATAGGACAAGAGGAAATGGGCACAAACTTGAATATAAGAAGTTCCACCTAAACATGGGGAACTTCTTTACTTGGAGGGTGGCAGAGCCCTGGAACAGGCTGCCCAGAGAGGTGGTGGAGTCTTCTTCTCTGTAAACATTCAAAATCTGCCTGGACACCATCCTGTGCAACCTGCTTTGGTGGGGGGGTTGGACTAGATGATCTCCAGAGGTCCCTTCCAACCGCTGTCATTCTGTGAAACACCTTGGACAACCTCTGACTATCCTGTCTCTCTTTCAGATAGCGACGGCTCAGCAGGAGGAGGTAGGTGAGGGGTTGGCTGAAGGAAGGGAATGTTGCTGCCGGGGGTGTACCTGCCTGGGAAGGGGGGTGCCTGCAGTCATGGTGGGTTTCCAGGACTGCCCTAGCATCCATGTGGCTGGCTCTCATCTTTTCATTTGTCCCCTTTTCAGAAAGACACTCCAGCTCTTCATTTCATGCAGGTAAGCATGATCAGCCGAGGCTGCCGTCTTCATGTCCCCTCTGCCTTCGGGCTACCAGCTTGCTCCTGCCTTGCCCCATCTCCCTTGGCTGGTAGCCACAGGGACCTGTCCCCAGTGTAACGCGCCTGTGCTTGGCTTGCAGGGGATGTGCTGGCTGTGCTCTTCGGGGTGCTCTTTGCCATCACGGCGCTGGCCTTCCTGCTGTACATCTACAAGCACCGCAGCCAGAATGCACGGTGAGCAACAGGGAGCTGCAGGAGGAGAGACCCCAGAGGGTAGCATGGGTCAGGGGCAGGAGAAGGGGGGTTAAGGGTGGTCTCTTGGGTAGCAAGATGGGTTAGAAGGGCCCCCCTGCCTGCTCTAACACTACCCCTCTTTCTCCTCCACCAGGCTGGACTCACCAACCAAGTCCAAGGTCATCTACACGGCAGCCACCACCGAGAACACTGCCTGAACCCCACACTTCTGTGGGGGTCCCAGCCCTGCCACCCCACCTCCCCTCACTCCCACCCCATGCCGAGGGAGGGCCAGCACTCCAGCATCTCTCGGCTGCATAAGCTGCCCACACGGACTGTTTGTCAGGGGATATTTTTGTTATAAAAAAAGGTAAAAATGTACTTTAAGAAAAAAAAAAAAAAAAGTAAAAGCCTCCCATGGTGCCAGCCCTCTCTGCTGTCCTTGTGCGAAGCTGTGGGGCAGGAAAGGTCATTGGTGGAGTAGGACCCACAGTGAAGAGGCGCATGTGGGGACCTTTTCCCGACTGGCAGAGACAGCATCAGCCTCTGTGCCCTGGGCAGAGCTCCAGAGCAAGCAGCCCAGGGCTCCTTGCACAGCCCAGCCCTGCCCTCCATCGCTCTAGGACTTCTTCCTCCTCTTATTTGTGCAAAGCATTAGAAAAACATTGCTGTGGCTTAGTAGGGCTGGAGAAAGGCAGAACTGAAGGTGGCAGAGCCACTGCTTCCTTGCTGGCCAGTTCCCACCCAGCTCCCCTCCAGCTCTACCGTAGCTGGAGTGGTCCCCGATCTGTGGCTGCCTCCCACCTTTTCTGGTGAGCCCTGGGAGCTCTACAGCCACACCAAAACCAAGAGAAATGGGCCAGGTCCCAGAAAGGGGAAGAACCTGCAGGTCTCCAGCTCTCAGCAGCCTCCACCCCAAAGCAGCCAAACTAGAGCCCAGCCCCTCTTAGCACGGACAGAGCAGGAGCAAGACCTCCAGGCAATGCAGGTCTGCAACTGCTAGATCAGTCACACCAGCACAAGCCACGGCCACCACTGCTGCAGGGTGCTTGCACCTTCCCCATGAGGGCAGCACCGCTGGCCACACACAGCCCCACTTGTCTGTGGTGCTTCTTTTTATTGGTATAAAAGCCCATTATGGATAAAACTGCCTTCTCAGCCCTGAGCCCGATGGCAGTTTCTCCCTCCCAGCCCTGTGGCACAGCATCAGGGCTGGTGCCCGCCTGAAAATCCCCATCCAAGTGCAGAAGAGGTCAATGGTCCACTGGAATGGCCCCTTGAACCCCCTCCCTGAGATGTGCCGGTACCAGCTGCGGGGTTGCATCTCCTCCTGAGACCTCCACCACCCTCCATGTCCGCTGGGCCCTTTGGGTACCATCTTTTACCCATCCTCCTCCTGTCCTGGGTGCTGTAAGGCCCCTCAGGTAGCCCCAGCACCATCCTCCCTGTGCCAGGATTCCGGCTCACTGTGGCTACCGCAGTCCAGCTCCGGGGCTGCAGCTCCCAGGGCAGCGAGGCTGGGCAAAAGGCAGAAAAAGCAGCACCACAGCGGTCAGTGCTTTGCAAAGCTGTTTCCTCCACCCTTCGTTGAGGAGGTGATGCAGGCCCCCCTGGCACCGGCACAGGGAACAGCACATGTTCTGCGGCGGGGGGAGAAGCAATGGGTTTCTTTGGGCTCAGGCCTCCAGCAGTCCAAGGTAGCATCCTTCCCAGGCTGGGGCCCACTCACAGTGGGGCCAGCAAAACTGGGTCCCCCAAAACCGAGCTGTTCTGCAGGGACTCCTAAAAAGGTGTCAGAGCAAGCCAGCCCCAGCCACACCAGTCAGCCAGCTGCCACTGGCCAGGGTGCCCCAGTCCAGGAGAAAAGATATTGCAGAGAAGGTGACGGCTGCTCTTGCCGCCAGGATAGAGGGGAGGGCAGGGGTGGCCGGGGACAGGAACATCCCTCGGGGCTCAAGATCCTGGCTGGGGGCTGGCTCCGCTCCGTAGACCTGCAGGAACCAAGAGGAAAGGGGGTCAGTTTTCACCAGACTCCTTACGTACTTTCACCAGACTCCTCCACTTCCCCCAGGAGAGGCAACAACCCAACCATGGCCCCAAAACCAAGCTTCTCTTTCAGTCTGGCAGCCAAGGGGATGATGCCCTTGTTCCAGCCCCGGTGACACCCTCTCCCTATCCCTGTACCAGTCCTGGTACCCAAAGGGACCCATAGAGTCCCCCCATCCCCTTTATGGAGCAGGACTTACAGAGCAGGAAACGCCGCAGGTTCTGAGCAGATCCCCCCGAGAGTAGGTAAGCCCAGGTGGCGGCAGCAGCCATCAGCAGGTAAGAGGGTACCAGGCTGCCCACGTACAGGGGGTTGCAAAACGTCTGGGGAGAGAGGCAGGAGAAGGGAGGAGTGAGTGGGCAGGAGAGGACAGGGATAAACGGGTGGCAGTGTCACCACCTTGACAAGCGGAGTGGGACAGGGGACACCAGTCCCAGGATTCGTTTTGTGAAGGGCCAGCTGCAAGTCCCCCAAACCCACCCGCTTCACTAGTGCCAAAGGCTGCTTCCCCCCCTGCACGGCCACCAGCAGGCACAATGGCCATCCCCAAATACAAGTCCCAGCACAGAGGTCCTCTCCCAGCTACTCACCGACCCCGAAACAGCGAGGTGCATGACCACGACCGCCGCAATCTCCCACCAGCGCCGGTGCTCGCAGCCATGGAAGAAGAGGATCCCCCAGAAGGTGTGAAGGAAAATCAGCACCATGGTCATAAAAGCTGCGAGGAGTGGCAGAAGGGTGTCACCAGGGAGTCACCCATCCTGGCCCAGCCTGCAGGCTGAGGGAAGGATGAAGAGGAGCTGGGAAAGGGAAGTAGGGGCACTGCTGGGCTGGACTGGGAGGCACTGGGTATGGGGGCACTGAGAGGGATGGGGGAGAGGAGAAGAGAGGATCACAGGGGATGGAGAGAAGGGTTTGGCACAGAGATAAGTGGCAGGGGACTGTAGAGGGCTCAGATACATACGAGGAGCAATTCAGGGGGCTGTGCCCAGTCGCCCAGGTCTGCTGCCTCTGTGTTGGGGCAGAGACATGGGTGAAGGATGCTGGTTGCTCACCTGAGGTCAGGAAGTAGAGTTGTGAATCCCCATGGATGCCCACAGTGCCGGGCCCTAACGAGTCTGCCAGGAGATTGATCATGGAGAAAGCGCCGCTCATGAGCCCGAAGCCCACACCAGCCACTGCAGGGATAGGGACACTGTCAGGTCCTGAGCCATCCAGGCTCCTCCTTAACCAGCTTCGGTGTGAGAAACCTCCCTTCCCACCAGTTTCATGCCCAGCCCTGCCCGGGTTTGCCCCTGGCCCCACAGTTGGGGTGCCCCGCTCTGCACAGCACTCACCATATGCCATTTGCTGGATGGAAATAGGGGAGCAGCCGTCCTCGCTGAGGGCCACCAGCCCCTCGATGGCCTTCCTGTGGGGCGAGAGCATGCTGGAGCTCAGCACAGCCCAGCCACATCCTGAGGCAGGGTGCAGCCCCAGGATGGAGTGGGCGGGAGCCGGGGTCTCACTCTGCACCGTCCCACCCTCCTAACCTTCCCATCACAAACCACAACACCCACCATGGAACACAACTGCCCTGAACCCCCAGACAAAGCAGGAATGTGAAAGCCACATAGGAGTATTTTTCACAGGTGGATGTGAGTGCCAGCAAGCCCCATGGAGAAGGTCTGGGCTGAACGGGACATTGGGTGCAAAGCAAGCAGCACCTCCACACGGAAAACAGTCCCAGCGACAGTGTGGGAGGTGCATGCCAGGAGGGCATACCTGATCTCTGCATTTACACTCTTAGAAGATGTTGAAAAAAAATGCAGGGAAGAGCTCAAAGAGCTAGAAAAATTCTTTTGGGGAAGAAACTGGGAGAGGTGGGCTTCATAATTCTTATCAGCTAGAGGTGCGGCAGGTGAGGAGGATGCCAGGCGGCTCCTCAGCCCAGGGAGGGCAGCAGCGCTTGCAGCCGGAGATCTCCAGGGGGAAGGAACTGCAGTGGTTTGTGTTAGAGGCCACTCCGTGGAGCTCTGCTACCCTCTGCCTGCTGCAGGGAGCTGTGTGAGCACCCACCCCCACCCCGGCCTTCCCCCAGCCCCTTGCTGGGAAGGCTGCAGAGTAGGAGGGGTGCCAATCCCAGCATCGGCTTCCCTTGTCTGCCTGCCCAGCCCCAGTCTGTCCATCCGTCTGTCCATCCGCCCATCTGAACACAGTATGGGGTGTAGCGCATGATCACCCAGTCAGGCGGCACAAGCACCCCTGCTCCGGGCCAGTGGCGGCAGCAGCGAGGCCCAGAGCTGCTGAGAGACTTTGCCCTGGGCTGGCCAGGGCACTGAGCATGGGGCCAGTGGTGACATGCCCCCCCACGGAGACCCCAAACCACCTTCAGGCTGCCCCTACTGATACAAAACCGTTCCTGAGAAAGGAACAAGGCTTGACAGGAAGCCAGGGCAGATCCCTAACCCTTCAGTCTGACACACAGCAAAGCAGGCATTTCCCAGTGCCTGGCGTCCCCCTTGAGCTGTGGGAGCACTGTCAGTGCCAGTCACTGGGGCAGAAAGGATGTCACGTGTCCTTCAGCAGCCCAAACCCACAGCCTACCTATCCCAAATCCAGGGAGACGCTACCAGCCACCTCAGCCCCAGGTCCTCCAGACCTTAGGGCTGCTCTGCTCCACCACCTGAGACCCACTCAAGGTCAACCTACTAACACAGGTACCACCCCTGCACTCCCAGTGAGGACCAAGGTAGATTGGTGACACATTTGGCATCCCCCCCCCAGCCCAGGAGCTCCCAGATGAAAGCCAGCAGCCACCACAGCAGGGAGGACCATCCGGCATCACCGGAGCAGGGTGGGAGATGCCCTTACCTGAGGAGCTTGTAGTAGAGGAATCGGAAGGCCTCCTGCAGCAGCACAGAAAACATCACCCCAAATATCAAAAGCCCCTTCTGCAACGGCTCATCCCGGGGGTCGCTGGCTTTAACCGCGATAAACCAGATGAGGGAGGAGAGCAGCAGCGACACCAGCCAGAAGAAAGCCCTGCAAGAGAGAGCAAGCGCCTGCTGGCACCGGTGCTGGGCTGGGACCAGTGCCGCTACTGGTGCCGGTGCCATGCCTGTGCCCACCAGCACCACGCCTGTACCCCTCTGTGTTGGTACTGGCACTGGCAGCTGTGCCCCGGCCTTGCCCACTCTCTTACCAGTACCAGAGCTGTTCTGGTACCAGTGCTGGGCAGGTGGTGCCCGTACTGGTATCGCTGCTGTGCCTGCACTCCTCCTCTGCAGAACTGGCACCAGTGCCCCCCTTGTGCCTGCACCAGTACCGGTGCCAGGCTCACACCCATGCTGGTACCAGTTCCAGCACCAGTACTGGTAATCCTGTTATGACCACAACTGCCAGTATGACTATCGGTGTCCCTAATGTGCCCATGACTGCACCAGTAAGAGAAACAATATTCGTGCCCCTGTCAGGCAACAGCACCAGTATGAGTCCTGGTACTGGTGCCTGTGTTGTACCCCCAATGGCACCAGTACTGGTCCCCACATTGTGCCTCTGCCAGTACAAGTCACATCCCTGTCACACCCATGCTGGTACCAGCGCCCACATCATTCCCATGCTGGTACCGGTACCAGCACTGGTACTGGCGTCCCTGCCATGCCCATACTGATACCAGCACCCACACTGGTACCAGGGCCCCAGTCATGCCGATACTGGTAGCAGTACCGGCACTGGTAGCAACACCCTTGTCACAGCCATACTGGCACCAGTACCGGCACTGGTACCAGCACGCATGTTACACCCATACCGGTACCAGTACCGGCACTGGTACCAGCACCCCCGCACGGCCATACCGGTACCAGTACCGGCACTGGTACCAGCACCCCCGCACGGCCATACTGGTGCTGCCACACCAGTACCGATAGGAGTACCAGTGCCCCTGTCACGCCCACACCAGTACCCACTGTGCCCCACACCCCTCGGTGCCGGTGCCGGTGCGGGACTGACCCGGCGATGAGGATGATGATGCGCAGTGGGTCGCGAGCGATGGTGAAGAGGAAGAGGCCGAGCGCCGGCCCGAAGGCGATGAAGGTGCACCCGAAGAAGACGGCGAGCGTCATGGCGGCGGGACGGGGACGCGGGACGGGGACGGGACCCGGCAGCTCGGCCCGGCCCGGCCCCGCTCCGCTCTCCCTTCCTCCCTCCCCCGCCCTTCCGGGACCGACCAACGTCACGCGCCGACTGCGCGCGCCGCCGCTGCCGGAAGCGGCGCGCTGGGGTGGGGCCGGAGGGGCGGGGCCTGAGGCGAGGAGGGGCGGAGCTAAGGGCTGTCATGGCGGGGCGGGGCGGGGCTAAGGTGGGGGCCTGGGTCAGTCACCGGAGGGGGAGCGGGGTTTGTCGAGGGCGGGCAGGGACTGAACCCCGGGGCTCGGACCTGTCACGGGGTGGGCTCCGGGTCTGTCATGGCCGGGCACAGTCTGCAGTGGGGGCCTCAGGCCTGTCATGGTGGGGCACAGCCTGCACTGGGGCCTAGGGCCTGTCACAGGGCAGGCCCTGGGCCTGTCATGGCAGGGCACAGCCGGCGCTGGGGGGCTCGGGCTTGTCATGGGGGGACTTGGGCCTGTGATGGGGCACTACTAGCACTGGGGGGACATGGCCTGCACCAGGGGGTGGAAGGGTACCGCCTGTCACCGAGGTTAACTTGGTCCTGACATGGGTGGGCATGGCCTGCACTGGGGGGCTCAGACCTGTTGCAGGGGGGGACCTGGCCCTGTCATGGTGGGGCATGGCCTGTATTGGGGAGCTGAGGCCTGTCACAGTGGGGACATGGTCCTGTAGCAGGGGCACAGCCAGCACTGGGAGGGGGTGTGGCCTGTGCCGGGGTGGGGAAGGGGAGGCATACAGCCTGTCACCAAGGG
The DNA here is from genome assembly GCF_964106895.1 of Numenius arquata. NCBI lineage: Eukaryota > Metazoa > Chordata > Aves > Charadriiformes > Scolopacidae > Numenius > Numenius arquata. The sequence goes on along the minus strand of NC_133616.1, from coordinate 11,837,019 downwards.
TAACTTGGTCTGGTTGTGGGTGGGTACAGCCTGCACCAGGAGGACACAGCCTGCATGGGATGGGATCTGGTCCTGACATGGAGGGACATGGCCCATACCATGAGGACATGGCCTGTACCCAGGGGAGCTTGGCCCTGTTACCAGTGCCCTCAGTAAGGGGCAGCTGTGTTCCCCCCCAAGACCTGGACCAGCCAAGGGTGCTGAGGGTTGGGTGAAGTGTGCTGGCTGTCCCCAAGGGTCCCTAGCTGCCTGTAATCCCATCATAGGCCTGCCTCACTGCACACTCTGGTACTGCTTCCAGATCCCCTGCGGCACCTGGGCATGAGGGATAGGGTCCCCGCACTCTTGCGCTGCCTGCTCTGCGGTCACAGCTCAGGCAGTGCAGCTCCAGTGTGGGGTGCGGTACCAAGGGCTGCATACCAGGTGTATGTAACTTGTACAGAAATGAGACAGTACTGAGTGGTTATGGCCATTTGCATTTTCCTCCAGCTGCCTCTGTTGGGATTGACAAATTAGTAATAGCGATTTGGAGATGGAGTGCTTTGTGCAGCCCTTGGCTTTAGGCAGCCTGACCTGTTCTGAAATCACCCAGAGCGCTGTGAAACCTCAGCAAGGTGGCTTTTCCCACCCTCACCCAAACATATGGGGCTGTAAATGCAGGGAGGGACTGGGGTGGCGGTGGTCTGTGTCCAACTCATCAAAATGTCTCTGCAGTGCTCTTTGTGTCATCCTTCCCCTCCAGCACGTAGTTCAAGGGTATTGAATAGGAAGGAGTCAAGGAAGGAGTCAAGGAGTCAAGCTCCTTCCAGGAGCAAGGAAGTCATCGTGCCTCTGTACTCGGCACTGGTGAGGCCTCACCTTGAGTACTGTGTTCAGTTTTGGGCCCCTCACTACAGGAAAGACATTGAAGTGCTGGAGCGTGTCCAGAGGAGAGCCACCAAGCTGGTGAGGGGTCTGGAGAACAAGTCCTATGAGGAGAGGCTGAGGGAACTGGGCATGTTTAGTTTGGAGAAGAGGAGGCTGAGGAGAGACCTCATTGCCCTCTACAACTACCTGAAAGGAAACTGTAGAGAGGCGGGGGTTGGCCTCTTCTCCCAAGGGAATAATGACAGGACCAGAGGAAATGGTATGAAGCTGTGGCAAGGGAGGATTAGATTAGATATTAGGAAGAATTACTTTACTGAAAGAGTGGTCAAGCACTGGAACAGCCTGCCCAGGGAGGTGGTGGAGTCACCATCCCTGGAGGTATTTAAGAAATGTGTAGACGTGGCTCTTCAGGGCATGCTCTAGTGCCCGGGATTGTGGTTTGTGGTGGGGTGTTGTGTGTGAGGTTGTGGGTGTGGGGTTTAGTTGGTGGGTGCTTTTTTTTTTTTTTTTTTTTTGGGGGGGGGTGTTGTTGTTTGTTTGGTTTTGTGTGTTGTGTTTTTTTGTTTGTTTGTGGGTTTTTTTTTTTTTTTTAATGTGGTTGGACTCGATGATCTCAAGGGTCCCTTCCAACCACTAAGATTCTGTGATTCTGTGATTCTGTGAGTCAGAGATCAGATGAGGCACCAGAGTGATGAGAAAACTGGAGAAGAGAGCAGAGGTGAGAGGCTACCAGAGGCTAATGTAGTGGTTTATCAGGGGGGTGGCAGCCCACAACAGGAGTCCTCAGCATAAGAAGGACATGGACCTGTTGAATGGGTCCAGAGTAGGGCCATGAAGATGATCAGAGGGCTGGAGCACCTCTTCTATGAGGACAGGCTGAGAGAGTCGGGATTGTTCAGCCTGGAGAAGAGAAGGCTCCAGGGAGACCGTATAGCAGCTTTCTGGTGTCTGAAGGGGACCTACAAGAAAGCTGGAGAGGGACTTCCTAGTGATATGCCCCACAACAGGGCTGAAAGCTCTTCAGGGAGATCTTCAGTCTGTCAGGCCAAGATAAACAAATCCAAAGGTTGAAATGCAATGGGAAAGGTGCAGTGGGAGGGACGGAGGAGGGGACAGGCACTGTGGTCCTATGCGTGGGTCTGAGTGATGCATGTGGGGAGATGTGCCTCCAGGTTGATCTCCCCTGCCAGCAGCTCCACAGTGCCCTGGCCTCCCAGAGCTTCTCCCGGCCTGCATCTTTCTGCAGTGCTGTGGGGGGAAGGAGATGGATGGGAGGATGGAGAAAAATGCGAAGCTTTGCTGAACCATGAAAGATAGGTTCGTTCATGTCTCTGGGGCAGAGCATCACCTGGGAACAGCAGCTCCTGCCAAACCACAGGAAGTTCAGAGGGACACCCCTTGCGGTGGGGTGTAAACAGTTAAGTCAAATGGACTAGTCCAAACCAGGAGGCAGCAGCAAGCTAATGGGGAAAAACACTGGGTGTGAAAGGGCTCTTTGTCCCAGCAGGAAGGCCAAGGGTGCCCAGAGGCTGGGCACTGGGGACGCGCCCTGATAGGAGCGCAGGGCTGGCTTCTTTGCAGTGCGGGGTGCAGGCTTCTCGAGAAGAGGTGGTTTTAGACTCTTATTCCTTTTGCAGCCACACAAGCCCCTGCCTGGAAGGTCCTTTGGCCAAAGAACGGAATGGCTCAGCTGATGTGCTGCAGAAAAGCAAGATGGACCCAAGGAGGAGCTCCAGTCCTTGTGCAGGGCCAGCTCGGCAGGCCAGGGCAGCTGTGCACCGTCCTTCCCGCCAGCACATCCAAGGTGGGACGCTATGGCTCAAGGTGGGTCTTGCACCCAGGGGGGACGACCAGAAACTGAGCACCCAATGCAAAGGGAACTGTTTCCCTGTAGGAGAAGATCTCAGAGCCATAAACCAGAGGTGCTGGGCCAGGGGGAGGGCAGGAGGCCGGTAGCACCTGGGCAGGAAAGAGATGCAATCTCACCACCCTCCTTTCCTGTACAAATAAAGAAAGTAGATAACGAAAGCTATCCCTGCCGGCTGCTCGCTGGGGCGATGGCCCGTCTCGGCAAGGGGTCAGTATGAATTATGTTTCCTGCAGCATGAGTCTGTGCTTTTAGAGCAATATCCGCTGGTAGAGCGGGACAGCAGGGCTCAGAGCCCATCGCGGAGGGGCCCGAAGTGGAGGGCAGGACTAGATCATGACTTTGGGCATCCCCAGGAAATCCAGCCCATTTTGATGACAGCAATGAGACACATCCTTCTGCTCTTTGTGTTGGAGAAAATACAGCAAGCCAGGAGCAAACTTCCTGAACACTTTGAGAAGTGGTTGCCTCCTGCATTAGTACTTGCTAGTTTATACAGCTGTCCCTTTATTTTCTGGAACATTGCATTCAGCAACTGGTAATAGAAAATGCAACTAGTACATGGGGTAAGCAGCTAACCCCAGACCTGGAGAAGACCCTGCTAACTTATTATGATAACATAACTAATGTGTGCATGCACGGTCACATGCATGTATGCATTCTTAGACAGCATCATGAACATGAACCAATGAAGAAGATGCCATTGAAAGGTCAAAGATCTTGTGGCTTCCCCAAGTGCCAGGCAGGTAACATGCTGGCTGTGGAAGGGCAGTGACATACGTCAATCACTGTGCACTTGAAGAGGATGGTCAGTTTGGACTCAGCTTGTGATGCGGAGGTTTCCTGTGCATCCCAAGGAAGTGATGGAGATGAGGGAACGCAGCCCAAACTGTGTGTGCTATTGCTCCCAGCCCCTTACAGCCACAGAAGACATCCTTAAGCCGGCCATACTTGCCGTGGACCCAAGTCCCTGCAGAGCCTCCTTGCACAAACTGGGCACAGAGATTCCCACCATATCTCCTAGAGCCTGCCCCTGCCCACAAGAACTACGCGCACCCATCCATCTTGTCAAACTGCTTTAATTTGGACATGAAGACAGGACAGAGCCAGTCAGGCTGTGCACAGACAAGATGCCCCTCAGCCATGGTGTAAGGCTGCAGGGCTTCCCTTCTCAATGGATGTGTGGATTTGGCCAAGATGCAGTTCAGCTGATGACGTCCTGAGCATGCCAGTGGGGTGCACGTGTAGGGTAGGGAAGAGGGATGGGGGCTCCCCAGGACAGCTCAGAGGTTGTTCAGCTCCAGCAAGGTCTGGTCCAGGACCTGGTGGATGCCCACGTTCTCCTCTTTGGCACTGGCCAGACTCTCTGTGAATACAAGAGACACCCAGCCACGCACACAGCCACAGCCACAAGTGCACCCAGGTGCAGCCGGACACACACACACCCCACACCAAGCACAGACACACGCACACAGATGGACATTTCAGTCACCTCCAGCCGAGCGGGGTGTCCCTGTGGAGCAGAGTCCATGCAAGCAACCCCATCACCAGCAGGGACAAGTCCAGCCACTCTGGGACCTGCCAGGGTGGCCAGGCCAGCCAGGCTTGTCACTGGGGGCAGGTTGTCCCCACTCTTCAGCCATTTCCATCCTCCCATTGTGCCCCGTTGCCCACAACCAGGCCTTCCGCAGTGCAGGTACTGCTGATGGGTACCATTCCCTGGCCAGCCACCAGCATGTCCTGTCCTGGGGCATCACCACCGTCTGGCTGTGGGCATATGCACAAACCCTTGGCCAGCGAAAAGACGAGAGTCAGTGCCTGCTGCTTGACCCAGTGGTGCTCCGTGAAGAAGAGGAGTGAGACAGCAGCCCATGAGTGCAGGCAGAGAGGACAGCAGAAAGAGAAGGAGCAGAGCTAACGAGGCTGCAGGGATGAGCTCTGCCAGGCAGCCCGCTGCCGAGGCAGCCTCCTCCAGTGGTTGCTTCTAAATGGCATCCTCCTTTCCTCTAGAGACAGGGATGGGACGAGAGCTCTGCCCACCCAGCCCCATCTCCCAGCACTCCCAGCTGGGTTCTTCCTTGTCCCCTGCCCCAAGTTTGGGGCAGTGGGTACTGCCGGGTCCCCAGCTCCTGGGACAAGGGGAGGAAGGCAGCAATACAAACCACTGCATCCCTCCCCAGGGCTGATGCCGGGACACAGGCATCCATGAGCATCCCAAGAGATCACAAAACCTCATTCCTCTCCCAAGAAAAAACTATCAGCTCCAGAGGGGTTCTGTGTCCCCCTGCAAGAAGGGCAGTTACCCCCAGGAGGATAAGCCAAGGCTCCACACCCCTCCTAGCCCTGGCAGGGAGTGGGCAGGGGCTACCAGCCCTGAGCCAGCCTGGCGGAAACTGGGCAGGGAGGCTGGGCTGGGGCTGGGGCTGGGAAATCTGGGCAGCTCAGTTGTTAAGTTCGGTAAGGATGACCCGCAGCTCATTAGTGAGAACACGGTTTCTCTCAGCCTCCTGCCGGGAGCGCTCTAGATAAAATGGAGACGTCAGTGCAGCAGAGGGAAGAGAGAGAGAGAGAAAGGCAAGTTAGTGAAAAGAGACAGCGTTACCCCAAGCCCTCACTGGAAATCCCGCAGCTGCCCAGCAGCAGTGGGGCCGAACTGGACTGGCAGGAGGAGACAACCGGTCCCGGGCCAGGGACGAGGCTGTGGTCCCTCAACTTGGGAACTAGGTTTTGGGGCGGGGTAGGATGCTGAGGAAGGAGGAGGAGGAGGAGAATGATCAGGGACCCATTTAGAGATCGCTGCTGAAGGGAAGGTAGGGTCAGTCCCTTCATCAAGGGAGGGTGATGCAGGAGAGATGCTGGGGCTGAGATCGCTGCTTGAGGGCAATGTCTGGGAGTGGGGAGGAGGAATGGACAGGACCAGGTCTAACCGTGCTATTTTAGGCTGAAAGAGTCATGGAGAAGACGGCAGGAGATGAGGAAAGCTGTGCACAAGAGCCAGGGGGTGGCAGGGGTTCATCCCCTGGGCCGAGGCACAAAGGGCCCCGTCCTGCTCAGCCAGGCAGCATGGGAGCCCCTCGGGGTTCAGCCGCAGCCATCCCGGGGGTCCCGCGGCTGCAAGCTGCCTGCGCCCACCTCCTGCCACCCCACTGCTGGTACCGGCATGAGACAGGCAGGAGATGAGGGACAGAGCGGCATAAAGAAAACAAAGGAGAAACCAAGGAAAGAAAATGCTTTATTGAGACCAACTCAGTAAACCCAGAGGGACAGAACATAAAAGAAAAAAGTCATGAAATGCAAACTGAAGAGCGATGTGCAAAGGACAGGAGGGAGGCAGGGATGAGGGAGGAGCCAGGGGTCTGGGGGCTGCCTGCCTGCCTGCCTGGGGAAGGGCTGCCTGCACAGCCAGACCCAACACTATCCCCTGGGCCTGAGCTTTGACGGTGGAAATGCCACTTCCCCTGTGCGGGTCCTGCCCACCCTGGGCCCAGAAAACAGCACGCGGGGGGCTTCGCTGGGGGGTGTGGGGGCCAGGTGGCCCCCCAGCATCGGGGCTGCAGAGTCCCCCGTGCTTGTGCTGCTGGGGAGCCGAGGAGGGAGCTGTTGGAGCAAAGGGCTCCTGGGCACAGACCTGTTCCCCACAGGGTAATGCTGGGGCAGGGACCTACAACCACTCGGGCACTGTCTGCCCAGCGTGTGAGGGTCCCAGAGGCTGCTCCCCTGCCCCATCAAACACCCCTAAGCTCCTATGCCTCGTCTTCCCCCAAAGAGGAGGGGCTGTAGGAACACCCCGGGCCGGCTCCTGTCCTAAAGGAGCCGATGGACAAGCACAGGCTAGGAAGGACAGAGGAGGACAGAGCAGGCAGGGAAAGCAGTGGGGCGGCCGGGCAGGCAAGCGGCCGAGCTGGGGAGGGGAGAGGCAGGTGGGGGGCAGTGGGGAGAGGTTGGGGGGGTGGTGGAAATGCAGTGCTGGTGGCCGGCGGGGCGCTCAGAGGGAAGTGATGTCGTTAAGTGCATTGTCCAGCTCCTCGCTGATGGCTTTGTACTTCATCTTCTGCGCATACACTTCATCTGGAGGCGGGGGGGGCGGGCAGGGGGCAGGTGGTGGAGCGAGAGAGAGTGGCTGTGAGCAGGGGGGGCCGAGGGCGGCAGGAGCGTGTGGGCACAGGCAGCGTGGATATGGTCCTATTTCCCACCCGAGGGCAGAGCCCAGACTCCAGCAGCTCTGCGCTGCTGTGCCAGATACCATGGCATCCAGCCTCCCCCTCCTTCCCAGGAACCATGCCCACCCCCTCACCCTGGCCAAGCCCTGTCTGGCCCCACCAGAGGCATGCCCTGGCAAGTGCTCCCCAGGAAAGAGGGACACGGGGCCAATGGGGACATTTTACCTTCTAGATCATCGATGGTTTTCTCCAGCTTCGCCACAGACCTCTCTGCAAACTCCGCCCGGGTCTCAGCCTGTGGGAGTAGAGCAGGGAGAGGGTGAGCTGCGGGCCACAGCAGGGACGGTGCAGGCTGCGCTGCTCCCCAGATCTGCCCTGACTGCATCTCTGATACCCTCCTCCATGAGCCCTCCCCTGGGAAAGGCAAAGGACAAGGGCCCCATGGACCCCCACACCCTAAACTAGAGCAGGCTGATGGGGGCACATCCCAGACCCAGGCACCTGCCATGCTGCAGGGCTTCAATTTGGGGAATGGTGAGAGAACACCCATGTAACAGGGTCAAAACCCACACGGGGTGGCAAACTCATGCCTGCAGCAATGCAGTGCCAGCCCCGCACCCCTTACCTCCTTCAGCTTTTCCCCTAGAAGCTTGATTTCCTCCTCATACTTGTCCTCCTTGGTGGAATACTGCAGAGACAGAGACAGGCATCCGTGAGCCCCATGGGATGCCACTGGCCATCCTTCCACCCCAGCAGGAGACCCCAACACCCCCAGACCCCACGCACTCTGCCCAGCTCCAGCAGCCCTGCTGGGTCCTACCTTGTCAGCCTGGGCCTCCAGGGACTTCAAGTTGTTGGTGACAATTTTCAGCTCTTCCTCTAGGTCACCACATTTACTACATCCCAAGCAGGGGCCGCCAGGAAGGAGAGCGGGGCCGGGGGGGCAGGAGAGAGTGGGGAGCAGAAAGAGCGGGCATGGGGAAGGAGGAAAGAAAGAGAGAGAACAAGTTGAGAGAGGAGAAAACTCAGTGCAGGTGGAAAAGGAGCAGAGCCGCTGCGTGCGGGAGCTGCCGGGACACATCCATTCATCCGTTCCCTGTGCCTCCTCGCACGGACGCCCCGTGCATTGCCACTGGCTGGGCTCTTGCCAGCCCCGCTGAGAAGGAGAGCAGGCACGGAGGGATGGAGGAGCGTGCCCAGCCTGCGCCCACTGGAGGAGGAGGTGAGGGGAGGTCGGTGGTGGAGGCAGCGGTGCAGAGAGGAGAGAGGTGGCTCGCATGGTTTGAGAGACAGCGACAGAGAGAGGGGGGGCTGCTGCGCGTCGCCCCGTGCCCCTGCCCCAGTACCTCTTCCTCTGAGGCAATGAGGGATTTGAGAGTCTGGTCCATGGTCCGGAGCTCTTCTTCCAACTGTCTCACTCGGCTGGGGTGGAAGAGGGGCACCCCGGCAAGGGGACAGCAGAGAACAGGGTCAAGGATGTGCTGCCAGCAGGTCGGCATTCCCTTGCCCCCAGCCTGTGAGCCCAGGGACCACCCCGATGGAAGACTGTGACGCTCCCAGGGAGGGACATCCCCATGCCCACACAGACATCCCTGTCCCCACAGCTGCCATAGACCTGGGGCAAAGGCTGCGTTGGACCCCTGTGTGCTGCCCACCAGGAGCCCTGCTCACCTCTCCGCCACCTCTGCCCTCTCCTCCGAGCGCTCCAGCTCTCCCTCAAGGACAACCAGCTTGCGGGCAACCTGTTGATGGCAGGAAGAAGCATGCATTTGCCCTGTTCTTGCCCCAGTTGGGGGCACAAGGCTGCAAGGAGGCGGCCCTGCATGCTGGTGGGGGGTCAGGACTGGGAGAAGGGGGCACACACCTCCTCGTATTTGCGGTCAGCCTCCTCCGCTATGTGCTTTGCCTCCTTCAGCTGCATTTCCTGGAGCTCCATCTTCTCCTCATCCTTCATGGCCCTGTTCTCGATGACCTTCATGCCTCTGAGGAAAGCCCAAGCCAGAAGATGTTACTGCTGTGGGTCAAGGTGGCACCTGCACCTTCTGCTTGCCTTCTGTACCCTAATCCTGCCATCCTTCAGCTCCAGAGACATGAAACGTTGCATGGGGATGCTGGCACTCACTGGCCACCCCATGCAGTCGGGTCACACCAGTGGTACCCCAAGGATGCTCCTGCTGGCCCCAAGGCTATGTTCCAGAGTGAGGAGACGTGGCTATGGTGCCCCTCAACCAGGCAGGTCCTGAACAGATCATTTGGAGGGAAAAAAGTGTGCAGCCCGGGATGAGCCAGCCACAACCTCCACAAAAGCAGCCTGATGGGCCAGCAAGCTTTGGGAAATGCTAGAAAACATCCGGTGGCAAAGCCTTCTTGTTCAGGGGTGATATTCACAAGCAGGGGTTAACCAAAACCCCATGGCAGGGACTCCTGCAGACTCTCCTCCTCTCACTCAGATGTTGTTGATCAAACTGGTCTTTGCCAATGGAGGGAAGAGCTCACATAACTGTCAGGAATGCTGTGACATGTCCGGGCACTCCCATACAACCTGAGTGCTCTCACCCATACGGTTCCTGCCCGGGAAACCTGCTTGCCATGAGGATGGGGCAACACAGTTTGCAGGACTGTTTTTTTGAATGAGGCTGTTCATTCTCAAAAGCTGACCTTAGTTCCCAGGCAGAGATGTCCCCTCCTGGGCTGCTGTTCAGCCCTTGAATGTAAGAAGCTGCTCTGGGGCAGAAAACAGGCTCCAAGCACCCTCTGGCTTGGTTACAGCCTGATATTTGTATAAGCACCACATCAAATTTTTCAGGATTTTATGGGTGCCCTAGAAGTTTCAAAGTCTTTTTAAGAACACCTGTATCTGGGGGACTTCTCTGCACTGTGGCTTTGCTCTCTGCCTTTGGGGTCTGCAGGAAAACCAGCGGAAACTTCATAAGGCCATTTCAGAGGGACCCCATGGTGAAACCAAGGGTACTGCCTGCAATCAATGGTGACCCGATGCCACCCCCGCTGTCCCTCCCCATCACACCTCTCGCTCTCATCAGCCGCCTTTTCAGCCTCCTCCAGCTTCTGCAGGGCGGTGGCCAGGCGCTCCTGGGCTCGGTCCAGCTCCTCCTCCACCAGCTGGATACGGCGGTTCAGAGAAGCGACTTCAGCCTCAGCCTGGGGGAGCAGAAACCCCTTGGTCAAATCATTTCTCATATATATATATATATGTATTAAAAGAAGCATTTTCAGTGGTTACTTCTACATTCACTGTCCACAACACCCCTTTGCACTGTGCAACAAGCCAGCACTTGCTGGAATGGGATGCCCAGCAACACATCCTCACCTTTCTATAGGGACAATGGGATTTTCTCCATCCCTAGTGCCCAGTTTGATGCTGGGTCCTCCTGGTCACACAACACCAGCCCGGCATGTGCAGCCCCTTCACCATGTCCTTGCACCTCCAGCTCCTGCCCCAGAGAGGGACAAGGTGTGTTCACCGGTGCAGGGTGGCCGTAGCAGCCGTGCCATCATGGGGATGGTATTTGGGGTTTGCAGAGCAGTGAGTAAAGAGGGAGGAATGCCCTGTGCAGCTTCGCTCCCGAAAAGGAGATTGGAGCCGCTTGTGGATTTCCTGTTTACGGAGGCGGCGGAGCGAGGCGGGAGCCTCTCCTGTGGGAACCCCCCCATCCCTGCGCAACAGGGCAGCCTGAAGCCAAGCACAGCCTCCCCCGAGACGATGCACAGCACAGTGCCAGGGGCAATGGAGCGAGTCGCCCTCAGCGGGCTGGTGCCTGGCCAAGCTGTGGCCGCCGGGGCCCATGGGACCGGGGCCCCCTGCTTTCCCTGGCTCTCCTCACGCAGGGCCGGGAGCCGGGGCCGGCTGGGAGCAATGGCCCTGGCTCCCCGCCAGCCCCTTGACGCCTGGCCCCGTGCTCTTTCCATTTGGTAAAGGCCTCCTGCTCCAACGCCACCGCCAGGAATCGCTGCCTCAGCAGCTCCCGGCCCCGCTCCCCGCTGGGGCAGGGGAGCTGCGGGGAAGATGAGCTTCGGGTGCAAAGGGATGGGCAGCGATGAGACCTCACTGCAGGGAGCAGCCCTGTGCACTGAAGCACAGGGAAGCACGTACCAACCTGGGGGATAATGTCTCCTGCTTATTCACAGGCTGGAGCAGGCCTGGCCGGCTGCAGCGCCTGGCCTTGTGCTCCAGCGCTGGGAATGCCCCCGGGAGATGTTGGCCAAGCAGGGCGACCGTGGGAGCAGCGAGGGGCTGACACCCTGCTTGGCCCCACTGAGTGCCCGCAGTCCCCTGTGGTGATCCGACAGGGTGGGGACAGGCACAGCCATCACCTCTCTGAGCAGGGCAGCCTGGTGGCATGTCGGGAGGGCAGCCAGCCCCATGGCTGGCACAGCAGCCACCTCCACCCCGTGAACTCCCTCCTTCCGGACTCACCAAGAGCTTTTCCCCAGCCAAACTGCCCAGCAGAGAGCTGGGGCTGGCTCCCATGGGATGATGCTCTGCCTGTGGCATCTACCTCATCTCATCAGGAGATCTTTTTTTTTCCCAGGGAATCACCCCCAAAGTGGGTCAGAGCTGCCCGAATGGACACTTGGGAACATGAGCTCTCCAGAAGCGCCCAGTGACCGTGGAACCCGATCTGCGGCTGCAGGAAGGGGCCATTTCCTCCTCACACAGCCCGAGTGACAACAGCCCGGGTACCGCACCCAGCTCTGCCGCTCCTGATATGGTGAGGATGTTAAAGGAGTGGGCATCGGAAAAAGAAAGAAAAAAAACCACCACCAGCCCCAATAATAAAAAACGCTAAACCAGGAACAAGCTGCAGCCTGGAAATGCTGTCCCACTGCCACAGAATGGAAATTTTCACCAGTGGCAGTGCAAATGGGTGCCTTGTCCCTGCGAAGGGACACACTGGAGAGCCAAGGACCCTGTGGCAAAGCTGCTGGAAGCAAAACAAGAGCCTGGGCATGGGATTTTTAGCCGTGTTCACAGCCAGCCTCCGAGGGAGGGGATCCTTTCCCAGGATCTATCTGACCGACCCCCAGCAGAGCCAGGGCAGAGGTGGCCGCTGACCACTCCTCCATACCCTGATAGCTGGGGAAGCCCTGGGGAGCCCCCGCCGCACGGAGCATCCCTCGCAAGACCCAGGGAGGAGGCGGCAGCAGGAGGCAGCCCGGAGGAGGAGGAGGCAGGGACGCTGCCCGAAGCCCCCCGCCCCGGTGGCTCTGGCCAGCTGCCGCAGCACCGCGACGGCCCCCGGGGGCAGCCAGCCCCACTACCGGGGCGAGGGGCGAGGGGGAGCGGCCGGGGCTAGCCAAGTATGCCGGCGGCGGGTCTGCAGCCGGTGGGGCATCCCGGGCAGCTGCCGGGGAGCTCACCCACACCCCCCCACACACATCCCCCCGGCGGCCCTTACCCGCTCCCGGGCCTGCCGCTCGGCATCGGCCTCCCGCTGCAGGTGCTCGGCGCGCTCCTCCGCCTCGTCGGCCACCTGCTGCAGGCTCTGGATCTTCTTCTTGACAGCGTCGATGGAGCTGATGCCGGCCATGGCGGGAGGGCTGCCGGCGGGGAGGCCGAGCCGCCGAGCCCTTTGTGGGATCCGCCCGGCTCGGGCAGGAAGCGCTCAGGCAGCGGCCGCTCCCGCCGCCCGCCCTGCCTCCATCCCTTCCTGCTCCTCCTCCTCCTCCTCCTCCTCTTCCTCCCGCTGCCGCCGACCGGCCCGGGCCGCCGCTCCCTCCGGGCAGCGCGCACACACACAGACACCAACATACACACACCTCGGTACCCAGCCCCGGCAGGGGACATTCCCCCCATCAGCAGGAGTTCACAGTCCCCACCAACTCAAATAGGACGTAGGGTGCCCCCCCCGCACCCCGGGCGGGACGCATGGTCTTCCCCAAGCAGGGATCACTGTCCCTACCCCCCCTCAAAGCAAGACTTCTAGGCTGGGAACACCGTGCTCCCACCCTGGGCAGGGTGCCTGCCTGGTGCCCCCCCGCAGGCAGATCCACAGCCCTCATTGCCAGGGCACATGGTACCACCAGACAGGGTATGCAGTATGGGAACACAGTCCCCTCAAGGCAGGGCACATGGTGTCCCCCCAGGGAGTGGTACACAGTCCCACCAAAATCTCCCAGAGTGATGGAGAGGAGTGCTGGGAGTTCGTTTCTCTGGGGAGAAAGGGGGCTCAGGAAGTCTGGGAGTGCCAGAGCCTGGTCCCTGTGAGCCCCCATGGGCACAGGAGCGGTGTACCCATGGGTGCTCCCCAAGCTCTGCCCCTCACACTCCCTGCTGCAGAGCTGAAGGGGGTCATCGACTTTTGCCCCATAGGGGTCATAGGTAAGTCAATGAAAGGCATGAGGGACATGGGGCAGAGCTCCCTCCCAGTCATATCCCCAGGGGACATGGGGCTGGATCCCCAGGGCACAGCGAGGTCCCTAGTGGCCATCCTTCTCAGCCCCTTGGCATCTGCTCCCCCAAGTGAGGATCTGGCCAGCAGCCCCATAGGGACCCATAGGGCCAACAGAGCCCCCTGCAGTGCCAAGCTGCCATGGGGGCTCTGCCCCATGGAGAAGGCCGGTTCCCAGCTCCCAGATCTGCACCCTGGCCAGGGCACTTGCCCTGATCCATCAGGAGAGGCTAGTGCTGGTGACACTCAATCCTCCCTTAAGGAGCTCTGACAGCTCCCGGGCAGCCCTGGCTGCACTTCACACCTGCCTCCAGGGATGCCAGTTCCCAGGATGACCCCACTGGCTTCCCTCAGCTCCGGGGCCGGTGGTCCTGGGTGGTGGGCAACCTGGCCGCAGCGCAGTACAGCCCTGCATCGCCCTGCCAAACAGTGGCGGAAGAGGTGGCGCTGTGGGTCCCCTGGGAGCACATGGCCTCAGGGCTTGGCTTCAGTCCCAGCTGATCCTGCCCTGCTCCCAACACGACGCCTGGGTGCCAAGAGCGCTCCCAAGCTGGCACATGGGGCCCAGAGCAGAATCGGGGGGCTCTGACAGCAATGGGGCAGGGGTGAGCGGGTTGCAGGCTGGCAGGAGGCAGGTTGGGGGGCAAGTTGGGGGGCAGGCACCCCAGTCCAGCAGCAGCTGGGCTGGGTGCCTCCTGCTCTGGCCCCACCCAGGGATGCAGTCACTTCCCAGCAGAGTCCCGTTCCCTCCCACCAGCTCGGGGAATCGCCAAATAAGAGCAAAGTCTCGGCTGGGGAGAGCAACTGGGGCGGGAACTTGGGTGAAGCCTTCAGGATCATGGCCTGGGAACGTCGGAGTTTCCCTGGGCCCTGCTGGAGTGGCCAGGGACAGGTCACCAGCTGGGGACACAAGGGGCTGGAGGGGGCTGTTCCAGCTGCACTGTGCCCAGCAGCCCCTGCACACATCCTGCCACGGGCACTGCACACTGTCCCTCCTTGGGGGCAAGGGGGTGGTGGGGCCATGGTGGCCTAGCAGAGCTGCAGGGAAGGGGCCGCCAGTGATGTGGAGCTGCCGATCAGGGGTCAGGGCCACCATCTGACCCCCCTCCAAGTGCCTGGGGGAGTCGGATTTGCACCCCTTAGTGCAGTCCCTGCAGTCTTCATGCACTGCCACCCAGTGCCAGAGGCAGGGCAGTGCCAGAGCAGGGGGAGATTTATGCTTTTAAGGCATTTGTTCGCATTTTTGCGGAGAGCAGGAGCCTGCCTGGATTGCTGTGATGGGCCCTGACCTGGCCGAGGGACGGGGACACTCCATGCTCACAGGCACACGCTGTTTTGGCAGCCAAGGGGGGGCACTGGGGTCCGCAGGGAGGTGGGTGGACTCTACCCTGTGCTTCTTTCACTGGAGCTGGGAGCTGCACTGCCCGTCACCCCGTGGAGGAGGTGACACCAGTCTGGCACTTACTGCTGTCAGCACACTCAGGTCCCTGGCGCGGGGACCTGGTGGCTCCCAGAGCCCCGCACATGGCACAGCCTGTCCAGGCTTCAGCATGGACCCAAGGCCACCATGCTGATGACGGGCTCCCATCCCTGCCTGTGGCACCCTCACAGCCAGCCTGCTCTCCCTGATGCTGCTCCTTCACCATGCTCTCCCCTCCAACCATTCCCTGGAGGGGTCAGTGGCTCTGTTCCTCATATCTGCTGGGACGGGATCCTCCGTGCTGAAGCCTGCAGGCTGGCCAGGCTGTTGTGGACCACGAGTGGGGACAGGCACCCTCCCTGCCCAATATGGCATCGCACAGCCCACTGACAGCAGCAAACCACTCTGCACCCTATAGCCAACATCTGCCCAGCACCACCATTTGTCCCTTCCTCTGAGCCCCACACTAGGGACGTCCCGTCCATGCTCAGCCAGTCCCCACACTGAGTTTGCCCTGTCGTGCACCAGCATGGATCCAGTCAGACCAGTATGGACCTTGCTACACATGGCAGCCGCCCTGCCTGGCTCAATGTGCCTGACCCATGCCAGGACAAATGTGCCCTTCCAGAGGATTTTCGATGTCTTAAACTGCTTGGTTTAGTATCTAACTAAACAAGGGTAGGTCCACAGGGTCAGCAAACAACACCGGGCCACGCCAGGGACTTGTGCTGCCACTGCTCGTCCTTGTCTGCTCACCTCTGTCCTTGGCAGCCACCTCAGAGATTTGACGCATCTCCCCCATTTAGCTCCATAAACCAGCTGGGATTGGATTTTTTTATTCTCAATCCTAAAAAGCCAGGCTGTGCCCTGCTGGCCATGCTCCAGCCGGCTCCCCTTTAGCTTCTCCTCCAGTTTCCAGGGTTGGTTTTCATCAAAGAAGGACTGGCTATCAAAAGGAGGATTTATTTATAGGGTGTCAAATACCCTGTGTGGCACCGCAGGTCGTTATACCCCGTTCCCAAGCGGCTCCGTGGCCACACACAGCTGTTCCACCCTTCATCCTGGCCGGGCACAAGCCAATTTCAACACCTTCCTAACATCTCCCCGTCGGGATCCATTTCCCAGGAGACACATCAGTCACGGCACTAAATAAAACTCTTCCTGGCCTTCCCCTTCCTAGGACACAGGTTGGCACATTGGACCCCAAAATGACCGAGTCCCTCCCCATGCACCTTGAGCACCCTTCCTTGCAGCCAGCATGTGGCAGGTCACCACGAGCAAGAGCTTTTTCCATTTTTCTGCTCTTTTTCACTTTCCTGCCATAGTTTAGCAAGCGCCACAGAGTTTTTCCTACAAGCACTGTGGAGGCACCAGTGCCTGGGGACCAGTGATGCAACTGGGGACACTCGTCCCCGTTAGCTTTGGGGAGCCAGGCAGGTGGCTGCCCACAAAGCTCCAGTCAGGACCAGCCACCCGAGCGGTGCCCTCCTCAGAGGGCCTGGTCCCTGCACCGCAAAGAGGATCCGTCCCGTCCCTGCCCTGCATCTCAGCCTGGTTCAGTGTCAGCATCGCAGGAATGGGATCCTGACAATCTTCCCCAAGGACGCTTTCCATATAAGGCCCCCCTCTTCCTTCACCCCCCCGCGAGGTCCGGCGCCCGCACAGGGGAGGAGTTGCTGGCGCGCCTACGTACGTCTGTAGCTTTCTTCTCCGCCTGCTCCAGCTTCTCCTGGGCCTCCTTGACGGACTCAGAGTACTTCTCCACCTCATCCTCTGTGCCCTTCAGCTTCTTCTGCAGGCCCTGCTGTTCTTCCTCCAGCTGGGGAAGGGACAGAGGGCGGGGGTCAGGGGGGACGGCAGTGTCCACAATGCTGGGGGGACACGGCCATCCTCCTCCAGGGGAGACCCGGGCTCGAGGCACAGCAGGAGCACACAGACACACTCCCTGTCAACTTTGGGGTCACAGGTCCTTGGGGAGCCCCTGGTCTCCAAGGCTGGAGCACCCCCAGAATCCCTGAGCACAGTGGGAGTAAAGGGATGGTGGGCTCCCTCCCTGTGCAGGCGACCAGAGAGGTCCTGACCTAAGGGACCTGCTCTGGGGGGCGCTGAGGAGTTCCCCAGGGTGGGATTACATTGTCCCCAGGAGTCTCCCCGGCAGAGGGATAATGAGGTGGCGCCAAGGTGTCCCATGGAGATAAAGCATGTTTGAGGGGAATAGCGTGAGTGGTCAGGGGCAACAGGCTGGAGTGCGGGTCCCTGGGGACAGGCACCCAGCAGGGTGAGGTCCCCAGGAATTGGCACACAGCAGGGTGAGGTTCCTGGGGGAAGGGGACCCAATGGGATGAAATGTCAAGGGCTGGGCATCCTTAGAGCTGGGATCCACAGGCAGAACACCCAGTAGGGCAAGGTCCTCAGGGCAGGACAGCCATAGGCAGAGGTCCCCAGGCTGGACACACACAGTGTGGGGAAGTACCCAGGGCTGGACATCCCTATGGCGAAGGGTCCCCAGGCTGGACACCCAGTGGGACAGGGTCCCCGGTGGTGTACACCCTTAGGGCGAAGCGTCCCCAGGCTGGACACCCAGTGGGACAGGGTCCCTGTTGGTGGACACCCCTAGGGCGGAGGGTCCCCAGGCTGGACACCTAGCGGGACAGGGTTCACGGGGCTTAAGACCCTTAAGGCAGGGGTCCCCGGGCAATGCCGGGGGGGGCGGTCCGTGGGACACCCACCTGCTTGCAGCGGTCCTCCGCCTGCTTCTTGTCAGCCTCCGCCTGCTCTGCGCGGTCGATGGCGTTCTCCTTGTCCAGTTTCAGCATCTGCATCTTCTTCTTGATGGCTTCCATGGTGGCGGCGGGGCGCTGGGCGGCGGGGCGCTGGGCGGCAGCGGGGCACGGAGCACCGGGGGCGGCGGGAGCACCGGGGGCGGCGGGAGCACCGGCACTGCGCCCCCCGCCCCGTCGCGCCGCCTAAGAGCCGGGGAGGGGCCGCGCCGGGCGGGGGCCGCCCCGGCACCTCCCCCGCCGCCCGCCAGCACCTTTTAGGGACAGACTCGCCACCGGCCGCCGCACCGAGAGAGACGGGGGGGGCGGCACCCCCGGCTGGCACCGTCGCAGCCCCGGCGTCGGGCATCCACGGGGGCACCGGGCGAGGGACACCCCTATGGCACCACCGGCCGAGGGACAGCCCGGGGGCAGTGCTCGAGGGGCATCCCGGGGGGACCGGGCAAGGGATATCGTGGGGCAAGCCTCTAGGGACACGCCGGGGGCACTGGGTAAGGGACACCCTGGGGAACTGTTGACAGGGGCTCCCTGGGACACTGCTCTAGGGGTACCCTGGTGGCACTGGGTGAGGGATACCCTTGGGTGAGGGACATTCCGGGCCACTGTGAGGACACCCAGGACATCGCACTAGGGGTACCCCGGTGGCGCTGTGCTAGTGGCACTCTGGTTGCACTGCACTAGGGACCCTGCATTAGGGATACCCTGGTGGCTCTGGGTGAGGGGCACTGTGCTATGGGCACCCTAGGGTACTGCCTTAGGGATACCCTGGTGGCACTGGGCAAGGGAGACCCCAGTGACACTATGCTAAAGGTACCCTGGGGGCACTGGACTAGGGAAAGACGAGTGACACTGTGGTAGGGACACCCCAGGGGTATTGCATTAGGGGCAACCCACTGGCACCATGCTAGGGACACCCCAGAGCACTGCAGTAGGGGCATTTCTGTTGGCACTTCCCCAATGGCATTGGGCTGGAGGGGACCCCCTGCGGCCTCTCACCACCATGGGGAACATGCTGTGTCTGGCCCTGTGCTTGGGGGCTGCATGTACTGTCAGTCTGCTGTTACTGTGCCCCAGGAACGCCACCAGCCATCCACCCTCAGGGCCTGAGACCTGCCTCTGCTCCGGCCAGAGCTGTCCCCATGCTAGAAGACATTGCATGGCTGGCACTGACCCAGGCACATCCCATGCCCTGTCACTGCACCCTGCAGCCTGAGGGACCCTGCTTGCTGACACTGGGTTGGGGGCACCTCAAGGGCTGGCATGGCACTTGGGGACACCCATGGGCTGGCGCTGAATTCCTGGGGACACTCACAGTCTGTCGTTGCACTCAGGGATGCCCACGGGCTGTGGTTGCAGCTGGGGACACCCATATGCTGTGACCGCAATCGGGGACGTTACAGGCGGACACTGCAGACACCCACAGGCTGTCGTTGCACTCAAGAACACTCATGGGCTGTGACTGCACTTGGGTACACCATGGGCTGGCACCACCCACATGGGGAAAATCCCCCAGGAGAGAAGCAAATGGAGCCTCTGACCTTCTCATCCAGCTCCCGCGTCACAGCGGGGCAGGAGGGCCCCAGGTCCATGCAGGCTCCCTGGCACCCACCTCCCCACTGCCTTGTACCCTGCTGCCATCGTCCCTGGCATCCACAGGGACACCTGGCACATGGACAGCCCATAGAGTGGTATTTCAGGGTGACACAGGGCGTGTGGGCAGCCTGCTGCCCCTCTCCATCTTTCTTCTCTAAATAAACTGTATTCCACAGGCAAAAAAATGCAAACCCTTCAGATCCCGGCTCCTCCAAAAATAACCCGCTCTTTAATAATGCTCGTAAATGCTTCTGGCGCATTCCCAGCTGCAGGGTGGGCTCCGGGCTGGGGGGGCTGGAAGGAGCCAGTGGAAGGGCTGCAGGAGTCGTGCAGCACATGGGGAGGCTGGGATGGGACAGGGACAGAAGGGGGGTGAGGGCTCCCCCAGCCCCTTGCCCCAGGGCCACATCCAGCCGTTGTCTGCCACAACTTTTTGGAACTGGTGCTCCAAGCAGAGAGGAGCAAAAAGTTTCTGAGAGCCAGAGAAAGCGGCTTTCTAGAAGCCCTCTGCCCTGGGTTGTGGGGGGCACAGGAGGGGCAGGAGCAGTCAAGGACCGAGGGGCTGCTGGCGCCGTTGGGAAACTAGCAGAAGAGCCACTGCTGGACTCTGCAGAGCAGCTATTAATACTGACGAATTAGGCACATATTTGGACAAGGAGAGTTAGTAACCACCAGCACGCGGCTTCTGAGGGGAGGGGGAAGATCCATCTCCCATCATTCCCAGGCAAGGATGGATGGTTTTCTGCGAGATGCTTTGGCCCAACTTCATAGGCTCGGCACACGGGGGAAAGACGATGGTGTGTGTTGTGTGAGCAGCCAGGCAGTTGTGCTGGAGCCGGGTAGGGCTCCAGCCTTCAGATGTCCCCCCAAAGAATCCAGTTTTCCCTTGATTCCCGCTCCGCTTGCTCCAGGTGTCACGGCCATGTCCAGCTGGCACAGCTGGGGCCATCCAGGCACATGAGTCTGGACATCGAGACCATCCTCTGGGGTGACCTCTGGGACCAGGGGGTGTGGAGGGATATGGGTGTGCGTCATTGCCATTGCTGCCCCATGCCTAGCCCCACCCTGGGCTAAGGTCTCCAAGGATGGGGACCCCCTTCTGTGCCCCCCTCCAGGATCAGACCACACTCCCGGGGAAGGGCTTTTCCCGCTGTGTAAAGGAAACTTCCCTTCCCAGGGACAGCCTCTCGCCCAATCCCTGCGTTCCTTGAGGAGTCAGGCTGCAGCTTCCCTGCCCTCCTCCAATTTAGCCCAATCTCTGTCCCTGCAGAGGCACTGGCACCTCATGACTGTGGTGTCCCAGCTTCAAGCCCCAACATGTGTTCTCCCAAACCTGCCAGCCAAAATAACCCCTTGCTTCCGTGGGTGAGATTTAGGTGACTGGGGTGAATTGTACCCCATGTCCCTCCCCTGGTGTTTGTGCCACCACCCCTTGCATGGTCCACAGCCTGAGGACATGGCAGTGGATGTTCTTGCAGCCCTGGGCCAGGAGTGCTGGATCTCCCTTGGCCCCAGGATGCCAGGATGAAGCTGGGGTCACTACCACGCTGTGCCCACTCAACTGTCCTTGCTGGTTACTCAGAGGGACCTTATGTCTGGCCGGTACCTGGGTGAGAGCCTGGTGCTGGGTCAGGCCAGCGCAGATTGTCAGGGGACAGCTGGGAGGACTGGGATGCCTGCGAGAGCCACAAATCCACCCTGGAGCCCATCCAGGGGCGAAGGTCCCAGGGGGGACAGCCCCTCTGCGCGCCCGGGGATGTGCCCGCAGCGGGACAGAGGGTCACCAGCCAGTATGCTGGAGGATGCTGCCCTCACCTCTCATGATGCTGCTGGGGACGGGTCCCAGAGGCAGGGGACATGTGCCAGCCCACCCGCGTCCCTGCTCCACCCTGCAGCATCCCTGCCTGTCCTGCTGCTGCTCGGGCCCCCCGGACCCTTGCTGAGTGATGGGGTGGGAACAGGTGGGGACACGCTCGGGGCAGCTGCTGCCTGCGCAGGTTGGCCCCAGGGGGCTATTTCGGGGGGTGAGCTCAGCACCGGCAGCCGGGAGGGCTCCGGCCACATTCCCAAACCCACAGCACACCAAGGGCTGCCGCTTCCCCACCAGTGGGCCACCAGTGACCAGTGGGGTCCCCCCACCTGAACCCCTGTAGCATCCTACGCAGGGATATTTTGGGCTGGCAGCAGGAATGGGGCCAGGAGCTCAGCTGCCCCTCCATAACCCGCCCCTCCCCGACTCCAAAGCCCAAATCCCCCAGCAACAAAATCCCTCAGGCCCCCTCTCATGGCAGTGGCCCCCGGCAGCACCTGCGAGGGCCGGCACATGGCTGGCAGCAGGGGTCCAGCCTGCCGAGTGCCTGGGGCTAGACGTGCCTCAAATACTTTCCGTGCTATATAAGCACCCGTGCTACGCTCCCCCCCAGCCTCTGCCGGGAGGGCAGGCACCCGTGGCCCCCCTGCCCACCAACCCTCCTTTTCCCGTTGATACCCAAGCATCGAGAAAGCAGGAAAACCAGATTTTATTGATGAATGCGTCTTTCCAAGCAGACATCGGCATCCCCCACCCCACCCTGGAGCTTCAGGGGGAGCTGGTTTCCTTTAATGTTTGATATGGGATGCTTAAAGTATCAAAATAGTGAAAGAAGCCTCAGCAAGTGCAAAGGGGGAGGGATAGGGGTCCCGAAGCCAAGGAGGGGTGGAATGCTGGGCTGCGGGACCCCGGCGAGAGCTGGGTGTTAGTGGGCAGGGCATGAGCTGGGGGTGGGGGGAGGGGGCGGGAAATAAATGAACTTTAAAAGCTGCAGGCTCAATACTAGAGAAATGGAAAAGTTACAAAAATACTGCAGATCTTGGAAAACGATGCAGGCACTTGGGAAGCAGGAGGAGGAGGGCAGAGCTGGCTGGGGCCACGGGCAGGGGGAATCCCCGCGGGAAGGCAAAGAGCAGCTCGGGGGGGGGTGGTGGAGGGTGAACCCATCGCATCCCCCCCCCAGGCTGAGCACAGGCACTGCGGCTTCCAGCCCTGCTGGCTCCCCAGAGGGGCCCAGGCTGAAGAAAATGCTCATGGAGGGGGGCTCAGTGCCTCCCAGGGAAGCTGTGGAGGAGGGGGAGGAGGAAGATCCAGCCAGCAATAAGGCATTGGAGGTGAAAGGCAGCTCCGTGAGAGAGCTCAGCGAGGGACCATGCTGCTCCCTGTACCCGACGGCACAGAAGAGGGCAAAGCCCGAGCAGAGAGAAGGAAGGAGCACAAGTGGGAAGGACAAAAGGCACACAGAAATATCCCCAATACAGTTGAGAGCTCTCCAGCCCCGCACCCTGGGGCTGGCGGGTGAGCTCTAAGCCGGTGCAGCCCCGGCTCCCAGCTCAGCCGGGTCCCTCCGGACGCTCTGGCTGTGCACTGGGTGCCTGCGGGAAGGTGGGCTGGGCGGCAAAGCAGAATTGCTGGTGCGGCACCGGCATGGAGCAGCAGCTGGGTTAGTCCCGGCGCTCTGGGTGCGGGCAGAGCCCTGGTCTAGCCCAGGCAGCCCTTGGCTTGAGGCGGGTCGTCTTAAATAGGAGCGGGCGGGCAGGCGGCAGCCTGTGCGGTGAGCGGCGGGAGGGTGCGGGGCTCAGTTCTGCTCCTCGTCCCGCAGCTCCGAGGGCAGGAACTTGTACTGCTGCTGCCGGATCATGGCCAGCTTCTTCCGCGCCTCCTCCAGCTCCCGCTCCTTGCGCAGCATCTCCTCCTGGGCGGCGATGATCTGCCGGGAGAGAGCCCCGGAGGGTCATGGCTGCCTCCGACAGGGATGGCTGGAGACTCTGCTGTGGCCATGCCAACCCAAGAGCCAGGCTCTTTGGCTGCTGCTTCCCCCCCATCACAGCCACAGCGTCCATGGACCGGTGTGGCACTGGCCATGAGGGCTGTTTGCTGTCCCTATGGTGGCACCATGGTCCTCTGGAGATAGCAGGAGCAGCACAGCGCCTGGGGCTCAGCCCCATGTGCCCTGTCGAGGGTCTCAGCTGCGAGCCTGTGGCCAGGAGGCAGCACTGGGACACCGTGGCATACCATACTGGGCAGCTCTCACACCCTACTCCATGCTCTGCCCTTCACGTCTCATGGGGATGGTGTGAAAAACCAGGGCACTACAGTCCTGGGAGCGTGCACTGTCACCAGCTGTGCCCACTGCTACATGTGGCAGTACGAGGGTGCAGCCACAGCATCTAATTGGTGCTGGGTGGGATAGGGTTTTTGTGAGGCTCTCTGGAGACATGCCCCGTGCTGGTGGGTGGTAGGACATGCTCCTGAGACAGGCACACACGGGTTGTGGTGGCAGCCAGAGCCTCTCCTGCCCCACCAGAGCCGCCCCACTCCTCACCTGTGCAATTCCCCCGACCATCTTCTCCTTCACCACCACCGTTTCGTCATGGTCCTGGAAGGCAGCTGCCTTCTGTGCTGCCTTCACCAGATTGTCTGACGCTCTCTTTACCGCATTGCCGGCGGCCTGCAGCAGGGAAGGGGGGAACAGCAGTGTAAGTCACAGCCCCTGGTACGACTGCTGCTTGTGGGGGCGGGGGTGTCAAAGAACCCCTGCCCAAGGCCGGGCTGGCAGGCAGGACGGGCAGCCAGGCACGCTGGGAGCAGCAGGCAGGGATTTCTTTACATGGCTCGCTGCCTTGCCACCCGCTCATGACCATTTCAGGCGCTGCTGCTCCCAGCTGGGCTCTGGCTCCTGTCTGAGCCATGGCGCAGGGACTAGGGGGCAGCCCTGCTGACTCCCCCTCCCCAAGAGACCAGCACTGGGACCCCATGTTAACCCCCCCAGTGCATGTACATTAACCTCTTGTGTGCCCTGGCCTCTGAGGATTAAGGGTACTACATAACGTGTCCCCCAAACATTAACCTCTCGAATGCCAATGATGCAGTGAATGCATTTCAGGCATTCCTGTGCCAGTTCATCATCACTGAACGCCGCTGGGCTCAGGAGCCCAGCATCACCCACACGCCTGGCATGGAATTAGCAGTGAAGTCCAATCAACCTGGAGCCTGTGCTCCAATGAACTCCCCACTGGTGGCACACAGGCAGGGAGCTCGAGCCCCAGGGAGCATCCACGAGCCCTCACCCCACTCCCACCCAACCCTCGAGCAGCTGGGAGGAGAGGGGCGGCCTGGGACTCACCTGGAGCCGCTTCATGGCCTCCGAATCGTGGTCAGCCTTCACCTTGCAGGCCACCAGGAGCTGTGCTGTGGAGGCAGCCACCTGCTTGGCAGACGAGATGAGCTTCTCCTCGCTGGCATGGCCCTGTACTGCTGCATTGGCAGCTTCACACAGGTTGTTGGTGGCAGCAGCCACCATGCGGGCCTGCAGAAAGAGAGGCTGTCAGGAGGGGTACGGGAGCTTCCCCCTGACCTGATCCCCAATGAGATTGTGGGGCATGGGATGGTGACAACCCGTGTTCATGCCAAGTCTCAGCTGGTGGGATAGGGAGCAAGAAGCATGGCTACTTCTTCCACTGAGGAGAAGTGCAAGGGCAGACCCTCCAGAGGAGGTCCCCCCCCCATCCCCTGAGCATGACCTTGATACTCACAGCTGAAATGAGTCCCTGGGACCACTGTCCATCATCCACTGCGTTGGCAGGGATGGCGCCCACCTGTGAGGAAGAAGAGGAGGAGTGAGGCTCACCACCTTGTGCACCCCTTGCCATGGGGCATGAGGGCTACAAGCAGCCCCCGGAGAAGAGAGAGCCCACCACAGCCCTATGTGTTCTTATTTCTTTCCCTCTTGCAGCCTTACCTTTCCTTGGGCCACTAATTCTCGCTGGGCCGCTGAGGCTGCCTTCACCAGGGCGCTCGTGGCTGCAGCAATGGATTTGGCAGCTTCCAGGATCTGCTCCTCGAAGTTCAGGCTCTCGTCTGCTTGCTGTGGGCAAAAGCAAGGTGTGAGTCCCAGGCAGGGGTGCTGGGACAGATGGAGCAGAACAGGATGATGGCTGCAGGGGGTTGTGGGGGCACATATAAAGATGGATTAAGAGCTGTGAGATGCAGGAGGGCGTGGGCTGCCTGAGGAAAGTCCAGCTGGGGATGTGGGAGGCAGCAGGAGCACAGCAAGAGGGACTGGCTGTCAGATGGGGCTTCAGACCTGGCTGAAGCACAGGCAGGAGAGCCCCAGCCCACCCCAAGCTGAGCACAGGGGTCAGCCAAGGCTCAGCACCGCTACCTTGGGCTTGGCTCTCGGTTTCAGCTGCTCCAGCTTCTTGGCTGCAGCCTCAATGGCAGCTGCTGCCCCCAGCAGCTCATTCTCAGCGATGACCGTGGGGTCTTCTGGGTCAACCCACTCCGTCCCTAGAAAAACCAGGAAGCCAGGCAGGTGAAACCTCGCGTGCGGCCTTATTTCTGATTTGTCCTACCTCCCCCATCAGCCACTAAGCCCTCCACCCTAATCCCAGCCCTGGGTCCTGCCCCTTTGAGCAGGACCTTTCCTTACCTTTCATGGCCTCAGCTGCCTGGATGAGCTCAGTGACGGAGCTGGCCACGCGCTTGGAGTAGCCTGCCAGCTGCTGCTTCAGCTCGTGAGTCGGCTTCTGCAAGATCTGTGGGGAAGGGGCAGATGTAAGCACCTAGAAAAGGGGGACCTCAAAGGTCTGCTCAGGGCGCACTCCCCAAGGAAGGAGGGTGGGATCCCCCAGCTCCCCCATGCATGTGTACACATCAGGTGTTGCCCGTGGTGCTTTCTCAAATGACCCTGGCTGGTCTCCTCCTGCTTGGGGATGGGATGAGCTTCTCCTTAGCCCTTCTGCATCAACAGCTTCTGGGGCACTTCACAGATACAAGACCCTCCTGCACTCAGCAGCTACCCCCTCCAGCATTTCTTCCTCCCCCAAAGCATTTCAAGCTCCAGAAGCATTTCCCTCTTGCTGTCCCCATTTTGGAGATTTGTCTGCAAACACAAGCTGGGAAAAGGCGGGTGGGTGACCCTGGAGCCACATCGTAGCCCAGGAGGGTTGGCCCCGCTGGGACAAGGTGGCAAGCAGAGCCATGAGGGTCACCAGGGTGGGGGAGGACACATGCACACACCACAGCACACATGTGTGCACACACACAGGGTCCGTTTGCACAAGCAGAGCTCACCGCTCTGAGAGCCTGACCCGCACGGCACAGGTGGCAGCTGCCCATCAGCTAGAGCGGGTGTGAGTACACACGCACACATGGAACCCTGGGGTCCCTGCGGACACACGCAAGTGCCACCCCAGCACTGGGCCGGGCACACAGACACGCCGTGAGCAAGGCTCATGCTGAGGTTAGACACCAGCAGGCACCCCAATGTCGCCTTACTCACCGGCTGACAGGGAGGGAGGGAGAAGAAAGAGAAGAAAGCAGTGAACGCCCTGGCCAGGACACGCGGGCGCTTGGGGGCACGGGGAGGGCAGGGGTAGGTGGGTGCTCTCCGGTGAGGGGTGAAGGGCAGCCAAGAGGAAAGGCGGGAACGATGGATGAGAGATCCTGGGTGGGGAGCTGTGCTGCCATCATTAACTCAGATGTCAGCCTCGCAGGGCTGGGGATCTGGGGCCCCTGGATGAGGCTCCCACAGATGGAGCCACCTACACCCAGAGCAGCCATGGAGCTGCTCTCCTGCTCGCCCCTCTTTACACCTTATTTCTCCCTACCCTGAATGGCTTCACTGCAGTTCTCAGCCACTGGATCTCTCTGCTTTTGGAGGGAGAGTCCTATCGTTACCAAATACCAAGTCCCCGTGGAGACTCAAATTCCTTCCCCTCCCCAGCGAAATATGCAGGCTTTCCCAATCCTCTGCCGGGAGCCACGTTTTCCATCCCAAATAACCCTCTTTCTCGAGCCCTAACCATGCTCATTCGCACTCTGTGCCAGGCACTGTTTCCTGTGGGGACCCAGTGTACAGCAATGGACCTGCTGCTGCTGGGGACCGAGGCAGCATCGCATACCCCATCTCCCCTCCCATTCCCCCACCTCCTTCCTGCTCCCAGCTTCCCAGGAACCTGCTGCCCTCTGATAAATGTGACCCACGCATGCTGTTCCTGCCTTCGCAGACCAGAGTTCTGTGGAGGCTGTGGGGGGGTCATGGCTTTATCCTGGACTTGTGTGGGGCCATCCCAGCAAAGTCACCAAAGCTGCACATGGCTTGGAGTCCCCCAGCTGATGGCACACAGCGATGCGTGGTTTGCCCTCACAAGCACATCCAGACTAAATGACACATTATTAAGTCTTCTATCTGCTCTGACAATGTGTTTAAAACTGCTAAATGGTCTCCGTCTGGATCTGAAGGCACCCTGGAGGCTATGAGCTCACTAAGATGCAACTCCAGTGAACGTTTCATGGGATGCACCAATGTATGATATTCAAGAGATGTTACACAGCAGCTGGATGGTTACATCCAAAATACAGTGGCACCTAGAACCATTTGCTCCTGCAAGTAGGGTGACCTCTGGCTCTGCCACACTAAGTCATTAGCCCAATCATCTGTTAACAACAGGTCAGCCAGAGAATTTCTCCTCAGCCCTCCAGCCTTGGCTGCCATGACTTATGTGTGGCTAAAGCATCTTCCAGACATTTGATCTAGGTGCAGAGGATGGAAAACTCACTGCTCCCCTTGGAACTGTATCCCAGCGGTTACCTCCTTTGGACAAAACCACCCTTTGACTTCCCCTCCACCCAGCTTCAATTTTCAGCCATCAATTCCTGCCTGCCTCCTCTTTTGCTGCCAGGGCTGGTTGCCCTCTGCCTAAAGGGACTTTCCCTGCAGGAAACCACAGTCTGAACCCCACCACCTCGTACCTGGTGAACCTGAACGGCACAATCTCACCACGCCCTTCTAACCAGCTCAGTGAGACCTTGCTGCAGAGCGGACTTGCCCTCAGCCTTTGTCCTAAACTCCTGCTCGAGGGCTCTCGCAGCTCCACGGGCTGGGTCTGTGCATCCCTCCAGCGCCCTCGACTCCACCTTTGCGATCTCGCCAAGAATGCAAACCGCTGGAAGGCCCTCACTGCATCCTTTCCACTGCCCTACTAGTTTGCTTCTTGTGAAACCACACTCATCTTGCAGGACAGCTAATTAAAGCAGCCAGCTGAAGTCCTCAGGAGGACTCAGATAGAGGAAGACTGGATCAAAAGGGTGCAGCTGGCACTTGCAGTCATCACCTCTGTTGTCGTGGGCACTGTCCGTCTCCCACTCTGCTCTGAGCTTAACAAGCTCTGTTTTCACACTGCCTGAAGTCTCTTACTCCCACCACTTTTACTGGAAGCTGCTTCAGGATTTTGCTCCCGTGTTGTCGAATTTCCAGCCTCCATCTGTTTACAGCCCGTTAATCTCCATCTGTTGTTAGCCAAATACCTTTCTTCAGAGCCTGTTCATCTCTCTGACATCTGCTTCCACGGCAGGGGCTCGGCCACATGCCGTGCCAGCACCGGCAGTGAAGGAGGCCGTGCAAAGACCTCAGTGGGAGGTGCAGAGCCCAAAGGACCTTAGGGATTTGGGGAGCACCCTGGCATCCATGGGCAGCCTCTGTCCACCCCAGGAACCGGGGTGGGGACACTCACCACCAGCACATGCTCCAGCAGCTCCAGGTAGCCATCGGCACACTCCTTGCCGAAGCGCAGCGCCCGCTGCCGCACGTCCCCGCTCACCTCCGGGTGGTAAGCAGCTTCCTGAAAGCCAGGAGACAGGGAAGCCCTGGTTCACATCCAGTACCATCCCTGTCGGTACCCACAAACCTGTGCTAGACCCACGTCTCCTGCCCACCCCACCTTGCAGGCACGCAGCATGTCCGCGATGGCACGGCGGCTCAGGTTGGCCGTGGCGATGACATCCTCCTGTCGACAGGAGTTGCCCGCAGCCACCGCTTTGGCCGTGGCCATGGTGATGCCTTTCGTCATACGAATGAAGTCCTCCGGGGTGGAGACCTTGGCAGGAGGCACTGGGGAGGAGAAGACCTGCGAGGCAAGAGGTGGTGGTGAGGTGTGGGGCAGCCACCAGGAGGGATGGCAGCCACAGCACCACGGCTGTACTCACTGCCAGCTCCTGGCGGATGTGCTCTATCGTGGCCTCCAGCGCCCGTGTCCCCTTCGTGGCCTCATCCTCAACAGCCTTCACTGTCTTCAGCAAGGAAGTGACGTTTGTCACCATCACCTGTGGAAGAGAAAAAGAGACAGGTGAAACTCCACGTAAGTTGTGGAGCAGCACAACTGCCAGCACCTGGTCCCTCCCTCCTGGTTTGGTCCAAAACGGCTCCGTCCCCATACTCGCACCACTTCATCTTGTTCTCCCACCAGTGCCTCCTCTGCATGCTGTGCCCCACTTTACGTGTCCCTTCCTCCCCTCTTCCTTCTAGTTGTCCTCCTGCTCTTTCTCCAGACCACCCTGCCCCATCCCCTCTTTCACATCATGCCCAGATCAAACCTTGGCAGAGTTCTTCAGCTGGTAGACAGCAGGGTCATCCCCAGCTTTGCCAGCAGCTGCCTTGGTGGCACCAATCAGGTCTCCAAGTGCCTTGGCCACATCCTTCACAGCGTTGATCAGGACCACCTGGGGAGAGCAAGACCAGGGCAGGCTTGGCTACTGTCACACTCAGGCTGGTGGCGGTGTGGCCCAGCAGGGCACCCCAGAGCACACAGGAGTCCAACTCAGCCAGCACCAGCCAAACCCCAGCCAATCCTCTCCACAACATGCAGGATCCAGCCCTAAGCACCACTCAACCCCTTCAAGCAAGTTATGAGCAGCCCCCAATCACCCTACACACCCCATCCTACCTGAGTCTCCGGGTCTTCAGATCCCAGGCTGGCGGCACCCAGCTTCACCACCTCTGCCAGGCGGGTGATGGTGGACACAGAGGACTGAGCAGCCTGAGCCAGCTTCTCCTGGCTGGCCGTGGCATTCTGCACCAGCACCTTGGTGTCCTCCACCAGCGCTTTAGCCGTCTTCAAGATGCCCTCCCTGGGGAGAAGAAGGGAGTCAGAGAGGACATAGCCCTCTACATGCACACATGGTCCTTGGGGTGTAGAGAGACTGTGGACCCTGCCTTTTGTATGTACCAACTTCAAGGGGAAACAGAGTCAGGGTGACCTGAACTTGCAGCTCTCCTTGGGGCTGGTCCACAGCTCAGAAAGACCATGGCACACAATCTGACACCCCATCTCTGGCTGAGCAGAGGCTGGATGAGGTGTCGGGTACCTGTGGTCAGCAAAGGTCTCCGAGTTCTCCCGGTTGAGGGTTCCTGCTGTGGCAAACATGATCGTGGTGTCGAGGTCAGCAATGATACCAGAGACGGCGCTCGCTGCCGTGATGCAGGCTTGTGTCCCGCGGTTCCCAGCCTGCAGGGCTGCCAGCACATGAGACACCTGCAGGGTACGAGGAAGGTTGGTCACTGAGGAGCAGAGCAAGTTCAGGCAACTCCCACCACACACATCCTCTGACACCTCCCAGGATGGAGCTGCTTCACACCAAAGAGGGGAATTGGGGAACCCCTTCTTAGCTTCTGTTTCTTTATTTTTACCCTGTACCTATTGTGTTTGGGAATCCAGAAGATGTTGGACTCTGATAGTTTCCAAATGAGTAAGATTTACATGATGGGCATCGGAACATCGCAACTCATATTCCTTCTTCAGCTGCTAAACTCAATTTCTGTACTTGGGCAAGCACTCGTAGGAGAACAAGTTTCCTGTTAGAAAGCAATCTTGGAAAGGAAGGACGTGCAGGGATGTGCCAGGCGCCACGAGCAAGTGTTTTGCTTTTGTACTCTTGCTTACAAGCCTTGCTGCTCTACCGCTGCTTTATCCACTAGCATTTTTTAGCTGTATTTTCATCTTTTATTCAGAAGTATGTTCTTTAGATTGACCGATGGACAGGACGTTTTCCACCACACCAGAAAAAGACGAAGGGGAGATTGATCATCCAGCACGAGCTGCAGGCTTGGCTGGAGATGCAGCAAACGCTACGCCCACTGCTGCAAGAGCTGATTTGGAGAGCCCTGGGATGCCACCAGTGTGTGGATCAGTGTCTCCTGGCAGGCCATCAGCAGGCAGCATCTGGACATCACACTCATCCATCACAGCACCAGCTGTTGTTATGGTGCCTGGAGAGGGGGAATCCATCCTCCGCCCTGTCAGCTGGGCAGGGCGAGTGTGGCTGAGAGACCAAGAGGACCAGGGGAGAACCTAGCATGGCGGCTCCAAGGTCACATGGCTCAATCCAGCATCCCTCCTACCTTGCCATGCCATCACCCCTCTCTCTGGACCACCTACCTTCTCAGAAACCTTGCGCGCACTCTCTATTAGCTCCTTCTTGGTGTAGGCATCACTGGGGCTGCACTGCAGGGCTCCAGCCTTGGTGACCAGGGCGGCGCAGCCGTGACCCAGCTCCTGCACCCGGCGCTTGATGTGGGAGCCGATCTGGAGGGGAACATGTGTGTGAGGGAACCAGCAGGGAACTAAGTCCCGCATCCATGATACCCACTGGGAAACACCTGCCACCTCAACCCAGCTCCTCTCTCCCAGTCCTCCCACTCAGCAGGGGGAAGAAGGAAACATGGCTTTGCTCCACTTTCCACACCGCCTCACAGGGGAGGTGTGAATGCTCCCTGCCCCCAGCTCCAAGGGAAGGTTTGGATGCCCCTGTCCTCTGCTCTCCCACACCAGCAGACCCTGCTCTGCCCCACGGCACACTCCAGTGCTCCCTCCCCATGCTTGCACCTCCTCGTTCTCAGCGGTGAGTGCAGCCGGCTTGGCCTCTTGTGCTAACTGCCCGTAGTCATTGGTGAGCTGGTTGGCCAGTATGCCCAGCTCATCTGGGTTGGTGGTGGATTTGGTGACCTGCCGGAGGAAGAAGAACAGGATTTGGAGGGGCCTTGTGCTGGGATGGGCAAACAAGGAAGGTGGTTGCCCTGCCTGAGTAGCAGGCAGTGCTTTCTGCAGTGACAGGCTTGCTTGCACCCACCATCTCCTGCACAGTCACTGCGATGGCCTTGGCTGTCTTCACCATCGTGGTCTGGTAGTCCACAAAGGTCCCCTCTGGCTCGCCCATCGGCCCCTCATCCAGCTGCAAGAGACCACCAGGAGACTCTGACTCCAGCCCCAGCCCAGAGACTTGTAGGGTTTGACTCTGAGTTTTCTTCTCCCTCATCCCCAGCCCTGGCCAGGTCCACTCCATGCTCCACTCACCTGGTTGATGGCCTGGGTGATGGAGTCCACCATGCCCCCCACAACACCTGCAGCACTGGCTGCCTCATTCAGGGTGGTGGTCAGGTCCTCCACTGCTTCCTTCATCATCTGCACGGCCTCCTCCAGAGCCTCCTGGGTGTGGGCAGCTTGCTGCAAGGATGAGCCAGAGTGAGGGAAGGCAGACATCCCGACAGGGATGGTGCACACTTACCCTGTGTCCACCACACAGCACCCACATGTGAAGGGGAACACCCCACTGACACACGCCCCTCCTGCTCACCTTGGGATTCCCACCAGCCTCCTTGGCTGTGTAGAGCATCTGCAGCGCAGACTCGGCCAGCGTTTTGGTCTGGTCCAGGAGGTTCATCTGCTGCTGGTGGTTGGGCGTTTTGGAGGCAGCGCCGATAGCCGCCATAATGAGTGGCTCAAAGTACTGAGCCATCTGGGACACCTAGGGAAAAGCACCATCAGCACCAGCAGCTTCCAGCCCTGACTGTCTTGCACCTCTCCTCCCACCGTGAGCTCCTCCACATGCACCGAGTGCCTCATCAGCAGCTCCCTGTCCCCATCCCCACGTTACCTTGTGCCCCAGCTGCGAGGCCTCAGCCCGTGCCGCGCTGGCCACGGGCTCAATCAGGTTGCTAATCTCCTGGACAGCTGTGATCATCTGGTTATGCAAAGCCTGTTGCAAATAAAGGTTGTGTGAGGCTGCATCAGGGCTGAGGTCACCATGAGCTGCTGGGAGTCAGGAGGAGGGACGCCTGGCCCCATTCAGCTTGCAGCACCATGTCCTCAGCTCACCTCCTGGGAGATATCTTCTCGGGGGGCCAGCTGCTGGCTGATGGCAGCAAGGGAGGCCTGGTCCACCTCCCGCATGCATCTGTTCAGGACCTCGATGGCCTCATCGCATTCCCGCTGTCCTGGAGCTTTGTCCCTGCGTGACAGATGGATCAGTCCAGTGCTGGCAGTTGCTATGCCACCCTTTTGCCCCCAGCCATGGCTAGTGACGGTGAGGGGCAGGACCCCCCTCCCAAGCTTTGGGGCAACCCAGAGTCATAAAGCCCAGGCATGCTGGCATGAGTTCCCATCAACCCATGCCAGAGCTGGAGGAACAGCTCCTGCACAGAACAAGTGGGACAGTATCTTCCATCCCATCCTTTGCCTCCACCCACTGGCAGTGGCCAAGGAGAAGATGAGCCAAAACATCTCCAGGGATGCTGGCTCAGAGCAGGGGTACCTGCCAGCAGGGATGGGGCCATGGCCAAGCAGGCAGGACTCGCCTCACCTCATGTTGGTGATCAGCTTCTTGATGGAGTCGGAGACAGTGCGAGAGTGGCCGGCCAGCACTGACCACTGCGGTGGGTCCTTGGGGTTGACGGCCAGAGAGCGGGCAGTCTGGATGAGGCCAGCAGAGCTCTCCAGCATGGTCTTGGCTGAAGAGACGATGGGCTCCATGGCTCTGCGGCCCTGTGTGAGGAGACAATGGATTGATGATACGTGTGAGGGACTGCGCCTGGAAAGTTACCCCCCTCCCATGACCCTCACCTCAGAGCAGCCCTTTGAAGCCCAAGACTTGCCACCACCTTCCCATCACACCCTCTCAAGGCACCAGCCCCACACTGAGGGCCCATCCCAAGCTCAGGAGGAGGCAGAGCTCCTCCTCACCCTTCGGCAGCCCCCATCACCGCCAGGCCACATCCTCCCTGCCCCTGTAGCATCCCACCTCTGGGCTGATCTGGGCAGGAACAGTGGCAAATTCTGGGTTGGAGGCGAAGGCGGTCAGGTTATCCACAGCCTCTATGAGAGGGGCAGTGGCTGCGCGGCACCGCTCCCTGTTCTCCTCGTTGAACTCGCCATCCAGGGCCTGGCATGGAGAGACCAGAGCAGTTATCCAACCCCCACCACGCCCCAAATCCCATCCCCACCACAGTGCCCCAGCAGGGAGACCGCACCTTGATGGTCTTCACCAGGTTGGCTGTGCTGTTGGCCACCTCCTTGGCTGACTGGACAAACTGGCGCTTGGCCACAGGGTTGGCGGTGCGGGAGGAGGCCACGCGACATGTGTTGCACAGGGCTGAGGTGTGCTTCGCTACGATGGTGGCCGCTGACAGCACCTGCGGGGAAGAGCAGGGTGAGGCAGCATCCACCATGACTTCCCACCCCTGCAGCTCTCCCTTCCTGCCAGCCCCACATGGGGCACCAACTGAGGACAGAATCCCTCCTGGGACCCAAGAAGGATTGTCAAGGTCCTGCACACCCACACAGCCGCACATCTGGACTGTCACCATTGCACCAAAGGTGCCAATTGGTTCCCAGTACAGTTGATGAGGCCTGATGAGACACAAGCTGTAATCTTGGCCAACTCTTGGGACACAGCTCTTCCAGCTAGCTTCACGCTCCCTTTCATGCAAGAACATGCCTGTAATGGTTCCCTAGCTCACACTCACCTGGGACTGGGTGCAGGCAGGGTCCACCAGGTTCTGGCAGGCCATCTGGATAGCTTGGTTAGCTCTGGCAAACTGAGTGGGGTCTACCAAGCCCTGCTGTCCAGCCTGGCTGTTGGGGTCTGAGACTCCCACGAGGTAGGCAGCCTGGGAGCACAAGAGAGGTGGTGAGAATTCATGCACAGGGGAGAAGCTCAGAGCAGGCACGGGCTGCGGAGGGGGCTGGCAGCACCGTACCACGGGGCCAGGCTTTGAGGGTCAGGGGAGAGGTGCGTATGGCAACTATGCACCAGGGGTAACGCTCAGGGCTGGGACTGAGCATGTCTCACCTGGGCAGCTGCCTCCGTCAGCCCACAGAGAGCTTTGGAGGCGGCGCTGATGGAGTCGCCAAACTCAGGAAGTTTGCTGTTCTTGGCATTCTGGGAGATGCCAGCCATGGACTCGCCCAGCACCTGCAGGACACACCACACACCAGTTAGAGACCACCTCCCACCCCTGCACCATGCTCCCATGCTCAGAGCTCACTGTGCTTCATCAACAAGGAAGGAACCACTGTTCCTTTTGCCCCCACATCATTTCTAAACCTCCCTCTCCTTCCCCAAATCTCCAGCTCCAGCTCAGGGCTCACCTTGGAGTTCTCCATGACACTGTCAAGGCAGTTAAAGTAGGACATGTCATTGACGGTCTGGGTGGGGTTCTCCAACAGCTCCTTCACTGTCTGTAGGGACATGGGTGTCACATCCAAGGAAGGCTCCATGTCCTCCATGTGCACCCCCTCTTTGCTCCCTCCTGCCCCTTGCAGAGAGGTGCAGTTTCCCCCTTCCCACCATCTCAGCCCCCCAGCCATCTCAGCCCCTCCACTGCTTTGTCAAGATGTGGCTTCTCACCTCCAGCTCTCGCAGGGCATTGTCGCACTCCTTCTGGCCTGGGGCCTGCTGGGTGCACATGGTGATCAGCTGGTTAATGCTGTCGGTCACAGCCCTGCCAGGGACAAGGGAGAAAGATCCACGGATCAACACCAGCTCCACCACCCTGCCTCACTGCTACAGCAAGGAGCTCACAGGGAAGAGGCCCTCCTACCGTGCCGCTGCTGCCAGCTGGTTCTTCAGGTTGGGGGCGGTGGGGTCGGCGGAGAGCGCCTTTGCTGCCAGCAGCAGCTTGCTGGAGGACATGGAGATGCTCTTCAAGTTCGACACCACCTGTGCCTGATCTTCCTTATTCTGCAAGGAGCCAAGACAAGTTACCTGCTGCAGGTTTCCAAGCTCCACGCCCACCCTGGGTCTTCTCTGCTGGTTTTGAAGGATACAGCAGATACTTGCTGAACAAGCTCAAGCCACTTTCTCCCTGCTGCTGTGGTTTTTCACAGTCCCAGACCCCATCTCACCAGTTGTGTTGGCCACAGCCACCCCACCCACCCACCCTGCCTGCGGCCAGCCACCTTCCCAGGCACACCAAACCTCTCACCATACCCAGGATCCCCCAAAACAGGTGCTTGCTCTCACCGGGGACTGGCTGGCCATCTCCACTCCCGCCTGCAGGAACTCATTGAAGTCCTGCCCAAACTTGCCGGAGGACTTGGCCAGGTCTTGAGGGGTGCCACGCGACGCCTGCACCAGCTCGTTGGCAGACTGGTTGAGCCCTGCGGCCGCCCGGTTCAGCTGGCTCTGCGCCTCCTGGAAGCTCTTGGTGCTGGGAGGGAACTGGAGACAGACAGAGGGGTTAGGAGAGGTAGCGAGGAAGATGAAGATGGAGGATGAAGGTCTGGCACATGCTTGTGGATATGCTACACAGGAACCTAGTGTGGATGGACCAATTGCATCCCTACAAGGCTTCCCCCTTCCCCTCCCACCCCTGCTCAGCTCACCGAATCTGCAAGCAGCCTCTTGCTGGCCTCTCCCACCATGCGGATGGCAGCATCCACGTCCCGCTGCCCAGGCAGGCAGTTGACACAGCGGCTCAGGGCCTGTGACACTGCCTTGGCCACCTGCAGACAAGCAAAGAGCGGTCACCATCCCCCTGGCCAGCCCCATGCCCTTCCCACGGGCTGGCAGGGGGCACCGGGGTCCCCACTCCCCCTACCTGGGCCAGGCGCTGCTGGCTCTCTGGGTCACCGGGCTTGGCCACTGCTTTCCGCGCCTCCTCGATGAGGTTGTTGGCTTTATCCATGACGTCGCTGGCACAGTCCAGCATGGCGCTCTGTGCCTGCGGGTCGGGAGTGCTGGCCGCCACACCACGGGCAGCCTGGCTGAGAGAGCGCAGGGCCTGGGCCACCTCTCGGGCAGCGATCCCTGGGGAAACGGAGAGGTCAGTGGTTGCTGGCACGGCTGCCTCCCCTCTCCCAAGCCCCAGCGCAGAGGCCAGTACCTGTGTAGTTCTCATTGCCCTGGGCCACCTCTCCCAGGAGGTGAGCAATGGCAGAGCTGACAGCTTTTGTGCTGTTCCCCAGGTCCTGGGCACACTTCTCCATCTGTGGAGGGATAAGCAGGGACATGCTGGTGGGCTGTACTTCCAGCCTCCACTCCTGTGGCTCCCCCACCACACCAGCACCCACCCTGCATCATCCCTTCCCTGTGCCCTCACCGTCTCTCCTGGCAGAGGCTTGAGCTTGCCATCGCGGGCAGCTGCCTTGGCTTCCTGCAAGTCCCTCTCCAGGCTTTGCACGAGACCGAGCGCAGAGTCTATCTCCAGGGGTCCACATGCCTCCTGAGCCTGCAATGGGGAAGAACGGAAGGTGAGCAAGGCAACCATCGAGCCCACCCTGCCACGGCAGAGGCTGAGACCTGCTACCGGAACATCTCCACTATCCCCACCGGCTCTGCACAGCTGGGGTGCCACCACAGGATGGGACCCAACCTCTTACCTTCTGGGCGGCTGTGCGGAGCTCGGCCAGAGCCGCGGCCAGGTTCTTGGCACACTGGCTGAGCTGCATCGCGGAGGCTTGGTCCGTGATGGTGGGGACAGTGGCCTTGGCTGCAGCTACCATCTTCCCACCAGGCTGCCGGGCCAAAAGAAAAAGCCATGAGAAGGGGACAAACATGCAGCGTCTTTCTGCTGCCCACCCACAGTAGGTTTCTCAGGAAGGCCAGGCACAGTACAAAAGCTGTAACATCAGTGCCGGAGCCAGCACGGGAGGCTCTGGACACTGTGGGTACCTGCAGGAAGTTCTGGCTGGCAGCAATGAGAGCCAGCTGGGCGCTGGGGCTGTCTGGCTGGGACTGGCTTCCTCGTACGCCCTGCACCAGCATCGGGATCTGCTCTGCCACCACCTGCCAGAGAGAAGGGTCACTGGAGAGGCTGGGCTGGGAGGAGACGGATCTAATCCCGGACCAGTGACCAAAAGATTGGCTCCCAGAGGAGCTGTGTGAGGACCCCAAGGTCCTACCTGCCCGCTGCGGCCACGCATGGAACCCCAGCACAACTGATGGGAATCACAGAATCATGGTTGGGGTTGGAAGGAACCTTAAAGACCACTG
This sequence comes from Numenius arquata, assembly GCF_964106895.1. Taxonomy (NCBI): domain Eukaryota; kingdom Metazoa; phylum Chordata; class Aves; order Charadriiformes; family Scolopacidae; genus Numenius; species Numenius arquata. Next base: position 11,798,844 of record NC_133616.1, on the reverse strand, counting down.
AGTTCCAACCCCCTGCCCTGGACAGGGACACCTCCCACTACACCAGGTTACTCAAAGCCCCATCCAGCGTGGCCTTGAACACCTCCAGGGACGGTGCACCCTCAACTTCTCTGGGCAATCTGTTCCAGTGTCTCACCACCCTCACAGCAAAGAATTTCTTCCTAATATCTAATCTAAATCTCCCCTTGTTCAGTTTAAAACCATTACCCCTCATCCTATCACTACAGTCCCTCATAAAGAGTTCCTCCCCATCTCTCCTGCTGCTATAAGGTCTCCCCGGAGTCTTCTCTTCTCCGGGCTGAACAACCCCAACTCTCTCAGACTCATAGCAGAGATGCTCCAGCCCTCTGATCATCTTTGTGGCCCTCCTCTGGACCCATTCCAACAAGTCAATGTCCTTCCTATGCTGAGGGCTCCGGATCTGGATGCAGTACTAGAGGTAGGGTCTCACCAGAACAGAGGGGCAGAATCAGCTCCCTCAACCTGCTGGCCGCATTTCTTTTGATGCAGCCCAGGATAAAGAATGGGGAGAGGTGGCACAGGAGACACCAAGACCAGGCCTGGGGGTCTTACCTTGCAGCTCTGCACCAGCTGCTGCTGCGCGGCCGGATTCTTGTTGGAAGACGCAGCGTGCTGCGCAGCGGCGATGGTCTGGGTGGCAGAGGCGGCAGCTTGCTTGGCTGCATGCTGGCAGTGGGAGGCACGGGTTAGCAGCCTGCCCTGAACCCTCCTGCCACCCACCAGGACACAGCTCCCCCTAAACTTCTCCTCCCACACCCCTGCCTGTGACACCAGAGCATCTCCAGCACCCACAGTGCCCAGCATCCCTAAGTGACAGGGTGTGCACAAGGGAAGGAGAAGGAGCAATGGGGAGGTCCTTGCAGGATGCAGTATGGACACTATACATCAAAAGGACTTTATCCTTCTGGAAATTGCAGAGATGCGGGGCGTCCTGGCTGGGTCTCACTCACTGACTGTGCCTGCTTGCTCTCCATGGCCCCCTTGCCGGGTGTCTCACCTCCAGCTTGTGCACGAGCTTCTTCTTGATGGCATTCTGGGCTGCGGCGTTGGTTGCCATGCGGAGCCCCTCTGCCGCTTCACGCAGCCGCTGCTGCTGCTCCTCACTGTCTGGGTGGGCTGCGGCTCCCTGGAGAAAGAAGAAACCCATCACACCTCGCACGGGCCACCAGGTCCCTTGTCCTCCTGAAGCAGCAGCTGTGCTTTGGCTTGATGCTGGGGAACACCCCCAGAAGAGCTAAGAGCTCCTCTGCTGCCACCCCCAGCTCCATGAGGAGCTCCACTCCGTTGCACAGGTGCTCAGCTCAGTGCAGGACCTTGCTCAGGGAACTGCTTCCCCACCTAAGGGTTGCTTGCCCCCTCCACGTCACCAAGCCCATGGTGTTGGATGGGGCTGGGGGCCAAAGCCAGCGTCCATCTTCCCCCACGTCACTGACCTTCGCAGCCTCCACCATCTTGGCGGTGGCATCGGCCAGGATCTTGGCTGCACTCAGCAGCTTGCGCGAGTTCTCCAGGTCCGTCTCTCCCTCCGCGTCAGCTTTGATGGCATTGACGAGGTCGGAGGTGGCCTGGGCTAGAATACGAGCCTGCCGCACCATTTCCCCTAGGACAGAAAGAAAGGGTGGCCTGTTAGCAAGCCCGACGGGCTCACTGATACCTTTCCATCCATGTGCTCTACCCCAGGTGCCATCAGCTGCTCTCACCAGCATCACCCATAGAGCTGAATATGTTCTCAGTGACGTTGAGGATAGTGTCGGTGGCCTGGTCGTAGCGCCCGATGGGCTGCCCGCCCAAGGCGTGTTGCTTGATGTGCTGCAGCAGGTCATTCAGGGCCTGGGTGACAGCTGTGGCTGCCACCCCAACCTGCTTCAGGAGCTGGTCATCACTGGTGGCTGCCTTGGAGGCCTCCACGCAGCCCTCTGCTGATTTGGCCACCAACTTGCCAGCCTCGATCAGCTGTTCCTGGCAGACCGGGGAGCTGATTGTGGGAGCCACAACCTGGAGGGGAGGAGAAAGGCTGGGCAGTGAGCATGGTGGGCTCCCTATAGGAGCTGGGCAGGGACAGCTGTCCCCAGCTTCTGCTCCTCCGAAAAGGATATTCAGTGCTTGGGCACAGTGTCAGAGGCGCCAGCCACTGGTGGCAGACCCTTAATGCCACACCTGAGGACATGTGGCACCGGCACATCTACACACTGTGGAGCTGCCACCAGCTTGGTGGCACTTGCAGCCACGCTGAGGCAAGGGTTAACCTCACTGCTTACCTTGGTGCAGGCCACCAGCTGGGAGGTGGAGAGGGCGCACTGGGTGGCTGCAGCGATCACTTGCGTCTGCAGAGCTGAGTCCTCTGTTTTCTGAGCCACGTTCTTGGCTTTGAGCACCAGCGCGGCAGCAGCGCTGGCCACTGCCTTCGCCAGCTGCATGAGCATGTCCTGGGGGGATGACAGAGAGGGTCAGTGCGGGAGCCAGGGAGCAGGAGCATCGGCAGCCACCCACAAAGCTCTCGTGAAATATTCAGTGGGGAAACGTGAGCTCTCTGGGGGCCTTCTATCCACTCTGGCCCAGCACCAGCAGCACGAACACCTGGAGTGGCTGGCAACACCTTGACCCCATCTCTATAGTGTGCTACAGGTGGCAGTGAGTCTGTAACCTGGCCTTGAGCCACAGATCGCAGCGTGGCACTGCCACCAACACTGCCCAGAGCAGCTTGGGCAATGCTGAGCATCACCCCAACACCCATGACCCGCTCCCTGCCCACTTCCTGGGCAACAACGCATGCCGAGTCCCTGCTGGTACCACAATGACAACCCACTGCAAGTCACTGCTGGCGCTGCCTGCACGGGCTGCAAGGCCAAATGGAAAAAAACCGACAAACTCCTCTGGCCAAATGGCAGGCACAAGCTGGCCATGGCACAGCCACACCAGGAGCAGCTGCTTGTCATGGGCTCACCCCACCATCGAGAGGCAAGTGAGAGGCTGCCCACACTGGTCACCTGTACTACAGGTATGCCAGCTATTCTCTAGCTCGTTAGTGACAGGCTACATCTCTGCTGTCATTCCTGGGGCTAAAGGAGAGAGAGAAGGCTGAAGGACAGAAACCAGGTGACAACTAAGCCACCGGCCACTAAGCCAGAAGCTTCCCCCTCGCCTCCTGCAAGCCAAGACTACTCCCGCTGCAATCCACCACCTTTCCAGACAGGAGAGACCGGAGAACGCATGCACCCAGCTCTAGAGTCCCCAGACGGCAGCACCCGAGCTCAAGGAGGGAAGTAGATACACTCGGGTCTGGCAGCTGCCATGGCAGAGCATCCCGCTGCAGGTGAGCAAATTGTCCTCCAGGCTCTAAATCCACACCTCAAGGCTGCCCTGTCCTGGCACTGCTGCCTGGCCATGCACTGCCTCTGCCATGGTGCTAGCTTTTCTGCTCCCCTTGGCTCCCTGTCCAGGTTTTTCTGCTCCCCTTGGCTCCCTGTCCGGGTTTTTCTGCTCCCCTTGGCTCCCTTGTCCAGGCTTTTCTGCTCCCCTTGGCTCCCTTGTCCAGGCTTTTCTGCTCCCCTTGGCTCCCTTGTCCAGGCTTTTCTGCTAGCGTTGAGGCTGCATGGCTGCTATGAACAGAAACCCCTTCTTCCTGGAGTCTGTTTCAACCTATACTACGGCTGGATCCTCCTCTCCAGCACGGTGTTCTACCTCCCTTGTGCTGGAAGGAGCAGTCGTGGGAAAGCAAGCCAGCTGGAAGTCAGCTCAGCCAAAGTAAACCACCTCATGAGGCTCCAGCCACACTGGGTCTCTGATGGGGGCAGGCAGGCAGCTCCCACAGGCAGGGAATGGCAGGCAGGAGCTGAGGGAGGACTCCTAGGGCAGCGCTCGCCCAAGTGGCGACCCAAGTGCATGGACTTCTGAGAGCTGATCACCAGAAAAGCAGATTTTTGAGAAGAGCCCTTCTCCAAAGAGTTCAGCTGATCGTCACCAGAGGAGCACCCCTCACATCGGAGAGGGCAAGGACCACCAAGCCATGCCTACAGCCCCCTTTTACCGTCTTTGGGTCAGAGGCAGGCAGGATCCAAGCACGCCGGCTTTCTGGGATCTACATGGGAATCCACAAGATAAGAGGCGTTATATCACAGTGGCTCTAGGGACAGAGATGGGAAACGGCTGTCCCTTCCCCCAGTGAAGTCACTGCCGGGCACTGGCCAAGCTTCGGCCCGGAGCCCTCCTGCCAGGTCCTTTGCAAAGGCTGATGATTTCAGGGAACAGGTGTCCCTGGGTGCCGCCGGGTGGACTCACCTGGAACCGGGGGTCGGTGTCACTCTCCCCGATCTGCTGCAGTAGCTCCCCACTGGTCTGGCCCACAAGGCCGGCAGCCTGCAGGAGGTTCTGGCGAGGCTGTGAGGAACGAGGCAAAAGCAACACCAAGATCATGAGTTAAGCCCTAAAAACTCACCTGATGGTTCCCCTTGGCTTCCACCCTCCTCTTGACCCCATGGACCCTCCTGACCCCCACCTCAGCGCTGGCAGGCTGTGCTGTTTTCAGCAGGTCCGAGACGGCGCTTGCCAGGTTCTTGGCTGCCTGCAGAAGCTGCCGCCCGTTCCCTCCCTCATCCTCCATCAGCGCAGCCAGCAGCTTCACGCCCTTGGACATCTCCGTCAGGTTGGAAGAGATGGTGGTGACGGCGCAGCCCACAGCAGTGTAGTCCGTGTCCGCTGGATCCCCTGCACAGGGAGGAGGTAAGTCAGGATGGGACATGCTTCCAGTGATGCTTGAAGAGCATCCCTGAGCCTGTCACTGATGTGGTCCTCCTTCCTGAGAGCTGGGGAAAAGACCCCCTGGCTCCTAAGCCTGAAAGGTGGTCGCATCAGCTGAATAGGGACAGGAGAGCGTGGGGAACAAGAGCTGCACCATGCCATGGCTGCATCCACAGTGCCCGGAGCTATGGCAGGGACCAGACAACAAGCTCCTGCTTTAGAGGATGGCAGGTCAGCCCAGGACTGGGAGGAAGGACTGGGCTGGGCACAGGCAGGGACGTTGGGACGTCTAAAGGCAGGGCAAGCTGCAAGGCCACAGATGGCTCTATAGGCACATTAGCTGCAGTCAGGGCTGATTTAGCTCTAGCTAGAGCAGGCTGGGTCCTCCTGATCAAGGGCAGGAGTCGTGACATTCAGCCAGGTAAGAGAGACCAAGTCTTCTCCAGAGGTGGGGCATTTCTCTTCTTCACCCCTCTGTGTACCTGCAGTGAGGTTGACCACCGAGGCTGTGCCAGCAGTGATGGCGTCCACTTGGGAGTGGATCTCATGCTTTGACTCATCCATCTTGTTTTTGCGCCAAGCTTTGGATGCCTGAAATGGGGAGAACAGGGTCAGCGGATGTTGGTGGAGGTGGTGGGGAGCTGCACCCACGCTCACACAGAGAGATGCAGGAGAGAGGAGACAAGGAAGAAGGAAGGAAGGAAGAGCTGTGACCACAGCCCATCCTGACCAAGCAATGTGACCAAGAATCCTCTCTGCTCCTGCCCCCAGAGCTGGATACAACCCCACCTCATTGCAGGCAGCAGATCTCCCCAGGAGCTGCTGACACCTCTCTTGAGAGCACGTCCAGCCTTACCCAGCCCCAGTGATGTTCCCCCCCAGCACCCCCTCTTCACCCAGCACTCACAGCATCCTGCCCAAGAGGTGGCAAGGTCTCGAAGTCATCCAGCGTGGCCTGGGCTGCGTGCACAGCCTGCATGCTGGAGTTGATGGTGCCAGTCAGGGCTTGCTGAGCTGAAGTCTGCAACACAGGGAAAGGTTGAGGTGCGTCAGGAGCTTGAAATCTAGGCTTAAATATTCAGCTCACTTGCCCCCCTGGAATGTGGTGTAACGTGCTGTTGATGTTAGGTGCCTCCACAAAGTAGGGTGCACCTAGCAAAAAGGAGGGTCTTCCCCTCTGGCACCTCCTACTGGGAAATGCCCTGTTCCATCATGGTAGAAGTGAGTCTCACAGTTAACCACCTCTCGGGCAGTGGGGAGCAGATGCAGTGGAAATCCACAAGGCTTTTACACCAAGCCTCACCCCAGGCTGAGTGGGGACAAAGCAAAGAGCCTCCTCGTGGCCTTTTCCAAGCACTTCTCAGAGGACATGGGGGGCACCAAAGCCAGGCACAAGGCTCTGCTGCAAACCACAGTGCTGGTGGGGCTGGCCAGGCACAGCAGCTCTGGGCAACTCAACCAGAAGGAGAGGCCGAGGCCGCTGGCCAGGGGAAAATGCCATGGTGTAGCTCAAGTTTGCAGAGTGGGTACAAGAGGACGCCAGCTCAGCCAAGCCTCCAAGCACACGAGGCCAGCGGCACAGAGCCTCTCCTCCTTTCAGCAAGCCAACACTTGGCCACAGACCCAAATGGATGGGTCTACATGAGCCAAATGGGCACCTTTCAGAGTCTGTGCCCCATGGGCACGGGGAGAGCTTACCAGGGGAGGCATGTGCCCTCGGTGCATCTGGCCACTGGTGATCTGCAGTTGAGGCTGCGGCATCGTGCCCACCTGGAAGTTTTCTGGCCCTCCGGCCCCTGTCCGCATGATGGCTGGCAGGGCCACCGAGCCCAGCTCTGCCTTGCCTACACGGTTAAACTGCTGCTGCAAGACAGTCGACCTGAAGTGGGAAGAAATACCAGGTCAGGGGGTGCCCATGGCCCCAGCACCAGGCTCTGTGGGAATGCTGCTACCAAAGGACTGGCAGCTGTTCCTCCAGACATCTAGTTCCATCCAACACATCTGGTTGGCAACTAACTTGCTCCTGGAGGGCTTACTTCTTTGGAGACACAGAGTCTTCCAGCATGGTGGACTCCTCATCCCCTTCCAGTCCAAAGTGGTCTTTGCTCTTTTTCTGCAAAGGGAAAGAGAAAATGTGTCAAACCAGCACACACCTCCCAGCCTTCCCCTCCTCCTGCAGCCCAGGCACCGTAGCGGGGCCACAAGGTCCCCCCAGCAGCACCGTGTGACAAAGGCTGTCTGGAGGCAGCTGGAAGGGGCAACCCTACACCCCTCTATGGAGAGGAGCCGGTTACTGGCACCCATCTACCCTTCCCAACACACTCTCACCTTTTTGAGGATGATGTCAATGTAGCCGGCAATCAGCTGGGCGATCTGCTCCCCTTCTGTTGTCTGCACCGAGTAGTAACCATCCTGGTAATCTCCAAAATCCTGCAAGAGCACGGCACAGGGTAGCACCGGAGCAGGGCACTGGCGGTCATCCTGAGCCCCTCTGGTATGCACTAAGCACCCAAGTGCTGGCCTCCAAAACAAGAGCCAGGAGAGGCTCCAGAGGAGGGCAAGGCTGTCCCACGACGGGGCAATATCCAAGAGAGGGACTGACATGAGAGCAGCCCCCCATGGGAGCACTGCTGGGGAGGGGGAGTGGAGGAACAGGGCTGGTGCCTACCAGGGTGAAGCTCTTGGGTGAGGCCGCCCAACGCTTGATGTTGGTCAGGTTCCACTCCTGAATCACTTCCTTGGTCTTCTCATCCACTCGCATCACGCACTCCTTGGTGATCCCCAGCAGTCGTGGCACCAGCTTGTTCTTCCCCTTCATCTTCTCCTGTGGGTCGCAACAGAAGGGTTGTGGGCTGCCCTTGGGATCCCATCCAGGCAGAGACCTTTAAAGCCTCCCTTGGCTACCAAACACCTCCGAGGCCACCCTTTCAGGTGGTGGCAACCATGACATCAGGCTTGAAAAGGACAGGAGAAAAGCAAGAAGTGGGAAGACAGTGCACATGGAAAGCCAAGAAGAACAGATGGACACTGGGGATGCAGGGAAAACTGGAGCAATGTGGGTTGAGGGGTAGCAGCTGGATGCAGACATAACAGATGGAGAGATGCTGGAGAAGGGGAATTTTGGGAGCTGCTGCTTTACCTTGACCAGGAAGAAGGAGACCCCATAGGTCTTGAGGGAACGGGCAAGTTTCACATAGCGAACTTTGGCCTCAATCTCAGTCATGTTCCCACAGTTCTTGTGGGCCTGCAGCAGCAAAAAGAGAACAGCCCGCTAGCACCATGGTCCCCTGGCTGTGCCACCATCGCCCTGTCACAGCGTTTCCAGGCTCTCCCCACCCCACTGGCATCCCCTGCCCATCTTACAGCATCCCTCTGACTTCTGGGACCTCAGGAGCTGCTTTGTCTGCCCACCTGCAGCTTCCTGCTCCTGTTTCTCACCCACCAAGCTGCTATGTGTTGCCTCCAGAGACAAGAGCAGTCTCAACCTTTGGCAAGGAGGAACAAGAAGCCCAAGTCTCAACACTCCCCCTGCACCTACCATGAAGATCTTGCGCTCCCCCTTCTGCTTGATGTACTCCTTTGGCAGGAAATCCTTGAGTCTGCCAAAAGACAGCCAAGTCAGCTGTTAGCCCAAAGCCAGTGTTTGTCTTTAACTACAAAGAAGCCCAACCAAGAGCCTCGGACAAATCCCTGCCAGGGCACAGGCTGGGAGTTTTTGGGAGCAGGAAGGATGTGGGAGAGGTTGCTGCAGTAATGGAAGTCACCCCAAGAGCTTTCCTGCTGAGAGCAGGGTGGACGTGCTGAGGATGCAGCCCCTCATCAGTGGAGACCATACAGTGGTCTGGGGTCCCCCACATCAGAGCTGGCTACATGTCCTGTGCAAGATATGGGGCTGTCACCCCTTGGTGCCAGCATGGACCTCCATGCTTAGGCACTGTGGAGAGGGGTCACTCCAGAGACATTCGCATCCCTAAGCCCCGTGTGCCAGCGTGGTGCTGGGGGCTACCAAGCTGCTCGAGCCACCTGCATCTCCCCAAGACACTCACTCCAGAAAGCCTGGCTTGTGTTTCTGTTCATTGTGTGGCCCGAACTGGATCTGGCACTGGTAGCCGGCAAACTCACAGGCTTTGTCGAAGGAGACAGGGTGGGAACCGTTAAGGATGTCATCGCGAGCCTGCATGGAAAGAGGAGACACTGCTGTCGGCTGGGCAGCCACTTAGCCCTGCCACCGCTCCCCTCCACACCGGGCAGGAACTGGTTTCCAGACAGAAAAGAAGTGGCCATGAAAAAGAGGAGGATCAAGGGGCAGGCTGTCCCCTACAGGGACCATCAGCATGCCTGGGAGAGAAACAGCAGGATGGTTCCTACCAGGCAGAGGAGAAAAGGGATCCCCTGGGGAGCTCCAGAGTGTGCAGAGGCCAGGGCTGTGATTGCCAGCATTGGCTTTTACCCAGGAGACAACTGGGCATCCTGAAGTACCCCCCGTGATGGCTCCTGGCCAAAACCTTAGTCACCAGTGGAGCCAGGTGCTCTGTACCTGCACGTAGAGCAGGTTGAGCTGCACAGGATCTCGTGAGTCCACGTTCTGGTCAGAGTAGAAGAACTTGCGCCGCAGCAGCAGCGTTTCATTGTCGTCGATGCCTTGCTCACGCAGGGTCCGGCCATGGTCCAGCCAATTCACTGCAGGCAACACCAGGGCATGAGCAGGGACGGGCACCCAGGCAGGGCTGGTCCCGGCCCCAAGGCTGCTTGTGCAGAGCAAGAAACAGATGTCGCAGTATCCCAGCTATCAACCCTCTGCCCTGAGCCTCCAGGCAGGAGGCTCCAGGGAGCGTGGACACGTATTCCCTTGCCACAGTGCTCTCCACTGTCACCTCCACTTCTGTGTGTCAGCTCTTCCCCTTGCAGGGGACCCTGCTCCCCTTGGCACAGGCTGACCCCATCCCCAGCACATGCAGACACCTACACTCATCATCTGTGTGCAACTTCTGCTTGAGTTTCTCCATCTTCTTCTCATCTCGCAGCAGGGTCTTGTCCTTCTTGATGGTGCCGGTAACCTCTTCCTTCTTCTCTTCCATAATCTCCCGAACAAGCGAGTACTCGTCATAGTTGGTGATGCCTACAGGAGCGCAGAGGTCTGAGCTCAGCATATTGCTGCCAAACAGAGAGCCTGGAGGTGCAGTGTCCTTGGCTATGCCTGCTGCTGCTCCCCTGGTACGCCCCACGAGATGCTGCCACCTCTCCCCACCTCCCTTCCTCCCCCCTATTGCTGCCCCCTCCTCTCACCAATCCGGGCACAGATTGTCATGAGCATGTCCGTGACGGTTTTGGAGTCATCCACCATCACAGTTTTCACTGTCCCATCCAGCATGCGGATCTTCAGGGGTCGCTGCTTCTTCTTGTACTCCATGGTGTCCTGCGGGCAGAGAGGAGCACAGCTCCCACCAGCAGCACCAGCGCAGGGTGCCCACATCCCACCACCGCGCCAACAGCTCCCTTCTCCCCGGGGCTATGGGGGGGGCACATGGGGTACACCCAGGCAGAATGCAAGGCAGCAGAGCAAGCACCCGCAGCTTCTCCTCGCTGCGGGCACATCCAATTGCAGAGCCAAGGCAGGTACCAGCTGGAAGGATGCGGGATAGATGCTTACCCCATTGCGAAGCATGTAGTAGTCCAGAGCCTTCCCAGCCTCCAGCCAGATTCCTTTCTTGGGGTCTTCATCCGAGAGGAACAGCCCAAAATCATTGGCTGAAAAAGAGGTAAAAGTCTCTGCCAGGGTAATCCTGAGCAGGACAGGGCTGCCAAATGCAGCCTGTGCCCTGGGGTGTGCATTGGTGCAGCTCAGCACGTGAAGCACAGCAGCACTGTGAACGCTGGAATCTAAACCTAACGAGTGGGCAGGCAACAAACCTGACAAAGAAGCTTTGAGATACATGTTTTACCACAGTTATCTACGGAAAAAATCATCTGAAGCATGCCTACGCAATGCTGAACTTGGAACTGATAGTCACAACAGCAGGAAGAACTTGGCGTTGTGGTTGACAGCTCTCCAAAACCTTCAGTGCAATGTATAGCAGCAGTGACAGCAAGGTAATAAGCTGCTGGGGATCACCAGGAAGGGTGGTGGGAACCGGTCTATAAAACTTAGGCTCATCCACACTTTGAGTACTCTGAGGTGCTGTGGTCTGCACCTCCCCAGAAGAACACAGCAGAGTTTGAAAAAATATATAGAGAGAAAATTTAACTGATGGAGCTTTGGTATGAAGGACTAAAAGGAGCTGGGACTCCTCCGCTTGGGGAGAAGGAGGCTGAAGGGGTATGAGATCAAGGCTTACAAGGTCTCAGAGGTGGCGAATAAGCGCTATTCACCACATCCTGCTCCTTCAGGGTGGAGGTACCCGGTGAAATTGCTGCTGCTGGAGCCGGGGCAGTGGCACCCCAGCTCAGACCCACAGGGATAGCCCTGTTTTCATGCTGCAAGAGGCCAGGACCACGCCTGACTTTGCCCTGGGAAAGGTCTTTCTCCACCTTTCAAGAACCCCGTGCCGCAGGCTGTCTTGGCTGGCCACATTCATAACGCGTCATCCCCTTGGCAGCTCTCTGCGGGGAGGGACAAATTCCTGAGCCGCCCCACTCCTGCCTGGCTAATACTGCCGCTGGGATCCTACTAAACAGGGAGCAGAAAAATCAAGGAGGCTTGCCATTTTATTTTCAAATTAAAAAAGAAAAAAAAAAAAAAAAGCTGTTTTCGAAGGAAATTCCAAGAGGGTAACTCTAAAGCACTGAAAACTGAGCAGCTTGCCCCAGATCCATAGCTTGGGGGGGGAGAGGAGCTTCCCGAGACAGAACAAGAGTGGAGCTGGAAACCCACACCAAAGCTCCCCCAGCCCAAAGGCGACAAAAAACTAAGGGCAGCTCAAAAAGGGACCTCTCAGTGCCACTGGGTAAGGAGAGCAAAGAGAAACAAGAGCTCTAGTGAACTGATAGGGGAAAAAAAAGCTGTGAGCAACTGAAAAGGAACTCAGGAATAAGCAGTTCCCTTTAAGGCTTTCCCCTTGCCTTTTTTTTTTTTTTTTCATAAGCAGGCTGGCTCACGCCCAGGAGCAGGAAATGCAATGCTCCCTCCAACATGGCTACAGCCCCACATCCACACAAACATTCAGTCAGTCCCTCTCTGAAACCGAAAGCTGAGGTTGGCCGGACCACTGGCCAGCCGGGCACGACGGAGAAGGCATTTCCTTTCATCCTCCAGGAATTTGCTGCTCCCAGATGTCGCCACGCTCCCCCTCCCCTCCTCTTCCCACGACTCCTGACCTCCTGTTTGCTGCGTCTCCCCTGTGGCACGGCCGCTTTCGGAGGTGGCAGGGGACCAGGAGAGCCGACAAGGCGATGTCCCAGTGCTCCAGCCCCCCCTATCCATGCCGGGGACAGGCCATGGCCGCGTGGGCGTGAGTCACATCATGAGCTCATGAGCCATAAGCTTAATTTTGAGCCTGGCAGCAGCAGGGAGAAATTACAGCTGAGAAAGCTTAGCAAGGTAATAAAGCACCAGCACAGGCCTGGCAGAGAGCTGCACATGTGGGGGGGGAAGACCTGACAGAGGACTATATATCCCCCAAGAAAGGAAACATTAACTTACATGGTTTGTTAACGCTCACTATGACCCCTGCAACTGTTTAAACCCACATAGTCCTGGCTAGTGGTGATGGACACAAGCAGGAGAGAGGAGCAGAGACAGAAGGGGGAGCAGGCTCAAAGAGCTCGATGAGTTATTTCACTTCCAAATGTGTTTTCCTACCCTCCGGCTCCCCAAATTCCTTCTGGTGTGTCAAGGAGGAAGCCCGAGGAACTCAGCCCCTCACCTCAACTGGGCAGAAGGACTTGGACCTTGCTCCCTGCACCCACAACTGCTCTGGGAAAGCCCAGATGGGCAGGGGGACTAGATAGGAAAGGGACACTGGTGACATGCCAGGAGTTAAGCCGGGGTGGCCCTGGCACAGCAGCCAGCTCCACCATGGACTTACGCTGTCCCATCTGGGCCTCAGGCACCCGCTCGCGGATCATCCGGCAGGCGTCGTACACCATGGTGGAGGGCTCAAACTGCATCGTCTTCACCACATTCCCAATGCTGATCTTCAGCGAGAGGGCAACCATGGTGGCGGCTGGGCTGTCCCCACTCCTGCGTCACCTGCTGGAGGAGACAGATGGGTTAGTTCTGACCACTGGCCCTTCCAGTGTGCAGGGTCCTTCCTCCTTCTCCTCCTCCTCCCCTCCAGCAGAACCTCTGCTCCCCAAAAGCAGGAACCCAGCTTCTGCTGGTGAGCAAGGGCTGGGCCCCGTGCTGGCGAGCCTGCGAGGGGGTCCCACTCTGTGGGACCAGCTCCGTACTGACCCTGGGGTCTCCGGCCAGCGTTGGGACCCTTGTCTCCTCGTCCCAAGGTCCCAAAGCTGATTTTGCTCGCCTGCAGGAGTGACAGCAGCTGGTACCCGGCGGAGATGGTGCCAGTGAGGAGGAAGCGAGCGTGCGGGAGGGCACAAGATAAGTCGGGAGAACATGATGGAAGGGGTTATAATTAAACCTGCCGTGACAACAGAAGCCACAAGAGGAAAACCAAGCTTTGACGCGGAGCTGGCAGGGCCCTGCCCTGGCTATCAGAGCCCCCCACGTCGCCAGTGGACAGTGCTGAGCTGACAGTGTCCCCTGAGCAGGGAGGGACGGAAAAGCCCGGAGCCGCTCGGGGAAGCAAGATAAGGGCATCAGGCACTGAACTTGCCCATTAAAAATAATTACATGGGGAAAGCACTACTTGCACCGAGTGAGTGCTCAGAGCTCGGGGTCTACGGCAGCTACTGCACAAATCCAGGGCTGGGGAATCCATGCATGGGTTGATGTGCAGGAGGGCGAGGGACCAGCTGCTGCAGGTCTCGCTGCCAGGGCACACGAGAGCTGCACCATGCCACCTGAAACAGGCCCCAGGCCGGGTTCAGCTTGAAGGATCAGCTGCCACCTTGAAGGATTGTGCAGATCAGCTTCAGAGCGAGCACCCCTCAACAGGGCTCCAAAACACCAAGTTCAATAACACCTAATTAGCACCGCGATATTCTTACAGCAGAGTGAAATCGGAAAGTAAAAGGAGGATGTAAATAAGCCCCCTGCTTGCCTGCCTAAGAACCTGTAGGGTTTGTAAGAGCCCTTTCCTTTGGGCTTATCCACAGTGCAGCAGCTTTCAGTGCTTTCCCAGGTTGCCCCACACCTCGGGGTCCCTGCGACGGGTCCTTCGCCCTGCCCCACTGCTCCCTGCCCTGCTCAGAATTCCCGGTCAGCCCCAGCCCGATGCTCTCCAGCAGTGACGTGCCTTTTCCTCTCCCTGAGAGCCTGCTCACGGGGAAGGACTCCCCTGCTCTGTCCCGACCCAGGCTGCCTTGTCCTTAAACCCCGGCGGGCGGGAGGATGCCAGAGCACCGGTGAGATGCACCACGTCTGCTTGTTCTCTTTTAGATTGATTATCTCCTACCAGGCCTCCTATTATGGCCCTCAGGGAAAGGTTCTTGGCCACGTGCATCCTCAGCCTGGCCCGGGGAAGGTTCTTGGGCAAGACTTGCTGGCAGCCTCCCTCACACGGCAGTGGCACACGGCGAGAGCTGTGACATGCTGCCAGCTCTGGTCCCCCACGGAAGGGGGTACACTGATGCGGGCTGCTCCCAACCACAGCCCCGAGCAGGCTAGGGGCAGGATCTGGAATAAAAGCTGAATGGATAAAAAGCTCTTGCATCTGATTTTGGCCAGGAGCAAGTCGGAGGGCAGGGGTCCGGCTCCCGCAGAGCCGTAACGCCATTGCTGGTGGTGCGGGGTGGGAGGCAGGGACGGAGGAGCGTGCCGCCTCCGCCAGCACATGGAGCAGCTCCAGCTCTGCATTCCTGAGCCGTTCGGCAATGTTTCTGCAGAGGCCCGCGGCCCCCACTGGCTCCACTGATGAGGAATGAAATGCATTTTGGGGTCTGGAGCGAAGGGAGCCCGGTGGCAGCCTGGAGGTGCCGTTGCCATCTACCCGGAAGCACCAGCCGAGCTGTGGAGCCGAAGGGACGAGGAACACCCTGCTGTAGAAAGGGCTTTCTGAATATTTCATACGCAGGGCGGGCTACTGTGGTCACCAGGCCATCTAACTCCATATCTAAAAATATTCTTGAGTTGAGCATAAAGCTGCTTTCCGTCCCTTGGCAGGAAAAGGAGAACATGCCACTGCCAGGACAAGGTCAGAGACCGTGGAGGAAGGGGAGGGGAGGGGAGGACGCCAGACAGCAGAGAGGAACCGAGAGCAGCAAGGCCATGCCCGGCCATTTCTGCAGCCTCCTCTTGCCCTCCCCAAAGCCACCCAAAATCAGGCGCTGAGCCTCAGGCACCCCTTAGCACACATTTCACGGGGGCCACCATGCTTTCCAAGCCCCCGCAGGAGGATGACTGCTGAAGCCTTCCCACTGTCTCACAAAAAAGAGAGAGCTGAGCAGGGCAGGCGCTCACAACATCAAGGAAACGCTCAGAGGAAAGACAGAGATGGTTCATTCTAATTCCCGTATTCTACGGAAACAGTTCAGGCTCCAGCAGCTGAACTTTGCTGACATCAACGTCTGAAGCAGAACCGCTCTCTGCTGCGTAAGAAATACACCTCCTCCAGCCCTGGAGAGGCTTGTGAGCAAACGTGGCAATTAATCACAGGGGGTTTAGCAAATCCACTGCCTCCTGCGATGGCACGAAGGCAGGGCTCGGCCCTTGCAGACCTCTCCCCTCTGGGTACCACGTGGGGGAGGAAAAGCCGGACTAGACATAACGGATGAGACAGCGTGGGAGCCCCGGCACTGCAAACCAGAAAAATAAAGGAAAAGGACAGCAAAATTCCAGCTGTCCCACTGGAAAGAAAAAAAAAAACAAAAACAACAAAAAAATCAACAAGACAAAACCAACCAAAAAAAAAAAAACCCAAATAAACCAAGTCTCGATGAACACACACCAAATTTCTGCGCTGGCTCGCCTCCAGAGCAAAGCAAACCCGCTCGCAATTGGTCGTCGGTATGCAAAAAGTCAGATAAGGCACCGGCGCAGCGAGACAGCAGCCAGATTAACACACTTCTGCATTTTATAGCAAGCTGCGTGCAACCCTTCAACCATCCCAAAATGGGGGGTTGGAGGGGGTGGGTGGTTTCTTGATGGGGTCCCACACCCCGGGGGGGGAGCCTTTCCGGCTGTCTCCATCTCACAGGGTGAGCAAAACCATCATGGTGGTGGTGGTGGTGGTCTCCGGGCTCTGCTTAAAGGCAGGGGTGGCCGCAGGCCGGCAGTGCCGCGCCGGTCCGAGGAGCCAGCGCGTCATTGCCGGGACCACTGAGAGTGAGTTTTCCGTCACGTGACGTAACTGCTATATTTGTACCAGCAGAGTTTAGTGCCGCGAGAACGGTTTTACAGAGGAGGTTTTATATCTTAAAAAAAAAAAAAAAAAAACAAAAAAAAAACAACCAAAATTCGATAGCAGCCTGCTGGCGCACTGACGGTGAGTTTCCAGAAGAAGCTGCAAACCTTCAAACATGACAATTTAGCCCTTTTTTAACATGCTCTTTCTGAAGGAGACTCCGGATGAGGTTTGGGTTTGTTGGGTTTTTTTGTTTGTTTTTGGGTTTTTTGGGGGTTTTTGGTTTTTTTATGGCAATGTCAAATTTCACTGGGGAAAGGCCCTACTCCAGACCACCTCCAGGCTGGGAGCTGGCTGCAGGAAGCTTGATCAGCTGCAAACCACCTCACTGCCGAGGTTTTCTGCAGGCACAGCCAGGCAAGTACCAGGCCACCGCGATGCCTGCCGGCGGTGGCTTTGCTGGGACATCGGTGTCTGCACAACAGCACGATGAACCAGGTCACAAATTAACAGGGTAAGAAGCCAGACCTGGCTCTGGCCAGGTTCTCCAGTATGGGACCAGTATACACAGATCCGGGTGGCTTAGCCTCATGACAACAGGAAGGCTGAGCCGGCAGCCCCGGTGCTGCCACGCTGCCGAGCCCATTCACCCCGGTTCCTCTTTCCCAGCCGCACGTCCTCATCGGACGCAATGATGGTTTCTTACAGCCAAGGCCCAGCTTGCTCCTGGGGAGCGTGAGTGGCCGGTGAGCCCAGCCCCATGGCTGATCCCCACGGATGGGGCAGGAGCATCCTCTGGCCGCCGCAGGGAGGACAGCCCTGCTCAGCGTGGGAAATGGGGAAGGGATGGACGATGCTCGCCCGTACTGAGGTAAAGCAGCTCTGGCCATTAACTGGTGGCATTTCCCGCCCAGGCCTGTCCACTCCTGCTGGGCATCCCTTCACCTCCGAAAGGAAGTGGGCACACATGGCGGCACCCCCAGGCTGCCCACCACCAAGGCATATGTGAGGCTGAGCAGGGCCAGGACTCCATCTGCAGCCTCTCCTGCATCCTTTAGTGAGCTGGCCCTCCAGCACAGCACCCCAAAGGCAGCACTCGGGGTGCAGTGGGGGCTCTCACAGCCTCCAGAGACCGCCACGTGCCCTGATTAGGCCACCCGTGCTTGCCAAGGCAAGCGACTAGCCCACCACCATGCCACTGGCCAGGGAGAAAGGGGAAAGCGATATAAGAACGTGGCTGGGTTTTGGGGGGCATTCCTCCACCCAGCAGTCATCAAAGCTCAGTTCCAGAAAGGAGGGCGTCCCCGTTCCGTCTTCCTCAGCCTTCCCACTCCCCCTCCCCCAATCTGACGGGAAGTGCCACTTAGGGATGCACCAAGCTCCTGCCACTGCCTTTTGGGCAAGCAAGCAGCGCGCTTGGCTAGTGCTCACCACACACCACCCGTAGCCCATTTAGCGAGCGCTCGTGGGCGAGGCGGGGGAGGTGTTTCACCCCATGGCCTGCAGGAGGGTTTTTGGTTCCTTTAGCCGCGGGCTCTCCGGCAAAGCTAAAGATCCCAAAAATATGTCCCCTCCCCTTCTCAGCAGCGAGGCTCCGGGGGGAGAGGAGAAAGGAGTAAACAATTATTGCTACCAAATATGGGTCTAACAGCCAGCGATGAAGCCACGGCAGAAGCATGTAGACATCCTGCCGGCAGATTCAAAGGGCCGGGGAGCTCGCAGGGGCGCGGGCAGGATCCGGCCGGGAGCGAGGACGGGACGGCAACGGGCAGAGGATGGGGCAGGGTTTCCCTTGCCCGGTTAGCTGCTCCCTCCCGGGGAGGGTGGCTGTCCCCCGACGGGGGGTCTGCCCTGCCCCACACAGTGCCCACGTCCCCCCCAACCCCAGAGCCCACGTCCCGGGATGTTTAGCAGGAGCTCGGGGAGGTGGTGGTGACCTCCTCCGGTTGCGACGTGGGGAGCGTGTCCTCCGGTGTCCCCACCCAAAACGCCGCCGCAGGCCAGAGGCAGACACCCTTCCCACTCGCGTACGGGACGGGTGGGCGTAGGAAGTCGGGGTGGGGGGGAAGCTTTGACCCCCCTCCGTGTCCGGAGCCAAGCCTCTCCCGCTCGGTCCCCGGAGACTTCGGGACGAGGCCTGCGGCTATTTTGGGGCAAGGCCGAGATTAACGGGGCCAGGCCCCGCCTGCCAGTGCCGCCCCGGGGCTCCCTGCGCTGGGCAGCCGCCAGCCCCGGAGGGGCCAAGGCATGACCGACCCCCGGCAGCCCCTGGGTCACCGCCCTGGTGAGAGCACGGAGGCCCCGGTAACCGGGACACGACACCCCCACCCCCCCCACCCCCGGTAAACGGGGCGGGTTCCCCCCGGGACATCCGTTTCCGGCAGCCCCCCGCGATCCAGAGCGCTACCGCTCCCCAGGACACCCCCCTTCCCGGTTATCGGGCCGCCCTCCGTGTCTCCCCCGTCCCCGTACCTGTGCGCGGGCAGGAGCAGCGCGGCAGCCCCGCCGAGGCTCTGCGGAGCGGGGCGGCACCGCCCGCTTCCCGCCCCGCCGCCCCCCGCCGCGCATGCGCCGGGGCCACGCCGCGGCGCCGGACGGCACGACAGGGTTCGGCACGGTACGGTACGGTACGGTACCGGGGGCTACCCTCCGCCCGGCATCCCGTCCTTGTCCCCCCCCTTCCTCCCCCGCATCCCGGCCACTCGCCCACAGCTACGCGCCGCTCGCCACCCGCCAACTCCCCTCCCCCCCCTCGCCCGGCCGCCGCCGCCCCGCCGCTCGCTCCCGCCCCTACGCGCGCTCCCGCCGCCACCGGCCAATGGGCGGCGCCGCCGCACCCTCCCGGGAGGGGCGGGGCCTACGGGCGCGCGGTGGCGGCTGGGAGGCGGGTGAGGTGGAAGCGGCGGGGCCGGGCGGCGGCGTCGCGCTGAGGTGAGGTAATGGCGGGGGTAGGGGAGGACGGGACGCACCGGGATTTGGGGGCACCGGGGGACCGGGATCTCCGCCCCCGGGCTCTGCAGGGCGCCCGGCCGGCGGTCAGGCCTCGGGCTGCGCTGCCCGGCCCCCGCAGGCCGCAGCGCGCCGCCCCCGCGGCTGGGGCTGTGGGAGGCTTCGTGGCGCCCCTCGGGTGAGTGTCCGGGCGGGGGCGGGGGGATGTCTCCTGCGCGGCCCTATCACCCCGCTGTCCCCTCTCCTCCTGTCGGCGCTGCTTGCCTGGCCCACGCTTCCCAGGCGGAGTATCCTCAGTCCGTGGGAGCAACGGGCCCGGCGTGGTGGGGCTCGGCCCGGCTCCCCGACCCCTCCCGGCTCTGCTTTGAGCTGTTGAGGCCGTGCTCGCCGTGCCCTCTGGCTTCCCGCTCCCAGGCAGCTGGCACAGCAGGCCTGTGGCTGGCGACTGCCCTGGCCTTCTATTTTTATTTTGTTTTGGGGGGGAGAAGGTTTTTGGTTGGTTTGTTTGTTTGTTTGTTTTTCCTGATTGCGACACCTGCCAGCTAGATGTGAAAGCTTAGCCATCTCCACTAACCAGGAGGTGGGAGGGATGCCCCGGCTCTGGCTGGGTGAGCAGGGCTTTGGTTCAGGCATCACCCACCAGCAGGCCTGGCCCAGGACCCTGCCAGGCTGCGTCTCCTCAGGGGACGAGGAGCCCAGGCTCATTACCAGGAGATAACACTGCCAGCCCGAGCTGGGACTAGAGAAAAATGAAACTAAAGTGGCCACAGCTGCCTCCGGCAGGAACACCAAGGGGGAGCTGACACCGAGTCTGTCACTTTGTGCCCCCCTGGGCCCATATGGCAGCGGTCTGCATGGCCGTGATCTCCCCTTGGGCAGGGACGTCTCTCAAGGTTATCCATCGAAGCTGAGAGACCCTTTACCCAGTGCCTGATAGCTGCTGTGAGATAAGCAGCATTTTACATGCCGCCTGAAAGCATATTACATCCTTGTGACGTTTACAGATATCCAGCTATAGCTTAATTATTAGAAGTGTAGTGACTAGTAGAGTGTCAGTGAGTAGCAGAGTGTTTGACCAGTGCCTAACTTATCCTTTAAACTGTTGTCGAATCATTGTTTACCATTCAATTATTGCTTAGTCACCATTTGATTGCCATTTCATTTTCACTTGATCATCGATCAATTATCGTTTGATCATTGTTTAATCATTAGTAAAACCCATTTAGTTAACTTCACGACGATGACTTCTCTTAATAATTCGCCTGTGACAGGGTGCTGGCCTTGCTGGCTGCATGCTAGGGGTACAGCATCTTCGGGCTTCAGTGGAACAGCAGGATCTTGCATGGTCTCCAGCGCAGAAAAACTGGGGTCCTTCTACTTTCCCCCTCCTTCCTGTAGCTCCTGTGGCTGGGTTCCAATTGTCTGGTGGGGAAACTGGTATGGTAGGGCCACCAGTGCTGGTACGATAGCCTTGTTGAGGAAGTACTCTTGGGCTGGTTGTCACTGCAGGACCCTGGCAGCTGTTGCTGTTGCACTGGGAGATGTGTCTGTAGGGGCTGAGGGACATCTCGGAGTTGTCCTGCTGTCTCTCCCGCTGCCTATGCTCACTTTGGGTGTCCTGCTCAGATGTCGTGCCCGGAGGAACTGGCTGCCCTGGCAGATGAGGACCTGCTTGACTTCCTTCTGAAGGATGATGCTCCTTGCCCTGAAATCCCAGGGGAGGATAATGCTCTGCTGGAAGACTGGGGCCTGCCAGAGCCTGAGGTGAGCTCACTGGAAGGAGTCACTGCTGGGTTGTGGTTCAGGAGGTTTGGCTCCCTGCTGAGTAAAAGCTTTTTCTCTGCAGCTCCTAGACAAGGAGGTGGATGACTTCATCAGCTCCTTGCTGAGCCCTTTTGAAGAAGAACCAGGCACACTGCAGGGTTATTTGCCTGCTGACAGTGACAGCGGCATTTCTGAGGATCAGCATCTGTCCCATAGCCCCAACAGCGACTTTGCCAGCAGCCCTCCGAGCTCAGATATTGTCCAGGTTGATCACAACTATTTCCTCCATCGGGACTGGCCTGTACTGGAAAGCGTGAGGTCTGACACGGCAGAAGGAGATTTTTCCATTGACCTTGGTAAGTGGTGTGTTTGGGCTCTTTCTGTCCTGGGTGCAAGCAGAAATGCAGTCCCATGTTGAGTTTTTTTGGGTGGTTGCCAGGCAGTGATGGAGAGAGCAGTTTAGTGGCTTTCTGCTGCTGTAAGGTTGTGGTTTCATGCTATGCAAAGCTGGCTGATCAGGTGCTGCCTGACTGAAGCCCAGTGCTTGACTTTCCTTTCCTTCCCCAGAGACATGGACAGGTTTGGAAGGCACAAGCAAGGCACTGGAAGAGAGCTCTAGTTTCCCAGTTGCTGTTGCTGTGGATGCTGGACCCCAGCTTGTGCCTGGAGCCATCGTGCAGGTACTGGCTGCCATGCATGTGTGCCTCAGCCTTTGCTTCTGGTCACATCTCCCCTTCTCTCCTGGCTTGGCTCTTGTGGGGGATATTTCTGAGGAAAGCATGATGCTGCTTTAGGAGAGCTGATCCCAGTTCTGTGTGCTTTCTGCACACCCTCTCTGCCCTGGGGTGGAATCCCCCCTACTGTGCGTTCTCAGTGGGTGTACTTTTGCTGTTTTGTAGTCCAACTTCCCGGAGCTGGTCCTGACGGAGGAGGAGAGGCAGCTCCTGGAGAAAGAAGGTGTTTCATTACCAACCTGTGGGCCACTGACCAAAGTGAGTCCTCACTACAGCCTGTCACTCCCAAACAGACTTGCATCGCTTGAATGTTTCAGCCAGAGTAGGGGTTTGAAAATACAGGGTGGTGCCTTGATGAGAGCGCTAGTGCCCAGCTGCTGTGTTCAGGGCAGTGTGTGGCGGGGCTTGCTGTCCTTTCCCTCCTTGCGAGGCCACACACACAGCAGCTTCTGCATTGCTGATGAGGTAGATAGGAAGAGCAAAGAGTCGGGCTGCTGTCGGGTCAGTCTCCTCGCTCATGACTGCTTGCAGGAGGCAGTTACACCACAAATGCCTCCCACCTACTTTTTCCCATGCGCCTATTGGCTTGTGAGCTGCAGCCTTTTCATCTCCCATAGTTATGCCTCACTTTTGCTACACCGGGGAAGCTGCTGGCCGCACCAGCAGGCCAGAGTTTGCCTTGCAGCTCCTGCTGTTCATTCAGTGGTGTGGGAGGGACAGAGGACTAAAGTGCGTGGGCTGAGCGCTGCAATGCGTGCAGGGTTTGTGTGGGCTGGATTGCCCATGCCCTGGCCTTGCTGCTAACGAGAAATGGCTCTTGCAGGCTGAAGAGCGGCTTCTTAAGAAAGTGCGTCGGAAGATCCGGAACAAGCAGTCAGCCCAGGATAGTCGTCGCAGGAAGAAGATCTACATGGATGGCCTGGAAAACAGGTATGGGCACACAGTAGTGTCAGCCAACACTGAGGGGACAGACAGTCCCCTTTTTAGGGACCCTTGGCAGAATGATGATTGCACTAAATCATAGTTTCACTTATAGCTTTGATTCTTAAGATGTTCTGGTTACAATAGCACAGAATTTTTGATTGGAATGGCACGGGGTTTCTACAAGCAGAATCAATGTAGTACAATCTATAAGCAGCATAATATAAAATTTATAATATAACTTAACTTAAAATTTCTAGTCACCTAGATCCTAATACAACTTAATGTATGATTTCTCATCACCTGGACTCTGCCGATTGGGTCAGATCTCAATACATGGTTTGCTGTGTCAATATAACGAACATAATCTAGACTTGAAAATGATACAGAAGAACGTGAGTCACTCCCTCAATCCTGGGAGGAAGCAGATGATGGTGGAGGTGTCCCTGGCCAGGGGGGGTCCTGGGTCTCACTCTCCAGCAGCAGCTCCGGTGCAAGTTCCCCCTTAGGGCTTGTGACTGCTTGATTCTATGGATGGTGCTCTGTGTGCTGTTAGGCTTCCCTGCTCTGTGACAGGGTCATCAGCAGCACTGGGCTGGCCAGGTGCCTGGGACCTTCAAGGCTGGTAAGGAAGGAAGTAATCAGTCTGGCGCCCAGGAACCTTGAGGCTGGTAGGGAGGGGAAGAAGAAATTTGTTTGATTTGTCTACATGGTGCACAGGACCTTCAGGGTCTGATAATGAGGGAAAGGAAAGGAATACATGACGCACTGGAATGATGCTCGCCTCGTAAAATGGCATTAGTTGTGCTAACCATGTTCCCAGGGGTTGGGAACAGGGGTTACTGTGCTGCGCCACTGCTGGGGTCTTCCCACCCTGGACAGAAAGTGAGGCTGACCCTGTAGGGCAGCAGCTCTTCTCAGGGAGCTCAGAAGCTCGGGGCATAGCCTGGAAATAGCCCAGAGCTTGCTCTGTTCAAGCCAGGTGCTGGCCTGCCAGGTCCAGCGTGTTCTCCAGGTCAGGCTAGTTTGCAATACAGCCTGACGTTGTGGATCTACAGGGCTGGTGTGCCGCTGGGAGCAAGCATCCTTATGGATTAGTCTGGTGATTCTGTGTGGGACTGGGCAAGGCTCTCCCCTCCCCAAACCTGGTGTGAGATGTCACTCTCTGGGCTTTGCTTCGAGTGGTGCCAGATAGACTCCAGGAGCAATTTTTTCTGCCCCAGCCACCCAGAGATGGTGGCCTATTACCCAAGGGGAGACTCTGGTGAAGTCCCTGCTGTTGACTAACAGAACCTCTCTGTTCTTCCCCCATGCTTTTCCTCTTTCCTGGAAAGGGTGGCAGCCTGCACAGCTCAGAACCACGAGCTGCAGAAGAAGGTGCAGCTGCTGCAGAAGCAGAACATGTGAGTTCTCATTGTTGGACGTGGCAGGAGATGTGGTGGGGAAGGCTCTTCCTCTTCTTGGGATTGTGGTCTGTCACTGGCTGCAAAGGGGGAGGAGGGGAGCGTGCAGCTGTTGGTTCAGCTGCTGCATTAACCTGTGTTGCCGGCTCTCGTGCAGGTCACTGCTCGAGCAGTTGCAGAAACTGCAGGCCTTGGTGAGACAGTCCACCATGAAAACTACCACAGCAAAAACCTGCACCATGGTGAGTGGCTTCAGCCCCGGTGTCTGTGAAGTGGTCTCTGCTGTACTTACAAGTTTGCAATAGAGGTGTTTATTGTGGCGGGTGATGCTATCTATGTCCTTTGCTGATCTTCTTTCTGTTCCCAGGTCGTGTTCCTGTCCTTCTGCCTCATCCTCTCCCCCAGCTTCTGCTCATTTGGGAGAAGAGAGCCACAGCCAGAGCTCAGAGGTGAGTGCCCCTGGGGCTGAGATGTGCCTACAGGTGAAGCCCCTCTGGGGCAGAGCACCTTCCTCAGCCTGGAACCTGGGAACGCCTCCAGCCCAGCAGCCCCTTGCCTGGAGTGACCTCTTGCAGAAGCCCACCTTGGGGCAGGGCCCTGGGCAAGGGACTTTACCAGAACTGGAGGAATTCACTCCTTCTTGAAGCACAAGCTGAGCTCGTGCCTGGCAACTGTGCAGCATCCCCTTCCCACCTCCCCTGGGAAGAGGCAGGCTGAGTTGAATAGTTTGTTTTCCTCTCGTGGGCTCTGTGGGCTCAAAACAGAAAGGTGGGAGGCTGGGGATGACAGAGCTGGCTCTACCTCTCTTGCAGTGCTGTCACGGCAGATCCGTGAGATCTCAAACCAGGTAGCACCTGATGTGCAGAAGGACGCTGTGCTGGAGGGGTTCAGCCCAGAGCCTGAGGACCACTTGTTGGGCAGCCTCAATCAGTCATGGGAAGAGGAGCAGAGTCTACCCAACCGTGATCCCAGATCCTATTTCAACAGCAACTCATCCTCTGACCCTCCAGTGGCCACGGGCTCTGAGCTGGGCCCTTCCCGGCCCCCGGAGCGGCATGCCCAGAGCGACCCCCTGCAGGTAGAGGTGCCGGTGGGGTGGAAAGCCAAGAGGCAGGAGTGGGTGGAACGCACGGCCAGCGTTGTCATCCAGCAGCACCGCACTGATGAGATGTGACCACCGCCGCCTCCTGCTCCTGGGGGTGACACTGAGCAACCTGCCAGGCAGGGACAAGCGGAACTGCATTAACAGATAATCTATCAAAGCACATTCTTCTGAATACTCTCCCTATTGCTGACAGCTCAGAGGGTTTGCCAGGGAGGAATCATTTTAGGGTTGACCTGTTCTGACACTCTATGTATCTATAGCAGGACTCTATCTGAGATGGGGTGGCAAACTCTGGGAACTTTACTATGGCTGCTGACACAGCTTGGAGCCCGGGGTGTGTCCTGTGGCTCGTGGGGATGGCCTGTGGCATGGAAGGTGAAGGCAGTCAGGCCTGAGGGGCCCGTACTTGGTCTGACTGGATGCAGTTGGTGATGGAGGCCACTGCCTTGCTTCTTCCCTGCCCAGGTGGAGGTGAACAGGCTGGGTCCTGCACTTCTTTACTGTGTCTGGTAGCCGTCAGCATGTCTCCTTTGTCCCTTCCCCTTAATCCTGCAGTCTTGCCTGATTTCTAGGTGTGAGATAGCAAGCTGACCTTCAGTGCCCTCACGGGGAGTGGTCCTGCTGTTGCGACAGACCCTCCCTTTCGCCTGTTCCTGCTAGCTTTTGAGCCACAGGCACAGCTCCTGGCCTGGCTAGAGAAGGTAGTTTGGAGTCCTTCCCGAGCCGCGTGTGCCGTTTCCCTTCCATAGGGGCTGAGCCTTTCATCTCCCACAGTCCTGAGAGCGGGGTGTCTGGGCCTCGGGGGAGGGGGGGAAGGCACGCCTCGAACTGGACTGCTGAGGGGGTGTGGAGCAGGGAGCAGCAGAGCCTGCTTGCCCTTCTGGAGGCTCTGGCCATGGGATGGTTTCACAGTTGCATCCCTGTGTGCCCGAGCTTTGCCGCACTGGCCGGTGATGCAGTCAGCTGGCTCTGGTTGCTCCCAAGGGCTGAGCAGAAACGCTTTGAGCTGGTGAGCGGCGTCCTTCCTGGAGTGCAGCTTAGTCATACCTGTTGAGCATCTCCCCTCATCCTACTTCAGGACATTTCATAGAATCATATAGAATGGTTTGGGGTGGGAGGAACCTTTAAAGGTCATCTACTCCAGCCCCTTGCAATGAGCAGTGACATCTTCAACTAGATCAGGATAATAATTAATAATTTCCATATCAATAACATGTAAATGAATACTAGTCATGTGCGACTGTGTTGTCTGTGGTGGTTTCAATGAGGGGTTGGGCTGCTGGATGGAGGCACCAGGCAGGGGGTGGGAGCGTTGTGGGAGGAACCCAAGGGAGGCTTGGAGGTGATCACTGTCACTGCCTAACGAAGGGGAACGCGCGCTGCCTTCCCTTCCCGTGGCTGGCACTGCACAGAGGGGCTGGTTGAGACATGGGGTGTGAGTTTGCACTTCTTCAAGGGTGCGAAAACACTCTCCAACCACTTTTGGAGGCAAGTGGGTGTTGTGACCCCCCCCAAGGCCCAGGTGTGACCCGCTCGCACCCCAGCCCCCGGTGCTGTGGAAGCCAGCAGCTTCTCTGGTAGGAAGCGCCAGGAGGATGGTGTCTGCCCCCACCACCGCTTTCGTAATGGGGAGCTGCACAATCACAGGAAGCAGAGCAGAGTCAGGGTGGTGCAACAGCCCCCTTCCCCTCTGCCGGGGGGCCGCGGGGAGGGCCTTGCCTGCCGGGTGGTTGCTAAATCAGGGGTGTGATTGCTGGGTCCACTGGAGGCACTTGCAGACCCTGAGGCTCAAGCTGCGGAGCCTGGCGTGGGGTTTGGGAGCATGAGAACCCCATCAAAGTGGTGGGTGTAGGCACCACCCTGCTTGCAGCCCACCTGGGAAGGGAAGGATGGCTGTGCAGGGGAAGGAGATATGAAATTGATGGTTGCGTCTCTGCCCAGGGAGGAGGGACAGGCCTGGGGTGGCTCACCTGTGGGCCGGCAGCACGCTCATAACAGGGTAGGCCACAGCTCTGCTGTGGCCAGGGCAGGCATCCACTGAGCATCCCCAGGGAGCCACTGGACCTTTTTCCCCAGGACAGGAAGATCTCAGACCCTGTCCTTGCTTTTGTTTCATTTTTTTTGCAGTTCAAGGCCAGGGAGTGTAATGACACTGTTGTCACCTGGAGTCCCTGGCCCAGGGCTAATCAATATTGTGTGAGTCACCTGAAATAAAACAGTAGTGTTGCCAGCAAAGCAGGGAGTGGCTACCAGAGCTGGTGTTTGGCCTGCGGCAGTGGGGTCACCTCGGTGCTCTGCCAGTGGTCTGGCTTGCTTGGCTGAGTGTCAGGAGGGGAGGTAGCTCTGGGAGAGCAGGCAGGGAGCCAGGCCAGCCCGGTGGGCTCCTCATCAAAGGTGGCCGCACACCGGATCCCGCGCCAGCCAGCGCTGCCCTGCTCTGGGGAAAGCTTGTGGCAGAGGTCGGGACATTGCAGAGCTGGTCCCCGTGCTGCACTGGGGACATCTCTGCCCATGGCAGTTTTGGGGACAGCTGCTCTGCGGTCTCGGGCAGGGAGAGGCTGTGTTTTCTTGCCGGTCCCACAGCGATCAGTGCCGAGCCGGCCAGAGGAAGGAAGCCCAGCCCCGGCCTCATGCCTTGAGTGAAAGGGTAGCGATGATAAAAATGCCTGGAATGAGTCCTTTGGCCGAGGAGGCTCGCACCTTGTTTCCATCAGGCAGAGGAACGTGAAGAACCTGGTATATCTGCCACCCTCCTCCTCCTCCTTGCTGCAGACCCTCTGCGACATCTATCCCATCTATGGCAAAATATTCTGCTCAGCCCTTGGCAAGCCCCGTGTGGGTGTTGCCGAGTGGAAACCCTCTCTCTTTTGCTTGGTGACTCCCCAAGTGTCGGCGGTGCCATCTCCTTTCTATGGTAGCGATGTACTGAAAATTATGAAAGCACGAAATGAAATTTGCCTCCTATTGCTAGGGAGGACCTGGGCTGTGTGGCTGGTACGAAACACCCCCTGCTCGTGGATTTAAAGGAATCAGCTTTTGCTTTTTTTTTTTTTTTTTTCACAGAAGTTGGGATTTCTCAGAGAGGTGGGAATTTCAGTCAGTAGCAGAAGTAAGACAGACCCTCCTTTTCAAAGGAAACCTAAGCCCTGTATCAGCATCCATCCTATTTTTATCCACTAGCACCAGCTGCTGGATATTGGTGGAAATGGAAAAACAAGCAGAAATCCAATCACCCATTTAAAAAGGCAACTGGAAATACGGCAGTAGAGCCACCGCCTTCCCCCAGCTCCCAAAACTGCACCTCAGCACCCCGGGGTTGCTGAACCTTGTGGGTTCAGTGTGTTGGGGGGCCAGCATGGAGCTGGTCATGCTGGACCACTTTATCAAGGTGTCTGAGGCAGAAAGCAGAGAGTCCAGGCTGGGATGCCTGGAAAAAACCCAGTGGGTGCCAGATGCGTCCTTTCCCTGACCACGTGCAGTGTAGCTGGGGCTTGGCTGGAGACCCTGGGTGTGCACTGTTGGGGGGGGGACAGCCGCACTGAGAGTCCTCTCCTGGGATGGGCTGTTTGGGATCTTTCCCCGTTCCCGGGGCGGGAGGGGAGCTGGCAGCCGGCCACCGCACCACATCCGCCGGGGCTGGGAACAGGAGGCTGCCGGCTCTGCAAAAGCCATTTGCAGTAACACACCCCTCCCCCCCCGCCGCCCCCCATTCGGGTGCCTGAGAAACTTCCTCTGCTCCGCTCGCACGGGGAGGGCGAGCTGCCTGCAGCGTGCCCTGCAGCCCTGGGACATGCTGCCCATGACATCCCACCAAGGATGTCCCTCATCCTGCCACCTGGACACAGCCCAGGCCACCCCGCACCACCCGGGGATGTTTGTGAGGGACCCCCAATGGGTAAGTTACCCAGAGCAGAGCAGTAGGTTTGCAGGTTCCTGCGTGCTGCCAGGGAGGGGACATGGGAGAGCCCTCCATCCTTGGGGACCCTGCTGCCCTTGGCGATGCTGCGTGAAACCTCCCCGCGGGAAGGTGGCTGTGGGGCAAGCCAAACCCCACGGGTCTGAGGCAGGGCAGAAACCAGAGCCAAGCTCTGCATCCCCACAGAAACCCTTTATTTTGCAGCTAGTGCCCAGCGTTCGTGCTGGGCTGAACTTGCCTGGGAAACCATGAACCTGTGGGGCGAGAGCTGCTGAAATGCAGCACGTCAGCGCGGGCAGAGCCTGGCTGGGGGAATCGCCATCTCCTTGCTGTCCTGGGCCTCCGGGATTTTCCCACTTGCTGTTATTTTATCCGGGTGAAAATGCTGGTGCCAATCCTGCAGGAAAGTCCAGATCACTGTGGTTCACCCAGATGGGGTCACCTACATTGTGGTGGTGGGTACAGAGGGGAAGTGTGATGTGAGGCACCGTGTCCCATGCTGTCTTGCTGGATGCTGATACCTAAGGGCTCCAGCACCGTGTGGCAGAGACTACACCAGGTGCTGGCATCATGTCGTAGAATCATAGAACCATAGAATGATTCGGCTTGGAAGGGAGCTTAAAGATCATCTAGTGCAGCCCTCCTGCAATGGGTAAGGACACCTCCCAGTAGCCCCATCCAGGCTGGTCTTGAACACTTGCAGGGATGGAGCATCCACAGCTTCCCTGGACAACCTGTTCCAGTGTCTCACCACCCTCACAGTAAACAATTTCTTCCTAATATCTAATCTAAATCTCCCCTCTTTCAGTTTAATGCCTTTTCCCCTCATCCTGTCTCTCCACTCCCTGATAAAGAGTCCCTCCCCATCTCTCCGGTAGGCCCCTTTAGGTCTGCAATAAGGTCTCCCCGGAGCCTTCTCTTCTCTATCTCTGCTGGGCAAAGTGCAAGGAGAATCTTGAGGGGATCTGGCTGGGGCCAGACACTGTCCTTGGGGCATGCCCGGGATGCAGGAGCTGACTGGGTCAAGGGATGTTCCTTAGCCCCTACTCATCACTGGTGACAAACTCATCTCACCCTCCCAGTCCCACCATGCCTTATCCTGTGGGATTTCTCCCTTCTCCAGCCCCGGGGTACAGGAAAGCTTGGCACAGCAGTGGCTGAGATCCAGCGCTCACCGGGTGGCTTTCCAGTCGTCTTCGGGGCTCTCAGCAGCTTCTCGCAGAAGCCACAGGGCATGCAGGGTCTCCTCCCCATTGGTGCCCACGTAGCACTGGCCTAGGAAGACGGTTGTCTGGACTGTCTCTGCATCTGGAAGGGTCCAAGGTGGTGTGAGTCAGGGTGGTGAGGCACAAACCCAGCCCCTGCGTCCTGCTGGCATCCCTGCTGCAAGGTGATGGCCCCCTCCTCCCTACCTTGGAGCTGCCAGTGCACGGTGAAGGAGAAGGTTGGCTGTGGGACCAGCCTGGTGTCCTGCTGGGACCCTTCCAGCGGTGAGGTGAGGATTTCAGAGTCACTGATGGCAGGCCCCGGCAGGTAGGAACCAGAGAAGCTGCCATCCTTGCCAAGGACAGACACAACCATCCGGCAGCCGGTGTCGCTCCGCCAGGACCCGGAGAGGAGGCACTGCAAAGCCAGAGCTGTGGCTTGGGGTGCCCAGCTGGGCAGGGGGGCATCCTGCTCCCACCCCGCCATCCTGGCCCTGCCCAAGGATGGCTGCAGCACTGGGGGACATGCCACACACCCTGTGTGAAGCTGGTGCCACTGGCATTGCCGTCTTGGCATGAGCCCCCATGGCACTGATTGCCTTCAGTCCAACCACCGCTCTGGGCTGTTTTCTCCTGCCACCCTGGGGACAGTGGGTCCTCCCCATGCTAAAGGAGATGGTCTGCTGCTTTTCCTCCCCGCCTGGTGGGAAACGGGGTTTCTCTGGGGCACAGCTCTGTTTGCTGGTCTCTGAGGGGGTTCCCACAGAGAGGAGCATCCTTGCAGGAGTGGTCCCTCCCTCCCAGCCTCTCCACAACTTCCCTCAGCACTGCATGGTGCTTGGTCCCACCAGCCCGGCCCCGGCTCCTTGCTGGGCACCGCAGCCCCAGCAGCAGCCTTTGGGGGTCTAGCAGGGATCCAGCACCACACCCCCTTCACCACCCATCCCCATACCTTCCTCTCCACAGGGGAGACACATGCTACCAGGGCCAGGGCGAGCACCAGGGCGAAAGTGCTGCTCCCCATGGCTGTGGGGCCGAAGTGCCCGGCACAGCTTCCTCCTGGCCCTGTGTCCTGGTCCCCTTTATAGGGCTGTAACCGGAGCCCCACAGGCACCGGGCCGGCAGCTGTGGGGTGGGTGGCCGGGGGGCAGGGTGCCAGGGACAGGACAGGTGAGGTGAGGAGGTCTGTGTGACCTGGGCAGCGCTGGAGGAACGTGGGGATGAGCACGGCTGAGCAGAGAGGAGGGGGTGTGGGCTTTTTTTAAGGCTCTGATAGCAGCTGGAAAGCATCAACTGCCTGCCTTGGAATCTGCCTCCTGTGTACACAGGCTGGAAATTATTATTTGCTCAAACATTTAACTGCTTCCTGCTTTGCTGGTGCCACTTGCCTGGCCAGGGTGTCCCCCAGGTGGTACCAGGGCATCCTGGAGAGGGGCAAGCTTCAGTGGTTGCTCAGGCGGGAAGGCTCCCTCTGTCTTCTGCTTTAGCAGCAACAGCATTTCCCCAGCGCCTTCTGTGTAACAGCTGCTGCTTTTACAGGAGTCGGAGGAAGAAGTAACCCCAGAGAGGCACTGGGGTCCGAGGGACTGTGTTTGCCAAACACACCCAACAATCTGACCAGCCTTGTATTTGCACCTCTTCCTTACATTTGCTGCTCTGAGGGCCTTGGGATGTACAAACCAGAGGGTGCGCTGTCCCTGCGTTCCTGAGCTCCTTCTCTGCGCGCTGCAGTGCCCGGAGCGGGCGTGGGACTGTGGGCAACTGAAAATTAGGGTGAGATTCATTTGTGTTAAAACATACCATCCTCAGGACAGCAGTGTCCTGTGGCAGCAGGGCTGTGGTGTGCGTATTGGGGGTGGTGGGGTGGTGGTCTCCCACTCTGGGGTGCCATCGCTCAGTGCCCACCGTGAGCCCCAGCTCACTCCAGGACCCCAATGCTGGTGCTGCTCAGTGCTTCTCCCTCTGGTCCAGATGGCTGCAAAGGCTGGGGTGAGCAGAAACCACCCCTCTCCTAACAGATCACTCCTCCTTGTTGCCTTTTACAGTCCCAAACTCATGGGCTTATCATAGGGGCCTGAGAAATTCCCCCCTGGGGGATCTCTTGCTCTTGTCCTGGATGCCATGCTCCATCCTTCTGGCCTGACACCAGCCCCTGCCTTTCTACCCTTTTTGGCAGGTACAAGCCGCCCTGTTTCAGGTGCCAGGGAGGTGGCAGCCACCACTCCATGTCCCAGCAGCGTGCACTGGCCTCACTGGGGCTGGGCCAGGCTCAGTGGACTGTACAGCTAGTGTGCTGGCATCCCCAGGGGCCGTGTCATATTTGTAACGCTTCTTCTGCAAGAGGCTTCATCTTCACCCATGGACCTGCCAAAAATGCTGTGTTGAAAGAGCTGACTAAGCTTGGCAGGTGTCCACAGAGGCAGATAGAGTGGCACTGCTGAAATGCAGTGGCAGAGAAGGGTAAAATCCCTGGTTGTAGCCCAGGCGGACATGATGGGATGGGGTGGGATGGGATGGGATGGGATGGGGGCTTTAACTGTGCACATTTTACTTCAGGTGATGTGCAGCACAAAGGAGGTGCTTTACTGACATCTCACACCTACCAATGCCGTTATCTCCATCACCCAGCCCTACAGGGAGTCCTAGGGCTGGCAGGGCATCTAGTAGAGATGGGTATGAAGGCACCACAAGGAAGGTGGCTGGATGCAGGATGCCGACTCTGTGTCTGCCACCAGCAGGCAGCTGGGGACTGATGGTGCAGGGTGGAAGTTCGTGTTAGGATGAGGTGGGCAATAAGCCTGGGTAGCTGGATGGGAGTAACTTGGGAGGATCCAGATGTCCCTGGGGAAGGACAGTGGTGAGTTCTCACCGCTGCAGGGGTACCCATGGGGACAGAAGCTGCCTCCGCAGGGGAGTGAAGGCAGTTTTTTTAAAAAAGATGACCACAGCTGACATGACTTCAATTTTTTTTTTTTTTTTTCTTATGTGAGAGGCTGGGTTTGTTTGCATCTGGTATTCGGGCTGCAGCTGGAACGTGCCGTCATGGGGCAGGTGAAGCTGTGTCCTCACAGGATGGGGACAAGCTCGGCAGGATCTTTCCTTTTGGGGTGCGTTTGCGTGTGAAGACGTTTCTGCCCACCCTGTGGGAAGCAGAGAGTTCCTGTGGGATGACCTGCAGACACAACCCACTTGGGGCTTTCCTTTAATGTCCCCAACTTGCCCTGAGGTGCTGCTGGATGCCCCTGGCCAGGGCAAGCCCCTAACCAGGAGGCATTGGCACCCCCGCTGCAAACCCACACTGTGGGGTTCCCAGGGTTGGTCCCCTCACCCAGGGGGATGCTCATCCTTAGGGGTCCTGGGAAGCGTCACTGTCTCCCATGTCCCCCCACTACCTTGTGGCTTTCCAGTCCTCCTCCAGGGACCCGACGGCTTCACGCAGCAGCCACATGGTGGTCAGCGTCTCCTTCCCGCCTGTATCCACAAAGCACTGCCCCGCGAAGGCGGTGGTGGCATCTGTGGGAAGGGCTTGCTGGGAGGTTCAATGGGGATGCACCGACACAAGCTGGCTGCTTCCCCTTCCCCGACGTCCTCCTGGCCACAGCCATGTTTCCACTCCAACATCCACACACCCACTCAGCCCACTCCGAGGGATCCTGCCCTTCCTCAGCAGCTCCCTCAGGTGAGCCAGGCACCCCCGAGGACTAATGGAGTCCGGACTCACACGGGCACCCCAGGCTGCCTGGGAGGGATGGCTGCAAAGACTCTGGGCAAGGAGGGGCTGCCTCATGGGAGCCCAGCACTGCCCTATAGCCCCACGGCCAGGCAGACGCTGCTGCCTCCTTCCGCTTAGCTGCACCAAAGCATCACCCAGCAGAACTTCCAGCAAGAGGAAAAATCCTGCTGGCTACCCGCGTGGCTCCCAGTGTCCCTGCGGTGCCCACCCTGGGTGTCCCAGCACTTACTGGAGAACTTGTCCCAGCGCACGGTGAAGGCAAAGGTGGGCCAGCCCCCCTCGCTGGGCTGCTGCTGGGCGCCCGTTAGGGGGGAGGCACGGGCGCAGCCGCCGGCAAGGGTGACCCGTGTGAGGTATTTCCCCTGGAAGTCCCCGTTGTCTCTCACAGCTGTTATCTCCATCAGCGAGTCCTGCTCGTTCCTCCACAGCCCGCTGAGCTGGCACTGAAGGGACACCGCAGTGGTCCCCCTCTGCCCCTGCACACGGCACAGAGGGGGACCCCATCCCTCCCACCGTCTCACAGCCGGAGCTGTGAACCCTGCTGTGGGTGTCACTGTGGAGCACAGCTCTCCTTGTCCCAGCCTTGGTGAAATCATCCCCCAGGTGCTGCCAGCTGCCAAGTGGATGGTGCAGCCCTGGCCAGCATGTCCCAGCCCAGTGGTGTGCACGGTGCCCCTGGGCACAGATCCCGTGGGAGGGGATGCACTGTGCATGGTACCCCTGGGCACAGACCCTGTAGGGGTCCCAGAGGCCTCACACACAGTGTCCTCGGCACAGATCCCATGGGAAGAGATGCCCCATGCATGGTAACCCTGGGCACAGACCCTGCAGGATGCTTCATGCATGATGCCCCTGTGGGAACAAAGCTTTGTGAAGGTGGTCACTGGGTGGCTGGGAGTGACACAGAGGTACCCTGCCCATTGCCTGGACTAGGTGCTCGCAAAGCTCTCCTGCTTGTCCCAGCCTGAGATGGCATTTAAGAGGGGACACCCCCCCACTGGCTGCTCACACTGCATCCCAGTGCCATGTCTGTCATGTTCCCATCACCACCCATCCCCTACCTTCCTCTCCGCAGGGGCCACGCATGCCACCAGGGCCATGGTGAGGACCAGGGTGAGAGTGCTGCTCCCCATGGCTGTGGGGCCGAAGTGCCCGGCACGGCTTCCTCCTGGCCCTGTGTCCTGGCCCCCTTTATAGGGCTGTAACCGGAGCCCCACAGGCACCGGGCCGGCAGCCATGGGGCGGGTGACCAGGTGGCCGGGTGCCAGGGACAGGACAGGTGAGGTGAGGAGGTCTGTGTGACCTGGGCAGCGCTGGAGGAACGTGGGGATGAGCACGGCTGAGCAGAGAGGTGGGGGCACTGGGATGGTTTGCACATCCACGATCCAAGAGGCTCTGCCAGCCCATTCTTTGCTCCACGACAGAGTCCCTGGGGTGGGCACAGCCTGGCACTGCCCCACTGCCACCCTCCCAGCGCTGCCATCCAAACACAGTGCTGCAGCAAGCACAGCCAGACCAGACCTCGACTGCACTGAAGGGTGGTGTGTCTGCCCACGGCAGTCCCCTCCTCCTGCGTTACAAGTTTCTGCCTCTGTTTCTAAGCTGTTATTTCTCCTGTCTGTGCTGGGCTTTCCCTGGCTCTAGGAACTGTGACTGTCACTGCAACGGGAGCCCTTGGAATTAATCCCACTTCTCAGTGCAGAAGGCCTCTTCTGGAAGATTTGTAGATATAAAATTTACTTGTCCCTGTGGAGGGAATGTCCTGTGCGTGGTACTCCCATGTACAGATCCCCTGGGAGGCAATGCCACACGCATGGTGCTTTGAGGCTGGGCAGGGTACAGCTACATGGCAGAGCCCTGTCCGAGCCCTCCCAAGGGGTTCCTGGTGGTACAAGACTGTAACAAGGATGGGTAGGTGGGCAGGGGTCCTCAGGCTGCCTGGCTATTGCACAGGGACACCGCACAGCCACCTCCTCCAAGATATCTCTCCAGCTGGGTGAACGTGTCACTGCTGATGCTGCAGGGGAAGACGGAGCTGGCACCTGGCTGTGTCCAGTTGAGGCGGAATCTCTCTGGTGCCCATCCTGCACAGGGGAAAAGCATCTGCTTCCAGCATCCTCCAGAGACACATCTGCCCCAGGTTTGAAGACACCAGGAGGGCTGCTCTCCTCTTTCCAGGGAGTGGGGTGTGGTGATGCCCATGTGCAAATTGCCCTTTGGTTTAAATTATAAAATTATAGTAGATGCCTTCAGCTCTCATCCCAGGAACTTGCTCCAAAAGGCCTTTGGACTCCCATCACCACTCTTCCTCGCTTGCTGCCCAGATGGCTCCCAGCATCAGCACCCATGCCCAGGGCTCAGCTCCCCCATGGTCTCCATGCTGCACCCACGGGTGCAGCCCCAGCACAGAGCAGGGATGGAGAAGTGAGATGTTGAGTGGTCAGGCATTTGTAAACAGTCAATAGGAAGAATCCACAGAAATGGTTATCTAGGACAGTCTTCTGCACATGGTTAAGACATGTAAGTGCTGTTTTCCCTGTGGCTGAGATAAGCAGTAGTGATGGATCATGCATACTCTGGAACACGGCCAACAGCTGGAGAAGACCTGAGCAGGGAGAGGTTTGGGGAATCTTACCTGACCCCGCTGGAGGTGCTGCTGCAAGGACCCCTGCAATGAGGACTCACTCTCCGTTCAGAAAGTGACTGACTGATCCCCCACGTGAGTATTACTTGATGTCAAGACCCCAATCAGTTAGTTTTTCTTTTTTCAACTGATACACTACCTCCTGTGCAACACAGACATGGCGGCAGAGACATGTTGCCTGCGGTTGCAAGGTGCCTCCTGCCTCCTCCAGGCCCCCATGCATCTGAAAGTGTTAATGGTGCATGAATGACCACAACCAAGGCTTACCATGCGGTGGCAACAGCTGGTTTACCTCCCAGAGGGAGGTCTGCAGCGGGGCTGCAGGGGACACTGCTGCTCACCTCTCCTGTGCTGATGTGCCCGAGCTGGAAGGAGGAGAATTTTTCTGGGTTTGTTACTCAGAGGGGCAGAGAAGACATGAGCACAATGGGCAGGTCTCAAGGCTGGGTAAAACCCAGTGCTGATAAATGCCCAACATCCACAGGGAAGCATCCTGAGCCACGGATCCCCCCCGACACCTGCGGGCACCCATGGCACACCATGATCTATCACCTGCCACCCCAAAACCCAAGATGCTGGATGTGTCATGGCTTTGCTGAGTGTCCTGGGATAAGGACTGGCTTTGCAAACAGCCCTGCCAGCCCGTGCCCGCTGCATTTCTTATTGGCACTGTGGCTGCCTGCAAGGGTTGGCAGAGTGCTCAAACCGGGGTCAGCACTGCCACCGTGCTAGAGCACCCCAGGACTGCTGCACAGCCTCTGGGGAGCCCTCTCCAGGAGAGATGCTGACACAAAGGCAGTAATAAAGTCAGGCGGATGCATGCAGTAAGGCTGCAGGCTTAGGGGGATGCCCCACTGCTGAGCCAGCCACACTTGGGGGTGAGAGCAGAGTCCTGTAGTCCCTCTGCCACCCTCTTTCCTAATTCTCAGGTTCCTCTAAAGCAGGTAAAAGGCTGCATAGACCAAAGGACGTGGTAGTAGTAGAGGGCTGGTGCAAAGGCATTCTGCTCAGAAAGGCTGCCAGGCATCTGAAAAAGCTGGAGAAATTCCAGGGAGGCACCGAGAAGGAAACAGCAGTGTTGCTGCAGAAGCAGAGGATGGACCCAAGAGAAAAAAATGTGAAAAGTCTACAAAAATGTGAAAAAAAAAAGTCTAAAAAGATGTGAAAAGTCTAAATGCAAGTCTGCAGCAAGGTGGGCTAAAACACAGAGCAGGTAGAAAACTTGCTAAAGCCACCGATGCTGTTAGCAAAGCTCTCCCACAGCATTCATGGCAAGAAAACCAGGGGAGCAGTGGGAGGCGGCATCCCCACCAGCCCACTCCTGCCTTTAGGCTCCTCAAATCCCAGGCAAGATGCAACAGGGGGGGTGCAGCATCATCTGGTGCTATTTTGAGACTGGACAGCAGGAGGACCAAGTTTCAGATTCAGACCCTGGAGCTGAGTTTCCTGGAAATCATTTGTTTCAGCTGGGAGGGATGACCGGCCCTGCTCATTAACAGTCAGTCACAAAGCACAGCAGGCAGGGCTTTGGGGCTGGACTTGCAGGACA
The DNA here is from genome assembly GCF_964106895.1 of Numenius arquata. NCBI lineage: Eukaryota > Metazoa > Chordata > Aves > Charadriiformes > Scolopacidae > Numenius > Numenius arquata. The sequence goes on along the minus strand of NC_133616.1, from coordinate 11,760,761 downwards.
TCCCCTTTCCAGTAAATCACACACATTTCCCTAGGAAGAGTTTTGGGGCTTGATATGCTGCAGCTAGCTGTGCTGTCCTGTGGATGTGGAGCAGAGGAGTAAGGTCACAGCCAGGACCCTGCACCTGCCTGTCTGAGGGCTTCCTCAGAAGTGGGGCACTTTTTGGGGTGCAGAAGCATCCCCCAGCTTACCCTCCCATCACGCTCACCGGGTACTGAGCAGAGAAGAGCTAGTGCTGACCTGTGCCTGGTGTCAGAGGATCACTTTGGGGATGCACCATCCCATTTGGGTTGGAAAAGCTTTTTTCCCATTTTGGCTCTTTTGAAGCCAGCCTTTTCCTGGAGTAATGGGGTGAGAGTTTCATCCCACACCCCACGACAGTGCTATAGCCCAGCTTCCCCAGGACACATCCACAGACTACACTGTGGATCCAAATGCACAGCAACAAAGTTGAATTTAAAGGAAAAAAAATTTATTTAGTTTTTTGGAATATCTTCACCCAGGACTGGTAACACCCCTCATGCTGGTACACGCTGAGGGCTCCCCTAGTGTCCCAAGCAGAGGCTTCCCCCTTCTCCTTTCAGCCCATCCGAGTGAAGACGTTGTGGCCAGTCCTGTGGGGAAGCAGAAGCCCATTGGTGCCCGGCCAGCAGAGAAACAGGGGTCTCAGCCGGGCTGGGTGTCCCATGGCTCACCTGGTGGCTTTCCAGTCGCTGGGCAGGGAGTCGACCTTCTCCCGCAGCAGCCAGGTGGACTGCAGGACCTCCTCCCCACCTTCCCCAGCAAAGCACTGGCCCGTGAAGACAGCTGTGGAGTCTGTGGGAGCGGTGGCTGTTAGCACCCCAGTGGAACCCCAGCTGCTTTTGGGCCGGTGGGTTTAATGCTCACAGAGCCCAAGGGGGTCCAAATGGTTGCAGGGAAATGCTCTGCAGCAGAGATGCTGTCAATGCAACTCTTGATGCTGCCTAGCCCGAACAGTGTTTCAGGAGGTGTCCTGATGTCTGCAGACACCACCCAGAGTGGGGAGAGATTAGGGAAGGACAGACTGAGGGCAGGAGAGGGGACAGAGGGATTGGAGTGGGCACTGGGAGCCTGAGATCCCCTCCCTATCCCACCACCCCATCCAGGCATGTCTGCCACTGCAGCTACTGACCAGAAAATTTCCAGTTTACGGTGAAGCCGAAGGTGCATTGCCCATCTTTATCCAAGTGCTGGGAGCCAATCAGGGGGGATGGCTCGATGGGTTTCTGGGCGCTGGACACAGCAGTGTGGTACTCGCCAGAGAAGTTTCCCTGGCTGTCAACCCCAGACACGTGCATCTTGGAGCCCAACTCATTCTCCCACCAGCCGGTCAGGTCACACTGTAGAGGGATGAGCAGACAAGTCCCCAGGGCTGCCTGCACACAGCCCCTACCCCTGCCCCTTGGGCTGAGCCCCCTGCCTGTGCCCTCCTGACGACCACAGAGTGCTGGCATTCACCTTGCTGTTCCTTGTGGGGCGTTTCTTCTCATGACTCGGCCACCACTTGGTGTTGGTTGCCTTTGCCTCCTTCGCGCTGGCATGTTCCCCCCTGGGGATCTCGGCTGCTTGACAGAGGAACTTGGAAAAGAAAGAAAACACAGGGGCAAGCTATGGGCAGCAGCACAGCAGGGTGTCTCCGGAGCCCAGCGAGTGCTCGGGCACTTGTTTTTTAAGAGACGTGATTCATAAAGTGGATGACATCTCAGCCACGTCAGGAGGGCCAAAAGTTGGGGTGGGCTGAGCAGGTCCCCCCTGCGCCAGGGAAGGGATCCTCATGCACATCCCTCCCGGGAATAGGGAGAACCTCGGAGCGTCCCACCCCCTTGGAGCACGTCCCTCACCAGAAGCTCTCTCAGTGTCCCCCCCTAGGGCAGGGAGTCCCCTGCTGCCGGGGATACCCCTCGGGGGTGGATCTCTGGCTCGTGCCCCTCCCCGGAACCTGGGACCCCCACGCATGCCCCCGTGCAGCCTGCCCCCGGGACTGAGTTTCCCACGCGTGTCTCCCCAGCTGGCGCTCCCACGCGTGTCCCTGCTCCCACCTGGCTCCCAGCCGCGGTCGCGGCCAGGGCCGCCCCGGCGGGCAAGGCGAGGACAGAGAGGAAGAGGCGGCTCATCGGGCTGCAGCGGCGAAACCGAATCCCGCCGTGCCGCTGCGCTCGGACTCTTTTATAGACCGGCTCGCACCCACCGCTGCTTCCCGTAAATTCGCGGGTGGCGCCGGCAGGAGGGATAGGCATAGGCAATCGGTCAGGGATAGGCACAGGGGCGAGGAGGGGGATGGGGACAGGGATGGGGACGGGGATGAGGACAGACAGGGGAATAGGGGTGGAGACGGGGACCGAGATGGAGACAGGGACAGGGATGGGCATGGGCACAGAGCTGAGGACTTAGGACTGACTGGAGCTGCCCCCTGACATGGCCCAGCCTGGGGGTCCCTGGCCCGGGTCCCACTCTCCTGAGAGCTCTGTCTGGGCTTCACCCCCACCCTGCAGGAGCCCCAAACTGCCCCCTGGTTACTGCAGGGGAGGGACAGAAGGACAGGGAGTCACGAGGGCAGGGCAAGGCTATGTGTGCAGGGACGGCTGGTGATCTGCAGTGGCTCCAGGGATGTGGCAGAGGGAGGAAGCCAACCTGCCCCAAGAGCCACAGGAAAACCCCAGGGCAGCACGGGCCAGAGCAGGGTCCTGGGGCAGGAGCAGAGAGAGAGCAAAAGGCCAGCAAATGTCAGGGCAGGATCCAGCCAGGTTGGGCTGTGACTGCAGGGGAGCAGGAGAGCTATGGAAGGATCGAGGACAGGGACATCCGGGAAGCTGGCCAGGTGGGGGATGTTTGGAGCAGCTGAGGACTGTGGCTCAGGGAGTGGTGGCAGTGACACTATCAGTGCTGGCTTCCTGTAAACCCTAGGGTTTTGCTTTCTGTTTCTATTCCCTTGTTTACCAAGCAGGCTGCTCGTATCATTTGCTATCCTGTGGGCTGCCTTCTCAGGAGACTCCAAGAGACAGGCACTTTGCAGCCGTGGGGGTGATAAAAGGACAAAAATAAAGACTTACTCCCCGAGGCTCCCTCATAGGTCTTGGTTGCCCTGCATCCCTTGGTGGTCTCTCCCCATTAGGGCTCCCAGCCCCATCTCCCATTCCCACTGGGGTCCCGAGGCTTCAACCTCACAGACCGATTGGAGAGGCGTTTGTGAATCCACTCATGCTGCTGGTGACAGCCACAGTGGGTGTTTGGAGAGGGTAAGCGTGAAAACGGGCCCAGGGTAGTCAGGGCGGTGCCAAGGATGCCAGTGTGCTCGCGTGTGACACTTTCCCAGGCACAGCGTGCTTGCTGCCCCAAAGACCCTGCCCCATCCTACAGCCTCTTCCCCCAGCAGTGCTGCAGCCTCCAGGCAGCCCCCTCCTTTGAGCCCTTTGTTCCTGGGATGCTGTGCCGTCCCAGCACAGTGTTTGTGGCTGAGGAGCTGCATGCTGCTGCTGTGCCCTGATGTGCCATCCCAGTGCAGTGGGTGTGGCCAAGCAGGCTGCCAGCTCTGGCTGTGCTGTCCCTGGGGGCAGTGTTGGTCCCCCACCCCTGGTATGGGGGGTACCCAGCACCCCCCGCTCTGCCCTGCCCTGCCATGGGAGGGAGAGGTGCTGGCCCAGCCGGTGCCTGTGCCACTGGTCCCGGCTGCCATGCGAAGGGGCCGTGGCAGCCCAGATATTTAGGGCACAAGTCCCACTGCCCAGGCAAGCTGGAGGGGGTGGCCATGTCTCAGCTCTGCCCAAGATGCTGGCACAACCACCGATCTCCAGTGTGACCTGCAGGGCCTGTGAAGGAATAAGCTGGGCTCCAACATGACCCTCTCAGCCCCGGATAATGGAGACCATGTGGCTGCTGCAGGAAGAGGTCCCAACCTGCAGGGATATCTGGAAAGCCACCAGGTGAGCCCTGCCCCTGCCCTCCCACCCCTGCCCTCCCTCCCCTCCTGCTGACACCTCCATCTTCAGCCACACCAAGTCATGGGGGGGACTGGGACCGGAGCTGCCTACACCCTGCTGTCCTGCCTGCATCCTCGGGGATTTCCACTGCCTTGGTCCCAAGCTGAGCTCCTGCCTGCTCCCAGCATCCTGGCTGGGAAACACACCCTTACCCTGCCCTGCTTCCTTCCAGTGCCTCCCAGCAGCCTGCTGGTGGGGAGCCCCTTTCCCTAAGCTTGCTGCCCCCTGCACATGGAGACTGAATAAATTTTTCTCTGCTGTCAGAGAGCTGTCCTCAACATGTCCCTGGGGTGCAAGAAGCCACTCGGTGGCCATGGTCGGGTTGAAGTGCAAGTGAAGCAGTGGCTGTGGTGGTAGTGGGTCAGGAGGGATGGGGCTGGGGGACAAGGCAGGGACAGCAACTGGGTAATCTCACTTGCCAGCCATGGCTGGGTGCCTTCTTGCCTGTGCACCCATTTGGGGCACCTGCAGGGGCCATGTGGTGGGTGGCCCCAGGCAGCATCCCCCCTGTGGAGCAGTGGGATGTCCCACAATCAGGGGTCAGAGTGAAGGCTGCATGCAGGCAAGCCAGTACACTTGCCTGGCATCAGCCTGCATCTCAGCACCCCACTGTACCCCATCTTCCCCTTAAACTGCATTTCCAGCTACTCTCTGCGTCAGGGGCTTGGCCCTGGGTGCACACATGGGACAGACCTGGATGCCACCCCCCACAGAGGGGACCATGGTCATGAGCTGGGAGCCCAGGCTGTTGGTGTGGTCCGAAGTCCAGGCTCAATACCGGAGGGACCAGGGGAGGGCACACTGTAGGAGATCAGGTTCAACACCATCTAAGAAATCAGAAATTGCATAAGTCCATGGGACCTGATGAAATCTATCCACGGGTCCTGAGGGAGCTAGCGAATGAAGTTGCTAAGCCCCTTTCCATTATATTTGAAAAGTCGTGGCAGTCTGGTGAAGTTCCCACTGATTGGAAAAGGGGAAACATAACTCCCGTTTTCTAAAAGGGAAAAAAGGAAGACCTGGGGAACTACAGGCTGGTCAATCTCACCTCTGTTCCTGGCAAGATCATGGAGCAGACTGTCCTGGAATCTCTGCTAAGTCATGTGGAAAATAGGGAGGTGATTGGTGACAGCCAGCATGGCTTCACCAAGGGCAAGTGATGCCTGACAAACTTGGTGGCCTTCTATGATTGTACTACAGCATTGGTAGATGAGAAGAGAGCAACAGATGTCATCTACCTGGAGTTATGCAAAGCATTTGACACTGTGCCACATGACATTCTGGTCTCAAAATTGGACAGGAATGAATTGGATGGACGGACTAGTCAGTGGATAAGGAACCGTCTGGGTGGCCACATTCAAAGAGTTGCAGTCAATAGCTCAGTGTCCAAGTGGAAGCCAGTGATGAGTGGTGTTCCTCAGGGATTGGTACCAGCACCAGTGCTGTTTAACATCTTTATTGGAGACATGGACAGTAGGATAGAGTGCACTCTCAGCAGGTTTGCAGATGACATCAAGCTGTGTGGTGGGGTTGACATGCTGGAAGGAAGGGATGCCATCCAGAGGGACCTGGACAGACTTGAGAGGTGGGCCTATGCAAACCTCATGAAGTTCAACAAAGCCAAGTGCAGGGTCCTGCCCCTGGGACATGGCAATCCCAAGCACAAATTCAGACTGGACACAGAATGGATGGAGAACAGCACTGATGAGAGGACTTTGGGGTGCTGATGGATGAGAAACTCAACATGAGCCAGCAACGTGCATTCACAGCCTGGAAAGCCAATTGCATCCCGGGTTGCATCAAAAGCAACATGTCCAGCAGGTCGGGGGAGGCCATTCTGCCCCTCTATTCCCCTCTGCTGAGAGCCCACCTGAAGTACTGCGTCTAGCTCTGGAATCCTCAGCATAGAAAGGTCATGGACCTGTTGGAATGGGACCTGAGGAGGGCCACAAATGATCCAAGGGCTGGAGCACCTCTGCTATGAGGACAGGCTGAGAGAGTTGGGGTTGTTCAGCCTGGAGAAGGCTCCAGGAAGATCTTCCTGTACTTAAAGGGGGCCTACAGGAGAGATGGGGAGGGACCCTTGATCAGGGAGTCTAGCGATAGGACAAGGGGTAATCGTTTTAAACTGAAAGAGGGGAGATTTAGATTAGATAACAGGCATAAATTCTTGACTGTGAGGGTGCTGAGGCACTGGAACAGGTTGCCCAGAGAAGCTGTGCATGCCCCATCCCTGGAGGTGTTCAAGGCCAGGCTGGATGGGGCTTTGAGCAACCTAGTGTAGTGGGAGGTGTCCCTGCCAATGGCAGAGGGGTCGGAACTCAATGATCTTTAAGGTCCCTTCCAACTCTAACCATTCTATGATTTTATGATTCTATGATTCTGATATCTTTATCAATGTCCTGGATGAAGAGATCGAGTGCATCCTTAGTAAGTTTGCAGATGACACCAATTGTGCAGGAGTGTTGATCTGCTGGAAGGTAGGAAGGCTCTGCAGAGGGATCTGGATAGGCTGGATTGATGTTCCGAGGCCAGTGGTAGGAGGTTCAACAAGGCCAAGTCAGGCACTTGGGTCACAACAACCCCATGAACACCACAGGCTGTGGGAAGAGTGGCTGGAGAGCTGCCTGGTGGAAAAGGACCTGGGAGTGTTGGTCAGCAGCCAGCTGAATATGAGCCACCAGCGAGACCAGGTGGCCAGGAAGGGCAATAGCAACCTGGACTGTAACAGGAATGGTGCGTCCAGTGGGACTGGAAAGTGACCATCACACCGTACCCGGCCCTGGTGAGGCCCCACCTCCAGTGCTGTGTTCAGTTTTGGGCCGCTCACTACAAGAAAGACACTGAGGTGCTGGATTGTGTCCAGAGAAGGGCAATGAAGCTGGTGAGGGGTCTGGTGCACAAGTCTTATGAGGAGAGGCTGAGGGAGCTGGGCTTGTTGAGTCTGGAGAAAAAGAGTCTGAGGGGAGACCTTATCACTCTTTACAAATGCCTGAAACAGCCTCAGGAGTCAGCAGTGGAGGTTTAGGATGGATATTAAAACAAATTTCTTCATCAAAGTAGTTGCCATGCATTGGAACATTCTGCCCAGGGAAGTGGTTGACTCCCCATCTGTCGTGATTGGGCCAGACTGGCCACGGAAATGAATGACAGATCCTCTGCCCCACCTTTTCTGGAAGGTATTTGAAAGATGCGTAGATGTGGTGTTTAGGGACACGGTTTAGTGGTGGACTTGTCAGGGTTAGGTTAACAGTTGAACTGGATGATTTCCAAGGTATTTTCCAACTTTAATGATTCTATGGTTCTACGGTTCTCTGTTTCTCTTCAGTCTTTCCACCTGTCCTGAGGACTGTGGATGATATGGAACACGCAGTTGTTCCTAAAGTTCTATGGATACGGTTTAGTAGTCCCGCTGAAAAATGAGAACCCCTATTGGATTCCATAGTTTCAGATATTCCATATCTGGAAATGATTTCCCACAAGAGTGCTTTGATCACTCCTGCAGTATCAGCTTTCCTAGTGGGAAAAGCAACCCATCCTGAGACTTGGTCCACAATTACCAGCAGGTGCTTAAATCCGCTCACGGGAGACATGTCAGCAGAACCAATTTGCTGGATTTGGAATGGGAAGTATGCCCATGGTCATGCTCCAACCTGCTGTTTGGGTGTTGCACCAGAAAACTTCCAACCTGGGGGACAAGAACTCTCTTCAAAGACTAGAAAAAGCACTAAATAGCAGACAGAGGAATTCCCTAATAGAGGGAAAATTCCATTAGTGACCGGCCCCACCATTGCTTGTGTAGGCAGATACTCCTGACATCAGACTAGAAATGGACTTGGGAAAGCTTGCTTTAGAACTTGAAGACTCTATCAATGCTCTAGGAACAGCCATTGAATCCCTCAGCGACTCCCCAGGTAGAACCCGGTTCACAGTGGAGGGCAGGACGAGCTGCCCCTGCTGGCCCGGGTGGCAGGACACAATGGGCCCTTTGTGACCTACCCGTGTGGCAGCTGGTGATGCCCAGCAGCACGTGCCAGTCCAGTCCACAGTGTCCAGGACTCTCACGAGAGATGGACATGAGCGAACCAGAGCGTGCGGGAACCCCTGTGCCCAAAGCACGTGTTCTCCTGCCACCCGTGGCACACAAGAGGGACAGCCAACGTGCTTCCCTCAATGCTCAGGTAAACGTGGGGTGAGCTATGGGAGAGCCTGCCAGGCGGTCCGTGCCCCTGTTTTCCTAGTTGGCTTTGGCTGCGGGAAGAGGACAGGAGAAGAAGGAAGAGCAGGGAGAGCCTGAGGCCTCTCCCGAGGGCAGAGGGCAGCTGAAGCCTACTGCAGGTGGAAAGCAGTCAAGCCATCTCCCTGCCAGCAAGAAGGGCCAGGGCAAGCGTGCCACCTGCTCTATCCCCTTACAGACCCTGAAAACACGGGACGGCGTGCCGGAGGTGGCGATGGCTGGGGCTTCGCTGAGTTCCAGCATCCGGGCAGTGCTGATGCTACTGCAGGTCAGGCGTTTGCCACGAGCAGGGCTCTCGGGGGTTCTTCCTTGCCCTAGTACCCTAAAGAGAAATGACCTTCTAGAGTGGGCATGGCTCAGCCTGGAAGCCAGGCAGTGGAAGGAGTCTGAGTGTCCTTCCCCGCTCCCGGGCTCTGGCAGCTGGCACTGCTGAGCCACCACTCTCCGGGAGCCGCTGTCGTTTCCCAAAGACAACCATCCGCTTTTGCCTTCCCAGGTCCTGCTGCCCCTCACGACATCCCCGCTGGTGGCTAGGTGCCGGAGGGCTATGGGCAGGATTGTAAGCCTGATCCAGCACCTGAGACCCTCCTGTGTGCTGGAGGTAAGGGGCCTGCAGTGCAGGTGACCTCTCGGCCCCCCTCGCCCCATGCCGCTGCCCCAACGTAGCCCATAGCGCTGGGCTCCCAGCGAGGGAAGCCTGGGCTTAGGGCAGGGGATTCAGCAAGGCTCAGCCCTGTGCCAGCGGCTTTGCCCCACTCCCTGGGAGCTGCTGCCTCCGGGGCCTTCTTTCTCAGCAGCCAGATCCGTCCCAGGGCACGGGAGCATTTTGCAGGCCCGGCCCTGCCAGCCCTCCCTCCCTGCCTCCCTACCTGCCTCCCCTGGGATGCTGCCCAGCGCGCTCCTCGCCCTGAGGCGGCTGCCGCAGGCTGGGTCTCCGTGGGGTGCAGCGCAGGGCAGAGCCCTCCAGAGCTGTGGCTACTTCTCCCTCCTCTCTGCCACAGGACTTGCATGACAGAGGCAGCAGCCCCTTCCTCTTCCTCAAGAAGCCTCTGCCATTCCTGGGGCGGCTGATGGGGCTGCTCACCCTCTGCTACGCCGAGGAGGACGAGGAGATCAGCCGTGGGGCTGGGAAGGCGCTGCGTGCCTTCCACAGGTTCCTTCTGCGGCTGCGACACGGTAAGAGAGGCTGGGGTGGGCCGCGGCCTCTGCTAGAGGAAGGGGCAGCCATCTGCTGCGAGGCTGGAGCAGGGCAGCAGCCAAGCACAGAGCTCTCCGTGACGCCCTCGCCTGCTGCTCCCAGCTCTCCGTTGTTCCTGCCGCTCACGCTGCGTTTTCCCCTTCTGACCAGGCTACCAGGCAGCACGCGAGGACCCGGTGCCACTAGTGGAGCGGGAAAACACCAGCACCATGTGGCGCAAGGACGGCATTGACCAGGCGACGGTAACGAGCTCCTCCCTTTCTGGGATCTTGGCCGAGGGGGTGGCAGCAGCCTGGGAGGAACCAGTGCATCAGCCATGGTGGGGGATGGCACGGCCTCCTGCCCATCAGGCTTTGGGAAGCCACCACCTCTGTGCAGGGAGTAGTCCAAGGCTTTAGCCCAGCATGTGCAGAGCAGCTCCGGCCATCCTGGCCACCGGCGAGCTCTGGTTGCCTGCAGAGCCAGCGGTCTTTGCCACCAGGGCACTCAGCGTGACACCTTTTCTCTCCCTCTCTCCCTCAGATATTTGGGAGTCCCTTTCTCCAGCCTGAGAGGGAGGAGTTTGTCCTCACCATCTTGAAAAACATGGCGCAGCACCCAAGGCTCTTTGACACCGGCCTGGTTGCCAAGATGCTGGAGATAGTGCTGAGAGGCTCGCGCTCGTGGCTGATGAGGGTAGGCAGCGTGCAGCCGGACTGCCCTGGGCACGTGGCCTGCAGGGGCCGTTCCCCCAGCTCCGAGTCCAGGGCTTGGGAGGGCCTGAGGGTCGGCCTTTGAGGGCAGGAAAGGGTGGTGGTGGGAGGGAAGCAGTGCTTGGTGGCAGCGAGGACCATGGCCACGCTCCATCCCGCTCCATCGCGCTGCCTCTGCCAGGTGGACGAGCTGGTGCAGACCATCCACAGGCAGCTGGGCTGCGTCAGCCAGAGGCCGCTGCAGGACATCCTGAGGAGGACCCTTCTGCAAGCGGCCAGCTTAAACCCTCGGAAGGTGGCCACCAGCCTGCTGCGGATTTCCCTGCTCGGTGACAAGTAGGTAGCCCAACAGCCTCGGGGGCAGCTCAGGACCTGCCAGGTGTGCCCGGGCAGAAGAGGTGGAGGCCGAGGTGGCCCCGCTGACAGCGTGCTCTGGCTCTGCAGCACTGCCAGGGCCATGTGGCATACACTGGCCTGCGAGCCCTGCCTCGTGGGCGACGTGCTGAGGACGCTGCTGCTGGTCAGTAAGCGATGCATCAGGTGGTACAGCATCACGGGAGACTACAGCTGCCGAGATTTCCTGGCCGTGAGTGTCTGCATGAGGCTTGCTCCGTCAAGCCCGGGGCTGAGCGCCCCTCTCCAGCTCCTCCTGCCCTCTCCACCTGCCCATAAAGCTGGCCCCGGGCCCTCGGGCCACAGCTGGGCAGGTCAGCGTGTGCTGCTGGGCCCCGCGGTGCACAGGCAGGCAGCCTGCCCCGGCCCTGCTGCCCTGGGTGCCTCTGCTCCCTGCCCGCTGCCTCCTGCCGGCTCGGCAGCGCGGAAGAAAACCCGGGGCAGGGTGGCTGCTGGCCAGAGCAGGCTGTGCCGCAGGGACGCCTCTGCAGTGAGAGACATCCGGGGCTGTTTCTGCAGGTGGCCGGAGCCATGGGCGAGATCTTCCTGGTGCCCTCCAGCCGACGCTACGTGCACGCCCTTCTTGACCAGCTCTTCATGGCAGTGCTCTTCCAGATCTCCTGCAGCCTGGATGGCCTACGGAAGGGCTGCTGCTGCTCTGGCAGTAGGAGCAGGAAGGCCGAGCATCCCTCAGTGCTCAGGTGCTCCGGCACTCCTCGCGCGCCCCATCCCCGTCCCTGCTCTCTCCCCAGGCCCAAGCCGGGGCCGGGGCTCTGTGTGTGACTGCGCTTTGCTCTGCCTGCAGGACTGCAGTGAGAACGGCGCAAGCTCTCTTCCAGTGCCTGGGTGGTGCCTCCCTGGTGGAAGAGATGAGGAGGCAGGGTGCTTGGCACATGCTCCTGAGTGCCAAGACCTACTCCAGGGGCGTCGCCATGCTGACGAGGTAAGAGCCTGATCAGCTGCCCTTGCCTGGCCTACAGTTTCTGGCTGGCGAAAAAAGGCAGCCCGCACGGTCCCCTTCCTGGTGGGCGGTGGGGCACCAGCAGCCAACGCAGGGTGCGCATGCAGGGCTGTCCCACGTGGCCTGGCCTGTGGCTTAACGGCCGGGGCTGAGAGCACAGCCCCAGAGAGGGTTGCCCACCCAGCTCGGTGCCACCAATGCCTTCTTCCCCTGGCCAGGGTTCTGCGGCGTGAAGCACCGGAGCGCTGCACCGCCATCTTTAAACAGGCGGTCATGGGCCTCCTCCAGAGACAGGCCGTGCAGGACGTCGGTGCCATGACAGTCTTTGTGGAGGTGGGCCTGCTGGCACGCACTGCCTCTCTGAGGGCAGGCGGGGGGAAGCCGGGCTCCTGCGTGAGGCAGAGGGCAGAGGGGAGGTGGTGAGGGCCCTGTGTGGACCCTGCTGCCTCCCGCCTGGGCTGTGACCGGCTCTGGTGCCTTGCCCCGAGCTCTCCAGGAGCTCTGCTGGCTGTGCCGGGCTCTCACTCTGCTGCCCATTGCCTTTCAGCTGCTGGATTCCACCACCTTAAAGCATGTCGACGGCCAGGTGCTGTCCACCCTGCAGGCCCACCTCAAGAGCCAGGAGGTGCTCCTGCGCAGGCTGGCAGTCCAAAGCCTAGTCACGCTGTCTGGGAGAAGTGAGAAGGTGGGCAAGGGCAGCCAGGCACAGTGCGGGTGTCGGCATGGGGCTGGGCTGCAGGCGCAGCGTGTGCAGCAGGTTCCTGGGGCTTGGTCAGGAATTGGGAGCAGCGGGAACGGTGCACGCTGCCACCGCTGCCGTGTTCAGAGGCCCGTGAGCGCTTCAGGCCAGGCCCTGGGCTGCGCCGCAGGTGGAGACATCTCTGCCCGACCTGCCCCACACCCTCCACATGCAGCGTGGGTTTGCCGGGGAGGTCCTCGATTGCCTCACACAGCCCAATGGTGTGTTTCACGTAGGCAGCGACGCTGCAAGGCCTGCTGCCAGAGTTGACCCAGCGGCTGCAGGACGGCGACGGTGACATCAGGACTGGGGCCCTGACTGTCCTCAGCAGAACACTCCACCTGGCGGACAGGCAGACGGCCGGCCCCGTTGCTCTCCAGCTCCTCCAGATGCTTCTGCCACTCTTTGAAAACGTAAGGCGTCAGGAGAGCGCAGGCTTGGTTAGCATGCTGGGGGGGCCACACGTGCCCGGCATGGAGTGGCATGTCCCTCTGCGTGCATGTCCAGTTGCCCATGAGTTCTTCTCCTCAGTGCAGAGGGAGAGCCACAGCCATTCATGTCCTCACATTGGCCTTGGAGGAGCCGGGACTGAGGTCCTCCCCTCTTCCATCTCTCCTCCTAGGAGTCCAGCTACGTGCGAGAGCGCTCCATCCTCCTCTGCAGAGATGCAATGGAGGTTGCAGTTGACACCCACAAATGGCAGATGAGGAAGGACGTGCGGAGGAGCCTGGTGCCGCTCTTCTTCCACCTCCATGATTATGACCCCAGCGTGGCTCAGGTGGGGATTTCTAAGCCCTTTGAACATGCCGCATGTAGGGCCCTGCAGAGTGGTCAGCGTGGCCGCAAACACCTAAACACTGGACCCCCCATGGGCTTTCCAGTGGCACCTGCAGGTGTCTGAGGCCAGGGCTTGGACCCCCGACCCTTGCCATCCCCCTGCCCTGCCCAGGCATACGCAGATCCTGTCCCCTGGGCAGCGGTGCTATCTCCCAGTCTCTGCTGCTCTGCAGGCCTCTTCGGAAACCCTCCTTGGAGCTGCCAAGTTCCTCAAGCGGCGACAGCTCAGGAAGCTCCTTGAGACCGAGCAGTCGTGGAAGGTCGGCGAGTGCCTGGTAAGGGTGGCCTTGAAGCCCCACAGCCACACTGGACAACCTGTCTCCTCCAAGGCCCAACTGCCCTGCCCACTGCGGCGTCCTGGGCCTGCGGGCAGGGGAAGTCAGGGAAGGCCAACCCTGGGCGCAGGGGGAGGCTCTGGGCCAACCCTGTCCCCTCGTGCTCTCTCCAGCTGGCGGAGGGCAGCAGCAGGGCGGAGGAGTACCTGCAGCAGAGCCTGCTGTACCTGCGGAGCCCACAGCAGCCCTTGCGTGAGGCAGCTGTCCGGTTCATTGGTGAGCCACAACCCCGCCGGGCGTCCCTCCCTTCCCGCTCAGGGAACCAGCCTGGGCTCAAGCGGGCCCAAGGAGGGGAAGGCACGTGGCCAGGCCCTTGGAGCCGGTGGGGGCAGCCGGGCTGCTGGTGCAGGCAAGGCAGCAGGGTCTGTGACGGGCTTTGTGTTCCTAGGGCTCGCCGGTCGGCAGCTGAGAGATGGGCGGCAGGAAAACCTCCAGATCATCTACGACGGTGAGCGTTGGGTGTCTGCCGGGGCCGGTGGGGAGGAGGAGAGAGCCTGGTGGGGAGCTGCAGTCCCTGCCCTGGCCGGAGAGGGCTCTGCTCCCTGGGCGGTGAGGGGCAGTGTGGGCAGAGCACCACATCTTTTTCATGAGCTTTTCATGAAAGAGACGTTTCTGGGGCATGAGGGGCATTGGTGGCCAGCACGTTCGGGCTGATGGCAGCGCCTCTGGCTCTCTGCAGGCTGTGGGAAGAGCTGGCGGCCAGGCATGGCCCTGGTCAGAGGGGCTCCTGAGGTCTCTGCAGATCTGGGCTCTGACCTCGGCTCTCTACCTTTCCACCCCAGCCCTTGAAGGTGCAGCGAAGGACAGCAGCCTTTGCGTCTCTTCCCTGGCGGCTCAAGCCCTGCTGAACATGAAGGTTGCGGTGAAAGAGCCTCCCGCCAGCTTCCACCCGCAGGCCCTGTGCTCCCGCCTCTGGAGGGCATGTAGGAGGAGGATCCTGCCCTGGGAGAAGGCTGGCTGTGCTCACCAGCCTGTGTCTCCCACTCATTAATAAAAAGTCGGTGGAACTTCACGTGCTGCTTAAGCTCTTCTTCCCCGTCCCGCGCTGCCCTGCTGCCCCCCCACACCCATGGGCTGGACCTACTCTGCTGGGCCATCCCCTTGCCTTGCTGAGCTCCCCCAGCCCCTGAGAGCTGAGGGGTCGCTTCAGGGTTTCGGTGGGTCTTCTGGAATCTCTGCTAAGGCATGTGGAAAACAAGGAGGTGATTGGTGACAGCCAACATGCCTTCACAAAGGACAAGCGATGCCTGACAAACGTGGTGGCCTTTTATGATATTGCCACGGCCTTGGTAGGCAAGGGCAGAGCAACAGACATCGTCTACCTGGACTGACACCAAGCGTTTGACACTGTCCCACACGACATCCTGGTCTCTAAAGTGGAAACTCATGGATTTGACGGATGGACACTTGGTGGATAAGGAACCGGCTGGGTGGCCGCACTCAAAGGCTTGCTGTCAACGGCTCAGTGTCTGAGTGGAAGCCAGTGACAAGTGGTGTTCCTCAGGGGTCGGTACTGGGAGCAGCGCTGTTTAACATCTTTGTTGGAGACATGGACAGTGGGATAGAGTGCACCCTCAGCAAGTTTGCCGACGACACCGAGCTGTGTGGTGTGGTCGACACGTTGGAGGGAAGGGAGGGAAGGGACCTGGACAGGCTTGAGAGGTGAGCTCGCGCAAAGCTCATGAAGTTCAACGAAGCCAAACATTGGATCCACCACCTGGGACATGGCAATCCCAAGCACCAATACAGGTTGGTGAGAGAATGGCTGGAGAGCAGCCCTGAGGAGAAGGACTTGGGAGTGCTTGTGCATGGGAAGCTCAACATGAGCCAGCAGTGCGCACTGGCAGCCCAGAAAGCCAACCGCATCCTGGGCTGCGTCAAAAGAAGCGTGGCCAGCAGGTCGTGGGAGGTGATTCTGCCCCTCTGCTCTGCTCTCCTGAGACCCCACCTGGAGTATTGGTCCAGCTCTGGAGTCCTCAGCACCAAAAGGACATTGGTCTGTTGGAACTGGACCAGAGGAGGGCCATAAAGATGATCAGAGGGCTGGAGCACCTCCCCTATGAAGACAAGCTGAGAGAGCTGGCGTTGTTCAGCCTCGAGAAGAGAAGGCTCCGGGGAGGCCTTTTAGCAGCCTTCCAGTATCTGAAGGGAGCCTACAAGAGAAATGGAGAGGGACTCTTTGTCAGGAAGTGTAGCGCTAGGATGAGGGGTAATGGTTCAAAATTGAAAGAGGGGAGATTTAGATTAGGTACTAGGAAGAAATTCTTTACTGTGAGGCTGCTGAGGCACCGGAACAGGCTGCCCAGAGAAGTTGGGGTTGCCCCATCCCTGGGAGTGTTCAAGGACACGCTGGATGGGGCTTTAAGAAACCTGCTGTAGTGGGAGGTGTCCCTGCCCATGGCAGAAGGGTTGGAACTCGATGATCTTTAAGGTCCCTTCCAACTCTAACCATACTATCATTTTATGATTCTATGATTCTAATATCTTTATCAATGTTCTGGACAAAGGGATCGAGTGCATCCTTAGAAAGTTGGCAGATGACACCAATTGTGCAGGAATGTTGATCTGCTGGAGGATAGGAAGGCTCTGCAGAGGGATCTGGATAGGCTGGATTCATGTTCTGAGGCCAGTGGTATGAGGTTCCACAAGGCCAAGTGCTGGGTTCTGCACTTGGGTCACAACAACCCCATGAATGCCACAGGCTGTGGGAAGAGTGGCTGGAGAGCTGCCTGGTGGAAAAGGACCTGGGAGTGTTGGTCAGCAGCCAGCTGAATATGAGCCACCAGCAAGACCAGGTGGCCAGGAAGGACAATAGCAACCTGGCCTGTAACAGGAATGGTGTGTCCAGCAGGAGTGCAGGAGTGACCATCACACCGTTGTCGGCCCTGGTGAGGCCCCACCTCCAGGGAGGCTGGGGGAGGTGGGCTTGTTGAGTCTGGAGAAAAAGAGTCTGAGGGGAGACCTTATCAGTCCCTACATATGCCTGAAAAATGGAAACGTCCTCAGGAGTCAGCAGTGGAGGTTTAGCATGGATATTAGGACAAATTTCTTCATTGAAATAGTTGCCATGCATTGGAAGAGGCTGCCCAGGGAAGTGGTTGACTCCCCACCTGTCATGGTTGGGCCAGACTGGTGGCAGAAAGGAATGACAGATCCTCTGCCCCACCTTTTCCGGAAGGTATTTACAAGATGTGTAGATGTGGTGTTTAGGGACACGGTTTAGTGGTGGACTTGTCAGGGTTAGGTTGCCCATGGTCATCCTCCAACCTCCTGTTTGGGTTTGGCATCAGAAAACTTCCAACATGGGGGACAAGAACTCACAGTCCTTTTTACTGCCATCTGTATTCCGGGGGCTGCCCCTATTTCCTCAGCCTGGTTAACAACTGCTGTCCTTCCTCCATGTGTTTCACCATGAAACCACCTAGGCAAACATTAATATCTTCTTGCTTGTTGTGGTTTAACCCCAGCTGGCAAGTAAGCACCACGCAGTCACTCAGTCACTTCCCGGCAGTGGAGGGGAGAGAATCCGTAGAGTAAAAGTGGGAAAACTCATGGGTTGAGATAAAAACAGTTTAATAGGTAAAGAAAAGCTGTGCACGTAAGCAAAACAAAACAAAGCATTATCTCAGTGCTTTCCGTGGGCAGGCAGGTGTTCAGCCACCCCCCAGGGAAGCAGGGCTCCATCACCCGTGACGGTCACTCGATGTCCTGGTTCTGGCGGGGAAAGGGCTAATTTTGACAAGAAACTGGAGTGGGACATAGGCGGGGCTGTCCTAGTTCCGCTGGGCATAGGGTTAATTTACACCCAAAACAGCCAAAGGTGTATTTGATACCATGTGAGTCATGCTCAGCAAATTGCTGGGGGAGCTGTCTGGGGATGGCAGGGGGCAGGCAGGAATCTCCGCTGTGGAGCGGGCTGGGCTTTCTGCGTTCCCCTTTGTAATTGTTTGTACAATTCTCCCCTTCATTTGCTGTTCTTTTACACTGTCTTTACCTCAACTCAGGAGTTTGCCTTTTTCTTCCCGTTCTGGCCCCATCCCTCCACGTTGGGGGTGGCTTGGGGGTCAGCAAAAGGCCCCCACGGTTCTTTGTTGCTGCTGGGGCTAAACCACGACAGTCCTTTCTGGTGCCAAACACGGGGCACGAAGGGTTGAGGTACCAACAGATCCAACCAGCGCGAGTTGCAATGAATTTGTTAGATCCATTTATTGTGTTAGGTAAGTAGTCGCTAGGGCACACCATTGCTTTGTTTGTTCGCATGGTTGTGTTATGTGAATCCGTCCATGCACTGCGTACTCCCTGCCATGCTCTTGATCACCCCTGGGAGAGGGATGGGGATTATCGTTTTGCACTCCTGTGTGATGCCGACTGATGATACGATAACGTCACAGTTGACGTGGTTGTGTTGGAACGTCTACGCAGCATCGACCTCAGGTGCCGTCTCTCAGAATTTATGAATAATCAAACCCAATCTATGGAGGAAAAAGGGAGGGATACTTTCCCAACCTCTTTCACCTCCCTTTTCTCCTCCGGGCCGGGCAGAGGAGCTTTTGGGAATTTTCAATACCCTTGGGACGGTCAAACCAGCCAGACCTCGGGAAAGGCCATGGGAAGCTGTGGTGGGGACGGGGAACGTGGGGGCCGATCCATGACAGGACAAGAGCCTGGTGGGTGTTTGCAGCACAGCTTTACTGGGAGAAGCAGGTGGTGGGGCAGGGACAGGTGTCTACACAACGGGCCCTGCCACCAGTACAGGAAACCCCGTGCTGACACCCCCTCTCCTTCGGTGAGTCCAGGCGGAAGAAGGTGTTGTTGCCGACCCTGCGGGGACACAAAGAGAGGAGACGTGAGGGTGGGAAATGCACCCTTGCACAGGGCACACTCACCCTCCCGGTGCCAAATGCCCACCCAGCCCCATCCCACCCCTCAGCAGCGCTTGCACCTTGGCAGGACCCCCGGGGTGGCCGTGCATGTGTCCCCCATTCTTGGTCACCCCCACACTGGCATCAGCTCTGCTTGGCAGTGAGCACTGTGGGGTGGGAGACCCCCTGATCTCCCAGGGATGCACAGGGGACCTGAGTGGGGCAGGGACAGGGGGCTCACCTGGTGGCTTTCCAGTCATCCTTCATGTTGTCCACATGGGACCGCATGAGCCACATGGTCTTCAAAACTTCGTTCCCGCATTCATCCACGAAGCACTGGCCTGTGAAGACTGTGATGGAGTCTGCGGGGACAGGGCAGGAGGTGGAGGGGAACATGGTCAGTGCTGAGCCGTGACCCTGCAGGCTGCCCCAGTGCAGGGGACAGTAGACCCGGGCTGTCCCTACCCTCTGGGGACAAAGCGGTGATGGGGAAAGCAGGCAGGAGGGGTCAGAGATGGGAGGTCTCACATGGAGATGGGGAGAGAGCAGTGGGCTTCAGCCCGTCCTCTGTGCTCTGGGTCTGGGAGATGGCAGCAGCCTAGGATCTCTGGCGTCAGGGATGGGGGAGAATCAATCAGGGACACCACAGGGGGTGGGAGAGCACTGGGGATGGGGGTGCGTCGGGAAACCACTGGGCAAGGTAGGGGATCATCAAGGACATCACAGAGGAGGAGAGAAGAGCACCAGGGACATCACATGGGAGGGCAGGGCACCATCAGGGACCTCACAAGCAGGGCAGGGGAGCATTTGGAACACGTCAGGGAGGGTAGGAAAGCTCTGTAGACGTAACAGGGAGGGCAGAGGAACTCTGGGGACAGCACAGAGAGGACAGGGGACCATGGGGGACATCAGAGAGAGGGTAGGCGAGCTCTGCAGACAACACACTGGAGCACAGGGCAGGTCTGGGGACAGCATAGGTGGGACAGGGGAAAGGAGAAACACCTGAAAAGGTCCATTTGACAGTGAACCCAAAGGTGGGCTGCCTGTTCTGGGTCACGCTGTGCTGGAACCCCACCAGTGGTGACGGTTGGATCTTGTCTGCCGTGTCACTCACTGCCGTGGTGTAGGAGCCAGTGAATTCGCCTTCTTCATCCACAGTGTAGATGGTCATGTTGGAGCCCAGGTCATTGAACCAGCGCCCGGTCAGCACACACTGGAGCGGAGGGGACTCAGCGTTGGTGTCACAGCACAGCCCAGGTGTGGGCAGGGTGGCAGGAGCAGGCACCCTGTCCCCTTCATCCCAGCCCTGCCCTTACCTTTCTTGCGGAGAGGCCGGGAGCCACCAGGGCCAGGCTGAGCAACAGGAGGAAGGGAGTCGCTTGCACCATCTCTGCAGCGGGCAGACAGCTGAGGTACCTGGGGACGTGCTCCTCGCAGGACTCTGACGATGTACCTGTTCCCTCACCTTTTTATAGCTGCCGGGGCTGCCGGTGGCAGCTCCGTCAGGGCGTTGTGCAATCTGGGTGTTTGCAAATTGGCAGATCCTGGCTGTACGAGAGAGTCTGGGGAAGATTGCCAAGGAGGTGACTGTCCCAGTGGCAAGGGCAGCTCCTCAAAACCAGGCAGGCGCTGCCTTCAAATGATGTGCTGATAGAAAAAGCAGAAGAAGGAAGTAAAGTGGCTGGCCCTGGGCAAGTTGGGACACAATTCCACCAATGGCTTGGGGCACTGCTGCTCCCTACAAAGGTGATTTCAGCAGATAATGACATTAATCAGTGGCATCGGAGGGTGGCACCCTGGTTTGGTGGACAGTGTGCTGAAATTTAATGGACACGCCTGCAGGATGGTCTCTGCACCACCGTCACCTCCTCCCTCTGATGGCTTGCTGATTCCCGACAAGATACCCCGGATTTAAGCACCTGATGGTAATCGTGGACCAAGTCTCAGGATGGGTTGCTTTTCCCACTAGGAAAGCTGATAGTGCAGGAGTGGTCAAAGCAGTCTTGGGGGAAATCATGCCCAGAGATGGAATATCTGAATCTATGGAATCCAATAGGGGTTCTCATTTTTCAGCGGGACTACTAAACCGTATCCATAGAACTTTAGGAACAACTGCGTGTTCCATATCATCCGCAGTCTTCAGGACAGGTGGAAAGACTGAAGAGAACCAGAGAACCGTAGAACCCTAGAATCACTGAAGCTGGAAGATGCTTTGAAAATCATCCAGTTCAACTGTTAACCTAACCCTGACAAGTCCACCACTAAACCGTGTCCCTAAACACCACATCTACACATCTTGTAAATACCTTCCGGAAAAGGTGGGGCAGAGGATCTGTCATTCCTTTCTGCCACCAGTCTGGCCCAACCACGACAGGTGGGGAGTCAACCACTTCCCTGGGCAGCCTCTTCCAATGCATGGCAACTATTTCAATGAAGAAATTTGTCCTAATATCCATGCTAAACCTCCACTGCTGACTCCTGAGGACGTTTCCATTTTTCAGGCATATGTAGGGACTGATAAGGTCTCCCCTCAGACTCTTTTTCTCCAGACTCAACAAGCCCAGCTCCCTCAGCCTCTCCTCATAAGACTTGTGTTCCAGACCCCTCACCAGCTTCATTGCCCTTCTCTGGACACAATCCAGCACCTCAGTGTCTTTCTTGTAGTGAGCGGCCCAAAACTGAACACAGCACTGGAGGTGGGGCCTCACCAGGGCCGACGACAGTGTGATGGTCACTCCTACACCCCTGCTGGACGCACCATTCCTGTTACAGGCCAGGTTGCTATTGCCCTTCCTATAAAAATATGAGCCTGGTGTGCTGGTGGCTCATATTCAGATGGCTGCTGACCAACACTCCCAGGTCCTTTTCCACCAGGCAGCTCTCCAGCCACTCTTCCCACAGCCTGTAGCGTTCATGGGGTTGTTGTGACCCAAGTGCAGAACCCAGCACTTGGCCTTGTTGAACCTCATACCACTGGCCTTGGAACATCAATCCAGACTATCCAGATCCCTCTGCAGAGCCTTCCTATCCTCCAGCAGATCAAACTCCTACACAATTGGTGTCATCTGCAAAGTTACTGAGGGTGCACTCGATCCCTTTGCCCAGGACGTCGTTAAAGATATTAAAGAGAACTGACCCCAAGAGTGAGCCCCGGGGAACACCACTTGGGACCAGCCACCAACTAGATTTAACTCCATGCACCACCACCCTTTCAGCCTGGCCATCCAGCCAATTTTTTATCCACTGAAGCGTATGCCCATCCAAGCCATGAGCAGCTGGTTTCTCTCAGAGTATGCTGCGGGAAACGGTGCAAAGGCTATACTGAAGTCCAGGTACACAACGTCCACAACCTTTCCCTCATCCACTAAGCGGGTCACCCGGTAATAGAAGAAGTCTCTTCAAAATAAAATTGCTCAAACTTGTAGGTAGGTTTCAAAGTAGGTTTGAAATGGCCCGAATTTTTAGGAATAGTTCTATGGGATATTAGAAATATTCCTCAGCAACGTCTAGGGTTATCACCAGCAGAAACAGTGTCTGGCAGGGACTTAGCTGTACCTGGGACTTTTATCCCCACTAGGACCAGCCTCAGAGATGGAGATGAACAAGATACCAAGTTTCTTTTGGGATACAAATACCATCTTCAAGTAAACAGGGCAAAAGTGAGATGGTTTAAACCAGTACCCACTGGAATGCAAGTACGTGAAATCCAGCCTGGAGATAAGGATAAAAAGATAACATTCCACTCTTTCCAAAGTGCCAGAATGTGCCAGTCCAGTCCACAGTGTCCAGGACTCTCACGAGAGATGGACGTGAGTGAACCAGAGCGTGCGGGAACCTCTTTGCCCAAAGCACGTGTTCCCCTGCCACCTGTGGCACACAAGAGGGACAGCCAACGTGCTTCCCTCAATGCTCAGGTAAGCGCGGGGTGAGCTATGGGAGAGCCTGCCAGGCGGTCCGTGCCCCTGTTTTCCTAGTTGGCTTTGGCTGCGGGAAGAGGACAGGAGAAGAAGGAAGAGCAGGGAGAGCCTGAGGCCTCTCCCGAGGGCAGAGGGCAGCTGAAGCCTACTGCAGGTGGAAAGCAGTCAAGCCATGTCCCTGCCAGCAAGAAGGGCCAGGGCAAGCGTGCCACCTGCTCTATCCCCTTACAGACCCTGAAAACACGGGACGGCGTGCCGGAGGTGGTGATGGCTGGGGCTTCGCTGAGTTCCAGCATCCGGGCAGTGCTGATGCTACTGCAGGTCAGGCGTTTGCCACGAGCAGGGCTCTCGGGGGTTCTTCCTTGCCCTAGTACCCTAAAGAGAAATGACCTTCTAGAGTGGGCATGGCTCAGCCTGGAAGCCAGGCAGTGGAAGGAGTCTGAGTGTCCTTCCCCGCTCCCGGGCTCTGGCAGCTGGCACTGCTGAGCCACCACTCTCCCGGAGCCGCTGTCGTTTCCCAAAGACAACCATCCGCTTTTGCCTTCCCAGGTCCTGCTGCCCCTCACGACATCCCCGCTGGTGGCTAGGTGCCGGAGGGCTATGGGCAGGATTGTAAGCCTGATCCAGCACCTGAGACCCTCCTGCGTGCTGGAGGTAAGGGGCCTGCAGTGCAGGTGACCTCTCGGCCCCCCTCGCCCCATGCCGCTGCCCCAACGTAGCCCATAGCGCTGGGCTCCCAGCGAGGGAAGCCTGGGCTTAGGGCAGGGGATTCAGCAAGGCTCAGCCCTGTGCCAGCGGCTTTGCCCCGCTCCCTGGGAGCTGCTGCCTCCGAGGCCTTCTTTCTCAGCAGCCAGCTCCGTCCCAGGGCACGGGAGCATTTTGCAGGCCCGGCCCTGCCAGCCCTCCCTCCCTGCCTCCCTGCCTGCCTCCCCTGGGATGCTGCCCAGCGCGCTCCTCGCCCTGAGGCGGCTGCCGCAGGCTGGGTCTCCGTGGGGTGCAGCGCAGGGCAGAGCCCTCCAGAGCTGCGGCTACTTCTCCCTCCTCTCTGCCACAGGACTTGCGCGACAGAGGCAGCAGCCCCTTCCTCTTCCTCAAGAAGCCTCTGCCATTCCTGGGGCGGCTGATGGGGCTGCTCACCCTCTGCTACGCCGAGGAGGACGAGGAGATCAGCCGTGGGGCTGGGAAGGCGCTGCGTGCCTTCCACAGGTTCCTTCTGCGGCTGCGACACGGTAAGAGAGGCTGGGGTGGGCCGCGGCCTCTGCTAGAGGAAGGGGCAGCCATCTGCTGCGAGGCTGGAGCAGGGCAGCAGCCAAGCACAGAGCTCTCCGTGACGCCCTCGCCTGCTGCTCCCAGCTCTCCGTTGTTCCTGCCGCTCACGCTGCGTTTTCCCCTTCTGACCAGGCTACCAGGCAGCACGTGAGGACCCGGTGCCACTAGTGGAGCGGGAAAACACCAGCACCATGTGGCCCAAGGACGGCATTGACCAGGAGACAGTAACGAGCTTCTCCCTTGCTGGGGTCTTAGCCATGGGGGTGGCAGCAGCCTGGGAGGAACCAGTGCATCAGCCATGGTGGGGGATGGCACGGCCTCCTGCCCATCAGGCTTTGGGAAGCCACCACCTCTGTGCAGGGAGTAGGCCAAGGCTTTAGCCCAGCATGTGCAGAGCAGCTCCGGCCATCCTGGCCACCGGCGAGCTCTGGTTGCCTGCAGAGCCAGCGGTCTTTGCCACCAGGGCACTCAGCGTGACACCTTTTCTCTCCCTCTCTCCCTCAGATATTTGGGAGTCCCTTTCTCCAGCCTGAGAGGGAGGAGTTTGTCCTCACCATCTTGAAAAACATGGCGCAGCACCCAAGGCTCTTTGACACCGGCCTGGTTGCCAAGATGCTGGAGATGGTGCTGAGAGGCTCGCGCTCGTGGCTGATGAGGGTAGGCAGCGTGCAGCCGGACTGCCCTGGGCACGTGGCCTGCAGGGGCCGTTCCCCCAGCTCCGAGTCCAGGGCTTGGGAGGGCCTGAGGGTCGGCCTTTGAGGGCAGGAAAGGGTGGTGGTGGGAGGGAAGCAGTGCTTGGTGGCAGCGAGGACCATGGCCACGCTCCATCCCGCTCCATCGCGCTGCCTCTGCCAGGTGGACGAGCTGGTGCAGACCATCCATAGACAGCTGGGCTGCGTCAGCCGGAGGCTGCTGCAGGACATCCTGAGGAGGACCCTTCTGCCCTTGCCAAGCCTAGAGTTTCTCCCTGGCGAAGAAAGGCAGCCCACATGGTCTCTTTCCTGGTGGGCGGTGGGGCACCAGCAGCCAACGCAGGGTGCGCATGCAGGGCTGTCCCACGTGGCCTGGCCTGTAGGGTGTGGGCCGGTGCTTGGAGCACTTCCCCAGAGAGGGATGCCCACCCAGCTCGGTGCCACCAATGCCTTCTTCCCCTGGCCAGGGTTCTGCGGCGTGAAGCATCAGAGCGCTGCACCGCCATCTTTAAACAGGCGGTCATGGGCCTCCTCCAGAGACAGGCCGTGCAGGACGTCGGTGCCATGACAGTCTTTGTGGAGGTGGGCCTGCTGGCACGCACTGCCTCTCTGAGGGCAGGCGGGGGGAAGCCGGGCTCCTGCGTGAGGCAGAGGGCAGAGGGGAGGTGGTGAGGGCCCTGTGTGGACCCTGCTGCCTCCCGCCTGGGCTGTGACCGGCTCTGGTGCCTTGCCCCGAGCTCTCCAGGAGCTCTGCTGGCTGTGCCGGGCTCTCACTCTGCTGCCCATTGCCTTTCAGCTGCTGGATTCCACCACCTTAAAGCATGTCGACGGCCAGGTGCTGTCCACCCTGCAGGCCCACCTCAAGAGCCAGGAGGTGCTGCTGCGCAGGCTGGCAGTCCAAAGCCTAGTCACGCTGTCTGGGAGACGTGAGAAGGTGGGCAAGGGCAGCCGGGCACAGTGCGGGTGTCGGCATGGGGCTGGGCTGCAGGCGCAGCGTGTGCAGCAGGTTCCTGGGGCTTGGTCAGGAATTGGGAGCAGCGGGAACGGTGCACGCTGCCACCGCTGCCGTGTTCAGAGGCCCCTGAGCGCTTCAGGCCAGGCCCTGGGCTGCGCCGCAGGCGGAGACATCTCTGCCCGACCTGCCCCACACCCTCCACATGCAGCGTGGGTTTGCCGGGGAGGTCCTCGATGGTGTGTTTCACGTAGGCAGCGATGCCGCAAGGCCTGCTGCCAGAGTTGACCCAGCTGCAGGACGGCGACGGCGACATCAGGACTGGGGCCCTGACTGTCCTCAGCAGAACACTCCACCTGGCGGACAGGCAGACAGCCGGCCCCGTTGCTCTCCAGCTCCTCAAGACGCTCCTGCCACTCTTTGAAAATGTAAGGCATCGGAAGAGCGCAGGCTTGGTTATCATGTTGGGGGGGGTGTCACATGTGCCCAGCATGGGGTGGCGTGTCCCTTTGCATGCATGCCCAGTTGCCCATGAGTTCTCCTCAGTGCAGAGGGAGAGCCACAAGCATTTGCCTCCTCACATCGGGCTTGGAGATCTGCGACTGAGGTCCCCCCGTCTTCCTTGTCTCCTCCTAGGAGTCCAGCTACGTGCGAGAGCACTCCGTCCTCCTCTGCCGAGATGCAATGGAGGTTGCAGTTGGCACCCACAAATGGCAGATGAGGAAGGACGTGCGGAGGAGCCTGGTGCCGCTCTTCTTCCACCTCCATGATTATGACCCCAGCGTGGCTCAGGTGGGGATTTCTAAGCCCTTTGAATGTGCCACAAGTGCGGCCCTGCAGAGGCATCAGAGCCCCTCCCTGCCTGTAGCTGCGGTGCTGGCAGCAGCTCAGAAGGAGGGCAGGGACATTTCCTACCTGTTCCCTACTCCATGCAACAGAGCAGAGCACCTGCGCACAGCCACAAACACCTAAACACTGGACCCCCCATGGGCTTTCCAGTGGCACCTGCAGGTGTCTGAGGCCAGGGCTTGGACCCCCGACCCTTGCCGTCCCCCTGCCCTGCCCAGGCATACGCAGATCCTGTCCCCTGGGCAGCGGTGCTATCTCCCAGTCTCTGCTGCTCTGCAGGCCTCTTCGGAAACCCTCCTTGGAGCTGCCAAGTTCCTCAAGCGGCGACAGCTCAGGAAGCTCCTTGAGACCGAGCAGTCGTGGAAGGTCGGCGAGTGCCTGGTAAGGGTGGCCTTGAAGGGTGAAAGGGTGGCCTTGAAGCCCCACAGCCACACTGGACAACCTGTCTCCTCCAAGGCCCAACTGCCCTGCCCACTGCGGCGTCCTGGGCCTGCGGGCAGGGGAAGTCAGGGAAGGCCAACCCTGGGCGCAGGGGGAGTCTCTGGGCCAACCCTGTCCCCTCGTGCTCTCTCCAGCTGGCGGAGGGCAGCAGCAGGGCGGAGGAGTACCTGCAGCAGAGCCTGCTGTACCTGCGGAGCCCACAGCAGCCCTTGCGTGAGGCAGCTGTCCGGTTCATTGGTGAGCCACAACCCCGCTGGGCGTCCCTCCCTTCCCGCTCAGGGAACCAGCCTGGGCTCAAGCGGGCCCAAGGAGGGGAAGGCACGTGGCCAGGCCCTTGGGGCTAGTGTGGACAGCCGGGCTGCTGGTGCAGGCAAGGCAGCAGGGTCTGTGACGGGCTTTGTGTTCCTAGGGCTCGCCGGTCGGCAGCTGAGAGATGGGCGGAAGGAAAACCTCCAGATTATCTACTACGGTGAGCATCGGGTGTCTGCCGGGGCCGGTGGGGAGGAGGAGAGAGCCTGGTGGGGAGTTCCAGTCCCTGCCCTGGCCGGAGAGGGCTCTGCTCCCTGGGCGGTGAGGGGCAGTGTGGGCAGAGCACAGAGACGTTTCCGGGGCATGAGGGGCATTGGTGGCCAGTATGTTCGGGCTGATGCCAGCGCCTCTGGCTCTCTGCAGGCTGTGGGAAGAGCTGGCGGCCAGGCATGGCCCTGGTCAGAGGGGCTCCTGAGGTCTCTGCAGATCTGGGCTCTGACCTCGGCTCTCTACCTTTCCACCCCAGCCCTTGAAGGTGCGGCGAAGGACGGCAGCCTTTGCGTCTCTTCCCTGGTGGCTCAAGCCCTGCTGAGCATGAAGGCTGCAGTTAGGGGGTCTTCCGCCAGCTTCCACCCGCAGGCCCTGTGCTCCCGCCTCTGGAGGGCATGTAGGAGGAGGATCCTGCCCTGGGAGAAGGCTGGCTGTGCTCACCACCCTGTGTCTCCCACTCATTAATAAAAAGTTGGTGGAACTTCACATGCTGCTTAAGCTCTTCTTCCCTGTCCTGCGCTGCCCTGCTGCCCCCCCACACCCATGGGCTGGACCTACTCTGCTGGGCCATCCCCTTGCCTTGCTGAGCTCCCCCAGCCCCTGAGAGCTGAGGGGTCGCTTCAGGGTTTTGGTGGGTCTTCTGGAATCTCTGCTAAGGCATGTGGAAAACAAGGAGGTGATTGGTGACAGCCAACATGCCTTCACAAAGGACAAGCGATGCCTGACAAATGTGGTGGCCTTTTATGATATTGCCACGGCCTTGGTAGGCAAGGGCACAGAAATCATCTATCTGGACTGACACCCAAGCATTTGACACTGTCCCACACGACATCCTGGTCTCTTAAAGTGGAAACTCATGGATTTGACGGATGGACACTTGGTGGATAAGGAACCGGCTGGGTGGCCGCACTCAAAGGCTTGCTGTCAACGGCTCAGTGTCTGAGTGGAAGCCAGTGACAAGTGGTGTTCCTCAGGGGTCGGTACTGGGAGCAGCGCTGTTTAACATCTTTGTTGGAGACATGGACAGTGGGATAGAGTGCACCCTCAGCAAGTTTGCTGATGACACTGAGCTGTGTGGTGTGGTTGATACGTTGGAGGCAAGGGACGCTATCCAGAGGGACCCGTACAGGCCTGAGAGGTGGGCACAGGTAAACCTCATGAAGTTTAACTAAGCCAAGGGCAGGTTCCTGCACCTGGCACACGGCAATTCCACACTGTCCCGCACAACATCCTGGTCTAAAAGTGGAAGCTCAAGGATTTGACGGATGGACCACTCAGTGGATAAGGAACTAGTTGGGTGGCTGCACTCAAAGGCTTGCTGTCAATGGCTCAGAGTCTGAGTGGAAGCCAGTGACAAGTGGTGTTCCTCACAGGTTGGTGCAAAGCTCATGAAGTTCAACGAAGCCAAGCATTGGATCCAACACCTGGGACATGGCAATCCCAAGCACCAATACAGGTTGGTGGGAGAATGGCTGGAGAGCAGCCCTGAGGAGAAGGACTTGGGAGTGCTTGTGCATGGGAAGCTCAACATGAGCCGGCAGTGCGCACTGGCAGCCCAGAAAGCTAACCGCATCCTGGGCTGCGTCAAAAGAAGCGTGGCCGACAGGTCATGGGAGGTGATTCTGCCCCTCTGCTCTGCTCTCCTGAGACCCCACCTGGAGTATTGTGTCCAGCTCTGGAGTCCTCAGAACCAAAAGGACATTGGTCTGTTGGAACTGGACCAGAGGAGGGCCATAAAGATGATCAGAGGGCTGGAGCACCTCCCCTATGAAGACAAGCTGAGAGAGCTGGCGTTGTTCAGCCTTGAGAAGAGAAGGCTCCGGGGAGGCCTTTTAGCAGCCTTCCAGTATCTGAAGGGAGCCTACAAGAGAAATGGAGAGGGACTCTTTGTCAGGAAGTGTAGCGCTAGGATGAGGGGTAATGGTTCAAAATTGAAAGAGGGGAGATTTAGATTAGGTACTAGGAAGAAATTCTTTACTGTGAGGCTGCTGAGGCACCGGAACAGGTTGCCCAGAGAAGTTGGGGTTGCCCCATCCCTGGGAGTGTTCAAGGACAGGCTGGATGGAGCTTTGAGAAACCTGCTGTAGTGGGAGGTGTCCCTGCCCATGGCAGAGGGGTTGGAACTTGATGATCTTTAAGGTCCCTTCCAACTCTAACCATGCTATCATTTTACGATTCTATGATTCTAATATCTTTATCAAGATAAAGAGTCTGAGTAAGCATCCTGAGTAAAAGCATCCTGAGTAAGTTTGCAGATGACACCAATTGTGCAGGAGTGTTGATCTGCTGGAGGATAGGAAGGCTCTGCAGAGGGATCTGGCCAGGCTGGATTGATGGGCTGAAGCCAATGGTATGAGGTTCAACAAGGCCAAGTGCTGGGTTCTGCACTTGGGTCACAACAACCCCATGAACGCTACAGGCTGTGGGAAGAGTGGCTGGAGAGCTGCCTGGTGGAAAAGGACCTGGAAGTGTTGGTCAGCAGCCAGCTGAATATGAGCCACCAGCACACCAGGTTCATATTTTTATAGGAAGGGCAATAGCAACCTGGCCTGTAACAGGAATGGTGTGTCCAGCAGGAGTGCAGGAGTGACCATCACACCGTCGTCGGTCCTGGTGAGGCCCCACCTCCAGTGCTGTGTTCAGTTTTGGGCCGCTCACTACAAGAAAGACACTGAGGTGCTGGATTGTGTCCAGAGAAGGGCAATGAAGCTGGTGAGGGGTCTGGTGCACAAGTCTTATGAGGAGAGGCTGAGGGAGCTGGGCTTGTTGAGTCTGGAGGAAAAGAGTCTGAGGGGAGACCTTATCAGTCCCTACATATGCCTGAAAAATGGAAACGTCCTCAGGAGTCAGCAGTGGAGGTTTAGCATGGATATTAGGACAAATTTCTTCATTGAAATAGTTGCCATGCATTGGAAGAGGCTGCCCAGGGAAGTGGTTGACTCCCCACCTGTCGTGGTTGGGCCAGACTGGTGGCAGAAAGGAATGACAGATCCTCTGCCCCACCTTTTCCGGAAGGTATTTACAAGATGTGTAGATGTGGTGTTTAGGGACACGGTTTAGTGGTGGACTTGTCAGGGTTAGGTTAACAGTTGAACTGGATGATTTTCAAAGCATCTTCCAGCTTCAGTGATTCTAGGGTTCTACGGTTCTCTGGTTCTCTTCAGTCTTTCCACCTGTCCTGAAGACTGCGGATGATATGGAACACGCAGTTGTTCCTAAAGTTCTATGGATACGGTTTAGTAGTCCCGCTGAAAAATGAGAACCCCTATTGGATTCCATAGATTCAGATATTCCATCTCTGGGCATGATTTCCCCCAAGACTGCTTTGACCACTCCTGCACTATCAGCTTTCCTAATGGGAAAAGCAACCCATCCTGAGACTTGGTCCACGATTACCATCAGGTGCTTAAATCCGGGGTATCTTGTCGGGAATCAGCAAGCCATCAGAGGGAGGAGGTGACGGTGGTGCAGAGACCATCCTGCAGGCGTGTCCATTAAATTTCAGCACACTGTCCACCAAACCAGGGTGCCACCCTCCGATGCCACTGATTAATGTCATTATCTGCTGAAATCACCTTTGTAGGGAGCAGCAGTGCCCCAAGCCATTGGTGGAATTGTGTCCCAACTTGCCCAGGGCCAGCCACTTTACTTCCTTCTTCTGCTTTTTCTATCAGCACATCATTTGAAGGCAGCGCCTGCCTGGTTTTGAGGAGCTGCCCTTGCCACTGGGACAGTCACCTCCTTGGCAATCTTCCCCAGACTCTCTCGTACAGCCAGGATCTGCCAATTTGCAAACACCCAGATTGCACAACGCCCTGACGGAGCTGCCACCGGCAGCCCCGGCAGCTATAAAAAGGTGAGGGAACAGGTACATCGTCAGAGTCCTGCGAGGAGCACGTCCCCAGGTACCTCAGCTGTCTGCCCGCTGCAGAGATGGTGCAAGCGACTCCCTTCCTCCTGTTGCTCAGCCTGGCCCTGGTGGCTCCCGGCCTCTCCGCAAGAAAGGTAAGGGCAGGGCTGGGATGAAGGGGACAGGGTGCCTGCTCCTGCCACCCTGCCCACACCTGGGCTGTGCTGTGACACCAACGCTGAGTCCCCTCCGCTCCAGTGTGTGCTGACCGGGCGCTGGTTCAATGACCTGGGCTCCAACATGACCATCTACACTGTGGATGAAGAAGGCGAATTCACTGGCTCCTACACCACGGCAGTGAGTGACACGGCAGACAAGATCCAACCGTCACCACTGGTGGGGTTCCAGCACAGCGTGACCCAGAACAGGCAGCCCACCTTTGGGTTCACTGTCAAATGGACCTTTTCAGGTGTTTCTCCTTTCCCCTGTCCCACCTATGCTGTCCCCAGACCTGCCCTGTGCTCCAGTGTGTTGTCTGCAGAGCTCGCCTACCCTCTCTCTGATGTCCCCCATGGTCCCCTGTCCTCTCTGTGCTGTCCCCAGAGTTCCTCTGCCCTCCCTGTTACGTCTACAGAGCTTTCCTACCCTCCCTGACGTGTTCCAAATGCTCCCCTGCCCTGCTTGTGAGGTCCCTGATGGTGCCCTGCCCTCCCATGTGATGTCCCTGGTGCTCTTCTCTCCTCCTCTGTGATGTCCTTGATGATCCCCTACCTTGCCCAGTGGTTTCCCGACGCACCCCCATCCCCAGTGCTCTCCCACCCCCTGTGGTGTCCCTGATTGATTCTCCCCCATCCCTGACGCCAGAGATCCTAGGCTGCTGCCATCTCCCAGACCCAGAGCACAGAGGACGGGCTGAAGCCCACTGCTCTCTCCCCATCTCCATGTGAGACCTCCCATCTCTGACCCCTCCTGCCTGCTTTCCCCATCACCGCTTTGTCCCCAGAGGGTAGGGACAGCCCGGGTCTACTGTCCCCTGCACTGGGGCAGCCTGCAGGGTCACGGCTCAGCACTGACCATGTTCCCCTCCACCTCCTGCCCTGTCCCCGCAGACTCCATCACAGTCTTCACAGGCCAGTGCTTCGTGGATGAATGCGGGAACGAAGTTTTGAAGACCATGTGGCTCATGCGGTCCTATGTGGACAACATGAAGGATGACTGGAAAGCCACCAGGTGAGCCCCCTGTCCCTGCCCCACTCAGGTCCCCTGTGCATCCCTGGGAGATCAGGGGGTCTCCCACCCCACAGTGCTCACTGCCAAGCAGAGCTGATGCCAGTGTGGGGGTGACCAAGAATGGGGGACACATGCACGGCCACCCCGGGGGTCCTGCCAAGGTGCAAGCGCTGCTGAGGGGTGGGATGGGGCTGGGTGGGCATTTGGCACCGGGAGGGTGAGTGTGCCCTGTGCAAGGGTGCATTTCCCACCCTCACGTCTCCTCTCTTTGTGTCCCCGCAGGGTCGGCAACAACACCTTCTTCCGCCTGGACTCACCGAAGGAGAGGGGGTGTCAGCACGGGGTTTCCTGTACTGGTGGCAGGGCCCGTTGTGTAGACACCTGTCCCTGCCCCACCACCTGCTTCTCCCAGTAAAGCTGTGCTGCAAACACCCACCAGGCTCTTGTCCTGTCATGGATCGGCCCCCACGTTCCCCGTCCCCACCACAGCTTCCCATGGCCTTTCCCGAGGTCTGGCTGGTTTGACCGTCCCAAGGGTATTGAAAATTCCCAAAAGCTCCTCTGCCCGGCCCGGAGGAGAAAAGGGAGGTGAAAGAGGTTGGGAAAGTATCCCTCCCTTTTTCCTCCATAGATTGGGTTTGATTATTCATAAATTCTGAGAGACGGCACCTGAGGTCGATGCTGCATAGACGTTCCAACACAACCACATCAACTGTGACGTTATCGTATCATCAGTCGGCATCACACAGGAGTGCAAAACGATAATCCCCATCCCTCTCCCAGGGGTGATAAAGAGCATGGCAGGGAGTACGCAGTGCATGGACGGATTCACATAACACAACCATGCGAACAAACAAAGCAATGGTGTGCCCTAGCGACTACTTACCTAACACAATAAATGGATCTAACAAATTCATTGCAACTCGCGCTGGTTGGATCTG
Source organism: Numenius arquata (assembly GCF_964106895.1). Lineage (NCBI taxonomy): Eukaryota > Metazoa > Chordata > Aves > Charadriiformes > Scolopacidae > Numenius > Numenius arquata. The sequence goes on along the minus strand of NC_133616.1, from coordinate 11,727,849 downwards.
TTGGTACCTCAACCCTTCGTGCCCCGTGTTTGGCACCAGAAAGGACTGTCGTGGTTTAGCCCCAGCAGCAACAAAGAACCGTGGGGGCCTTTTGCTGACCCCCAAGCCACCCCCAACGTGGAGGGATGGGGCCAGAACGGGAAGAAAAAGGCAAACTCCTGAGTTGAGGTAAAGACAGTGTAAAAGAACAGCAAATGAAGGGGAGAATTGTACAAACAATTACAAAGGGGAACGCAGAAAGCCCAGCCCGCTCCACAGCGGAGATTCCTGCCTGCCCCCTGCCATCCCCAGACAGCTCCCCCAGCAATTTGCTGAGCATGACTCACATGGTATCAAATACACCTTTGGCTGTTTTGGGTGCAAATTAACCCTATGCCCAGCGGAACTAGGACAGCCCCACCTATGTCCCACTCCAGTTTCTTGTCAAAATTAGCCCTTTCCCCGCCAGAACCAGGACATCGAGTGACCGTCACGGGTGATGGAGCCCTGCTTCCCTGGGGGGTGGCTGAACACCTACCTGCCCACGGAAAGCACTGCGATAATGCTTTGTTTTGTTTTGCTTACGTGCACAGCTTTTCTTTACCTATTAAACTGTTTTTATCTCAACCCATGAGTTTTCCCACTTTTACTCTACGGATTCTCTCCCCTCCACTGCCGGGAAGTGACTGAGTGACTGCGTGGTGCTTACTTGCCAGCTGGGGTTAAACCACAACAAGCAAGAAGATATTAATGTTTGCCTAGGTGGTTTCATGGTGAAACACATGGAGGAAGGACAGCAGTTGTTAACCAGGCTGAGGAAATAGGGGCAGCCCCCGGAATACAGATGGCAGTAAAAAGGACTGTGAGTTCTTGTCCCCCATGTTGGAAGTTTTCTGATGCCAAATCCAAACAGGAGGTTGGAGGATGACCATGGGCATACTTCCCATTCCAAAGCCAGCAAATTAGTTCTGCTGACATGTCTCCCGTGAGCGGATTTAAGCACCTGCTGGTAATTGTGGACCAAGTCTCAGGATGGGTAGTTTTCCCCACTAGGAAAGCTGATAGTGCAGGAGTGGTCAAAGCAGTCTTGGGGGAAATCATGCCCAGAGATGGAATATCTGAAACTATGGAATCCAATAGGGGTTCTCATTTTTCAGCGGGACTACTAAACCGTATCCATAGAACTTTAGGAACAACTGCGTGTTCCATATCATCCGCAGTCTTCAGGACAGGTGGAAAGACTGAAGAGAACCAGAGAACCACAGAACCATAGAATCATTAAAGTTGGAAAATGCCGTAAAAATCATCAAGTTCAGCCATTAACCTAACCCTGATAAGTCCACCACTAAACCATGTACCTAACACAGCATCTACACATCTTGTAAATACCTTCCGGAAAAGGTGGGGCAGAGGATCTGTCATTCCTTTCTGCCATCAGTCTGGCCCAACCACGACAGGTGGGGAGTCTACCACTTCCCTGGGCAGCCTGTCCCAATGCATGGCAACTATTTCAATGAAGAAATTTGTCCTAATATCCATGCTAAACCTCCACTGCTGACTCTTGAGGCCAATTCCTTCTTTCAGGCATTTATAGGGACTGATAAGGTCTCCCCTCAGACTGCTTTTCTCCAGACTCACAAGCCCAGTTTCCTCAGCCGCTCCCCATAAGACTTGTGTTCCAGACCCCTCACCAGCTTCATTGCCCTTTTTTGGACACTGTCAAGCACCTCATCGCCTTTCTTGTAGTGAAGGGACAAAAACTGAATACAGTACATGAACTGTGCCCACACCAGGGCCGAGTACGGTGTGATGGTCACTTTCCTAGTCCTGCTGACCACAACATTCCTAATACAAGCCAGGATGCTATTACTGTTCTTGGCCACCTGGGCTCGCTGGTGGCTCATATTCAGCTGGCTGCTGACCAACACTCCCAGGTCCTTTTCCACCAGGCAGCTCTCCAGCCACTCTTCCCACAGCCTGTAGCGTTCATGGGGTTGTTGTGACCCAAGTGCAGAAGCCGGCACTTGGCCTTGTTGAACCTCCTACCACGGGCCTTGGAACATCAATCCAGCCTATCCAGATCCCTCTGCAGAGCCTTCTTATCCTCCAGCAGATCAACACTCCTACACAATTGGTGTCATCTGCAAAGTTACTGAGGGTGCACTCGATCCCTTTGCCCAGGACATCGTTAAAGATATTAAAGAGAACTGACCCCAAGAGTGAGCCCCGGGGAACACCACTTGGGACCAGCCACCAACTAGATTTAACTCCATTCACCACCACCCTTTCAGCCTGGCCATCCAGCCAATTTTTTATCCACTGAAGCGTATGCCCATCCAAGCCATGAGCAGCTGGTTTCTCTCAGAGTATGCTGCGGGAAACGGTGCAAAGGCTATACTGAAGTCCAGGTACACAACGTCCACAACCTTTCCCTCATCCACTAAGCGGGTCACCCGGTAATAGAAGAAGTCTCTTCAAAATAAAATTGCTCAAACTTGTAGTCAAGTAGGTTTGAAATGGCCCGAATTTTTAGGAATAGTTCTATGGGATATTAGAAATACTTCTCAACAACGTCTAGGGTTATCACCAGCAGAAACAGTGTCTGGCAGGGACTTAGCTGTACCTGGGACTTTTATTCCCACTAGGACCAGCCTCAGAGATGGAGATGAACGAGTTGTAGTGACAGGACAAGGGGTAGTGGTTTTAAATTGGAAGAGGGGAGATTTAGATTAGATACCAGAAAGAAATTCTTCGCTGTGAGGGTGGTGAGGCACTAGAACAGGTTGCCCAGGGAAGTTGTGGATACCCCATCCCTGGAAGTGTATGAGGCCAGGCTGGATGAGGCTTTGAGCAACCTGCTCTAATGGGAGGTGCCCCTGGCCATGGCACGGGGATTGGAACTTGATGATCTTTAAGGTCCCTTCCAACCCAAACCATTCTGTGATTCTATGATTACCAAATTTCTATTGGAGATACAAAAAACATCTTCAAGTAAATAGGGCACAAGCCAGATGGGTTCAGCCAGTACCCACTGGAATGCAAGTACGTGATATCCAGCCTGGAGATAAGGATAAAAGGATAAAATTCCACTCTTGCCAAAATAATTTGGACCCTAAATGGGGGGCTCCATACACTGTGTTATTAACTTCTTCCTTTGCTGTTACGCTTGCAGAAAAGGATTCACCACTCATGTTAAACGACTGCCCAAAGACCATCAGTTAGGTTAACCATCACCCCACCCAGGAATGGCTGCAGCTGCAACTAACAGCCAGAATACTTCCAGTTCTTCTTCAAAGAACTTCTTCTTCTTCCAATTGAGGGCTAAGCCAAAGGTGTTCTGCCCGTCATCCAAGCGCTGGGAGCTGACAAGGAGGGATGGCTCAATGGGTTTCTGGCTGCTGGACACAGCAGCGTGGTACTCACCAGAGAAGTTGCCCTGACTGTCGGCTGTAAACATGTTCATCTGGGAGCCCAGCTCATTCTCCCACCAGCTGGTCATGTCACACTGCAGCGGAATGAGCAGACAAGTCCCCAGGGCTGTCTGCACATAGCCCCTACCCCTGCCCCATTGGCACAGGGACTGGGCTGGGAACATAGACAGGGCTGACTGGAGGTGCCCACGGACATAAAATCATAGAATCATCTGGGCCGGAAGGGACCTTCAAAGGTCATCTAGTCCAACCCCCCCCGCAGTCAGCAGGGACACCCCCAACTAGACCAGGTTGCCCAGGGCCTCGTCGAGCCTTACCTTGAATGTCTCCAGGGAAGGGGCCTCAACCACCTCCCTTGGCAAACTATTCCAGTGCTCCACCACCCTCATGGTAAAGAACTTATTCCTAATGTCTAATCTAAATCTGCTTTTTTCCAGTTTAAAGCCGTTACCCCTTGTTCTGTCATTGCCGGCCTTTGTAAACAGACTGTCTCCAGCTACAGGACTGTAGGCCCCCCTCAGGTACTGGAAGGCTGCTATTAGGTCTCCCCCCAGCCTCCTCTTCTCCAGGCTGAACAACCCCAGCTCCCTCAGCCTGTCTTCATAGGAGAGGTGCTCCAACCCCCTGATCATTTTAGTGGCCCTCCTCTGGACCCGCTCCATCAGGTCCATGTCCTTCTTATATTGAGGGCTCCAGACCTGCCCACAGTACTCCAGGTGAGGTCTCACCAGAGCAGTGTAAAGCAGCAGAATCACTTCTCTGGATCTGCTGCCAACACATCTCTTGATGTAACCCAGGGTGCGATTGGCCTTCTGGGCTGCAAGCTCATACTGCCTGCTCATGTCCAGCTTCTCATCCATCAGCACCCCCAAGTCCCTTTCCTCAGGGCTGCTTTCTAATACCTCATCCCCTAGTCTGTATTGATAACGAGGATTGTTCCGGCCCAGGTGCATAACTCTGCACTTGCTCTTGTTGAACCTCATGAGGTTTACTTGAGCCCACCTCTCCAGCCTGTCCAGGTCCCTCTGGATGACATCCCATCCCTCTGGTGTATCAACAAGACCACACAGCTTGGTGTTGTCCGCAAACTTGCTGATGGTGGACTCCATCCCTCTGTCTATATCATTGATAAAAATGTTGAACAGTACTGGTTCATGGTACGGGACAAGGCCCAGCCTGGGGGTCCCTGGCCTGGGTCCCACTCTCCCCCCGCTGAGGGCTCTGTCTGGGCTTCACCTCCACCCTACAGGAGCCCCTGCAACCCAAACTGCCCCCTGGTCACTGCAGGGGAGGGACAGAAGGACAGGGAGTCACGAGGGCAGGGCAAGGCTATGTGTGCAGGGACGGCTGGTGATCTGCAGTGGCTCCAGGGATGTGGCAGAGGGAGGAAGCCAACCTGCCCCAAGAGCCACAGGAAAACCCCAGGGCAGCACGGGCCAGAGCAGGGTCCTGGGGCAGGAGCAGAGAGAGAGCAAAAGGCCAGCAAATGTCAGGGCAGGATCCAGCCAGGTTGGGCTGTGACTGCAGGGGAGCAGGAGAGCTATGGAAGGATCGAGGACAGGGACATCCGGGAAGCTGGCCAGGTGGGGGATGTTTGGAGCAGCTGAGGACTGTGGCTCAGGGAGTGGTGGCAGTGACACTATCAGTGCTGGCTTCCTATAAACCCTAGGGTTTTGCTTTCTGTTTCTGTTCCCTTGTTTACCAAGCAGGCTGCTCGTATCATTTGCTATCCCGTGGGCTGCCTTCTCAGGAGACCCGAAGAGACAGGGTCTTTGCTGATGTGGGTGTGATGAAAGGACAAAAAAGAAGACTTACTCCCTGGGCTCCCAGGTGGGTCTGGGTTGCTCCATGTCCCTTGGTGGTCTCTCCCCACTAGGGCTCCCAGCCTCATCTCCCATTCCCACTGGGGTCCCGAGGCATCAACCTCACAGACCAATTGGAAAGGTGTTTGTGAACCCACTCATGCTGCTGGTGACAGCCACAGTGGGTGTTTGGAGAGGGTGAGCGTGAGAACAAGCCCAGCGTAGTCAGGGAGCACCAAGGATGCCAGTGTGCAAGGGGGCCGAGATGAGGGGCTGTGTGTAGAAGGTAGGGGTGAGGATGAGGGTGCAGGGTTGAGGATGAGGATGTGGGGGTGAGGAAGAGATTGCAGATGTGAAGACGAGGATGCCCACTGTAGGAGAAGATCAGGTTCAAGACCATCTAAGGAACCTGAAGCTACGTAAGTCCATCAGACCAGATGAAATCCATCCACGGGTCCTGAGGGAGCTGGCTAATGAAGTTGCTAAGCCATTTTCCATTATATTTGAAAAGTCTAGAATCTATGATTCTAGCATTTTATGGAGGGGTGAGGATGGAGATACAGAAGTGGCTTTTGAAGGAAAGCTGAACCATCAGGCATGTCAGCCAGCTGGGCTTGGCCGGTGCAGGCGTAGCCTGCATAGGTTCTGGTCCATGCACTCTCCAGGAGCTGTGGGGGCTGAAAGCAGCCCCAGAGCCCAGCATGGAAGGAGAGAGCAGAGCAGAAGGTGAGGAAGGCTGGGGAAAGGCGGGCACACTGTAAGAGGAAGAGAATGGTGGACAGCCCTTGACATTTTCCCAGGGTGCTGTGTGTTGGCTGCCCCAAAGACCCTGCCCCATCCCACAGCCTCTTCCCCCAGCAGCACTGCACCCCCCAGGCAGCACCACCCTTCGAGCCCTTTGTGCATCCCACTGCCTCACGGCTTCTCCCTGAAGTGCTCAGGGCCACCTGCATTAGGAACTGTTGTGTTACGGTTCAGTAATCTATGAGTTAGAAATGTCATGAGTTGCTGAAGTGATGAACCAATGAGTTCACGTTAGACACGGCTGTGCAAAGGGCACTGGGCCCTTGTTTCACCTGTGTGTTTGTTTTTTGTCCTAATGAGCTGAAAAAGTTTAACATACAGGCGAAGTTGTCCTGTGCATTTGAGCATCCGAAACGAGCCTTCTCCTGTTCCACTCTCTGGCTGATGAGGTGACAGCCAGGGAGCGGGAAATACATACAAATGTACACATGTACAGCAGGGATCCCTCCAGTATCTGGCCTTAGCTACCCAGTCTACCCAGTGGCTGCACCTGGAGGCCCAGGTCCCTATCTTGATCCCTCCAGTAGTGAGCCTGGACTTTGGACCACACCAACAGCCTGGGCTCCAACCTTGTGACCATGGTCCCCTCTGTGGGAGCTGGCACCCAGCTCTGTCCCATATGTGCACCCAGGTCCAAGCCCCCCACCCAGAGAGTAGCTGGAAATGCAGTTTAAAGGGAAGGTGGGTCACAGTGGGGTGCTGAGATGCAGGCTGAGGCCAGGCAAGGATGCTGGCTTGCCTGGCTGTGGGATATCCTGCTGCTCCATGGCAGGGATGCTGCCTGTGGCCACCCACCGCAGGGCCCCTGTGGGCACCCCAAATGAGTGCATGGGCAAGAAGGCAGCTGCTGGGGCCCAAAGCCATGGCTGAGAAGTGGGAAGTTGAAGAAGGCAAAGGCAGAGACTGGGAGAATGAGGTACCACCCACTGTAGAAGACCAGGTTCCAGACTGAGGAGCCTGAAGGTGCACAAGTTCATGGGACCTGGTGGGATTCGTCCACCGATACTGAGGGAACTGGTGGATGAAGTTACTAAGCCACTATCTATTGTATTTGAGAAGTCGTGGCAGTCTGGTGAAGTTCCCCCTGACTGGGAAAGGAGAAACATAACTCCCATTTTCAGAAAGGAAAAAAAAGAAGACCCAGGGAACTACAGGTCGGTCAGTCTCACCTCTGTGCCTGGCAAGATCATGTAGCAGATTGTCCTAGAAACTCTGCTAAGGCACATGGAAAATATGGAGGTGATCAATAACAGCCAACATGGTGTCACTAGGGGGAAATTTTGCCTGACAAATTTGGTGGCCTTCTATGATGGTGCTACAGCACTGTTGGATAAGGGGAGAGGAACAGTCACCATCTGCCCGGACTTGAGCGAAGCGTTTGACACTGTCCTGAAGGACATCCTTGTTTATAAATTGGAGAGACATGGGTTTTACAGATGGACCACTCAGTGGATAGGGAATGGGCTGGATAGTCACATTCAAAGAGTTGCAGTCAACAGCTCAATGGCCGAGTAGCAAGCAGTGGCAAGTGGTATTCCTCAGGGGTCAGTACTGGGACCAGTGCTGTTTAACATATTTGTTGGTGACATGGATGTTTGGACTGAGTGCACCCTCAGCAAATTTGCAGACAACTCCAAGCTGTGTGGCACAGTTGATACACTGCAGGGAAGGGATGCCATCCAGAGGGACCTGGACAGGCTTGAGAGGTGGGCCCGTGCAAACCTCAGGAATTTCAATGAGGGCAAGTGCAAGGTCCTACACATGGGTCATGGCAATCCCAAGGAAAAATACAGACTGGGCAGAGAATGGATTTAGAGCAGCCCTGAGGAGAGGACTTTGGGGTGTTGATGGATGTGAAACTCAACATGAGCCAGCAACGTGCACTCACAGCCTGGAAAGCCAACAGCATCCTGGGTTACATCAAAAGAGGTATGGCCAGCAAGTCGAGGGAGACCATTCTGCCCCTCTGCTCCTCTCTGGTGAGACCCCACCTGTAGTACTGCATCCACATCTGGATCCCACAACATAAGAAGGACATGGACTTGTTGGAGCGAGTCCAGAGGAAGGCCACAAAGATGGTCAGGGGGTTAGAGCACCTCTCCTATGAGGACAGGCTGAGACAGCTGGGATTGTTCAGCCTGGAGAGAAGAAGGCTCCAGGGAGACCTTATAGCAGCCTTCCAGTACCTAAAGAGGGTCTAAAAGAAAGCTGGAGAGGGACTTTTTACAAAAGCATGTAGTGATGGGATGAGGGGTAATGGTTTCAAACTGGAAGAGGGGAGATTTAGATTAGATATCAGGAAGAAATTCTTTACTGCGAGGGTAGTGAGACACTGGAAGAGGTTGCCCAGGGAAGTTGTGGATGCCCCATCCCTGGAAGTGTTCAAGTCCAGGTTGGATGGGGCTTTGGGCAACCTGGTGTTGTGGGAGATGTCCCTGCCCATCGCAGGGGCATTGGAACAGGTGATCTTTCCAACCTAAACCATTCTATGATTACCCAGCTGCTGTACCCTACCTTGTCCCCCAACCTTGTCACTCCCAGCCCTTTGAAACACCACCACCCCCAACCACTGCCAGCCCCCACCTCTACCTGCTGACAGCCACAGGGTGGCTTCTTTAGCCAAAGGAACGTGTGGGGCATGGCTCTCTGACAGCCAGAGAAAAATTTATTCAGTCTCCATGTGCAGGGGCAGCGAACTTTTGGAAGGGAGGTCCCCACCAGCAGGCTGCTGATAGGCACTAGGAGGCACTGGAAGGTAGCAGGACAGGGTGAGAGTGTGTTTCCTGGCCAGGATGCTGGGAGCAGGCAGGAGCCCAGTGTGCAACTGGGCCATCAGAGAGCCCTGGGGATGCAGGTGGGACAGCAGGATGCAGGCAGCTCCTGTCCTGGTCCCCCCCATCACTTGATGCGGGTGAAGACCGAGGTGCCGACCCTGCGGGGAAGCCATGTCAGCAGGAGGGGAGGGAGGGCAGGGGCAGGAGGACAAGGGCAGGGCTCACCTGGTGGCTTTCCAGACATCCCTGCGGGACGGGACCTCTTCCCGCAGGAGCCATGTAGTCTCCAGTATCTCCTTGCCACGGCGGTCCACAAAGCACTGACCCACAAAAGCTGTGGTGGAGTCTGTTGGGGTTCAAGCAGGGCACAGGGGCCTCAGAGCCGATGGCTCCAGTCACGGGAGCCTGGGCCTTCTGGTCCTAGCAGACAGACAGACAGACACTCCCTGCCACATGCCCTGGACAGACAGATGGATCTCCCTGCCACATTGCTCAGATGAGTCACTTCCACATTGCCTGGACTGGTAGATGGGCACCACCCCTTGGACAGACATATAGCTCTTGGACAGACAGATGGACACCCCTGCCACCTCTCACAGACAGACAGACAGACAGACCTACCACCCACCCCAGAAAGATATCACATCCCTTGGCAGGAACAAGTGCATGTGGCCTGTCTGTGGCCACAGCCAGGGTTTGTCTGGGTGACATGGCAGGTATTTGGGACCATCCAGGGGTACCCCACTCCCTGCACAGGCTGGGGATGGCTGACTGTCCCAGGATGCCATGCTGGGTACCACTGTACCTGCGAACTGCCACTGCACGGTGAAGCCGAAGGTGGGCTGTCCCTTGGCACCGGGGGGCTGCTGGGCCCCTTGCAGGGGTGACACCAGGATCTGCTTGTTGGTGGCTGCCACAGCGGTGTGGTAGGAGCCCGAGAAGGTCCCAGCCGCGTCCGGGGCTGAGAGGGTCATGTTGGAGCCCAGCTCGTTCCTCCACAGTCCCTGCAGGTCACACTGGGGACCGG